>NC_092876.1:25882517-26511267 GCF_028372415.1 Notamacropus eugenii | reverse complement strand
GGCCAAACCGGATAAACGTATGAGAAAAAGGACGTTCCAGAGTCGAACAAGGGTTGAGCTTTATTTCAGTGTCCGTGTTACAAATGCAGGGGGGTCTTCCTTAGGAGGAAGAGGGGGAGATTTCCTAAGGAGGCTAAGCTTAAGGGATTGGAAGTAGAAGTACAAGCGGGGAGAGAGGGGAAGGGGAGAGAGGAAAGAAAAGAAGTGGAGCCCTACTCTCCTCTTTGGCTCCACACGTGCTAAGAGAGCTTTTAGGCTTCCTCAATCCTACTTAATCTTCAGCCACACAGTTTGCATCTCAATACCGTGCTGTTAGGTAACTAGGTATGCTCCAATCCGGGACGACCTCGAGGGCAGGGAGACTCCACCCATCACATATCTCCCGGGGAGAGGCAGAAATACCCGAGCTAGCCGAGCTAGCTCAGTCTAACCTTCTCGAATCCCCGCTGTTCATGGAGGGCCTCGTAAGACTCTAAGATTTAGAAGTCCCACTTTTACCCACCTGAGACCGTCCACAAGGATTTGAGCTTCCAGTCCCAACAGGGAAATACAGTTAGCAACCATAATTTAAAAAAATATTTTCAAGGAAGTTTCTCTGATAAAGCACTTTTTTCTCAAAGATGTAGAGAACTGAGTCAAAGTTATTAAAACAAGAGCTGGTCCCCAAATGATGGATGATCAAAATTTTGATCAGTTTTCAGAAAATGTAATCAAAGCTATCTATAGACTTGTGAAAAACTCTGACTCAGTATTTAATGGAGAGATGGAAATTAAAATAATTCTGATGTTCTACCTTATGCCTGCTAAATTGGCTAATAGGACAAAAATTGTGGAGGAAATGAGGGAAAGATGAGATAGTATTGCACTGTTGGTAGAGTTGTGAACTGATACACCCACTGTGTAGAGCAACATGGAAGTATACCTAAAAGCTATGAAACCATGCATATGCTCCAACCTAACAATACCACTACTAGGTCTACATCCAAAATGAGTTTTAAAATAAAAATGGAGAAGACCTATATGAACACAATATTTATTCCAACTTTTTTTTGTGGGCAAAGAATTTTGAAATTGATAGATGCCCATCAGTTGGAGAATGACTGAACAAGTTGTAATATGTGATTATGATGGAATACTATTGTACCATAAGAAATGATAAGCAGAATGCTCTCAGAAAAGCCAGGAGAGACATGCACCAATATAAGGGAAAAATAAATGGGGCCAGACTCATTGATACGTTTTAGCCTGAGATTTCCTCTGTAGTAAAAATCTTCCTTATTCCTAGTGATGTATTCTGCCTCCAACTCTGATATTGTCTCACATGTGAGACTCAATTTGGATGCCTGCCAATCTGACAGCATTCCAGTTAGAAGGAAGAGCCTGTGTAAAGTTGCAGTTGGTAGATGGAGTATCTTGTTTTCAGGACAATTCCTCATCTAGTTTGACTGTAAAATACTGCATGAAAAAGGAACGATTGTGGAAGACTTTAAATGTCAAACAGAAGAGTCTGTCTTTTAACCTAAATGCAAGGTGGAGACACTTCTTGAGCAGAAAAATGATGTCATCAGTCCTGAGCTCTAGGAATAGCAACTTGACAAGTGTGTGGAGGATGGGCTGAAGAACCAAGAGACTAAAGTCATGAAGACCAATTAGAAGACCATTGTTCAGGCAAACAGTGATAGATGCCTGAAACACACTGGTAATTGTGCAAGTAGATATGAGGGGATGGATATCAGAAAGGCTATAGGGGTAGAATGGACAAGGTGAGAATGAATTAGTCATGGCTTGGAGATAAGGCAGAGGAAACATTGAAGGCTCCCTCTGAAGAGACAAACTTGGAACCGGACAATCCTTGCTTTTCTCAACAGAAATGTGGCACAGGCAGGTTTCAGGGGGAGATGTTGGCTTCGATTTGGAATGTACTGAATCCATAAAGAGGACAGAGAGAGCTCAAATGAGGGTGGGATTTTCCATTGAGGAAGACCTCTGAGATGATCCTGACCACGTCAGACTTTGTGTTGTTCAGAACCTAAGATCCCTGGCACGATAGCTTTTTAGTATCTTAAGACCATGGAATCCAAGAACCTGAGAATCTTTGCCGTTATTCAAGCATTTCAGTCCTGTCCTACCCTTCTTTAACCCATTTGTGGTTTTCCTTTTTTCCCCATTTACCTTCTTATACCTCTCTTTAGACTTGTATTTAAAGATCAAATTTTCTATTGAGCTCTGGCCTTTTCAGCAGGGAGGTAGGGAAATCCCTTATTTCACTGAATGTCAATCTCCTTGCCTGAAATGTTATGCTCAGTTTTGCTGTGTAACTTAACCTTGGTTGTAGTCCAAGCTCCTTTGCCTTATGAAATATCACATTCAATCCCTCTGGTCTTTTGATGTAGAAGAGCCAAGGTCCCCTGGGATCCTGACTGTAGTTCCTCAGTATCTGAGTTGTTTCTTCCTACCTGCTTACAGTATTCTCTCCTTAACTTGATAGTTCTGGAATTAGGCAACAATCTTACTTGGTGTTTTCACTTTGAGATCTCTTTCAGGAGGTGTTTGGTGGATTCTTTTGATGACTATTTTGCCCTGTAGATGTAAGAACTCAGAGCGTTTTCCTTGGTGATTTTTTAGAAAATATTGTCCAGGCTCTTTTTTCCATCATGGCTTTCCAGTAGACCAATAATTCTTAAATTCTCTTTCCTGGATCTATTTTCCAGGTCAGTTGTATTTCCAATGAGATATGTTACATTTTCTTCTATTTTTTTTATTCTTTACATTCTGTTTGATTGATTCTTGATGTCTCATAGTGTCATTAGCTTCTACTTGTCCAACTATATTTTTAATAGATTGTTTTCTTCACTTAACTTTTGAATCTACTTTTCTACCTGCCCAATTAATTCCGTTGTGTTTTATATCTCTTTATTCATTTGTTCAATTTTCTTTTTAAATTGTTCGAAGAATTCTTCTTTCATATTTTTAAAATCATCGGCCAAATTTTTTTCTACCTCTCTAATTTGGCTTTTAAAAATCCTTCTTGAACTCTTCCAAGAATGCTCTTTGGGCTTGAGACCAGTTCATATTCCCTTCTGAGTTTTCAGATGGGAGTATAGTCTCAAAGCTGGTCTCTTCAGTATTTGTGTTTTAGTCCTTGCCCCATAGCAAGATTGTACAGTCTTTTCTTTTCTGGACTGCTTCCTGCTCATGATGATTGTCTTTTTCTTCGCTTTTAGAGTAGATCTCTGCTTCTGGGCCACAGGGGGCTCTGTCCCATGGTCTTTGTGCTTAGAACTTCAGATTTTGTGTATTTTGGTCTCTGGTTCTTTCAGCTAGTAGCTAGAACGTGGCAGCTTACCTAGTGCTGAGCTGGCTTGTGTGCCAAAGCAGAGGCCAGGTGAAGTGTTTCTGAGTTTCCCCACAGTTATCCTGGAACTTGTTGCAGGAGGTGTGGGAGAGGGATGGTCTGGCCACAAGAGGTCTCCTCTCCTGAGCTACAGCACAGGCAGACTCAGCAGTTCGTGAAGCCCCTTCTGCACTAGTGTCTTCCTGATTCCCCTGGCTGTGCTAAGGCATGCCTGGTGTCCTGGTGTTGAGGCTTATGGGTTCCCCCTAAACCTTGGTGTTCACTTTCTCCTCCCAGTTTGCTGTGGTGGGGCTGTCTAGGACAGCTCTGATCCTGAACTGGATCCCTTCAGCCAAAGCAAGAGGGACTGCCCTTTGTACTTTTCTGATCCCACTATTCCAGGATTTTTCCTGAAGAAATATTGTCCTCACAGAGCGAGTGAGTGTCTGAGGGCCAATTTGATCTCATGGAACCTAAGGTTTTTTATTCCATTATCACAGACCTTAAGCACTATGACGCCTCCTGGATGCCCCTATTTAATGTGCTCCACTTCACATTCTATTACTTGCTGCCAATTGTGCCTTCTGGAACCAAGGAGGGTAAATCAAATCCCCCCATATTACCTCCACCTAAAGAGACTTTATCAGGTCTGCACCTACCACCACATCCCCTCCAGAGGATTACTCTGCTGTAGGTTGACCCCTAGGCAGATCTCTTCAAAGGCCAGAGATTGTAAAGCCTTCTTCTTACCCTCCCTCAGACACTCTCCATCTCATCAAGATGCTTGAATGATCATCCAACCCCTCAGGTACATCAAAGTGCCTGAAGCAGAACCTGGTCAAGCAGTGTTTTTATGTAAGGTGATATCCTTCTCTGGAAGGGGAGAAATGTAGACTGATATCCTCATTGTATCCTGGGCCTGAAATCCATGGGGACCTGATTTCACTTTCTTCCCCATACCTCTCTCCCTGACAACAGATGAGGAGGGCTCAAGGGAAGTTCCTCCTCCCCATCATCCCCCACACAGGATCAGTCAATAAGCATTTATTAAGTGGCCGCTCTGTGCCAGGCACTGCATTAAGAACTGGGGGAAAGCAAAAGACAGTCTCTGCCTTCAAGGAGCTTAAACTCTAAAAGGTGAGGTCACACGTAATCAGCTATGTACAAATAAAATGTGGGTAGGATAATTGGGGACATTTAAGAGAGGGCAGGCATTAGAATTAAGATGATTGGGAAAGTCTTCTAGCTCAAGGTGGATGTTAACTGGAACCTGAAGGAAACCTTGTAAAGCAGAAGCAGAAGAAGAAGAGGGAGAACATTTGTGACCAGGGAAGAAACAGAGAAAATGCGAAGTGTGGACACTTTCAGCCTGTCTCTTATCCAGTGTTGTGAGGTTCTGGGGCACTATGATTTCACGATTGGCCCTGGAGACATTGGATTTTAAGGCTTCTAGGGCTTTGGTTCTAGAAGACTAGTCCTCTAGAGTCTGTCTCTAAATGAGCCTCATCTTATCACCTCCCCTCCTTTTGGATTCTGCCTTGATAGTGGGAACAGAGAAGCTATAGGAAAATGTAATCACACTGGGGACAAGGACTGTGTCATTTGGATTGCAACACTTGGTTCTGATACCTTATGTAGGAATGACTATGACCCAGGGGTGCCAAAGCCTACACAGTACTGATGGCAGCCCTGGAAGCTTCCCCATTCTGGAATTGCTTGTAGTAACACCCCCTCAACAGGCTGCATCTGATTTCAGAAGAAAGGCACCACTAAGTGCAGGTGGGCTCATCACCAATAGTTTGGTCTTTTGGCTATGGGTTCTTTGGCTATGGCAGACCATGATGAAAACAAAAGTAGCAACTCATGACAATAAGTAATCCTGTGGTTAAAAGCCACCTAGCATCTAAGGAGTGATAACAAGAACACGTTGGAAAAGACTTCTGTGCTAAGCTAACCTAGACCTTTCTCTCTACAGAAGAGGAAGCTGAGGGACACAGCTCTTTCCCTAAGGTCATACAAGTCTGAAGCCCACAGCCAGAATGTGAGCAGAATAATGGAATAGGGATTGGAGAGTTTGAGAGTCACCATGCTCAGACTATGCACAATGCGTCAGTTCTGAATCCTCTAACTGGAGGGTCATTGACAAAGCCTAATGAGTGTACATAATAACGAACACTTTAACTTGAGTGGGGTGCAGGAAGACTGGAGGAGCAGAATTGTATCAGTCATGGACTTCTTCCTAATAAAGAAAACATAAGAGAGTTGGCCCTCATTGAAGGAATAGTTCTTACCTTCTCCTTGCAGAGACAAAACAAGGAGTCTCTGGTTGGAGCCCTGTATCCTGAGGCCCTGACAGACTGCAGCTTTCATTGCTTGGTACCTTTACTTACTGTCTTGGGCATTGATGGTTCTTCTCTGGAAGGTGGCATTCTCAGGATCTTAGAAAAGAACAGACACCTGGGAATGACCCTCCCAGGCAGAGGAACAGAGCTTTTTCAGTCTGGAGGGATCATCAGAACAGACCTAAGACTTCTCTTTCCATCTCCTCAAGCTTTCTATCTTTTCACAGGCCTCTCACATCCTTGTTCCACTCTGAGGTGTTTGACCTGAAGAAGGATTCTTCTCCCCATCCTCAGCTCCTTCACACTGAGATGCTCTCTCCCTTCCATGCTGTCTCAGGACCAGTTCAGTCCTGAAGGTCCTTTCCTCTCACCTGTTCTCTCTTTCTATAACCCATCTGAAAACTGACAACTCTTCCCCATGTCTCTTTGAATCTACTGCCAGTGCTCTCTCCCCATCTTGCTTGCTGCCTTTCCACTCTTTACATCTCTTCCTAAACAGGATCTCTTTGGTTTGGGGCTGTGAAAAGTCCAGGTCTGGTCCTTGCCACACCAATATGGAGGTAAAGACAGTTTCCTATCTTTTTGTCTTCAAATGCAGCCTTCCATCAACTGAGTCAACATGTTGGGAAGGGAGGTGGTGGTGGTAGAGGAAGATGCACTCTATCTTTTCCTGCTATAGAGGAGGC
This sequence comes from Notamacropus eugenii, assembly GCF_028372415.1. Taxonomy (NCBI): domain Eukaryota; kingdom Metazoa; phylum Chordata; class Mammalia; order Diprotodontia; family Macropodidae; genus Notamacropus; species Notamacropus eugenii. The sequence continues at coordinate 26,504,905 of NC_092876.1, read as the reverse complement.
CACTCTAGTCTGCATTACCCTCTATTCCCTCTCCCCAGATCTATTGGACCCTCCAAGAAGCACCAGGGAAATGCTTGAGAAAAGTCTCGCCTGTCCTGATAAGAGAGGGGATGCTGAGTAGTCTGGGTTCTAGAACCTTAGAATTGGGATCTGTGAGTGTTGCCTTCACCCACCATTCTCTGTGCTCATTTAGGGCTTGAAAGATTCTCACTGGGAGGTAAATAAGGAAGAAGTCAGGTGGAAGTAGAAATCAACACTACATAATACAGAGTGAACCATGTTTCCCCTGGGGACCGAACCACTTCTCCATGGACTGTGGGAGTGTTATGTGCAGGTGAGGGGCTCTGTGGGAGAGGCAGGAAATCACAGGAGCTGGGAAAAGAAGAAAGAGGAGGAAAGAGGAAGGAGAAAATCAGAAACCAAGTCTCTTATCAGTAGGGCCCATGTGAACTTGGCAGATAGAGGAAGTTAAGTCCTGAAGAGATAGTCCTTAGTCCTCTAGGGAAGGAGAAGGAGGCAGAGCAGACATGGGTCTAGGCTACATGCAGGGACAGCTTTGACTCTGGTCCCCGGGAAGGACACTTCCAGGGTCTGCACTTGGGCTCTGTAAAGGGAAAACACAGCCCAGGAGGAAAAGATTGAGATTCCTGGCAAGGTGAGAGAGGTGGTCACACACAATGAACAACAGAGACAAATAGAGAGCCCCTCACAAGCTGCCCACAGCGGGGCCAGCCTCTGGAAGATACCACAGCTATACTGGAGTCCAAGGGAGCAGGCAGAGTTTGGGTGATTCCAGCCCAGACAAAGAGAAGTCCATCAACATAAGGACCAGGAGCAACGAGATTAGTCCCATGGGGTTTGTCCCAGAGCCAGTCTCTGTAGACTTGGCCAGAGGTGCCTTTCCACCATGCTGCCACCAGTCCTGTGCCAAGTCTGCCATTGGGAGAGTGGGTAGCAACCTCATCTTGATCCTCCTGGGGTTCTTAGAGGAGACTCTCAGCTGTTTGTGGTACAGAAGGTAGCTAGGTCCTTTGAACTTGATTATCACATCTTCTCTAGGCTAAAGAGCAGGCACCAGCAAGCAGGCAGGAAAAAGAAGGGTCTGGATTGAATCAGTAGCATCCCAACCTGCACTTCCAAACATGGACTGTGCCATTGGGGCTGTCTGTCTGATACTGTTGAATTTTTTCTTCTGTTGTTGAAGCATAGGTCCTAAAGAGAAACCTTACAGGATAATGCAAGATCCTTGGAATGATCTGTGAATAACCCTGGACCAGAGAAGAGCCCCAGAGTCCATCCAAGATAATGATAGTTGGGGTCATGTGTATGTGTGTATATTTATATATGTACATGTGTGCATGTACACAGGTATACAGTTTATAGATATTTATAAATACCTACATTAATGTAGAATGAACATAAGGAAAATAGCAAGAGACCATAGACCAAAGATTTCATGGGTGGGGGATATTCTGAGTGAAGAAATTCCTTCTCCCAACATAGGTTGGCAACTCGTCTGAAATGACTAGTCATAGAGAGCTACTTGGGGCAGTAATTCCAAGCTACCAAGAGTTAGAGTAAAATTGCTTGAAATTACTAATAATCAGAAAAATTGGAATTAATACAATTTTGACTTTGTACGTTATATTAGCGGCAAAAAATAGGGACAAATGTGGGACAGGCAGATATATATATATGTTAAATTGTATACTGAGAAAGACAGGTATAGACTATCAGGGAAGCTATGAAAAAAGACAAGAGACTATGGAAAGCAAATTGGAATCATGTCTCCCACATATTTTTGCATAAACCCTGTTAAATAAAAAATCAAGCCCACACTGTCTGCCCTATTGGCTGAAAGTGAAGAATCAATGGACCCAGGCTCCCTGAGACCTTTCAGCATGAGATTTCCTGTGGATGAAAAATCATTCTTATTCCTGGACAAATATTCTACCCTCAGCTCTGATATTGTTTCCCATGTGAGACTTAATTATGATCCCTGACAGCCTGGGCTCAAAACTCCCACAATCAGGTGTCACTCTCCATTTCTAGGCCCATTTTATCACATTCCCATCTGGCCAAACCAGAAAACTTTTCCTCCTCAAGCATATGAAGTAATCTCCCTCCTCTAGGCCTTTGCTCCAGCTCTTTCCTCATCTCCAGAAACTCCTTCCTCTCCCTTTTGGTCTGCTAAAATTCTATACCTCCAAGAAAGCCCAATGCAAGGGATGTCTCCTGCAGGATGCTGACCCCAGTTCTTCTGATCAGAAAAGACCTTTTGCCTCAAATCTCCCAAGACATTTATTTGCCTCCAATGAGACAGCATATATAAAGTGCCTTCCAAAACAGAAATCTTGCTGTCATTATGAGGAGGACGTGGATGATGGGGATAAAGATGGCTTATTATTATATGTCTCTAAAACACATGACTTAGACTATGAGCTCCAACTTCTTAAGACTGGATATGAAACGTTAAGAGGGAGCACCAGCTCTGGCTGGAGGGGACCTGGGACATCCCTCACTCCCAGATCTCCTTCTGTCTCCTCTGAGTATATCTTGCATGAATGTAGTTATTAGCTTGGAACATAAGCTTCTTGAATGAAATGTCTCTCCAGCATTTAGGAGGAAGAGGCATTGATAAAGCGCTTACCTTGGACCAGGAGCTGAGCGAAAGATTTAGCAAATTCTATCTCACTTGATCATATGACTTTCATAGTTCTCTCCCCTCACCACCTCTCCCTCTCCTCCCTTTCCCTTCCCTCCTCTCCCTTCTCTTCTTCTCCTGTCCTCTCCCCTCTTCTCCCCTCCCCTCTCCTCCCTTCCCCTTCTCTCCTCTCCCCTCCTCTCCTCTCATTTCCCCTCCTCTCCTCTCCCTTTCTCTCCTCTCCCCTCCCCTGCCCTCCTAATTAATTTGGGGTTTACTGGCTAGACTTCTTTCTCAAATAACAAGCCTTAAACCCAGTTCACTCTGGAGCTCAGGGATTGGACAATAATAGGTTCCTTCCTAAGCACCAGGTGGTTATTTTGGTTATTGGTTGTTTTGGGACCCTCCTGGCTCAGAGTGAATGTACATAGCAGATGCTTCTCCTCTGGTCAGAAGCCCTGCGGGTGTTCCCCTCCCAATTTGATTTTTTTTTAATTGAAGAGGTCACCTTGATTCACTTCTTAAAGAGGTCTATTCACTGAATGGGCATTGCTTCACTCAAAGTGAGAACTTGAAGACATCTCCTAAAAGGGCCCACATCTCACACTGTATCCTGGGCCATCTCCAGTAATCCTGACAGATATTTGGCCACTGGACCCAGATGGCTCTGGAGGAGAAAGGGAGGCTGGTGACTTTGCACAGGACTTCCTCATTCATATCAAAATCAACTGCAAATCATGTCACCAACTCCCTGATGTCATGATCCACTATGAGAAGGATGGGCAAACCACACTCAATCAAACAATGATAAAGACTGGTTGACTGAATGTCAGCCCACTGACTGATTCCAAGGGGAACTTGGAAATAAGCAGGAAGCGGATTCCTGGTAGAGGGGCAGCCTGTGCAGAGCCACAGAGGTGGGAGAGAGAGTATCATGCAGTCACAACAATTACTCATCTATTTGGACTGGAAACTTGCATGGAAAAGCAACAATTGTGAAGACTAAATGTCAGACAGAAGAGTCTGTCTTTTCTCCTAAAGGGAGAAGGGAGCCCATTCTTGAGCAGAGGAATGATGTCATCAGTCCTGAGCTTTAGGAATGTCCACTTGGCAAATGCTGGAGGATGGGTTGGAGAACCAAGAGACCAGAGGCAGGAAGACTGATTAGGAGGTCATGGTTCAGGCAAACAATGATAGATGCCTGAAACACAGTGGTGATTGTGAGGAGATAAGAGGGGATGGATATCAGAAAAGCTGTAGGGCGAGAATGGACAAGTTTTGGGAATGAATTAGACATGGGATGGGGGATGAGGCAGACTGAAGGTAGCCTCTGAAGAGACAAACTTGGGGGAATGGGAGGATGCTGCTTTCCTCCACAGAAATAGAGACAGGTTTAGGGGTGAGACGATGGCTTCCATTTGCAATGTGTTGAACCTAAAGAGTGGAGAGATAGAGAACAAATGGGGGTGGAATTTTTCATTGGTGGAGACCTCTGAGATGATCGTGGCCAAGTCAGAGATTGTGTAGTTCAGGACCTAAGATCCCTGGCTCCATAAATTCTTATCATCACAAAACCATGGAGTCTAAGCATCTTAGAATATTTGCTGTTATTCAGTCATTTCAGTCACGTCCTAGCTTTCATTAACCCATTTGTGGTTTTCTTGACAAAGATAATGAGGTAGGTTGTCATTTTCTTCTCCAGTTCATTTTACAGATAAGGAAATTGAGGCAAACAGGGTAAGTGACTTGTCCAGGGTCACACAGTGAGTAAGTGTCTGAGGTCAGATTTGATCTCATGGATATTAAATCTTTCTGACTCCAGGACTACTCACTTCATGCACTTTTGCGCCACCTGGCTGCCTAATTTAATATACCCCACTCAAAATTCTATTTCTTGCTCCCAATTGTGCCCTGTGGGGCTGAGGAAGATAAAACAAGTCCCTCCCCCCCATGACCTCCCCACAAAGATCGTTTTTGAGTCCTCACTTCCTACCACATTCCCTCCAAAGGGTTTCTCTGATAGAGTGGCCCCCATCCAGATCTCTTCAAAATGTCAGGAATTGTGCACCTTTCTTCTTCTCCTCCTTCACACACTCTCTATCTCATCAGGAGCTCCATTGACCAGCCACCCCCTGAGGTCCATCAAAGTGCCTGAAGCATGTCCAGGTCAAACCATCTTCTTAGATGCAAGGTGGTATCCTCCCCTGGAAGGGAAGAAACCCAGACTGATTTCCTCCATGTACCCTGGGCCTGAAATTCGTAGGGGCCTGATTCCACCTTCTTTCCCCCACCACTCTCCTTGCAAACAGATGAGGAGGCTGCAAGGGAAGTTCCTCCTCTCCATATCACCCACAGAAAGCCAATCACTAAGCATTTATTAAGTGCCTACTGTGTGCCAGGCACTGTGCTAAGAAGTGGGGGAAAACAAAGACAGTTTCTGGCTTCAAGGAACTTACACTCTAAAGGGTAAGGCCATTTGCAAACAACTCTGTAGAAATAAGATGGATATAGGATAACTGGAGACAATGAAGAGAGGGCAGGCTTTGGAATTAGGATGACTAGCAAGAGTATTCTAGGGGAAGGAGGATATTAGCTGGAACATGAAGGAAACCAAGGAAACCATAGACTGAAGATAAGAAGGGAGAGAATTTGTGATAGGGGAAGAGAGGAAATGTTCAGTGTGGATACTTTCAGGCTGTCCCTTACCCAGGGTTCTGAGGTTCTTGAGTGCTAAGATTTCGTGACAGGCTCTGCAGATACTAAAGTTTAAGCTTCTGGGGCTTTGGTTCTAGGAGCCTGTGCTTCTGGATTCTGTCTCTAAATGGGTCTCATCACCTCCACTCCTCTTTGGCTCTGCTTTGTTGGTGAGAACACAGAAGCTATAGGGGAATGTAAGTTCACTGAGGACAAGGAATGTGTCATTTGGATCACAATGTATGGCTCTGAAGACTCGTCTAGGCATGACTATGACCCAGAGTAGCCAAAGGCTGCGCAGCAGGGACTGCTCAACAGACTGGTCTGATCTCTGGAGAAAGACACCATTAAGTATGGGGAGGCTCAACATCAATGGTTTGTCCTTCCGGTTATGAGTTCTTTGGCCATGTCAGGCTGTGGTAAAAATGAAAATAAGCCATCCTGTGCTTAAAAGCCACTTTGCATCTAAGGAGTGATCACAAGAACATCGTGGTCTAAGAGACTCCTGAGGTCAGTTAACCTGGTCCTTCCTCTCTGCCAAAGAGGAAGCTGAGGCACAAGACACTTTTCCCACAGTCATACAGGTCTGAAGCCCAGGGTCAGAATGTCAGCAGAATGATGGAACGGGGAGCAGAGAGTTTGAAAGTCACCATTTCTAGGCCATACACAAATAGTCGCTCAACTCTGAGTCTTCCAACTTGAGGGTTGTTAACAATGCCTATGAGTGTACATGCTCATGAACACTGTTTACACTGAATGGAGTGCAAGAGAAGTGGAGAAGCAGAATTGTATCAGTATCAGTCATCTTCCTCAAAAGAAAAGAAGAGTGACTTGGCCCTCTTTGGAGAAATTCTTCTTCTCTTCTCCTTGCAGAGACAAAAAAGGAGTCTCTCGTTGGAACCCTATGGCCTAAGGCCCTGACTGGCTACAGCTTTCATTGCTTGCTGTCTTTACTTACTGTCTTGGGGCCTGAATGGTTCTTCTCTGGAAGATGGCATTCTCTGGACCTTAGGAAAGAACAGACACATGAGAATGACCCTCCCAGGCAGAGAAACAGAACTTTCTGAGCCTTGAGGGGTCATCAGAGCAGACCTGGGACTTTTCTTTGGATCCCTTTAAGCTTCCTGTCTTCTCCCAGGGCTCTTGGAGCTTTGTCCCTCTCAGACCTTTGGCCTGAAGAAGGATCCTTCTCCCATCCTCAGTTGCTTCACCTGGAGGTTCTCTCTCCCATTCACTCTGTCTGTGGCCCAGTCCTGTTCTAAAGGCCTTTCCCCCTCATGCGCTTTCTCTTTCTATAACCCATGAGGAGGCTGAAAGATTTTCCCCTATCTCCCTTTCAATATATGGTCATTGCCCTCTCCTTGCCCTCCTTGATTCCTCTCCATTCTTTTTATCTCTTCTGAGGCAGTGTCTCTTTGGTTTGAGGGGCTCTGAAGCCTCCAGGTCCAATGCCTCTCCCTCCAAAATAGGAAAATGAAGACTGTTGCCTGTCTTTTTGTCTCCAAACCCAGTCTTTCATCAACTAACCCACCAAGTTGGGGAATCAGGTAGGAGTGGTCATGGTATTGAAAGGTACCCCTATCTGCTCCTGCTAAAGCGTACACAACTCTTTTGTGCATCTTCTCATATTTTCTCACTGCAGCCCTGTTGGACCTTCCCAGAAGCCTCAGAAAACTACATGAGAATTACTTTCCAAATCTCTTTTGTACTTATAATGTGAAATGTATGCTTGTGTCTTATCCACTTATTATTCTCTAATTTTTTTGAGCTCAAGCTTTGTTTTATGTAAACTTTGGATTCTCCTCAACACTTAGCATATGGTGAGACCTTAAGCAGTATCTATTCAATTTAATTGAATTTTGTTAATCATTGGGCAGAATTATGAGAGGGTAAAATGGTGATGCATTCTATGCTAGTTATTTAAGCAGGGAGAGAAAATGATTGTTTTCTTTATAGAAAGATACATAGGTGAGAGCAAGGGGAAAATGAAAAAAATATTGGGAACAATATACCTGTACTAGAATGAGTTCTTTAATGAAAGATAAAATGAATTAAAAGACATTACTGAATGCACACCAAAATGCAGCAATTTTAAATGCTGAGGTTTTCCTATTCCTGAGGTGGGTATGAGGAAGAAACATCAAATTTTACCTACTACTCAAGAAGGACAAAGATAAGTAGTATATTACAAAATCTGTAAGGCAATGGAGGGAACGGGCTCATTATGGAAGGATCTTCTGTCAAAGCACAGGATACCCATCTCCAATGTCAGTGGTCTAGAATAGTGCCATAGATCCACTCCCAGTCTGACAAAGAAAATTTGTAAATTTCCTCATTCAACTTGCCAGGAATATTCCTATCCTGACTAAATTTTAGGAAGCATTTTGATAATTTCTTATTTCTCAAATGTCCTTTCCTAAGACTCATATTTCAATAGACTTAAATGTAGCTCCCTTTGAGACAGAAATATTAATGAATTGTATCTTTCTGCCTATTATTCAGTGTATGTCAACATCAGTTTCTACTATTAACTCCTTGGTCTTCATGACATAGTCATGGCATTAAACATTTAGAAATAACTAGGTTTTGTAGTCAACTGAAGGTTTACTTGCTGTTTGAGGATTTAACAATTTAAGATTTAAATCATATTAATATTTTTAACACAGTGCCCCACCATCTTCAGTGAGGCCATATTTCTTTTCAATGCTTGGAAAGACTCATTTTTTTAATCACCACAGTCATTTCATTCCCAAAGGCTGATCACATCCCTTCTTTACCTTGGTAAAACTTTTTCAAGCTGCTGTGATGAAAATAAAGTATTATCTAGTGGATATCCTTGTGGTGATGGGAAAATATACAAGACACTGAACACAGCTTAGGATTTTAATGACTGCTAGGAACCATCATAGTCACTGGGTAATTGCCCCAGACTTATTTATATTAGAAGGTGTTTTTGTAAGAGATGAAGGGAATGAGAAAAATAAATGCGATAGAATAACTGGGTTCACAGTTTAATCAATCTAATAATCAATCAAAAACAATTATTAAGCACCTACTATGTGGCAGACACCGTGCTAAGAACCGAATATTCAAAAAAAGCAAAAGAGTGTCCTTACCTTCAATACACTTATAATTTTAAAAAATTTTTATAAAATATATACTGTAACATATTTCTGATATATTCAATTAGCTAGTTTAGTAACCCTCTCAATAAAGGAAAAGAGGTTGTTCTGCCATGGTTTCACCTTGATGACACCATGCCACCTCTTTATAATATCTGTTCTTTTTCTTGATGCTCACCCTCTCTTTAAGGATAAGTACTTTAGGGGGCAGAGCCAAGATGGCGGAGTAGAAAGACGCAAATACACATAGCTCCAAACCCACAACCCATACAACATCTGTATAAAGTAACTCATGGCGAGTTCTGGAGCAGTGAGGCCACGGAGCAGCGGGGCGAGGGAGATTTCTGTTCAGGAGGGACCTGCAGACCTCTCGCGGAGGGTCTGTCGCGCTGCGAACTGGGTGCCGGGACTGGGGGCTGGGTGCAGCCCTACCGCGGCCGCAGCGCCTAGAGGAAAAGATCTGAGCGGAAAAGATCTGAGCAGGCTTCAGGGACGGAATCTCCAGCGGCCACGCGGGTCCCTCCACCCACAGGAGATGGGGGTCAGTGAGAGGGTCTCTTTGGCGGGTTGAGAGGGGAGTGGGGTGCCCCCATAACTCAGGCCCCCTCGGGAGGCAACAGTGGAGACAGGAGCAGACCGGGGCTCCCCAAGCAGGCAGGAGCCCAGATCCATTGTTGAAGGTCTCTTCATAAACCCCCTGAGGGAACTGAGCCCGTGAGGCGGCCCTGCCCCGACCTGAGCACCTAAACTTAATCTCACACTGAATAGCAGCCCTGCCCCCACCAAAAGCCCTGAGGCTGGCAAGCAGCATTTGAATCTCAGACCCCAAGTGCTGGCTGGGAGAATCAGGAGGCGAGGTAGGTGTGAGGAGAATACTCAGAGGTCAAATCACTGGCTGGGAAAATGCCCAGAAAAGGGAAAAGAAATAAGACTACAGAAGGTTACTTTCTTGGGGAACAGGCATTTCCTCCCTTCCTTTCTGATGAGGAAGAACAATGCTTACCACCAGGCAAAGACACAGAAGTCAAGGCTTCTGTGTCCCAGCCCACCCAATGGGCTCAGGCCATGGAAGAGCTCAAAAAGAATTTTGAAAATCAAGTTAGAGAGGTGGAGGAAAAGCTGGGAAGAGAAATGAGAGACATGAAGTCAAAGCATGAACAGCAGGTCAGCACCCTGCTAAAGGAGACCCAAAAAAATGTTGAAGAAATTAACACCTTGAAAAATAGGCTAACTCAATTGGCAAAAGAGGTTCAAGAAGCCAATGAGGAGAAGAATGCTTTCAAAAGCAGAATTAGCCAAATGGAAAAGGAGGTTCAAAAGCTCACTGAAGAAAATAGTTCTTTCAAAACTAGAATGGCACAGATGAAGACTAATGACTTTATGAGAAACCAAGAAATCACAAAACAAAACCAAAAGAATGGGAAAATGGAAGATAATGTGAAATATCTCATTGGAAAAACAACTGACCTGGAAAATAGATCCAGGAGAGACAATTTAAACATTATGGGACTACCTGAAAGCCATGATCAAAAAAGGAGCCTAGACATCATCTTTCATGAAATTATCAAGGAAAACTGCCCTGAGATTCTAGAACCAGAGGGCAAAATAAATATTCAGGGAATCCACAGAACACCGCATGAAAGAGATCCAAAAAGAGAAACTCCTAGGAACATTGCGGCCAAATTCCAGAGTTCCCAGGTCAAGGAGAAAATATTGCAAGCAGCTAGAAAGAAACAATTCAAGTATTGTGGAAATACAATCAGGATAACAAAAGATCTAGCAGCTTCTACATTAAGGGATCGAAGGGCATGGAATAGGATATTCCAGAAGTCAAAGGAACTAGGACCAAAACCAAGAATCACCTACCCAGCAAAACTGAGTATAATACTTCAGGGGAAAAATTGGTCTTTCAATGAAATAGAGGATTTTCAAGCATTCTTGATGAAAAGACCAGAGCTGAAAAGAAAATTTGACTTTCAAACACAAGAATGAAGAGAACCAGGAAAAGGTGAACAGCAAAGAGAAGTCATAAGGGACTTACTAAAGTTGAACTGTTTACATTCCTACATGGAAAGACAATATGTGTAACTCCTGAAACTTTTCAGTATCTGGGTACTGGGTGAGATTACACACACACACATGCACACATGCACACACACATAGAGACAGAGTGCACAGAGTGAATTGAAGAGGATGGGATCATATCTTTAAAAAAATGAAATCAAGCAGTGAGAGAGAAATATATTGGGAGGAGAAAGGGAGAAATGGAATGGGGCAAATTATCTCTCATAAAAGAGGCAAGCAAAAGACTCATTAGTGGAGGGATAAAGAGGGGAGGTGAGAGAAAAACATGAAGTCTACTCTCATCACATTCCACTAAAGGAAAGAATAAAATGCACACTCATTTTGGTATGAAAACCTATCTTACAATACAGGAAAGTGGGGGATAAGGGGATAAGCAGGGTGGGGGGGATGATAGAAGGGAGGGCATGGGGAGGAGGGTGCAATTTGAGGTCAACACTCATGGGGAGGGATAGGATCAAAAGAGAACAGAAGTAATGGGGGACAGGATAGGATGGAGGGAAATATAGTTAGTCTTATACAACACAACTATTATGGAAGTCATTTGCAAAACTACACAGATTTGGCTTATATTGAATAGCTTGCCTTCCAAAGGGAAGGGGTGGAGAGGGAGGGAGGTAAAGAAGTTGGAACTCAAAGTGTTAGGATCAACTGTCGAGTAATGTTCTTGCCACTAGGAAATAAGAAATACAGGTAAAGGGGTATAAAAAGCTATCCGGCCCTACAGGACAAAAGAGAAGATGGAGACAAGGGCAGAGAGGGATGATAGAAGAGAGAGCAGATTGGTCATAGGGGCAATTAGAATGCTTGGTGTTTGGGGGGGGAGGGGAGAAAAGGGGAGAAAATTTGTAACCCAAAATTTTGTGAAAATGAATGTTAGAAGTTAAATAAATAAATTTAATAATAAAAAAAAGGATAAGTACTTTACTGGTTTAAGAAATCAAAGTCAAGCTTACCAACGTGGATTTGGCAAAATGTATTTGCACTTTGAAAATTGAGAAAACAGCTGCCCTTCTCCAATCCTATGACTAGGGCAGCTAGATGGTACATTGGACTGGCCAGAGCCAGTCTCCAGAGAACTGACCCTAGAGTCAGAAAGACCTGAGTTCAAGTCTGGCTTCAGACATTTACTAACTGTGTGACTCCAGGCTAGTCATTTAACTTTACTTCCCTTAGTTTCTTCATCTGTAAAAGGAGCTGGAGAAGGAAATGGTAACCCATTCCAGTATTTTTGCCATGGAAACTCCAAATTGGGTCGCAAAGAGTTAAACACAACTGAAACTACTGGACAACAACAAAAATGTGTCATATATGGAACTTCTTAGTATATATTTCTTTCCTTCTCGACTCTCTCATTAGATTGTGAGGTCCTGGACGACAGAGAATATATTTTTACCTCGTTTTGTATCCTTAGAACTTGGCACAGTGTCTCAAACCCACTAAGCAATAAATGTGTTTTATCTAAAAAAAAAAAAAGTACAGGAGAAAAGCCCAGGGTCCTCTCCCCTGGCCTGATAAGAGAGGGGATGGTCCTGGAAACTCAAAAGAGGGATCCATGTCCACCACTCCCTGGCTCTTTGAAGGGTCTAAAGACCTTCTTGTGTGGAAGGGAAGGAAGGAATAAAGTCAAGTGGAAGTAGAAATCCACAGTAGGTAATACTGAGTGACCCTTGGTGCCCTTGCGGACAGAACCACTTCTCCATGGACAAGAAGAGGGATCTGTGCACAGGACGTGCTCCCTGGGAGAGGTAGGAAACCACAGACACTGGGAGGGAAAGAAAGAGGAAGAAAGGGGAGTAAGGAGAAAGTCAGAGGCCAATTCCTTGCCTTGTGGGGCCAAAGTGAACAGGGCAGATAGTAGAATTGAAGCCCTGAGGAGAGAGACCTCGGTCATCTGGGGAAGGAGAAACAGACGGTAGAAATAGCTCTGGGTTACATGCAGTGACAGCCTTCAGTCTGGACATCAGAAGAGACAGCTCCAGGGAACACACTAGGTTCTGTAAATGGAAGACACATTTCAGGAGGGGAAGGCAGAGATTCTGCACGAGCAGACAGAGGTGGTCACAGACAACAGACAGCAGAGACCAATGGAGAGCCTGTTACAAGCTCCCCATAGTGGGGGCAGCCTCTGGAAGATGTTCCTGCTCACAGATAAGACACCAGCTCTGCTGGAGCCCAGTGGAGCAGGGGGAGCTTGTGTGACCATTCCCAGGGCATCTTTCCCAGAGACAGTCTCTGTACACTTGGCCAGGGGTGTCTTTCCTGAGACAGGGGCAAAGGGGAAATAGCAACTCAGGGTTACCAGTCGATATTCCTGAGACTCAAGGCAAGGTTCAGTTGTGGAGCTGAGCAAGCTCTGAAGAAGCTGTTAGTCTCTACTGTCAGAGAAGAGCTGGATGTGTATCCCAACTCTGATGTTTGCTAGCAGTGAGACCATGGACAGCTCACTTACCCCTCTTAGCTTGTGTCTGCCTGGAATATCACCTTCTTCCCAGGGCAGCTTGGGAGCTACATTGTCAGCCTTAAAATGCACCCAGGGTTTAGTGGGAAAGGCCCTGCCTAGTTTTTGTTCCGAAAAATTGAAAAAATGTTGCCTGTACTATTTCCTATTTAATACTGGTCACATCGATTGTGCTATGTGGGTCTCAGTTTCCTAATCAGTGAATGGAGGATATTTGGCTCACTGATCTGTAAGGTTCTATCCAGGCATAAGATCTGATTTCTATCTTCAACAACAACACTTTAGTGATTCCTTTCTCCTTTCAATGTCTTGCCTTCCACACTGGCAGATCCTGTCTGAATCAAGTCCATGGAGGGAGCTTAAAATATGTTACAGACTAAACTCTCAGAACTACTGCAGAGACTGGGAGTGACACATTGATGAAGAAGCACCTGAATCCCCTTCAAATACACCCCACTGAGCCCCCAGCAGACTCTGGGGCAGGCTCAGCAGCACCCTCCCTTTAGTGGGGGACAGTTCAGTGGCCTGGGTCCCTCAAGAGGGCAGAGGAACCCTGCTCACTTCTGCCTCCTTCCTCCCCTCTCAGTCTCCATCCTCAGCTAATGGATCCAGCCAACATCTGCCCAAAGTCATTCTGTCAGTGTTGTGCCAAACCCACCCAGTGGAACAGAGGGCAGCAGCATCATCTTGGACATCCAAGGGTCCTCAGAGCAGCCTCCCAGCTACACTTGGTTCAGAAGAGAAGTAAAGCCCTCCAACCAGATCATTTTCTATCATGTGGACATGGTTAATGGACAGCAAACAGCAGATAATCATCTGAAGGTGTTCTCCAATGGCTCGCTGCTCATCTCCAACCTCACCCTCAGTGACACTGATGACTGCATTGTACAATTTTTTGGATTCACAAGTGCCCAGATAGTAATAGCGTGAGCACATTTAGCAGTGTATGACAAGTGCTGCCTTTCCCATGGCCCTCACTATCCCTCCAATCCCTCCCTCAGTCTGGGTGGAGAGCCCTCTCACAAGGTTCCAAAGCCAAACATATTCTTTCTCATTTCTGCACAAAGAAAAAGAGTGACTCACAGGCAGAAAAGGCATCCTGGTGAGTAGATGGTCTTGCCCAACATTAGGTTGCCAGAAGGCAGAGAGAAACTAGTCTCTATTTGGGACTGGCACAGAGAAAACCTTCTACCAAATCCCACCTGGTAATCTGTTAAAAGCTTGGAATATAGGAAAAGTGCCCACTCAAAAGAAAATTTCCAAAACTCAAGTGGCAAGGCTCCGTTTGAACTGCAATCAGTACTTAGATAATTGTGGGGAATAAATGTGGCCAGATTAATACAGAACTTTCAATTATTAGCAACTACCCATGCTAAACACTAGTCTTGAAAAGTAGAAGGGAGAGAAATGAATGATTGGTGCTGTGGGGTAGGACTTTCAAACCAAGACTGTCCCTCATTACCAGGTTCACTAGAAGTGCCCTTTGTGAAAGACCCCTAAACAATCCAGATTTCCACAGAACCAAAGACCATGGCACCCTTGAGAACCACTTTTGTAAAGAGAAGGAACTTTTTAAAAAGAGAGAAAAAGAAAAAGAGAAAGTTTTAGCAAATAGGGATGAGAGAATGGATAAAAAACTGAAGAAAGTTGGAGTCCATTTGCACAAACAGTGTGGATGGAGGATCTGAAAGCCAAAGGTCTGGGAGGCAGAGCCATGATGGCAGAGCGGAGAAAGCACTGAGTTAGACTCTCCCAACATTCCCCTCCAAATTACTTTGAAAATAATGCCTTGGATCAAATTGTAGAGTTGTAGAGCCAACAAAAGATCAAAATGAGACTTTTTCCAGCCCAAGATAACTGAGGAGGTGAGCAGGAAAGGTCTGTGACTCTGGGGCAGTGGTCATCCCACAGCTACAACAGCAAGATCAGGTCTTGGAGGTGCCTATAATAACAGCACTGGCAGCTTTGGGAAACTTTGGCCCACAGATGGTAAGGGGGTCAGACAACTGATCAGAAAGAGATTACTGGGAACCCTTTGCTGACACTGGGTTGAGGATCCTGTTACATTGCCTAGAGGTGATTCTAGGTCACAGTTCCAGGGTCAAGAGGAGCTCTAGCACTTGTGGCTACAGGGGAACAAGATCCGTTCCTGGGTAATAAGTAGAGCACGGACCAGGAGAGCAGTGGCCACACCTCTCCTTAGATCATACCTCTTTGGAAGCACTGAAAACTTACAGACCCCCAGAACCAGCACTGAAAACAGCACAATGAAAAACCTGAAGCTTAGGACAGTGCCCCCTCCATCCCAGGGGCAAAACACAACTTTAACATAAGGTTGTTTTTAAAATATTTTTCCAAATTTCATGTAGAAATCAATTTTTAAGATTTGTTTCTTAAAATTTTGAGTTCCAGATTCTCTTTCTCCCTCTCTCCCCTCCCCTCCTTGAGAAGACAAGCAGTTTGCTATAGGTTATACATACTATAAAATCTAAAGGCAAGAAATAGGATGGAAAATGAGCAAAAATCAAAAGGGAAAACTCTCTGTTCAATCAAGAACGTTCAAAATTCAGCAGCAAAGCTCAGTGAGATGGGAATTGGTGCTGAAGTTTTGGGGGGAGAGGAGCGAACTCTGGCCAGATAATGGGTGGGCTTTGATCATTGGCAGCTGGAAAGAATACAAGTCAAGCTCCTAAAGAGTTATGTTCCTCCCCGCAACCCTGTGACTTCACCAGTTCAGCTATTGTTTTCCTCATTTGCAGAGAAGGAAAATGAGGCTTAGAGACAGTGATCACGCAGCTGCCAAGTAAGGCCCCAAGGACCAGAGAGCCTCAGGACTTTGAGTCAGGAGTGGAGACCAGCAGAGTTCTATGGAAAGTGGATTTGGGGGAGAAGGTCACTGACTCCATTTGCTGCTATTGTAAATCTATCCCTTTCTACCAGATGCTTCTGTAACAGTGCTGACTGCTACCTCTCTTCCCCCAATGACTTTACAATTACACAAGAAAATTCTTGAGATTCCTGGAATAGTGCCAGGAACTCATCCCTTTCTCTTTATCCAATCCAAAAGAGCCTGGACTAAGGGTTTCACAAACGTTGATTAACTGACTGATTAAGAAGAAACTGTTTCCCCTAATCCAGTGTAAATGACTGTGCTCTGATACATTCTTTCCATTGTAACGACTTAAGCATCCTTTTTCTTATCTGAAGAGATGCACTTTCTTGTCTGCCAGCCCTGCTAGATCTTAGCCAAAACTACTTTGTAAGAAACACTTGGTCTATTGTGTTACTCTCTCTGTGCTAAATGGCTCAAGAAGAGGGAATACATGTGTATATATGTATGTTTATGTGTATGTTTACACATCTACATATATACACAAATACATGCATGTATACATACATGCATATATACATATGTGTGATTTGTGAGATTGTGAGACACATGTCCACCACTTACTGATGAGTGCGTCACACTGAAATAGGTAAATAAACCGGTGTGCAGTTTACCTATGTGTATCCTATGCTGGCTTATTTGGGCAGCAGTTAGCAAAGACCCTGAAAAGTCTTGCAACAATTTACATGACAGGGCCAATGGTCTGGATGGGATGTTTCCCAGGTTAGGCAAAAATCCCAGGACCCCAGAGCGAAAAGGGGACTTTCAGATGATCCCTTCTCACCACCCTGTTTCACAGGCAAAGAAATTCAGGGCCAGAGGTTAAAGGACCTGCTTAATGTTGCACAGATAGTAAGTAGTAAAGGGAAATTCCAGTACCATCATTTGACTTCAAAGCCAGTGTTCTCCACTTTCCTCTGCTTTGCTCAGAAGAGGTCCATCTGCCCCTGAAACACTGCCTCCTCAGCTTTGAGGCTAAGCTTGTGTGTGTGTGTGTGTGTGTGTGTGTGTGTGTGTGTGTGTGTGTGTGTAGGAGGTCCCTGGCCATCTGTGTAGGGAGCTCTTAGAAGGTGTTCAGTCAGGTGAGGAGCTTGGGGTAGGAGGGTTTAGAGGATCTGTCATTCAGGGGTCACTGTGGAGATCACTGCCCACACTTTCTTCTTCCCTCTGGTCTCAGAGGCTTTCTGGGTCTTCCCTGATCTTCCCAGAAAGTCAAGGTCAGTTTCCTTGTGGGCTGCACCAACATTGTACTTTAGGGAGGTTCAGGTGCCATGGGCCTTAGAAATTGGTGTCAGCTGCTGTCCTTAGAAACTCTGGGGAAGGGTCAGATGTGGAACTGGAAGAGCTTCCATCTACCTCTATTTGGGTCAGAACCAGGTGGATGGGGTGAGACAAAGTCCTTTGCATCCTGCTACTGCCACCTGAAGGACACAAGGAGAGCTGCACCCAAAGATGGGACCAAGCAAGACTGAAGTGAGTCTGATGTATGTTTGATGACAATTGAGCAGAAGTTAGCTCCCATCCTCCCCCATGAAGGGTCTGAGCTGCTTCTGTGCCTGCCTGAGAGTCCCAATTCTGTTCTAGAGTCACCTCAGGAAAACTGTTCAACATGGGCCAATAGGCCATTCAGGTCCATCTTGCATCAGTACCGAGCAGGAGGAGCAGTCTAACAAAAAGATATCAACCCCAGGGCAACAGCACCAGAGATGGGTTCATGGGCCCCCTGGGGTGTCTTATGGCCCGTTATCAAATGAGATAAAATGTGTAAGGAGTGTCACAAATTTTAAAGTGCCCTATAAAGAGTAAATATTGTTATTGTTAGCTATTATTATAAATATTTCCCAAATCAGAGAGTGGATTCAAGGGCAATTAAACATTTCTAAAACAGTTATGAGCTGCACCAGAAGGGAATGAAACCATCCTCGTCAATTTCCTTCCCCCATGGTCTCAAGCTGGGGCTGGTCAGGGGGGAGAAAGCAGCAATCACCACTGGTCCCCACAGCTTCAGTGTGTCTCCTCCCCTTACGAGGAAGGAGAACAAAGAAGGCAGTAAGGTGCTACAACCAAAACCAGCCCTCCATGCCAACTGTCTCCATCCACAGATGAGTATCCATTACCTTGCCTCCTGGTCCTTCTCTGTGGTCTCTTTCCTGTAAAGATGACAACTCCAGATGCCTCTAGAGGAGAGAGTGAGGTTGGTGACTTTGCACAGCCATCCCTCTCTTAAATGCAATTCACCTTCCTGATATCATGGTCCTCTTCCATACAATTCTGCTAGTATCCCCAATTTCTCACTTTCATTCACTCTATATTTGTAAGCAGTTGCAAAATCTTATCCTTTCTGTCTCCACCACCCTTGTCATAGGCATGTCCTTTGTTCTTCTGATCAGCCACAGCCCTAACTTAGACCCTCTTCATTTCTCACCTGGGCTTCTCATTAACCTCTTAAGTGGTGTCTCTCCAGCTCCAGCCTTTCCCCTTGCCAATCCTCCCACACACACCCCAAAGTAGCTTTTCTAAAGTCACTTTCTAAAGTACATCTAATGCCCTCCCACTCTCAAAGATCCACAGCCTTCCCCATTACCTCTGGGATCAAGCATAAATTCCTCTGTAAGACATCTAAAGCTCTTCACAACCTTACCCCTTTCCTCCCTCTCTAGGCTGTTTCTCATGAACAATAATAAAAACAGCAAATGTTATCATAACACTTTAAGGTTTGCACAATGTCTTGGCTATGTGACCTAATTTGATTCCCCGCAGACTCCATAAGGAGCTGACCTGGTCTACTTGTTGCTCCTCATACTGGACACTCCATCTCTGAGTCCTTTTACTGACCACCCATGGCCTAGGATACTCTCCCTCCTCAGTTTTGCCATATGGGATCCCTGGTTTCCTCCCAGACTAATCTGAAGCACCCTTCCTCCTCCCCTCTGCTGGTTACACAGAGTCTGCTTTGAGTGGGTTTATATACAAACATAAAAATGTAGCCAGATTAAGGAGAAGCTTCTGTGGGCAGAGAAAGTTATCAGTATGACTTTGAGGGAGGTGTAGCCTCAGAAAGGCTACATTGTTTCCCTTCACTTGGAAGAGAAACAATTTCTCAACTGGATTTTCCTAGTCTAAGCCTCCCATCATTCCAATGAAACAACTGCACGATCTGACTGTAAAGTCTCTTAACAATCCCCTAATTCTGCAATGCCACAGAGTATCTTGAAGACCTCAACTGAAAGGGGATGTTGAGAAAATAATCTTGATTACAGCCTCCCCTTAGTCAGTCAGGACAAACTCAGGAAATCAGACAAAGAGAATTTATTTCAAAGTCAGTATGAGTTTTAGTTTTTTAAGAATGTTTTTTATTTTATTTTTCTCAATTACATATAAAAATAATTTTTGACGTTCATTTTTTTATAATTTTTGAATTCCAAATTCCCTCTTGTCCTTTCCCTGGGCCTGTCTTGATAAAGCAAGCATTTTGAAGACTTGTAAAATATATTTCCATATTAGCTATATTGCCAAAGAGAACATAATGGGGGAAAAAACAAGAAAAATAAAGTTTAAAAAAAAAGGATGCTGCAGACTGCATTCAGATGCCATCAGTTCTTTTCTGGAGGTGGAAAACATTTTGACAGTGAATCCTTTGGAATTTTTTTTTTATCACTGAATTGCTGAGAACAGCTAAGTCATTTGCAGGTGATCATTATAAAATATTGATGTAACCAGGTACAATAATCAGCTGCTTCTGCTCACTTCGATTTACATCAGTTCATGCAAGTCTTTCCAGGTTTTTCTGAAAGTATCCTGATTGTCATTTCTTATAATACAATAATATTCCATTACATTCATATACCACAACTTGTTCAGTCACTCCCCAACTGATGGGAAGCCCCTCCATTTCCAATTCTTTGCCACCACAAAAAGAGTTGTTATAAATCTGATTGTACATATAAGTCTTTTTCCTTTTTTAAAATCTCGTTGCCATACAGACCTAACACTGACATTTCTGGGTCAAAGGATATGCATAGTTGGATTATCCTTTAGGCATATTTCCAAATTTCTCTCCAGAATGGTTGGATCAGTTCACAACTCCACCAGCCAAGGATTAGTGTCTCAATTTTCCCACATTATGCCATCAAAGCACATATTAGGCAGGATCTACCAAGGAGGAAAATCTGAGCATTTGGGCCCAGGGAAGCATCTGTCATAGGAGGACCCATCCAGCTGAGGGAGAGAGACTCCAAGTCAGGTTGGTCACAAGAAGATGCAGATTTTGTCCACAGTCACATCACATAACTGTATAATTTGGAACAAAGGGTTTGTAATCTATGTTGTCAGAGGACCTATCAGCACTCATGAGATTCTGGATTTCTGTCAAACAGACATCAGATGTTATGGAAGTAAGTGTATCAACTGATGCAGAGTGAAGAGACTAGAAGCAGGAGAACATTCACACAGTAGCTAGAATAATGATGTGGGGGGGAAGTACTGTGGAAGACCTCCAAAGTGGGACCAATCATGACTTTAAAGACGGATGATGAAACATTCCCTCCATTCCTTGATGAGAAAGAAGATAAACACAGCCCTTGGGAAATAGATCTCAGCTTCCTGATGCACAGAGACCCAGGTTGGCCTCACAGGGCAGAAAGACACAGAAAGGGGCTCATCACAAAGTTACCCCCAATAACACTGCAACACACAGCCCCAAAACATCTAGATCACATAACCCTGTCCCACTAGGTGTGGTGGGTAATTAAAAAACTGAGGAAGCAATCTGAGCTAAATGATTTATTAACAAAACAGACATAATTAAAGGGTCAATGGACTCCCTGGTCAGTCCAAAGACACTGAATACAGAATGAGGTGAATTTTTATGTATTAAAAACAATTAATTAAATGTAATCAATTAATTAAAAGAAAACAGTTATCAGGATGCAAAACCCAGTGATCTGATTTCTAATTGGAGGAAAAGTCAGAAGCTTTCCAAGTTGGGAGGGGGACCAAGCTGGAAGAGGGGTGAGTAGGTTTTGGGGTCTTTCTTTTCCCAGAATTGAGAAATGCTGCTTAATTGCATCCTCACCCATTTACAAAACGATTCCGAGCTTATGCCCTCTAGTTTCCCATGTGTGATCTGTAGAAAAAAAGATGGAGGATAATATATGGAGCAACATAGGATGGAGTCACTGCTCAGGAGACAGAATCTAACTGGTTCTCTCAATTCCTACACAAACCAGCTCCAGTGTGTAACTGGTGTTCACTCCATTTTGTCACAGAATACCCCATTGAAGCCTTCTGTACAGATGAAGCATCGATGTCCTCCCCTAGAAGGCCACATTATTTGTGTCCTATAGCTGAGCCTGAACTGTGCCTGAGACTGATAGGGGTAGACCAACCACTGGCTATGGAAGCAGAGGACCCCATCTGAATGCCACCCTGTGTGACCCTGAGCAGGTCACTCACTACCTTCTTTGAGTCTCTCTTCTACTGTCAAATGAGATTGTTGGACCAGATCCTCCCTAAGGTCACTAAATCCAATGATCTTGTGATTCCATCTCTGGGGGTAAGGGGAAAAGTTGTTCCATGTAGCCCCTTGACCCTGAATTCCTCTTCTTGTCATTTAAATCTCACTGATCTCTCAGCCTGGCTCAATGATCCTACTAGTTCAGTGTGTAATCATGAATTAATCCCTGTAGTACTTTAGACTCAGCCTTTGTTTTTCAGTTTGTCTGTCTGTCCCTCCTGGGCCACAAGCTCCCCAAGGGATAGAAATTCTGCTCCCCTTCTCCCTCCCCCAGTGCAGAGCATATGTCCTTAATATTTGGAGAATCCCTTGAGCTGGCCTCATCCTCCTCCTCTTTACCCTCTGCCTTCCTCAGTCTTCCCAGAGAAGCCTTTCCTGAGCCCTCTGAATGCTCATGCCTTCTCTTTGAGTTTATCTCTAATTTATCCTCAGTTTGTCTTGGTTGTGTCCATGCTGATGAGTCTTATTCTTCAGATCTCCCTTTTCCAGTCTCCAAGATGACCTGGATGATGCCATCTTCCTGTTTCCCTTTGTCATTACAATGCATCCCCATAATATCCTGAAATTTCCCATCATATAGCTATATTTCATACAGGCTATATTTTAATTGACTATTTCCTGATGAAATATATGGCTGTATTATATTCTCATCAGGAAACTGTCTAGAAATTAGACAGCTTTGGGGAAAACATTTTAAGTTAGATAATTATATCCATACTGCTTGAAGTCTCATTTACCATCAATCAATTCTTATTCATCAACAGAGTTTATTCCTTTCCTGATTTAAGTGCCATGTCTACTTTTCATTGTTTGCCTCTGACCCATGTCACTTCCCTACTCAATAAATTCCAGTTGCTCCCTATTACCTCCAGAGTCAAATACAGACTCCCATGTTTGTCATTGCAAGGGGCAGCACACCCCTGCTCCTCTCTCATTTTTGTTCTTACACCTCACTCTCTGTTTTATGTTCTTCATTCCTGTGACAGTGACCTTGTTCCCCATGTCTGGAATGCACTCCCTCTCATCTCTGCCTCCTGGCTTCCTTCAAGTCCCAACAAAAATCCATCTTCTCCTGGGAGCCTTTCTCAATCTCTCTTCATAGCAGGGCCTCCCATCTCTTAATTGTTTCTTCTTTATCCTGTACACAGCTTGGACAATTGGTTTGCTGGTTGCCTACCTCATTAGACTGGAGCTCCTTGAGGGCAGGTATAGCCTTTTGCCTCTTTTTCTTTCCCCAGTGCTTAGCACGCTGCTGACTCATTTTCTTTTGTTCTAGATTTTAAGATCCATCTCTTTCTTTTCAGCTTCCTATCAAATTCCTGGGCCTGATTTGCAAATGAGATTTTGATAAAAGAAGACACAATTTAAGAGTCTAAAAGGGTGCTTTGAGGATTTGGTCTTTCGAGGTTTTTTGGTGTTATATTTTTAGTAGGACACAAAATCTGCCTTTGAAGGGACTCATATTCCTGATATTGAAATACTTTACTTGTCTGATATGCAAGCTTTGAAATGGGCCAGGCAGAGGAGACCTTTTACAAATAGGAAATTCAGGACTAAATACCAAAAGAAGTTCAAGATTTTGAAAGCCTATAGAAAGGTGTGACAACATGAAGACAGAGGAAGCAGAAACAGTGGTGAAAGCCCCCCCGCCCCCATTTTCCACAGAGGTTTTTCTGATGTTAAGAAGGAGCTATTTAGTCCACTAAAACTAAACTCATCCCCTCTCTCCCATTACACCTTCTTTTCTGATGAAAAAGGATCAGTTTCTCAAAGAATATTTTACACTTTCATGACACTGACAGGATTTTTCTTCATTGTGTCTTTGCTGATGCCTAAAAAGATTTGAGCTTTGACAATACTCTTTCCCAAACTCACTACATTCATAAGGCTTTTCCCCAGCCCAGATTCTCTGATGATTAGTAAGTCCAGACTGAAAGTCTTCTCACATTCACGACATAAGATTTTTCCCTAGTGTGGATTCTCTGATGTTGAATAAGAGTTGAAAGCTGAATATTTTCACACACTCATCACATTTACAGGGTTCCTCCCCACTGTGGTTTCTCTGGTGTAGAATAATGGCTGTGCACCGAGTGATGAGTTTATCACATTCATCACATTTGTATTGAAGTTTTGTTCATGATAGGGATTTCCCCACTTTCTTTCAAACATATCCTTACTCTTAGACGGCTCTGGAGGAGAAGTGAAGCTGGTGACCTGCACAGCCCTCCCTCACTCAAAACAAAGTCAAGTGCAAGTCATGTCATCATTTCTCTGATGGCATGGTCTTCTTTGGCAATGAAGGATGAACACAACCCTTACACTTAACATATTTGAAAATCTGAATAATATCTATATTAAGGGTGCAAGAAATATCAATCTGTGGTTCTCTGTCTGAAGAAATCTCCTGATTTGGAGTGAACTCTCTAGTCTCAGTCTCAGTCTCACTATCACCAATCACTGTGTCTTAGTAGGTGAAGCTCCCAAGCTTCCCACTTAAGCTCCATAGGCAGGGTCTGTATATTTAAGGTCTCCTCAGCTCTTTCCCAAGGTTATATCCCATCTCAAAGGTCTTCTTGTTCTTGGCCACTGGATGAGACCTGATGCCCTGGTTCATCAAGTTCTCTTTCCAGATCTTACAGAATGGTTATTACCTCTTCTCCATCTTGTGGATAACATTCTCAAACCCAGGTTTGGAGTTCCTTGATCAAGATGGTCAGGAACTGCTCCAGGACCAGTAGGTCTAAGATCTGCTCTTTTGTGTGCATCTCTGTTCTAAAGCCGAAATGGCAAAGCTGACAGAGCTGGCTCAGGGCTTCACAGGGCAAATTTTGGTACCCAAACTGCCTAAACTTCTGGAAAAAGATCTCTGGACCATGGCAGCTATTCCACTGGATACTAGATCCTGTCCATAGTTGTTATACTTTTCTATCCTCACTCTCAAAATATCCTTTTTCAATTAGAGAGAGAGAAATCAATATTGAATCTTCATTGAATTCTGCAGACATTCTGAATTAGAATATCTCAGAAGGAAATTTCTTTCATCTGGCGTCCAGTCCTAGTACCTTTAGTTCTTCTTCAAAGTCATTCCTCCAACCTTAGAAAGAAGTGGTTTGCCTTGTGTGGGCTGCTGTAAAAGTATCCACTTACTGCTCGTAAACAACCAACCTGAAGACCCCCAATCCAGTGTCACAATTCTCTTCTGTCAACCTCTTAAGTTGTCTTGGAATGGAAAATATCTTGTCCAGACCTTTTGTCCACTCTGCTAAGCCAAATTTTGATTTGAGGTATTATTCTAAGTTGTTTGGAGGGGACTGTTGGGTGAGTTCATCTGAGTTCATGTCTCTAATTCATCATATTGCCTCTGCCCTTTACTTTCAAATCCTCCAATCACACTGACAGCACAGACTAACTTTCTTTGACTTGTTACCTATTCACTTACCCTACTTGTTTGAACTTTCTCTTTCTTTCCTTTTTCTCTTCTGATTTTTTTCCTACAAAAGTGGTTCTTAAGGGCATCATGGTCTTTGGTTCTCTGAGACATCTGGGTTGTATAGCTGTCCTTTTTGGACCAGCATAATAGGTATGGTAATAAAAGGCAGTCATGGTTTGAAAGTCCTGTCCCACAGCAGCAATAAATCCATTTGCAAAGATTCTAGCTCTTTAGGTCTGGCTTTTAGCACATGTAGTTGTCAATAATCAAAGGTCCCATATTTACTTGCCCAAATTTGCTTCCTACAATCTGTATCTAAGTAACAATTCCAGTCTGAACTGAACTCTGTTACTTGACTTTTGCTCATTCTTCATGGAACAGGGAGTTTTCTGTTGTCCTAAGCTTTTAAGTGCTTGCCTAAGTGGGGGTCAACAGGAGGTATTCTGTGTGCTGATTCCATATAGATAATGGTATCCTCTTGCCTTGTGGCAACCTAGTGTTGGGCAAGCCCATCTACTTACCACTGCTCTTTTTCAGCATGTGAGCCACTCCATTTCATGAGTTTTAGGCTCAGGACCTATTTCTCCTTATCCTTCTTGAATTTAGGCAGTGTAATTCTCTGACCATTTCATGGCTGACCAGCCACTGAGAGAGTTCACTCTGATCTGCCATTGAACAAAAGTCTGGGTGCCATCAATGCAATTGGATGGTGAGCTCACCCAGTGATGCCATGCCAGAAAGTGATCCCTTCATGGTTACCATGATTTTTAAAAGAAATCTTGGTTCAGGTCTTGCCTTGATCAATTAAGGCAAATTCAGGAAAAGGAGTTTACTTAGCAAACCAAGGCAGCCCCTGGAGGGCAGGCAGAATTCAAACTGTAAGTTGCTTTTGTGGACAGGAATAAAACAATTTCCATTTGAGGGTAATATAATTCTGATTAATACATATGAGGAAATGGGATTAATGTCACCTCAGCTCTTTCTCTATTAGAAAATCTTTGGAAGATGGGATTAGTCCTCAGAAAATGGAATTAGTCCTGAGTGGACAGCTCTCTCCAGTAGGCTGGCTGAGCACCATACCCCAAAGGTTAAGCAAAGTTAAAACACTGGGGGGAGGGGGGTCACTCAGATTAAATTTTGCTGAACTGACTGACTGTACACACCTCCAGGAAAAGACAGAACAACTTGGATATTAGTTGAATTCAATTTACTGGAGGAGATGAAGCAAGAGTTAGAGGAGGAAATGGCTAAAAGTTAAAGTATAAGTGAAAAGAAAGCACTAGAGGAAAGAAATGGAAAAGAAACAAGAATGTTAGGGGAAGAAATAGAAACAAAGTTAGAGCTACATAAGAAAGAATTGGAAATTCTTGGCACAAGCCTTACCCAAGCAATAGACTTCGTGAAAATTTAGAATGGGGCAAAGAGAAACTAATGATTTCATAAGGCAGCAGGAAATATTAAAATAAAGTCAAAAATTAAAAAGAGAAGTATAATATATCTCATAGCAATAACTGAACTGGAAAACAGATCTGGGAAAAATAATTTAAGAATCATGGAAATACCTGAAAGCCATAACCAAGAAAAAAAGGGGGGGAGTAAAACCACAGGGGGCGGGGAGAGAGAGAGAGAGAGAGAGAGAGAGAGAGAGAGAGAGAGAGAGAGAGAGAGAGAGAGAGACTGAGAGGTCTATTTCAAGAAATTCTAAAAGGAAACTTCCCAGGGGTTTTAGAACAACAAGGCAAAGAAAAAACAGAAAGAATCTACTAGTGACCTCCTGAAAGAAACCTGAAAATGAAAACTTTCAAGAATATTATATTCAAAATCCACAGCCTCCAGGTCTAAGAAAAAATACCACAAATAGGCAGGAGGAAAGAATTCAAATACCAATGAGCCATAGTCAAGACCACAAAAGATTTGATAGCCATCCTAAAAAGAAGCACAGGAAAGCAAAACATTCCTCAAAAAAACAGGATGTAGTCCTACAGGCTCAGAAAAAAATGAGTCTTTAATGAAATAGAGACAGGTCCTTCATGAATTCCTGATGAAAAAATCATAACTGAGTAGAAACTTTGAAATATAAAGAAAGGAGTCACAAGAAACACAAAAAAAGGACAGGAAACTCTGATCAACACAACGTCTAAGTACAATTAGCAGCACTAGGAGATGGGATTAGTCCTCAGGAGATGGGATAATAATGAAACATGCCACCTACAGCCTGACAGAGAGGTGATGCTCTCGAGTGTAGACTGAAACAAATTTTTTTGCCTAAACCTGGCCAATGCAAGAATTTGTTTCAGTTAACTATTCATATGTGTTACAAGAGTGTGTATTTTTGGCTTTTTTCAATGGGGTTGTGAAGGAAGAGAATGTGGATTTTCATTAACTAAAAAAAAGTCTTTTCACAGGAGGATATAGGTTAAATGCCACCAAGATTGGAAGAAAAATAATTAAAGGAAAAAAATCTTCTTTGAAAGCTTCTCTGAAAAATAATAATAGTTATAATAACTCACATTTGTATAGAGCTTACCATGTGTCAGTTACTGTGCTAAGTGCTTTGGAAATGTCTCTGGTGAGCCTTTCAAGAACCTTGGGAAATGGATGCTATTATTATCCCCATTTTACAGATGAGGAAACTGAGGCAAAAACAAGTTTAATGACTTGCCCAAGGTAACACAGTTAAGGTGCACCTCAGGCTGGATTTGTACACAGGCCTTCTTGACTCCAGGCCCAACATTCTATCTACTATGTCACTTCACTGTCCCAGCTATGAGAAATGAGAAAAGATATCATTTTCAAAATATATGAGAAATGGATTAAAATGTATAAGAATAAGTCATTCTCCCAATGGATAAATGGCCAAAGAATATGACCAGACAATTTTTAAAGAATAAATAAATTTTTAAATAAATAAATTTTAAAGAAAGAATAAATATTGTCACTATCCATATGAAAAAAAATGCTCCACATCACTGATGATTACAGAAATGCATATTAAAACAGCTCTACAGTTCACTTACACCCCTGATTGCCAAAGCTGACCCAAAAAGAGAAAATGACAAATGCTGGAGGGGCTGTAGGAGAAACAGACACATCAGTGCATTGTTGGTAGAGACCTGAATTGGTCCAGTCATCTGGAAAAGGAGCTTGGAACTCGGATCCCAAAGTTACTAAATTGTGTATATCCTTTAACACAGTGGTACCACTACCGGCCTCCATCTAAAGAGATCAAAGGAAGAGAACAAGGACTCATACGTACAAAATATTTGTAGCAGTTTTTTTTGTGGTAGCAAAACTATGGGAAACTCAGGGAGTTCCACCAACTGGGGAATGACAGTACAATTTGTGGTAGATGAAGGTAGTGGAACAACACTGCTCCACAAGAAATGGTGAAAGTGATGGTGTCAGAAGAATCCTGGGAAGAATTGTGAACTGAAATGGACTGATGCAGTGTGAAGCCTGCAGAACATGGTGAATGAAGCAAAAATCACCTTGGAAAACCTTAAGGACTCCAATGAATGCACAACCTTCTGAGATTCCAGATAGTCCATGAGGAAACAAGCAACCCGTTTCTGAAAAGAAGGACTCAAAATGCAGAAAGATTCAGAAATTTTTCCAAGGATAGTGTGGAAATTTGTTTTGCTTGACTCTAAATATATGTTCAAAGGGTTGGGTTTTTTTTTTCATTTTGTCAAGAGAAGAAGAGATGGAGGAAAAATAAATATTTATTATTTGAAAATAATGCTTAAACTAAAAATAAGGATACCATGTTGGCATCAATGTGGTCAAAGGGAAGAGATCCTTTTCCATCTTTAAAGAGAATGGTCAAGGAAGGAATAGAGTAGGAAATATTCTGGAATATCAACTCAAAACTGTATTTGAATCTAACGTGATTATCCTCTTTCAATCTTGAGGATGGACATGTCTGAGGGAACAGGAAACCCTGCTAGTTTGCATATTTCTCTCTCAAAATGCTTGGATTTAGAATAATGTTAAATAAAATTGTTTCTGGAAGATTGGGGCCTAAAATTCAGAGTAAAGTATTAATATTTTTCTTCAGTAAGATTTTTTTATGTCACAATAGAAATCATGTAAATTTGAAGGTAAAAGGGATGATACAACCAGCATTTATAAATTATATTCTCCTTGTGTAGAATGTGCTTGACTCTGTAAGAGACACAAAGTGTGGATAAAAATCTCAATCTCTGCCCTGGAGTAGCTGAAATTAAATGGGGGGAATCAGATCCCAACACAAGTGGTACACGCAAAGCAGGACTAATGTCCTCCCAGAATTACAAAGGGTTATGTGGGGCCCAAGGGAGTGTGGCTAAAGAAGAAATGCAAAATACAAAGTTTCTGGGTAATTAATAATCAATTTGTTAATTAGGCAAGCTAATAAGAGATAAATGGATGATTAGTGGTCTATCTCAATAACCAAAGACAAAATAGATGGAGAGCCTGAAAGCTTTAAACAATCCTTGAAAGGGAGTTCTCTTGATAGCTAAAAATCAACCTCGAGTGGTGGACATTGAATGAGGAGGTGATCTGGAAGATTTCATCTCTTGCTGCTGAGGATGTAGCTTGATCATGAGACTGAGACATCTCCAGCAATGTGGACAAGGGAATCAGCTTCCATCCAGACTGCTCTGGCCAGTTTTCTCCTTCATGAGCTGAGTCACTTTGAACTTGAATGGAGGGGTACAAAGACGGGCTCCTTTCCCCAGGTAGAGAGTGCCAATGCCTGTGGGTATCAGGAAAGGCCCATGGAGGACATGGCACCTGAGCTGGGTCCAAGGAAGCCTGGGATTCCAGAAGGCACAGAGCTGAGGAAAAAGCCCATGCCCAACACTTGGGTGCATTCATGCAAAGGCAGTCAGGAGAGACAGGGAATATTGGGGAAGGGGGCCTGGTTGGGGACAGGGAAGAAGTTTAGCTGCATGGAAAGTGCTTGAGGAAAAGTGAGAGAAAACAACAGTAGAAAGGGAGACAGTTGCCAGATAGTGGAGAACTCCCAGAAAGGGCTGAGGGGTGTGTGGTTGATCCTAGAGACAACAAGGGGCCCTGGAGACATTTCAGTAGCAGAAGGGGCACTGTCAGATCTGTGGCATCTATGGGGAGGAAAGAGAGAGAGAGTGGAGGCAGGAAGAATGATTAGAAGGTAGTCCAGGAAAGACGTAATGAGACCCTGAATGGGAGAGAGGTGGGATGAGAACAGAGGAGAGTCTGGACAAGAAAGATATTGTTGAGATTAAGGTGACAAAATTCAAAACTGAGGGAATCCAAGAGAGGGAAGGGTCAAGGACAGCTCCAAGGTCATGCAGTTAGATGACTGGAAAGGTGGGAGTGCTTTCATAAAAAATGGGGAAGTTTGGAGGGGGAAAGGATGATGTCATTACTGATAGGGAGACCAGGGGTCTTATCCTCTTTGGTGTCCTAGACCCCTTAGCTAGTTGGTCTGAAGGAGCCTATGGACACCTTCTCAAGGTGATGTGTTTAAAAGCATTAAATAAAATACATAGAATTACAAAGGAAACCATTATATTGACATGGTTATCGAAATAAATTTTATGGACCCCCAAGTTAAGAACATCTACAAGAGGTTTTCTGAAGGAAAGGAATTTGATTTAGTCTTTAAAGATAAGTGAGAATTCAAATAGGGCATTAAGGAATTTTTTTCCAATCGTGTCAGACTCTTCTTGTCCCCAGGGATTTTCTTAGCAAAGCTACTCGAGTAGTTTACAATTTCTAGACATTTTATAAATGAGGGAACTGAGGCAAATAGGGTTAAGTGACTTGGCCAGGATCACACAGCTAGGAAGTATCTGAGGCCAGATTTGAACTCAGAAAGATGTATCTTACAGACTGCAGGCTCAGCACTCTATCCACTCTGCCACCTAGCTGCCCTTATTCCAGGCCTATGGAAAAGCACACATAAAAGCTTGGAGGCTGGAGGATCCAGTGGTGTTTCTAGTAGATTGTGTGTATTCATCCTTTCTTGCCAAAGAACACCATGCCATCAGAAAAATGATGACATGACTTGCAATTTACTTTGTTTTAAGTGAGGGAGGGCTGTGCAGGTCACCAGCCTCACTTCTCCTCCAGAGCCATCTGAATCCAGTGACCAGATATTCATCAGGATGACTGGAGATGACCCAGGATGAGGTAATTGCCCAAAGTCACACAACTAGTGAGTGTCAAGTGTCTGAGGTGATACTTGAACTCAGGTCCTCCTGACTCCTGTACTGGTGCTCTATCTACTGCACCACCTAGCTGCCCCTCTAGTAGATTATGGAGGATGTAGAGTCATGTATAGAGGGTCAGATAGATAGTAACGTACCTTGACTAGGGCTTAGAGTATATAGAGGAGAATAGGGGAAGATGAGGCTGATAAAATGAGCTGGTGCCTGACTGTGAGGAGCCTTGAATTCTGGTCTTGAACATGTGGGCTATTTTTGATGAGAAAGCATGGCAGGATAGCTACACCTACAGACATGGAGTTAAGAAAAGCTGGGATCAAAATTCTCCTAAAACACTGAGTATCTGGGTGACCCTGGATGAGTCAGTTAACTTCTCTTGGCCCCAATTTCCTCATCTGTAAAATGGGGGTAATAATACCCACTTCGGGATCACTGTGAGAATCCAATGAGATGTTCCATGTGGAGCCCTTTGCAAACCTTAGAGCCCTCTGTAAATATTGGCCATTATGATTCCTCCCAGGACAAGGGGGAGTCACTGGAGTTTTTAGCAGATGATCAGAGAAGACATTTTAGCACTGTGTGGTCATTTTAGTGATGAGGAAACTGAGGCCCAGAGAGATGAAACAATGTGCCTGAATGTATAATGTGGATAAATAACAGAGCCTGGACTCTAGCTCTGGACTCCAACATCCATGATCAATGCTCAGGACTAAGTCAGCCCTTCTTCTCTACTAAGATCCTGTGTGGAGCCAACTTTCCCAGTGAATGTGAAGGAGGATTCATTTCCAAACTTTATTTTTGTAGAGACTGATTGTGCAAAGGGAGCCAGGCCTTTGCACGCTGATGCCAAATCCCTCTCCCAAAAGGAATCCACACTCAGGAAAACTAAATGAGCATCTGGCATGTGTTCACTCACACAGCCACCAGAGGGAAGCACAGGGACACAAGAGATCAGAGATGTCCAGAATTGGAATGAAAGCAGCCAAGCCCTAACTGAATGACCTTCCCCACTATACTTGTCCAGGCTCTGCTTGAATACTTCCAGTGATGGGGAACTTGACACTTCATAAAACACTTCAATCCATACTGGACAGCTGATTGTTGGGAAGTTTGTGCTGAGCTAAAGTCATTAGAATTTCTTAGAGCTTTGCCCCTAGTTTTCCTCCTGGGGCCAAACAGAACCAGTCTGATTGCCTTCCCCCAGGACTGTCGTTCAGAAGTTTGCAGATAGTGACCATACCCCCTAGGCCCTAGTGTCTCCAGTTATTGCAATGGTTCCTTCTCAGGACACACAATTTCATCTCCCCTCCTATTCCTGTCACCTCCTCTGGATGATGCCTCACTCTTTCTTTAAATGTGAAGCCTGTGGGTGGACATAAAACTCTATTGGTGTATGAAGTAAATCCATGACCTCCCTCCCACTGGACTGTGAACAGCCCCTGCAGTAGCCCGAGGTCCTCCATGAAGTCATGGGGAGGTGGTCCAGGGACCTACATCATTACACCAGCAAAACAGAAGCCAAGAGGATATAACATATGGGAAAGACTGAGATTATGGCCCTAGGGACAGACTATACATTTCTTGTGTGAGGGCCACCCCAGCTAAATCACAGATGCTTAGCACAGGATACTCACAGACTGACAGCAATGCTCAGAAAGTCTGATAAGGAATAGGGAGAGGGTTGGAAATCTGCATCAGTGGATGGGTTTTCTAAACTAAGGAAATTATGAATCCATGAAGCACTGAAGCAAGATCAGATTAAATTATTTAAAACT
This sequence comes from Notamacropus eugenii, assembly GCF_028372415.1. Classification (NCBI taxonomy): domain Eukaryota; kingdom Metazoa; phylum Chordata; class Mammalia; order Diprotodontia; family Macropodidae; genus Notamacropus; species Notamacropus eugenii. The sequence goes on along the minus strand of NC_092876.1, from coordinate 26,472,098 downwards.
TATGGAGGTGAATGTTGAAAAGTAAAAATAAATTAGTAAATTAGAAAAAAAAGATCAGATTAATTTTTTTGGCAGCCTCATTACAAAATGTTTGCTTATGCTAAGCTTGTAGTTAGATCAGTGACAAGCATTTCTAAGCAATGACTCTGTCCCAGGCATTGCCTTCAGGACCCCAATTTATGCCTGAATTGTTGCCTAACAGCCTCTCTGCCATCCTGAACTAATAGGGGCTGGGAAGGCTCTCCCAGGAGGGCATGTCCTTGGGGATCCAGACTCTCAGGTCCTGAGGGAGATGCTATCCAAAGAACAGCTCAAGGAACAAGTAGCTTTACTTCCAGGATCCTTCACATGAACCACCAGCTCCCTCAGCCAGAGAGCTGGACTGTTGGCTGGCACAGGTGGCTGAAAAGGGTCATTAGTGAGGATGGGTCTCAGCTCCTCCAGGCAATAAAGAACACAGGGTTCAGCTCCAGGGAATCCCAGGGATCCAGAGTTAGAGGAAACCTCAAACAATGGGCAGTGGGCTGCCCATTCCTACTTTTAGACTCTCTCCTGATTCAGCTCATAACAGCTCAATTGGATGAAATAAATCGAATTGTCTCTCTCTTCAACCTCTGAATTTTATGATGTTTGGGTGTTGAAGGGAAAGTGAGTTCTCAGAATCTCTCCCACCATGTCTGTCATCAATGACAGCAGACAGCAGAAGATACAGTCCCATCCAATAGTCAAGAACAAGTCATGGTCTAGGGGATAAGAAATTGGCTCCTGTTGGTTTCATTGGCCAAGAATAACCCAACTTTGTGGGGTTGGGTGTCCCTGGGGCTCAGTTCTGCTCTAGAAAAGTCTGATTGATTTGACTGAACAGCATTCCAGGACTGGGTCTAGAGCAGAAAGCAAGAATACCAGGCAGGCTTCAAACTGGGGGTGAAGATGAGAGCCAATATCTGCCCAGCTGTGGTCAGACACAAATCATATTTCCTGGATATCCCTGATCCCGCCCCCTACTAAAAAAAAAAAAAAAAAAATCTGTCTCTTCCTGTAGTTCTCCTTGGGTCCTCCAGGTGGCACTAGCAGGATGTAAAAGGCTCTTTCCTATTATCCTATTAAGCAGATCCCCCTGGGAGAGGGATGAAGGAGTTTGCTCTGTCCAACAACAGACCTCTCTGAGAAGCCTCTAAAGGCAGCAGACCCACAATGGATCTAAGGGTACTTGAGCCTCCCTAGAGAAAATGAAAAAGCCCTTGGAAAATGGACTTAAGCTTCCTGGAGAGATCAGGAAATACACAGAATTGAGGGTTAGACTCACAGAGCAGAGGGAAGAGGAAAGAGAGGGACTCACCACAACGTTACCCTTGAAGACCCTGCAATATATGGTTCCATACAACCGAGACCCAAAGGCCCTGTCCAACCAGGACACCTCTAGAAGCCCCCTATGTAGACGGAGCAGGGAGCTGTGTTCTCCCCCAGAGTTACAAGTTTCAAGACTTTCCTGGCTTATGCCTGAGGCAGAGGAAGATGGAATGCTGGAGGACTTGCATTTGCTTCCCACCTTTCCTATTTCCTCTCTCTGGGACCCTGGGCAGGTCACTCACTACCCCTTTGAGTCATTTTCTCCCACTGTCAAATTCCTAACCTTGTGATTTCATCTTCCCTTGGTGGAGGAGGGGATGTCATTGAATCTGGCCCCTTCACCCAGAATTCCTCCTCCTGTCATCCAAACCTCACTGATCACATCAGCTTAATGTACTGAAATTTGGATGCCTGGTTTCCACTTGTTCCCTCTGTGACCAGGATCTAGTCACTGGACCACTCTGAGTATCAGTTTACTCTTCTTCAACACAGGGAAATATTGGCTGACCTTGCAGACCCACAAGACTATTTGACAAGAGCTAGTCTTTAACTGCTTTCGAGAAATGTCTGTTTTACAGAGTGTTTCTTCCCCTATTGGGCCCAAGCTCCAGAAGGAGTTGGGGGCATAGGAAGTCTTCTCCTGTTTCTCCAGTATGGAGCTCAGTGACTGGGCTTAATTTTGAGGAAATCCTCTGAGCTGGTGTCTCCCTCCTCCTCCCCACTCTGGCTTTCTTCAAGTCCCAGCCAAAATTCCATCTTCCAGAACAAGTCTTTCCTGAGCCTCACCTCCCACCCCCAAGGCTAGTGCCTTCCCTCTGAGATGTTCTCCCATATGTCCTCAATTGATCTTACTTGTACAGACTCCTTTAGACTGGGAGAGCAGGGACTTTTGCCTTTCTTTGCATCCCCAGAGATGGGCACATGGCCAGGCACTTAGGCGAAGCCTACGGTGTGTTTATTGACTGAATAACCTAAGCAAAGGCCCCTTGAGTCCCCTCCCCCATTCTCCACACTCCACCTCAGCTCCATCCCTGGCTACCTTGGCTCCAGGTCCTGTGCCCTTCCAATTCCCTCCTCCCAAAGGTGACTGGCTGTCCTCCTTTACTGTGCCAAAGGCTTTATCCTCATGGTCTCATTTGATTCTCACAGCAAGCCTGGGAGACAGATGCAAGTATTATCATTCCCATTGCACAGTTGAGGAAACTGAGGCATGTAAAGTTTAAGTAATTTGCCCAGGGTCATAAAGCTACTTAGTATCTGAGGCTAGATTTGAACTCTCCTGTTCTTGGCTCCAGACCCAGCCCTTCTCTCATCAGAACCAGCCAGCAAGAGGAAGGGTTGGGAAGAGAGTATTGCTGGGAGTCAGGGAGGAGTGTGGGGAGAGGAAGATGTCCCCTATCTGCTCCTACTGTGGAGGAGGCAGCTCTGGTCTTCAGCAACCCCTATTCCCATCCCCCTGCCCTGATGGACCCTCCCAGAAGCCACAGTGAAATCCTTAAGAAAAGGCCAGGGCACTCTGGCCTGGCCTGAGAGGGGAGGAGACACTTAGCAGTCTGGGTCTTAAAGGCCCCCAATAGGGACTAAGCACATTCATTGCCCCTGCCCACCACTCTCTGTGCACATTCTCTACTTCAGGAGGGAAATAAGGGGTAAGGGTTAGGTGTCAGCACAACTGGACAGTAGGTAATGCTGAGTAACCCTTGTTCCCCTTGGGGACAGAACCACTTCTCCATGGATAGGGGGAGAGATCTGTGCAGGGGAGGGGCTCCCTGGGAGAGGCAGGAAGCCACAGGAGCTGGGAGGGGAAGAAAGAGAGGAAAGAGGAGGGAGGAGAAAGTCAGAGGCCAAGTCCCTGCCCTGTGGGGCCCATGTGATCCTGGCAGATAGAAGAGCTCCAGCCCTGAAGAGAGAGACCTCAGTCCTCTAGGGAAGGAGCAGACAGAGCAGACACCACTCTGGGCTGCATGCAGAGACAACTCCAGGATCTGCCTATAAGCTCTGTAAAGGAAGATACAGCTCAGGAGGGGAAGGCAGAGATTCCTGGAAAGGAGAGACATAGTCACACACAGTGGACAGCAGAGACCAATGGAGAGCCCCTCACAAGCTCCCCATAGTGGGGGCAGCCCCTGGAAGGGACTCCTGCTTACAGGTGAGACACCAGCTCTGCTGGGGCACAGGGGAGAGAGGAAGTTTGCTGGATTCTGACCCGGGTATAGACAAGTAAATCAACACAAGGACCAGGAGGAAGGAGACCAGTCCCGGGGGGTCTGTTCCAGAAACAGTCTCTGCACACTTGGCCAGGGGAGTCTTCCCTGAGCCAGGGGCAGAGGAGGATGTAACAACTCACTGCCATCAGTCCACATCCCTGACACTGAGGGCAGCATCCAGCTTCAGAGCTAGTAATCTGTGCAGAGGCTCAGGGAGGCTTTACAGTCAGAGGGGTGGGGATTCCCACTCTAATGTTTACTAGCTGTTTGACCATGGACAGGCCATTTACCCCTCGTAGTTTGTGTCTGCCTGGAACACCACCTTCCTCCCAGTGCTCCTTGGGAGCTACACTGTCAGCCTTAAAATGAACCCAGGGCTTAGTGGGAAAGGGCTTCCTGGGGTTTGGACCAGAGTATCTCGGTTCAAATGCTGTTTTACCATTTCCTATTGAATATCGGTCATATGTGGTGCTTTATCTGGGCCTCACTTTCCTTAATTGTAAATTGAGGGTGTTTAATTCAGGAATCTCTAAGGTCTTCTCCAGGTCTAAGATCTGATTTCTATCCTTAACTACAACACCTTATTGATTCATTTCTCCCTTTATTGTCTGGCTGACCATACCAGCTCATTCTTTCTGAATCAAGTCTATGGAGGGAGCCAACATTGGTTACAGAGCAAACTTTCAGGTCCTCTTCAGAGACTGGGACTGACAGATTGAGGCAGAGGCACATGAATCCCCTTCAAACACACCCCATTGTGCCCCCAGCAGACTCTGGGGCAGGCTTAGCAGCCCCCACCGCTATGTGACCTGGGCCCCTCAGGAGGGCAGGGGACCCGGTTGACCTCTACCTCCTTCCTCCCCTCTCAGCCTCCATCCTCAGCAGCTGGATCCAGCCAACATCTGCCCAAGGTGCTTCTGTCACTGTTGTGCCAAACCCACCCTATGGGACAGTGGGCAGCAGTGTCATCTTGGACATCCAGGGGATCTCGGAGCAACCTTCTAGCTACACTTGGCACAAAAGGACAGTAGGCAACCAGATTGCTTTCTACCGTGTTGCTGATGGACATCTGAGCACAGCAGATAATCGACTGAACATGTTCTCCAATGGCTCCCTGCTCATCTCCAACCTCCGCCTCAATGACACTGATAACTACCTTGTACAATATTATAACAGCACAAGTTTGCAGATAGAAAGAGCAGAAGGATATTTCGTCGTGTATGGTAAGTGCTGCCCTTCCCATGGGCCCACATCATCTATCCATTCCCTTCCCTCAGTCTGGGCTTAGAGCCCTCCCCTAATCTCCTTGCCCAGGGAGCAGAGAGAATGCAAAGTATGACCCACCCCCACATAAAGTAGACCAAAGAGATAAGAACCCCTCAAACCCAGACCAGCTTTCTTATGGGTCACAGGGAGCACAGGAGAGTTCAGAGGTCCCTGTCTTCTGAGGCCCTAGGCAATCAGTATTTGGAAAGGAACTTCCTTCTTCCTCCCAGCTTTCCAAGGCCATTATGTGAAGCTAGGAGAGGCTGCTGAGGCCTCAGGAGGGGGCACCTGGCCACTCCACTTGTGATGCAGGAAACCTGAAGTTCACCTGCCCCAAGATAGTTAAAAGTCCATGAGGCAGGGGGAGCTTTGCTGGGGGTGGGAATAGCCACTACACACCCTTTCCACCTGTGCCCAGCAGACCTAGAACCCAGACTCCCCACTCCCCAAGAGCCAGAAGTCTGACTGCCTGGCTGCCTAGGACCACCTGGATGCCTGTTCATCCTGAGGTTCCCAGAGCTGGGAGGGGACCCCAGAGGGAAGATACTTGTATCTCCTCCATGTTCTAGAGAAAAAGCCAAGACAGAGGGCCCAGGCTTCCCTGAAGGGGTAGGCTGGGACAGAGGGTCACAGCTCCTGCTGGGGTCTCAGCTGGAAGAGGAGAAGAGAAATTCAATGTGGGGAGCAAAGAGGCCATCTTGGGGGGCCAACTGGGATGACTTTTCCAACAAGGAGGGATTTCCAGGTGGGGAATGGTCAACAAGAGCTACCATTGATGTAGTGCCTGGAGGTGGGAAATATCCTCTATGTATCATATTTCATTGGATTCTCTCAAAGACCTTGCAATGTTGGTGCTGTGTGTACAAATGAGGAAAATGATCCTGAGAGAGACAGAGTGACTTGGCCAGAGTCACACAGCTAGTCTGTAGCTGGGGCAGGACTGATTTCAGGCCTTCCTGACCCCCTGTAGACCATTCCATCCATTGAATGATGTAGATGCCTCCTACCATGGAGGGTTACCTGAGGAGAGAGTGACCTCCCCAGCACTGGGAATCTTCAAGCAGAGATTAGATGACCATTTGCCAGGGATGTTTGAGTGAGGATCCCTCATCAGGCCTAGGTTGGACAAGATGACCTCTGAGGCTCAGAAGCAAAGACTCCCAGAGGCTTCCAGGAGATTTCTGGCTCTGAAATGCTATGGTCTCTGGGGGAGGGGTGACAGTCCAGCACATCCAGGACCTTGTTCCAGGGTGTGCCTTCTGGAAATGGTCCTAGGCATCTGTCTGTGGCAAGATGTATTCAATGGTTACAGGTGAGAGGCAGGAGCCACTGTTAGGGCAGAGCCCTCCTGGTTATCTCCAGAGGTCTTCCTTTCCCTCAGCAAGTGTTCAGAGGACATTGTGGGAGGAAGGATCTCAAAGTCATTATTCCATTGACTGACAAGCATTTATTAGGCACCTACTGCTTGCAACTATAGATATAGGGCATAAAAAAATAAGTCAAGGCGCACATGTTCTATTGAGGAAACATGGAAACATGGATGTGGAATAAACATGAGGGGAATCAGTCCTGGACTGATGATTTCCTGGGGGAGGCAACCCCTCTGCCAGGGCAGGCTGGCACCTTGTCTCCAATCCTGGTCTTAGAGAGTTCTCTTGGGCACTAAGGCAGGAATTGACTTCCCCCGTATTAAACAGGTGATATGTCTGAGGCAGAACTTGAACTTCCCCTTGGCCCCCAGGCAGGCCCTATAGTTAAATACAAGGTCATTAGGTAGGGAGGGCACTGGCAGATGATGGCATCAGGAAAGGTTTCCTGGAAAACATCCTGCCAGAGGAAGAGAGGGGGATGGGAAGAGGAGGGCATCCCAGGCTGGGGGGCATGGTTCCCTTCTAGCAGAGGGCACTATAACAGCTGGGACCTGAGAAGGAAGCTCAGCCCACTGGGCTCTCTGAGGAGCCTGGGAGAAAACAGGGCACCAAGAAGAACCAGGGATAGGAGCTGAGACAAGGAACTTGTGTGGAACCAAGACTTCAGAGTCTTCTCAAGCCTGAAGGCAGCAGAAGATTGCGCCCTGACCCAGATAGAAGGTTAGCTAGCTCTCCCAAAGCTTCCAGCTTCTTCTAGAGGTGTAGGGCCAAGGAAAAAAGTGGGCTCTAGACCCGGGATCAAGAGACCTGGATTCAAAGTCAGAATTTACTGTGTGTCCTCAGATGAGTCACCTGAGCTCTGTGACTCTCCATTACCTCATCTGTAAAATGGGGATACTGCTCCTCCTACTCAATCCTGACCAATCAGTGAATTGGGCAGCTAGGTGGCCAAGTGCTGGACCTGGGGTAAAGGGCTCTAGGATAATTTGAGGAAGGGTTGTCAACTGAGGCGGGGGACATGAGGAAAGGCTTCTTGGAGGAGATGGAAAGTGAGCTGAGGCTGGCAGAAAGACGGTTTCTACAGGGATCCTCCAGTATAAATATGGGGAGTGGGGAGTGATGGTAGGTGAATAAGGAAGAAAGGATCCCAAGACTCTAGTAAATTCTGTCAGGTATGGTTTGTGATAGAAGTCAAGTGTGCTGAACACTGAGATTTTAAAGAGGAGTGGTGCAAAATGCCATTGGGAAGAGGCTGTGTTGACCTGAGCCATCCAGGGTGGAGAAATAGAGAACACCTGGAGGGACTTGCTTTCCCTTCACGCACTCTCTGCAGTGATGCCCTGAGACCAGAAGGAATAATGTCGGACATTGGCTTCAGGTTTTGTTTCTGGACTGCTGTGTTGTCTTTGTCTGGGAGCATGAGGTCTCTGGGTTGCTGGGATTCCTTCCTTTCTCCTGCTGTTCATGGTTCTGAATAGATCTTCACCCTTGAGGAGTTGGCTCCTTCCTCTGGCCTTCTCCCTTCTCATTGGCCATCCCTTCCAATGCTTCCTGGGTATCTTGTTGGCCACACTCACTGCTTTGGTTCAATGGGACAGGGAGTGTCCATGATGAGTGAGCTCCCTGGGGAATATCAGACCAACAGCACTGACCCTCCTCTGATCTAACATGGAGCTGCTTTGAGCTGGTCAGAACTGGCCCTTTGGTCAAGGAGAGGTGCTAGAGCTGGAAGGAGCCTCGGGGACTGGCTAGGTCAACGCTGAATTACTAGGGACTCTGTGCTTTCTTCCTGGAATAATTCTGGGACTGTTTTTTAAGAAAAATACAATTTCATTTCGTCATATGCAAGACATATGGCTGTGTGGTATAAAAAACAATGTTTTCAGATATTGGAATACCTGCGATCAGATACTGATGACTCCCATAGCAATGGACTGTTCTCTGAAGGTCTGAGCTTGAGTAATTTTCTAGAGGGGAAAGAGGACTGAGCCTGGAGTCAGAGGGCCTGGGTTCAAATTCAGACCTGCTGCTTGCTGGCTATTTGGTCACAGACAAGGCACAATGAGGGGTTTGGTTTTCTCCTCTAACAATAAGAGTGTAAATTCAGATCAGGATTCCTGGATTTCAGAGGATCTATAAACATAAATGGGAAAACTCACAACTTTCTTTTCACTAACTTTTGGTTTTTTTTATATTCCTCTGTATTTCATTCTGTGAGTTGAGAACCATGACTCTGAGACAGACCCATAGGCTTCCTCAGACAGACTACCCAAGGGACCCATGAGATAAAGAAGGTGGAGAACCAGCAGTTCTGATGATCTCTCAGGTCCCTGCCAGCTCAGAATCTGTTGCCCTATACCCCTATGAATCATGTTCCAAGGCTTGAAGGTTGCAGAGAATGAGACACATCTCATAGGCAGACAGTCATCCAGTTTGTTCACAGGATTTAACATGGGTGTAAGAGTGGGATGAGATAAGGCTGCAGAGGAAGGATGGCTCAAGGGAGTACAGAGGCCTGAACAGCAGGTAAAGAAGTTTAACCTTGAGATAGCAGGTAATAGTGAGCCCCAAGATGTCCTTGAGGAGAGGAGTGACATGATCAGATCTATGTACAATTTCCATTGTTTTCACAGTGGTGTGATGGATGCATTAGAGGGGCACAAAGAAAGAAAGAGAAACTAGTCATGCAGAGATGATGGAATCCTCTATTTAGCCCTGGAAAAGGATCTCAGATATACTTTAATGTAACCCTCTCCTTTTACAAACAAAGAGACTGAGTCCTGGAGAGAGGAAGAGACTTGGCCAAGGTCACATAGAGGAAGGATTTGAATCCAGGACCCTCTGACCCAGAATCCAGTACTCTTTCTCCTTTGCCCTGTAGTGTGTCATGGGCTCTGTCTTGTCTCCAAGTGGCCTGTGTCCTACTTCTCTCTCTCTCCATGATCCATCCCCCTTAGCTCCTGTCACATCAGTAGAGACCATGACCTCAAAGCCTCTCTCTACTCCATCTCCCTCCAGCCAAGTCCACCTATTGGGAGCATCCTTGTTAAAAAAGGTGACAGCTTACCTCTATGCAACACCTTATGTCTTACAAAAAGCTTTATATAGATGGTCTCATTTGATCCTTCCAACAACCGAGAGGTGAGCTCTATTATCCCCATTTTACAGATGAGGAGCCTAAGGCACAGATGGGTTAAATGACTTGCCAGTAAGTCATATCCCTGAGTCATTTCAACTCAGGATTTGAACTCAGGTCTTTCTTAAGTCTAACACTCTGCACTATGCCATGTCAGGTATAAGATCCATCAGGGCTGCCAAGACACCCTCGAAAAAGGCTACCATGACCTTCTTTCCCAGGAGTATGCTCACTGCCCTGCATGTCCTCATGACACATCAGAAATGGCTAGCTGGCCTCAGCCTTGTCAGCTCCTTGGCCAATCCCACTCAGCCTTACAACATAACAAGGCTCTCCCAGTATCGTTGCAAGAGATGAGACACACTCTCCTTCACCTTAAACCTCTGAACAGGGGTCAAGGGAGGGAGTGGGAACTCTGCCAAAAAGAGGGAGAAAGAAGGTCAGAAAAGTGCAAATATTCCTAACTTTTTCCTCTTTGGAAATCAATCATTAAACAGTTGGGGAAGGATGACCCAAGGAGGGAGTCTGGTGAGTCTGCTGAATTTGCCCCAGGGCTTATTCTGAGACACTCACCTTTCTCAGTGGTCAGGCTGACCTGCCTACTACAAGAGAAGTCAGGGACAAGGAAAGGCCAGTATCTGGGCCCTCCTTGGGCCATGAAGGCTCTACTTCCTGGTGTAACAAAAGGACATCCAAGCCTGAGGAGACCTTGAAGAAAATCACCTTCAACGTTCTCATGTGGTAGGAGAAGAAACTCCTGAGGAAAGGGAGGGTCCAGAGCAGAGAATCCAAGGATATTCTGTAAATGGGGATTAACTTCCCCTAAGGGCAAGACACAGTCCTAGGCACAGGGGGTGCTATTATGCCTTAGAAACCCCTGGATTAATATCAGGTCTCTTGATTTCCAGCCCAGGACTCCATTCTACCTGTGGCTGTTAGCTGATCTATTCCCAATCTCCCCCTTTCCTTTGGAGTTAAGGTGATGCCTCTAGCTTGTCCTCTGACCTTCATCAATATCTCATCAAGGTGTAGAGGTGACCCTGGCTCCTTGAGATCCAGGCCAAGAGAGCATAAACTCTCCCAGGTCCTGCCAAGCTAGAAAGGCCTCAAGTACAGCCAAGGTAATGGCCATGGGAGCCTGTCATCTCTGGACCAGACTCTCATACTGGAAACATTCAGCTCCAGGGACTTGGGATTGAGGTGAATGTGGTTGTCAGCCACAGCAACTCAAGATGTTGCAGCCCTCCTAAGGCCTGAAAAAGCCATGACCTGCATCACAGAAAGCAGTCCATGCCAATGAGATCACAGGTTCTTGGCCTCATCTTCCAAGACCTCCCTCTTTGCCAAGGTCATAGGGAGGTACTTCCAAACCAGATGTTTGGTTGGAAGGGTAAGAAAAGGAACCAAACAGTGATCTTTTGTCTATTTTCTGCACAGGACTACTATCCACACCTACCATCAACAGCACCAACATGGCCCCAGTGGAGAACAAGGACACTGTCTCCTTGACATGCCAGTCTGACAGTCAAGATGTCACAGACCTGGTTTGGTTCATAAACCAAAGCTCCCCAGTTGGTGATAGGATAGTGCTGTCCCCAAATAACAAGACACTCACTATAATCAGTGTCACAAGGGAAGACCAAGGACCCTATGAGAGTGAAATCTGGAACCCAATTAGTAGAAACAGGAGTGAACCATTCACTCTGAATATTACTTGTGAGTAAATTCTCTTTCTATGTAGTGCATGCTCATAGTCTGGTGGTGTGTTCCCAGAGGTCAGACTCATTCAGTCACTTGCCTGAGTGCTGAAGATCAGATCTCTGAAGTTCCTATCTCTCTTGAGTTTAGGGAGCCCACATTGGCCATGATGCTTTCCCATCTATGATGGAGCTGGGCCAGCCATGGTTTTGAGCTAAGGAAGGCCTTAAGACCTTCCAAGTTAAGAGAATCTCTGGTTGAAACCTGAAAAGTGGAGGATGAGCTGTGAATGTCCAGCTCCAAGGAGGGTCAAGGAGACACAGTGATCCCTTGTGATGGGTTATAGAACAGGAAATTCCCCTTCTCTCTGTGTATATCTCAATATGGACTTTTTCTCTTTGCTCCAGATGGACCTAATCCCCCCATAATTGTCCCCATAGACCCAAATTACCCTGTAGGGGCAACTCTTGAGTTGTCCTGCTCTGCTGATTCTAACCCACTTGCCCAGTACACTTGGCTTTTCAATGGAGTTGAGAGGACATCCACACCCCAGCTCTCTATTCCTGATGTGTCTCTGAATCACACAGGAACCTGTACCTGTATTGCATCTAATTCAGTCACTGGCCTGTCTAGCAGCAAAGATATCAATATCACAATCTCTGGTGAGTAGATGGACCTGTCCTCAGCTTTGCGTTGGTCTCTCCCCTTCCATGGCATGAAAGAAACAAAGGTTAGTGGCATTCTGCCCCCTGGGCCCACTGGCACTGCGTGTTGTGGTGGAAGGAGCTCTGAGCTCAGAATCATGAAACTTGGGCTGGAGACCTGACTCTGTCATCTACCTGTGCACCCAGGTGTCCCTTCTCCATTCTGAGCCTCAATTTCTTCCTCTGGAAGGCTGGATAGTCCTTCACTGCCCATAGCACAAGAGTCAGTGGTAGAGAAAGTTCTTTTTACATTTTAGGTACAAAAAGCAGGTGAGCTGTTGTTTTCGTTCTCCTCCTCATTCTCATTTTCATTCTGTTCTGTCCTGTCAGAGACACACCTTTCATTCTCCCCAAACTTCTAGGGCCATAGCTTCAACGACTGTACCTGGACCCTGTGGTCTTTCCTTCAGTTTGTCTCACTTGGTGCTATGGGCCTCCATGGGGCTTGGTTGGAATGTAAGCTCTGATCATATAATGGGGTTGGCTCTGATCCCCTTTGGAAGGGAAATTCAGAAGATGGGAAGGGGATTTTCAACTTTGTCTCCTTTCACACACAGATTCACCTTTGTATTCATGTGTTCCTTCTTTGTAACATGCAGTATCGCGCAGAGACATACGCGATATGAAACTGGGCTTTTGTCCAGATACCTGTAGCTAGATCTGGCATCTCACCACAGCCTCACTTCCTGGTCTGATAGCTCACCTGCCATTCCACATGTGCTCTGTGAACAATGGCTTCTGAGTAGATATTATGTCTCACTCACATGTACAGATGACAGACATTCTGCATCCCGATTCACACTGGTGTATAGCAGGACTCTAGAGAGATCATCTTCAGCCTCAGTTTCCTTTTCTTTCTTAGCCCTATTAAGACCTCTGGCAAAATTCGTGGAGTTTTGTTGTTACAAATCCACAGCTTCCTGCCCGTATATGTGTTGTGTTGAAAGGAGTTAAGTCTGAGGTAGGTGGAATGGAGAGCAGGAGAAAGAGTAGAATGGTGAGCTGGGGATTTGACCCTGGAAAATTCAGGCTGCAGCAGGATGTGCCTTCAAGGTGGGATGTCTCTTCTTGGCCTAAAGCTGAACAGAAAGATCCCTAAGGCCCACATAAGACTTATTTCTTAAATGTATTATTGTCTTTGCATTATTATATTTTTATTTGTCTTGGTAAATATTTTCCATTTACATTTCAGTCTGGTTCACCCTGCACTTGAGAGTATTTTATACATTTGGCTTAAATTACTTAATTTAAAATTTTCAATTAACCCAAATCCATTTTCTCTCCCTTCTTCTTCTTGCCCCCCCCCCACTAAAGAAAAAGGAAATTCTTGTGACAGATATGGACAATCAAGCAAAACTAATTCCCATGTTGGCTATACCCAAAAATCTCTCCACTAGTGTATACCCTGAGTCTGTCATCTCTGTGGTAGGAAGTGAGGAGCTTATTTCATTGTGTGTCTTTGTGACTCCTGGTTGGTCACTGCATCGATTGGAGTCTTCAGTCTTTCAAAGTACTTTGTCTTTATAGTGCTGTAGCTATTGTAAAAATTCTTCTCTTGGTTCTTCTCACTTAATTCTGAATCAGTTCATACAAATCTTCAGAGGTTTCTGTTCTTGGCCTTGTCTTGGTAGATGTTCTTATCTCTGACTTGGGTCAATGAGACAATGTATGTAAAGAGCTATGTAAGTGGTGACTCTTATTCTAATAATTATACAGACTGAAAGCATAATTTCGAAATTTAAGAGGAAAAAGTCAAGAGGAAGGTGACTATATGCATGAACCAATTAGAATCCAGACGCATTTCAGCAAGCTGGTCTGGTGAATGAAATGTGACCAGATGAAAATTATTGGGCATCAATGTCAGGTCCTGCCCTTGAGTTCAAAAAGTCCAAAGCATAAACAAAAATGGGTCCAGATGGGGAAAGTACTAGTCACCAAGTTATAGGAAAATATAGTTCAAGTAAGTAAGGAGAGTTGGCTTAGAGAGGGGGAGATTGGGGCAAACAGGACACCTGACTTTTGGACATAACGTTAAATTGCCTAAAAAGAGGCCAAGCTCCCATGAAAGAGGGGATCATCACAAACTCAAAATCCAATGATGACACAGCAGTTCATCTGAAAAAATAACTTGACAGGGGGAGGAGGGGCAGGGCTCTGAGTGGACCACAAGCTTGATACTGAGTCAATGGAATGATAAGGCAGTCAAAAAACATACTGCAATTAAAGCATGGCCACTACCAAGGAAAAGGAGATAACAGTCCTTCCAGACCATCCAGTGGCACTCAGAGTATTGTATTTGGTTCTAGATGACACAGTTTAAAAAGCACATCGAGATGCTGGAGAGTGTCCAGAGGAAGGCAACCAGGTTGGTGAAGGGTCTGCTATCCATATCATTGGTGGGCCAGCTGAGGCAACTTCGGTTAGCCTGGGAAAGAGACTTGGGGGAGACACATGATAGCAGTTTGCTGGACTGTTCCAGGGAAGGGAAATCAGATGTGTTCCATCTGGCCTCAGAAGGCAGAGCCAGGAGCACACAGAGGTAAATGGAGGGAGGACACAATGGTCTTAAAGGTCCCATGCAACTGGACATTTTGGGCTTCAGTGGGAAATTCCCTAATGCTGTCCCAAAGTAGAATGGGTTCCTCAAGAGTAGGTAGGTTCAAAGGAGATTGTACCTGTAAAGCACATAGCACAGTGATGAGCACACACAGTAGTCACTAAAAGCTTAATAAAGGCTCCTTCCCTTCCCCATCCTTCCTTTTCTCCTCTTTGGGGGCTGCACTAGCATCTGTCAAGTAGAATGTACTAAAGATTCTTCTTCAGGCCTGAGATGGTTTTGATGGTCACCAAAGTCTCATCACCTCCAAAATCCCTCATGTTGAGGGATCTCCAAGTCTTTTGTAGCTATCAAGCAGAGAAGGAATTTGTCCTGCTGTACTTGACCTCAGAGCAGTGAATCAAAGGTGCAGAGATGTAGAATCAGGCTAATTGTCAGAGCAAACTTTCTAACAATTACAATGATCCAAAATGGGGGCAGATAGCCTTGACAGACAGAAGGCTTCTCCTCAGTAGAGGTCTCCAAACAAAGATGAGATTCGAGGGACTAAATGACCCTTGCTTCAAAGTCTTAAGGTTCAGAGGAATTGATTGAATACAAATGGTGGGGAAAGAGACCTGACAGCACTTGGTGCAGAAAAATTCATGGACCGTTTGGACTAAAAGCTGACTCAATCTTGGGCTGTAGCAATAGAAGTATGCTGTCTGGAGCCAGGGAAGCAGGGGTCCTTCTGGGCTCTGGGAGGGACAGGCCACCCTGGGAACAAATGCTGTGTTCCTTTCTGGGCACCTCATGTTAAGATGGACATGGACAAGACCCCAGTGATGTCTCATGGAGCCAGGAAAGTCCATCATTAGAAGACTATTCTTTGCCAAGTGAACAGAGGCCCATCATTCCAAGTTTAGCCACGAGATGAATTCTTCAGGTTCAGAAGTTCATGATATTCATTTGCTAAGGACAGAGGGCCCAAGAATTATGGGGTAGAGGGAAGACCTCCTACAAATAATAGTTAACTGAAGCATCAGAGTATCTACCCACAAGAATGTGGTGACTCAGTCATGGCTGGAGGGATGGATCAGAGTGGGGAGGGCACAAGAAAACGGTCCTCAGGACCCTGAAGGGCCTTTGTGTGGTAGCAGGTCAGCAATGCTCTATATTGTTCCTGAGGGGAGAACTAGGACCAAAGGGCCCTAGAGTGCCAGTGTCACACAGCATAAAGGAGACTTCAGAAGCAGAGGTGACCACCAGGGAAACAGGACCTGAACATTGATAAGGTCACGAATGAGCAGAGGCTGGATGACCATTGATCAGTCATGTTAAGGGATCTTGGGCCAGGTGCCCCCTGTCATCTCTGGTTCTCTGCTGCTCAGACAGGGGAAGAGTGTTGGCCTTCCCTGGGTTTCATCCCAGCCAAGGCTCCTGAGCCCTTAGGGGATGCTTCAGTGTCTCTCCTGGGGCAGAGAGCACCTGTTGACCTCTATGTGTCCCCAGCTGGTCAAAGAAGGAACAAAAACTGCACTAGAGGGAGGAAGAAGAGAACAAGGAGTTTTTGAGTGCCTACTGTGTGCAGGCAACATGCTGAGCTCTTTGTAAATGTCATCTCATTTGACCATGGATAGTGCATAAGGCTCAAATCTGCAGGCAGCCTGTGGGAACCCAAGCTCTTCATACCGCAAGCCAGGCACTGTGAATGTCCTAGGTCTCCCCATGAGGTACCCTGTCTATACTCCTCTCCAGGGGAGGTTTGTGGAAGAGAGAACAGCCACCCTCACACACATGGAAGCCCACCCCTGGCAGGGGCTCTGATTTGGAAAGGAGACTGGATTTGCCAATGAAACTACATGGGGCCCCAGGGCCCTCCTAAGGCACCTGAGGAAGGGGGAACCCAAAGCAAAGCGGCTCTGAGCTGCTCTAAGCTGAGGTTGTTTCTCTGCCAATTGCTCCCATATCTATAGGGAGACAACATCCTCAGAGAATTTAGGGTGTGCTGAAGAGAACTTGGCTTCAGAATCAGAATGCCTGGGTTCCAACCCTAGGTCTGTTATTGTTATCCAATGGACCTACAACAAAACACTTCACGCCTGGGAGTCCTCGTTTTTCCCATCAGGAAAGTAAGGTGGTACATTAGATGATGGTGAAGGTTCTTTCAGATGGAGATCCAGGGTCCTCGGATCTCTGCCCAGCTCAAAGACTTCAGGTTCCTGGTCTGAGAAAGGTCCCCAAGGACCACTGGGCAAAGAGGGCAAGAGCTCAGGTCCTGGAATAGGAGAAGTCACTCAATTTCCAAACAATATCTCATCATCTCTTTGAACCTCCACTTTCCCCTTTGTAAAGTGGGGTGCGAGGATCCTGGTGAAAGGGACCTAGAAGGCAGTTAGTCCTGCTCCCTCATTTTACACATGGGGAATCTGAGGCCCAGAGGAGGTGAGTGTCAGCACAAGGAGAGGAAACAAGACCCACATAATATGTGCATTATATGCTTCCTGGTACCACAGTTAGGAAGGAGCAAAGTAAATTAAGAGAATAACTGAGGAACAGAGAGCGATGGGAGCCAGAAGAGCTTTTTTTTACATCAAAGAGCCCCAGGAAGGCTAGGGGAGTCCAGGGTCCCCTTCTCAGAAGGTTGCTGTTAATTGGAGAAAATATAATCTATAGAATTCAGAGGAAGGAATTCTACTGAAATACAGTTTTCAACCCTTTTTAAAGATGAAATTCACAGACTTCAGGTTAAGAACTTGGATTACAATGAGATGATTGGTGAGAAGCTGGGATCCACAGTGAATAGGGAGGGCACTGGGCCTGGATTCAGAAAGATTTAGACACTTCCTAGCTGTGTGACCTGGGACAAGTCACTTAACCACTGTCTGCCTCAGTTTTCTGAACGGTAAAATTTAAAGAATAGTAGCCCCTTCTTCCCAAGAGGATAAATTAGATAACATGACACTTAACACTATGTTTGACAAGAACAATAATAATAATAATGAGGAAAATAACAGCACGTAGATAGCTCCTACCATGTGCAAGGCACATAGTAGGCATTTCATAAATGCTTGACTCCCATCCCTACCTTAGTCACTAGGTTTGCATCTCCCAGTTCCTGTCTGGAGGAGGGGATGGCCCAGGACACAGCACTTCATCCCCTGGAGTTCTTCCTCACCTTCCTTATTGGCACAGCTATAGAACCAGGGGGCATCTACCTGCCCATGGGGCCAGGGACCATTGCTGTATGTCTGCAGTAGAAGGGTTTGGGCTTGGACTTTGGAAGACGTGACCCGGTGAAAATACAGGGCAGTCCCTCACAGAACTCTTTCTTCTTTTCCTCTCTGCAGAAAGAGTATCTAAACCCACCATCACTGCCAACTTATCAGTCTCTAAGGATGTCACAGTCTCAGTTGGTAAGTGGTCTCTCCCTTCCCTGAGAGAATTCACTTTTTGGGTTGCCCAAAGGTGGGAGGCCAGGAGCAGGTGCTCAGGCACATTAAGGAGGATGGTGTTTCATGGTGAACTAGGAGACGACATGTAAAGATCTCATGAATGTGGTCAGACTTGTAGTGAATGTCAGTCCAATTACAGCTATTTTATCTTTGGTAAAAATGGAGACCAGTCTCCCTCTCTCCTAAACCACCTTAGAAAATGTCATGTACAATACAAGTTCATTCATCATTTGACACACATTTAGGTGCAGACCTTCTGCAGAGCCCTGTGACAGGTACAGAGGGAAATATAAGGTTTAGCTAAGACTCCCTTTCCTATTTTCAGGAACCTTACAATCTAGTGGGAGAATCAGACACCAAACACAGTTAACTGAAGTGCAATATTACATGATATGCACACTTAGACTATGGCTACAAAATAGTGTTGTGAGAGACCTGGGGGGAAAGACCATTCTGGTTCGGGAGTGGGCAGAAACCAGGTCAGGTTTCAAAGAAGAGCTATCACTTGAATTTTGTTTTAAAGGAAGATGGTACTTTAACAGGGAGAACATTCTATTCCATGGAGAAATAGCCTGAGCCGATGTTCAGAGGAGGGAAGCTATAGTATGTGTCTGAGAGCAGAACGTAAAACAATGTAGCCTGAGCAGATCATATATGACCAAGAGAAGTATTAAAAAGGTCTGCTGCCATTTTGTGAAAAACCTTGAACGCCAGACTCAGAACATCAAAGGTTACATAGTAGATAAAACAGAGTCCCCAAAAGCATAATAGTAGAGAAGAAGAGATGATTGCATACCTATCTGATTGATACATGCCATTCATCACTGCTGGGTAGACCAGTGAGATTGAACCTGACACTCAAGGCTCAGAGCGTGTTTAATATTGACCATTGTCACATCACTAGTTCATTTGTGACTTGGCCCAAACATCCTGGATGTCTAAAAATCTGGCAAATCCAAAGTTAATTTTCACTCCCTCAATTTCAGGTAAAACTGACTCCAGCTCCAAGCTAAGATGATGAGAATGTAGGAAATAGATCCATGAGTGGGCAAGAGTCATTATACAAATGCATTTGTAAAAGGTTATTTTTTTTCATTGAGAGACACACCATGCAAGGCAGAAGAAGGAAGAGGAGAAAGAAGCCCTCCAGCCCAGCTCTCCTTCACAACCATTCCAACAAAGGGCTCAAAGGAGCCAAAGACCAAGAGGAAAATGGAGAGAGTGATTTTCCTCCCCAGTTCAGCATAGATATAAAGGCCAAAGTCCAGGCACATGGACCAACCAGAAAGGTGATAAGAAGACAAGAGACTAAATGGGGTCCCTAGGCTATGTACTTTGGGGAAAAGGTGGGCAGGGATTCAGCAGAGCTGGCCTGGCTCTGGGCAGGGAGAAGCCACAGGAGTCAATGTCCAGCTCTGCAGTCTAAGTCTAGAGCTAGGTCATAGATTCAGTGCTGAAGAGGGGACCTGTGCTGAGAGCGGGGAGCAGCTATGGGCCTGTGTCTGTATAGTGGACAAGAAGCTGAATTTTCATCCTCTATCTGGGGCTGAGGCTTGCAGCTGAGTGAGCATGGCAGAGAGCTCAGAACAAGGGGAAGCCTGTAATTCTATACCATCAGAGTCTTTTAGCTGGCTGACAGCAGCTGTGGTCAGGAACAGTCTGCTGGAACTAGGGACAAGTCTGCAGTGGCATTGCAAATCTAAAGCAAGACCTAGTCAAATTCAGACAAGAAGGGAGAGTGATCAGAATTCTCTCTGGGTAGCATTGCTTTGGGCACACTGAAAGTTGTTAGCAGATCACCATCCTGAGCCACTCCTCATATCCTTAAGGAACAGAACACTGAATATCCAGAGAAAGCAGCAGCAAGATACCAGGGAATACAAATCAAGACCAAAGAAGACCAGATATTCCTTCCAGATGGGTCCAGAGCCTGGCCCTAATAACAAAGTACCCATTCAAGAGGTAAACCTAGAACAGTGATGGGGGAACTTGCGGCCTTGAGGCCACATAAGGTCTTCTTGGTCCTTGGGAGTGGCCTTTTAACTGAGTCCAAATTTTACAAAACAAATTCTTCTATTAAGGATATTTACCCTGTGAAGTTTGGATTCAGTCAAAGAGCCACACTTGAGGACTTGGAGGGTCACATGTGGCCTTGATCCCCACTTCTGAGCTAGAATATTGAATAAACCAAAAATACTACCTTGAAAAAAACTATCATTGAGACAGAAGGGCCCAAAACACAAATCCAAGGGAGAAAGTTCCTTGAAAACATCTACAAGCAGAGTCTCAAATATAAAAAATTATAGTTTGGACACAAAGTCAAGGGCTTTCTTCCAGGGTCTGCCTTCTGGAAATTGTGCTAGGCATCTGTCTGTGGCAGGATGTATTCAATGGTTACAGGTGAGAGGCAGGAGGCAGTGTTATGGCAGGGCCCTGCTGGTCATCTGCAGTGGTCTTCTTGTCACTCGGCTCCTGAACAGTGGCTATTGTGGGAAGAAGCACCTGGGAAAGATGCATCTGTTGAACTAGAAATATTTATTAAGCTCCTACTACATGCAAAGGCCCTGGGCTAAGGACTGGGCATAAAGGGAGAAAAAAAAAGAGCCTCTAACCTCAAGGAGAATGCTTTCTATTGGGGACACATGTATACATGCATTGGAATAAATGAAAGAAGAAGGGTCCGTCCTGGACTGATGATTGCTGGCTAGAGGCAATTCCTGGGGGAGACAACCCCTCCACCAAAGCAGGCTGGCACCTTGTCTGCAAATCCTGGTCTTTGAAACTTCTTCTTGGCACTAAGGGGTGAAGCAGCTCACCCAGCATTAAACTACGGTGTTGAGACAAATCTAGCACCCAGTTCTGTTTGGCTCCCTGGCAGTCCCTATAGACAAATACAAGGTTATTATGTAGGATGGGCACTAGCAGATGATGGCATCAGGAAAGGTTCCTGGGAAGGTGCTGTTTCAGGGTCTTCTGGAAGGAAAGCCAGGGTTTATGAGGCAGAGGGCATGAGGAGGGCATCCCAGGCTGGGAGGCATGGTTCTCCTACTCAGTGCAGGGAACTATAGCAGATGTGACCTGGGAAAGAAGCTCAGTCCACTGGACTCTCTGTTAAGCCTGGCAAGAAAGAGGGCACCATGGGAACTCCAGACTTAATTAATCTTACTTTGGTGATTTGTGTGTTTGTCATTCATTCTCAAAGAGGACCATGACATTATGATGAGAACATGACTTGCAATTGACTTTGGTTTGAGTGAGAGAGGACTGTACAAGGTCACCAACCTCACCTTCTTCCCCTGAGCCATC
The DNA here is from genome assembly GCF_028372415.1 of Notamacropus eugenii. NCBI lineage: Eukaryota > Metazoa > Chordata > Mammalia > Diprotodontia > Macropodidae > Notamacropus > Notamacropus eugenii. The sequence continues at coordinate 26,451,070 of NC_092876.1, read as the reverse complement.
TGGGTCCAGTAGCATGATATTCATCAGACTAACTGGATATGGCCCAGGCTGCAATATGAGACCCTGGCCATTGCAGGCTTAGGTCTTATCACAATCTCCTTTGAGTGAGATACACTCATTCAATAAATAGTCTTCTTTACATTATTCAAGGGATGACCCCTTTAATAAAAAAAAAATCAGACTTGGAGGGGAAAACCCTCAGGGTATCTGGGTAAAAGAGAAACAAGTACTATTTAGTAATTACATCTACTCGGTGCAAGGTGGGTGGGTTCTTGTTGTCCAGTCTATGAGTCCAGGGTGGAGGGTGTGTTCAGGGAGGACCAGCACCTTGGTGTGATGGCTGCTAAGCCCTTTGGGAGGCTCTTTCCACCTTTGTTGTTCACCTGTTCTACCTAACTCTCACTTGTGGCTCCAAGAAACTGTAGCATGTGCAGATAACATACCCCAGTTTACCGTTTTATCAGATGGGCCAAACCAGGGTGAGGGTAACCAAGGGGTCTTAAATCCATTGGTGAGTTAGGAGGGTATCTACCTCAAGCATGTGAAGGCTTCCTCTGGTGGAATGGGCATATGAGAACAATTTATTCCAATGGCCATGAAGGCAGCAGAAGCAGGTGATGTCAAGCACTTAGAGCTTAGTTAGACACTGAAGACACCAAGGTCATCCACTTCAGCCTGAGCCATTTCCAGTCACCTTGACTCTGTCCTGCCACTGAACTATGATGGCTCTGGAGGAGAGAGTGAGGCTGACGACTTCGTGCAACTCTGCCTTACTTAAATCCAATTTACGCATAAATCAAAAGACAAAGTAGAGGGAGTGTTGGTGCATGATTTTCTGCTTGCAGATGTTTGTCCATTCAATATAGCTTCTGAAGCTGAGCTGCAACAAAATATGGATCAATTCTCTGCTGTCAGTGATAATTTTGGTCTAATAATTGATACCAAGAAAACACAGGTGCACCAGCAGCCACCACCACACCATTCATACATGGAACCACTGGTTACAACAAATGAAGAAGTTCTGAATGCTGTGCAAAAGTTCACTTGCCTTGGTAGTATGTTTTCCAGGGATGTACTAATTGATAATGAGGTTGATGTGCACACTGCCAGTGCTTGCTCAGTGTTTGGGAGGCTCCAAAGAAAAGTTTGGGAGAGAAGAGGTATTAGACTGACTACCAAACTGAAGTTCTACAGAGCTGTTGTGTTGACCTCATTGTTGTCTGCCTGTGAAATATGGACAGTCTACCAGTGCCATGCCAGGAAACTGAATCACTTCCATTTGAACTGTCTTAGGAAGATTCTGAGGATTACCTGGCAGGATAAGGTACCAGACACTGGAGTCCTTGCTCAAGCCAAATTGCCAAGCATTCAAAGTGTGCTTCAGAGAACACAACTCTGATGAGCTGGCTGTGTTGTTCACTTGCCAAAAAGATTACTTCATGGGGAATTCACATGTGCCAGGAGATCTCATGGTGGTCAGAAGATGTGATACAAGGACACTCTCAAGGTCTCTCTCTAGAACTTTGGATTTGACTGTGAAACATGGGAGACACTTGCACAGGACTGCTCAGCATGGCATGCCCACATAAAAAAACGTGCTGTGCTCTTTGAGCAAAGTCAGATTGAGGCAGCACAAAGTAAATACAGGATGAGCAAATTTGGAATATCCACCCCAAAAATTTGTACAGACTATCTGTGCCCAACCTGTGATAGAGCATTCCGAGCTTTCATTCATGTGATCAGCCACAGCTGGACACATTGAAACTTCACTTTATCATGGTGATGTCATTTTGGTCCTACTTGAAAATGAAGGACAACAACCAACCACTCAACCACCCAACCATGAGCTCCAGAGTGAACTGGGTTTAAGGTTTGATCTTTGAGTAAGAAGTATTCCCAGCAAACCCAAAGGAAAAAAAAGCAGCTTTTGACCATGGAATTTACCTTCCCCTGGGCAGAACACCAGAGGAGAGGAGAGGAGAGGAGAGGAGAGGAGAGGAGAGGAGAGGAGCTGCTACGCACTGACGGCTTGTGTTTGTCCTTTATTCTCAAAGAGGACCATGATATCAGGATGATGACAGGACTTGCAGTTGACTTTGATTTGAGTGAGGGAGGGCTGTGCAAGGTCACCATTTTCACTTTCTTCTCCTGAGCCATCTGGGTCCAGCACAGAAGATCAAAACATACGACCAGAAGAAGACACCAAAGTCAAAGCTCCTACATCCAAAACCTCCAAGAAAAATATGAATTGGTCTCAGGTCATGGAAGAGCTCAAGAAGGATTTTTAAAATAAGGTAAGATAAGTAGAGGAAAAACTGGGAAGGGAAATGAGAGAGATGGAGGAAAATCATGAAAAATGAATCAACAGCATGCTAAAGGAGATATCCCTCAAATACTGAAGAAAATGACACCTTAAAAAATTGACTAACCCAAATGGCAAAAGAGGTCCAAAAAGCCAGTGGGGAGAAGAATGCATTAAAAACAGAATTGGTCAATTGGAATAGATGGTTCAAAAGCTCACTGAGGAAAAAAGTTACTTCAGAATTAAAATATACCAAGTGGAAGCTAATGACTTCATGAAAAATCAAGAAATCATAAAACAAACCCCACAAGAATTTAAAAAATAGAAGACAATGTGAAATACCTCATTGGAAAAACAACTCATCTAGAAAACAGACCCAGAAGAGATAACTTCAAAAATTATTACATTATCTGAAACTCATGATCAAAAAAGGAGCCTACACATCATCTTTCAAGAAATTACCAAGGAAAACTGCCTGGACATTTCTAGAACCAGAGGGTAAAATAGAAATTGAGTGAATCTATGGATCACCTCCTGAAAGAGATGCCAAATGGAAAACTTCTAGGAATACTGTTCCCAAATTCCAGAGTTTCCAGGTCAAGCAGAAAATACTGTGAGCAGCCAGAAAGAAATAATTCAAGTGTTGTAGAAACAGTCAGGAAAATACAATCTTTAGCAGCTTCTCCATTAAAGGATTGAGTGATTTGGAATATAATATTGCAGAGATCAAAGGAGCTAGGATTAAAACCAAGAATCATTTACCTAGAAAAACTGAGTATAATTCTTGAGGAAAAAGTTTTTTCAGGGGAAAAAATAGACATTCAATGAAAAAGAAGACTTCTGATTCTTCTTGATGAAAAGATCAGAGCTGAATGGAAGATTTTATTTTCAAATACAAGAATCAAGAGAATCATGAAAAAGTAAAGAGGAAAGAGAAATCATAAGGGACTTATTAAAGTTGAAACATTTACATTCCTACATGGAAAGATGATATTTGTAACTCATGAAACCTTTCACAGTATGAGGGGATTTGGAGGGGAAAAATATATACATATATGTGTGTGTTTATATATGTACACACACATGCATATATGTATTTATGTGTGTATACATATATGACATGCAATATATGCATTGTATATAACATGTGTATACACACACATGTGTTTCTGTCTGTCTGTCTGTATTCTTCCTTCATTTTCGAAGAAGACCATGCCATCAGAGAAATGATGACATAACTTGCACTTGACTTTGTTTTGAGTGAGGGAGGGCTGCGCAGGATCATCAGCCTCACTTCCCCTCCTGGGCCATCTGGATCCAGTGACTAGATATACAGCAGGATGACTGGACAAGGCCCAGGGTGCACTGGGAGATGATGACCTATTCAAGTACTCACTTACTGAGGTAATGCCCATTCAGTGAACAGGCCTCTTTAAGAAGTAAACAGAGAATGGCCCCTTTAATGAGCAAAACAAAGAAAAAAAAATAAGCAAATGTAGCTGGGAGGGAAAGAGCAACAGTTACTATTGATAATCATTCTGAAGCCAGGAATGTCCCCAAAACAGCCCTCAACTAGAGTCTGGTATATGTGTATTTATATGTGTACACACACACACACACACACACACACACACACATATACATATACAAACAGATATACACATATATACATATACACACATACACATACATATATACACACATATACATATACACACAAACATATATGCACACATATATACACACATATATACTTATATATATAAAATGTATGTATTATGTACATATACACATACATATAGACAGATGGCAAAGGCTGAGTTGAATACGGAGGGATGATATCTAGACAATAAAATTAAGGGGGGAGACAAGAAAATAATAGAGAAGGAGAAAGGAAAAAGTATACTGGGGTAAACTATCTCACATAAAAGTGCCAAGAAAAAGCTTTTACAGTGGAGGGAAAGAGGGGGGAGGTGAAAGGGAATGAGTGAACCTTATTCTCATTAGATTTGGCTTAAGGAGGGAATAACATTTACATTCAGTTTGGCATGGATATATATATCTTACCCTACAGAAAGAAAGGGTGGAAAGGGATAAGAGGGAGGATGATAGAAGGGAGGGCAAATGGGGGAAGGGAGTAATCAGAAGCTAACACATTTCAGGAGGGACAAGGTCAAAGGAGAGAACAGAATAAGTGGGTGGTGGGATAGGATGGAGTTAAATATAGTTAGTCTTTTACAACATAACAATTATAGAAGTGTTTTGCATAAATACACACGTATAACCTGCATCAAATTGCTTGCCTTCTTAATGAGGGTACGTGGAGAAGGCAGAAGGCAGAGAATTTGGAACTCAATAAATGTTAAAAATTGCATTTATATGAAACTGGGCAAGAAGTTATATATGCAATTGGATGTAGAAATCTCTCTTGCTCTACAAGAAAACAGAAGGGAAGGGGATAAGAGAAAGGGGGGATAAAAGGGAGGGTAGACTGGGGAGAGGGGTAATCAGAATGCCTATCATCTTGGGGTTAGGGGAGGGGAGAGTTGGGGAGAAAGTGTGGAACTCAAAATCATGTGGAAGTGAAAGTAAATTTAAAAAGTGAAAAAGTGAAGTGAAAAAGTGGAAAAAATAAATGAATAAAAAGAAAAAATAAATTAAACAAATAAGAAAATAAGGGGTATATTAGGTGATGGTGATGGCCTTCCCAGATGGAGATTCTGGGTCCTCTGACCTCTACCAGCTCTGAGCCTTCTGGTGCCTGGTCTGGAAAAAGCCCACAAGGACCATGAGGCAAAGAGGGAGAGAGCTCAGGTCCTAGGGTAGAAATCACTCTCTGTCTGAACAATCATGTCATCTCTTTGAACCTCCGTTTTCTCCTTTGTAAACTGGGGTGCAAGGATCCTGGAGAGTATCACAGACTTGGTGATGAAAGGGACCTAGAAGCCCATACAGTGAATAGGCCTTTTTAAGAAGTAATCAGGGAGTAGCCCTGCCTAATGAGAAAAAGAAAAAATAACTAAATCAAGCTGGGAGGGAAAGAGCAACAGTTACTGTTGAGAATCACTCTTAAGCCAGTAGGGTTCAGAAAACACCCATTAAGTGGAGTTTGGGCAGGGATCCAATCTATGGGCTTCAGAGTGAAGTAGGTTTAAGGGTTAAGGGTTAAGGTCAGAAGAGGAGAGGACAGGAGCAGAGAGGACAGGACAGAAGAGCAGAGGAGAGGAGAGCAAACCAAAGCAAATCTGGGTTACTGGGATGAGGGTGGCACCATCAAAAGAAACAGAGAAGTACAGTGGCCACATTGTGAGCAGGAAATTATAGGTTCAGAGACTGATTACGTACAGGTTCCTGTTCTTGCCCAAAGTTCAGATGTTTCCAGACAGCCTGCAATGGGATTTTGTCACAGAGATCCCTAGGTTCTGAGGTTTGATCAACAGGCATTTGATAAGTTTTTCCAGAGTGCCAGACACTGTGCACAAGTGTAGGCACTTCATATTGGAGACCCCTCAAACCAATCAAAATGCTTTTCCTCTTCTCTGTCCACAGAGAAAGTGTCCCCAGGCAGAGGTAATGGCTCCTCATTCTCTACAGGAGACATCGCTGGCATTGTGATTGGAGTCTTGGTTGGGGTGGCTCTCACTGGAGGCCTCATCTATTTTTTCTTCTTCAAAGAAACTGGAAGGTAAAATAATACTTGCTATGTTTGTCCTCCTTCCTCCTGTCTCCCTGAGTAGGGGAGAGACATTAGTTCAGTCTTCTGCATTCTGAATTCACTTCTGGACCTGATCTGCCTCTCTTCCTAAACTCCTACTTTTTAGTACTAATTCCCTTGGGTAGCTTTCTTCTCTGGGATTACATTTTATCTCATCTTTCATGCTTGATTGCCTCTTGGAAACAAGTCTCTTCCCCAGTAGGGTGCAGACTGGATCATGTTTCTTAGATACCCAAACAAAAGGACTGAAGGGAAAGAATGAAAGGGGTTGCAGAGTAAAAGGAGATAGGTTACTACTCACAACCTAGTGAGAGGCCAAGTGATGAAAAAGCCCACTGAGCACTATCCAGACTGAGCAGTAGACTAATATAACAAGTAGGTGAAGACACTAACAGTGAGGAGGTTGTATACAGGGGTAAGGCATGAGACCTGAGAGTATCCAGGATAAACTTGGACTCTGTTCCAATCATCCCTTCCACCTTGGGGAAATCTATTACTTATTTTAGGAATGTCACTCTCGCATGTCTGTTCTTTCTTAAGGGCAAGTAAGCACTGCCATTCAGAGAAGAACTGTTCAGCACCCAAACATGGTAAGTGAAAATACCAACCAAAGAAAACTGGTGGCTAATGGTGGCCTTGGGAATTATGGCTCCAACCACAGTTCCCTTTCTTTACTTCAAGGAGAACCTATGAGCTGTCCTGGTAATGAGAGCCAGCTCTTTTTCCTTTTCTTTGACAGGATGACCAGAGGTCAAGAGTCCTCCATTCAATTTATCTTAAACAGATATATTAACATATCCCCTACTTAGGCACTAAAAGCCCTTCATATTTGGAGAAGATTCAAGTTGTTCTTTCTGCAGGGCCTATTCATGGTGACTCTCAACACTGTCTACTAACTTTTCTACTCCTCTCCTCACATTCTGACTCTGAGCTTAACACCAGTGTGGCCCTGGGGGAAAGGTCCCTATGCAACAATTTCCTCAGGTATGGAGAGAGAGCTGGAGTAGCTGGCCTCCATGGACACTCCCACCTCAATGTCTCTGATTATAAACAAGGGCTCAAAGGCAAGCTGGATTTCAAGCTCAACATTACAATCATTGTGCATTGTATTATTTTCACTATGGTCTGCCTTGGTATAAGAACTCATCCCCACATGGCTAGTCTGCTGGGCATGAGCCTCTGCATACTTGGTGATACAAGCCCTTCTAGATCAAAGAAACTGCCCAGAGCTGCAATCCTAGGGGCACAGGCTTTGGCACCTGTGGGTCACCTCCTTGCCTTGATGAATCACCAGAGACAGGATTTGTGACCAAAATGATACCTTCCTTCTCCACACTGAGCTTCTATTCTCTCATATCTTCTCTGTTCTGTCCATCAAGAGAGATCCAGAGATAAGACAGGGCCCATCTAGACTCAGACTCTAGAAGTCCAGCTCTTGGAACCAAAGACCTGAAAGTCTTAACAAATCTGAATGTACACATCCCGTCATGAATTCTTAGAAACCCAAAAGCTCAGAAACCTAGAAGAAGGAGACCCTGGAATTCCTTCTGTGAGAATTTTCTCATTCTGTCCCCCATGTCTGGAAGCTTCTCCCTCTTTCTCTTAGCTCCTGTCTTCTTGGCTTCCTTAGAGTGCCAGCTAAGATCCCAGCTCCCACAAGAAGCCTCTCCTCATTCCCCTTAACTCAAGAGCTTTCCCACACTTGATTATCTCCTCAATTTATCCTGTCTATGTCTTGATTGTACACAGTTTGCAGGTTTTTCATCCCTTAAACTATCATCTTGTTGAGGGCAGGGATGGTCTTCTTCTTTTCTTTGTTTGCCCTATGCTTAGCACAGCACTTGCCATATGATAGACCTGAAATTATTGACTGACCCTCTGTGGGGGAGATGGAGAGGAAGCAATTCTCCCATGTCCTCTTCATCTGTTTTGAGTGTGAGTGTGTTCATCCTTCATTGCCAAAGAAAACCATGCCATCAGAGAAATGATGACATGACTTGCACTGACTTTCTTTTGAGTGAGAGAGGGCTGTGCAGGTCACCAGTCTCACTTCTCCTCCACAGCCATCTGCATCTAGTGACCAGATATTCATCAGGGTGATGAGAGATGACCCACGATGAGGCAATTAGGGTTATGTGACTTGCCCAAGGTCACACAGTTATTGACTGTCAAGTGTCTGAGGTGAGATTTGAACTCATGTTCTCCTGACTCCTGCACTGGTGCTCAGTCCACTGGACCACCTAGCTGCCCCTTGGAGAGTGAGTCGGAGTGGTAAGGAAGAAGAGTCAGTCCTTCATGGAATTCAGGCTCATGATACATCACTGATATCTTCTGTTTGGGTTTCTCTCTCTCCAGGTGAGGACACCACCCTGTATGAAAACACTGCTTGTGAAAAAGGCTCAGCTGTGTCTGCACAGGTAGGACAGATGGTCTCCTTCACTTACTTCCAGCATTTTGGAGTGTTTTTCAGGGAGTGGGAAGGGGCCCATTTCTACTGATATGGAGGTGTTTCCATCATGAGTCTAAGTCATTTAATGTGCCTGAGAGATTGCAGGATAAGCAGAGCATCCACAAGCAGAGTGGAGTATCTGGATAGTAAAAAAGAAGGGTGGGAATTCCCTAGCACTGTGAAAAGATCTGGTTAGGCAACAGTCTGAAGGGAAGACTTTGGGAGGGCAGGTGGTGGCAAATGAGGACCTGATAACTCTTTGGATGCATGACATGTAGGAGAGGGTTCAGACTGAACCTCTTTGGTCCAGCAGGCCACAACAGGGAGTAAGGAATGGAATTTGGAAGGTCACTTCAGGCTTGATGTCAGGAAATCTTGGAAGAATATGAGATGCCAAGTGTGCTTTCCCCACCACTCTCACCTGTCCTCTCAAACATGACAATATTCTAGTTCAAGACACCATCAACTCAGTCCTAGAGTATTACAACTGCTTCCACATTGGTTTTCCAAGCTCCAGAGTCTCCCTTGTCCTCTGCATTGCTGGCAAACATGTACCTAGACACAGATTTGACCAAGTCCCTTCCAGATGTTGAGAATGCTCAGTGCTTCCCTATTGCCAGAAAAAGAAACTATAACCACTCCTGGTTTGTTTGTTTGTTTTTCTGCAGTTCCTGATTTTATTGATGGAGGGAACACCCATTCTCAATGTTGTTAGGGAGTCTGTAATGTTAGAGATCTGCTAGCCAATGAAACCATGAGAGACTTGCCCATGTTCTTAAGGCCAATTTGTGTCAGAAGCAAGACCTGAAATTTGTTCCTTCTGAGTTTTCATCAAATCTTTACCCACCACCCCTTACTCATTGGAAAGATCTAAGGTCGTTGTCTCCGTGTTTATCACACTTTTATGGTCTTTCCTCCACTCAAAGGTTCCATCTAATCACCCACTCTTGTGTTATTGTGTGTTTGTCCTTCATTCTCAAAGAGAACCATGACATTACGATGATACCATGATTTGTAATGGACTTTGATATGAGTGAGACAGGGCTGTGCAAGGTCATCAACCTCTCTTTCTTTTGAGTCATCTGGATGAAGTGCCCTCATATTCATCAGAATGACTGGAGATGCCCCAGGATGTAAAGTGAGAACCTAGGCCTTTCAGGCTGAGGTCCTATAGCATTCTGACTTTGAGTTGGATAGACCCATTCAAGGAAGTTGCTCAAGGGATGGCCCCTTTAATAATAAAAAAAAATCAAAGTGGGAGGTGAATACCCCAGGGATCCTGGGTAAAAGAGAAACAATTATTAATCAGTCACTCTGTTGCTCCAAGAACACCACTTTCTACTTGTCCTCTCTGGGCAGGCCATCTTCCATGACTGGAAGGGGCTCTCTCCTCACCTCTTTCGAATGAAATCCTGACCCTCCTGCCTAGTTCAGCAGAAGTGCCAACCTCAACAGGAGCCTGCCTTGCTCCTTCCTATTGCTCATGCCCCACCTCTTTTCATTCTTCTCTATATGTTTGGATTTATTGTTTCTTTACTGATGGCTTCCTCCCAACACAATATCATCTCCTTGACTGCTGGACTGTCTCATGAATACAGGAATGAATGTATAAGAAAATCATTCATTCAATGAATGATTTTTATTCATATCATATGTAAACGTGCACGTTGTACACAGTGAGATTATGTTGAAATTGCCAGAGATTACACATATTGAGAAATTCTGTCCGGATAGGGACTTTTTGCTGTGGGAAATTACAGGGAGAGTAAATGGAATCAGAAGTCAGGCTAGAGTTGATTTGATTATGGCTCCAGAGCTGGAAAGCAGGAGAGAGGGATGGTTAACTTGGGGGTGCCAGGTGGGGAATTCCAGGACTGAAATGCTTAACTCTTGGTGGAGCTTGTCTTGTGGATCAGTCATGGCTAGAGGTGAGGAGTAGTCTGGGAAGGAAGTGACTCATGACTTGAGCCCAAAGCTTGGTTGGTGGCCTGCTCCTGAGGCCGTGACCATTCAGGATGGGGAGGTTTTTCACACCAGGACTTCCAGGCAGGAAAAGAATTAGACTTTCCAGTATTTACGGCACTGTATTTGCTACATAGTGGGTGCTAAATAACTGCATAGATGCAGGTGGAATGGCTACCTGGGATGTGGTGTCCTCCTCCATACTGGAAGTCTCCAAGGAAGAATGAATGACCACTTGTCACATGAACTGTAGAGGACATTGCTCTTAGGGTCTGAGGTTCATTCTAATTCAGGGGATCCATGACCATGATATCCCTAAATCCCTTCTGATTTGTCACATATCATAAGGTTCCTTCTATATCAAGTGTTCTCTGTCCTAAATTCCTTTCCAATTCGGGCTTTTGGAGACTTTTACCAGCCCTTGTTTCCCCCTCCACAGGGCCTGGACTCCTCCCCTGCTTTTCCTCAAGTCCAATCTGAGAGTCCCTATCAGGTATGTATGTGTACAAGGAGGGCCCAGGCCTTTCTCAGGGACCAAGAGAGAGGTCAAAATGCTGGTTGAGCATGGACTTCTAGTTGCTGATGGGAGAGGGAACAGAACAGGGCTAGGATGGAAACAATTGGAGGCAGGGTTTGGAGAGGGAAGAGTCCTCCTACTCCCAACCTCCATTCTGGGATGCCAGTGACATCTGTTCTTTCTATATGCAGGTATTGGACATATCCCAAGTGGATGTTTATGAGAAGATCAGTCCCTGGAAGAACCCTCAAGCTGAAGGAAGAGAGAAAAGTCCCTAGGGATGTTGTGACAGCATTTCTATTTCCCTTCATTAAGGAAGATTCAGAAGAATCTCTCAGGGAAGAAAGTTGAGACACCTAGGGCACTTGGAAAAACTAACCAAGAGAAAGAAAAAGGCTCTATTTGGAGAGAGAGGAGGCTTCCATGGACTCACGGGCACCCAGACCTCACAGAGAGGACTGAGAGGAATGAAGGAAGCCAGTGTTATGTGTGCCAGAGCTGATTAGAAGCCAAGGTACCCTCTGAAATGAAATTGGGGGACATACTCTGTTGGTCCCCAATTACTTCAATATTTTTAATGCCTCATTATTTTCCTGTCTTCTTTATCCCCTTTATCCTTGTCAAAGTACTTTTGGAAACTTTCACATTCATTCATACTGAACTCAGGTGTGGATGATCCAGCTTATCTGCATGGTCCTCAGATGCTGAGATTCTCTGGAGTCAAAAAGTCTTATTTTTCTGAGGTTCCATGGACCCAGGAATATTTGTTTCTTGATAACATGATCTCAAAGATGGACTAGATGATCTGGGTCCCCCAAGGCAGAAGTGGCCAATGGAAGTGGAAACTCCTACAACGTATAAAGAGAGCCAGTCACAGAAAGCCAATGGCAGGTGCAGAGACCATGACTGCTCATGTCAGAAAAAAATGACAGGAACGGGCCCCAATGACAGTGACACTTGGAGCCCAATAGTGAGCTCTATTCATGGAGTACTTCACAAAAGGAAAAAGGACATCTAGGGGAAGGAGCTGGGTGGCATGCCTTAGCTACAGGGATCCTCATCCCAAGTACCTGGCTACCATTTTATTTGAAGTTTGTACACATTCTTATCAAGAAAGCTGTATTCATGGGGGAATGCACCCCCAACTTTTGGTTTTAGAGGAGATGTTTAGTACATTTTATTATTACTACTCCTTAGTAAATACCTTTGCTAACAATAATTTCCTTTCTGTCTGGTTTTTAGTGGGGAGCACTCAGGTAGTGACTCATAAGAAACAGTGCTAGATGCCCTTCAGTTTTTCCCCCTGAGAGAGAATAGTCATCATATGCCTTCTGGGCTCCCCAGTCATGAATGACAGTGGGAATTGGGTAATGAGCTATACTATCAGGCAGGTATCCCAAAGGGGTCAAGGACAGAAAAGAAGGCTCCATCAGTACACGACATTTATAGTAACAGTTTTTGTTATGGCAAAAAACTCGAAATGACCTGGGCTATCATCCAATGGGACACAGATTATGAATTCCTGTGTATGAATATCATGGAATTTTGTTGTGCCATGAGAAATGTGAATTTGATGGATTTAGTGAAATAAGGAGGGAATTACATCAACTGTGCATGTTGAAGAGAGAACAGAAAGATCAATTCACAGAGCGACCAGAAGAATAACAAAGGTAAAGACATCCAGAAAACCTGGTAATTTAGACTATTTAGGGGTTAATCATGACTTCAGAGGATCTCTGATGAAATGTATCTCCCACCTTGGCCAGAAGAGCAGTACCCTTGGGAACTGGACTTTAGCTTTCTAAGGAGATCAGGGAATACATAGGGATCCAGGCTTAGCCTCACAATGCAGAGGGAAGAGAAAAGAGAGGGGTTCATCATAAATTTCTCCTTAATTATACAGCAACACATGGTCCCCCAGCCCATATACCCAAAGGTCCTGTCCTACCTGGGCCTCCCATTGAAACTTTCTAGATAGAGGCAGTATTTCCATAGCTGGGCCTGGAGTGTTCCTGAAGAAGGTAGAGCACTGTATTTGGGGCCAAAAAAATGACATTTGAATCTTAGCTTTCCTGTTTCCTCCCTGTGGGACCCTGGGTAGGTCACACTGTCTTTGTCCCTCTTTCTTCCACTGTCAGATGAAGTTGTAGGGTCAGATCCTCTATACTATGGTTGTTGCTGAGTTGTTTCCAAATCTTTGGGACGCCCATGACCATAGCACACTAGCCCTTTCTATCCTCCACTATCTCCCAAAGTCTTCCACCACACTCTCCATCAATGGATGACGTCATCCTCTGCCGTCCCCTTTTCCTTTTGCCTTTAATCTTTCCCACCATCATTTTTTCCAGTAAGTCCTATCTTCTCAATATATGGCAAGATTATTTAAGCTTCAGTATTTGACCTTCCAGAGAATAGTCTGAATTCTTTAAGTATTGGCTGATTTGATCTCCTTGCTGTCCAAAGGACACTGAGAAGTCCTCTCCAGTACCACAGTTCCAAAACACTGCTTCTGCATTTCTCAGCTTTCCTTATAGTCTAACTCTCACAGCCATACATTGCTCCATGTATGTTGACATTCTCACAGTCATACATTGCTACATGTATGTTTACATTCTCACAGCCATACATTGCTACATGTATGTTTACATTCTCACAACCACACATTGCTACATGTTGAAAGAATCAACCAAACAAAACACAGCTTTAACCATGAGGACCTTTGTCAGCAAGGTGATACCTTTGCTTTTGAGTACGCTGTCCAGATTTATTGTAGTTCTCCTTCCAAGGAGCAAATTCCTTTTGATTTAATGGCTGGAGTCACCACCTGCAATGATCTTTGAATCCAAAAATATCAAATATGACAGAGCTTCCATTTCTTCTCTCTGTATTTACCAAGAAGTGATGGAACCAATTGCCATGGTCTTAAGGTTTTTGTTTTCTTTTGTTTTGTTTTTATGTTTAGCTTCAAGACTGTTTTCACTCTCTCATCTTTCACCATCATAAAAGGGTTTTTTGGTTCTTCTCTTTCTGAATGGTATCATCCGCATATCTGAGACTGTTGAAATTTGGCCTCTCAACTTGGACTGTGCTTTTGATTTGTCCAGCCTGGCACTCTGCCTATCACACTCTGCACATAAGTTAAATAAATAAGCTGACACCATACAACTCTGTTGTACTCCTTTTACCGTCTTAAACCAATCAGTTGACCCATGTCCAGTTCTAAGTGTTGTTTCTAGACCCACATACAGGTTCCTCAGGAGACAGATGGCCTGGTCCTCCCATGTCTTTGAGGACTTGGCACATTTTGTTGTGATCCACACTCAAAGGCTTTAGTGTAGTCAGTGAAGCAGAAGGATGTGGTCTTCTAGAACTCCCTTGCTTTTTCAACAACTGAGGAGGTGTTGGCAATTTTGTGTCTAGTTCCTCTGCCCCTTTGAAAATCACCTTGCTCTTCTGTATTTCTCAGTTCACATATTGTGGAAACCAGGATCTTAAGCATATTTCCTGTGGTGTGAATAGTTTGGTGCCAGTACAGGGGAGGACACCTCTAGTCTGTTCCATCCCCTTTTCCTATACCCCAGCTGTGTAGAAAATTGTGAGAAACCCCTCTCAGAAGCCAATGAAAAAGAGAAGCCAAAGCAAAATACCTGATTAAGGGCACTGGCATCCTGACCTGGCTTGATAAGGGAGGGGAGCCCAGCAGTCCAGGTCCGAAAAAAAGCTCCAATCATTGATCCAATTATGTGTCCTTCCCTCCCCCAGACTCTCTGTCCTCATTCTGGCATGCAGAACCTTCTTAATCTAGAAGGGAGAGTCAGGTAGCATTACAAGGACCTGTGACTAAGACTGACTGCCTTAAGGGACAAAAGAGTCTCCAAGGACAGTGGGAGAAATCTGTGAAGGGAGGGAAGAAATAGGGAAAGATGATTTTGTCTGGTTTTCATTTTTGATGAATATCAGTGAAATCATGGGGCTACATCTTGACTTGTCTGCAAATTGAATTTAAGTGAGGCAGAGCTGTGCAAAGTCATTAACATTCCTCTCTCTCTTCCTGAGTCCAATGGCAAGACAAATGCAACAGTCCATGATGCAGTGAAATTCCTTCTGTCTTCAATGTCTGACCAAACTCTAAGCACTCCACAGTGCCTGTTTTCACCACCTTCAGGGTTGCTGGAAAGAATTGTTCCCATCTGTTCTGTCTGCTGGGGAAACTCTTCACATTTGGAGTAGACAGCCCCTGATCTCAACCATGGGTTTAAGACTTACAGGTTACCCTCCACCTGGAATGACTGGGAGGCAGGGAACTACAGAAGGTGGCAGGGGAGGAAAATGCAGATGAGGGGAGTGGGGAGGAAGTCAGAGATAAAGTCCTTACCCTGAGGTGCCAATGTGATCCTTGCTGACTGAAGAGCTCCAGCCCTGAAGAGAAAGAAAGAGACCTCAGACCACTAGAGAAGTAGACAGATACAGAGAAGAGCCAGGCAGAGACAAGCAGGGACAACTCCAGGGTCTGCACTTCAGCTCAGTGTAGGGATTAAGCAGTGAACAGAAGGAAGGCAAAGATTCCTGCAAAGGGAAATTTGATCATAGCAGTGGACAGTACAGATTGATGGAGTAGCCCCTCAGGAGCTCCTGATCACAGGTTAGCCACCAAGTCTGCTGGGGCCAAGGGGAAGAGGGGATGCTTGGGTGATTCTCACCCCAAAATAGGCAGCTTACCAAGGATCGGGAGAAAAGAGATTAGTCACAGGGCCATGTGTCCCAGAGATAGTCTCTGAAGACCTGGTCAGGGAAGTCTTCCCTGAGCTGAGTCAGAGGAGAAAGTAGCAGCTCAAGGCCATCAGTCCACAGCCCTGAGACTCAGATCAACGTCCAACCACAGAACTGAGTGATATCTGAAGATACAAAGAGATTTTTGACAGTCAGAAGAAACCTGAGTTTGGGTCCCAGTCTTGATGTTTACTAGCCCTCTGGCCATGGACAGATCTCACAGTTGTTAGCTTGTGTTTATCTGGAATACCATTTTCCTCCTGGGGCTGTCTGGCCGCCCCTCTCTGTCAGTCATAAAATCACTTCCATTTGAATTACTTCAGGAAGATTCTGAAGATCACCTGGTGGGATAAGGTACTGGACAATGAAGTCCTTTCTTGAACTGAACTGCCAAGCATTCAGACTTTACTGAATAGAGCACATCTCTGATGTGTCCATGTTCTTCTAATGCCAAACTCATGCTTGGCTAAAAGCTTATTTTACTCAGAATTCATACAAAGCAAGTACCCACATGGCGGTCAGAAGAAGTCATATTAGGACACTCTGAGATTCTCTCTGAAGAACTTTGGAACTGGTTGCATGATTTGGGAGACACTGGCACAGGATCACTCAGCATGGTGTGCTCACATAAGAAAGGGTGCTGTGCTCTTTGAGTAAAGCAGAATTGAGACAGCACAAAGTAAACACAGGATGCACAAATTTGGAGTATCCACTCCAAATACTCACGTGGACTATCTGTGCCCAATCTGTGGTAGAACATTCCGAGCTCACATTGGTCTGATCAGCCACAGTCGGACATACTGAAATTTCACTTTATCATGGTGATGTCATTTGGATCCTCTTCAAGAACGAAGCACAACAACCAACTAACCAACCCACCAACTCTGGGAGGGAAGGTCAGGTAGAAGTAGAAATCCATAGCAGGTAATACTGAGTGACATTTATTCCCCTTGGGGACAGAGCCACTTCTCCATGGATAGTAGGAGGGATCTGTGCAGGGGAGGGGCTCCCTGGAAAGACAGGAAACCACTGAAACTGGGTGGGGAAGAAAGAGAAGAAGAAAAGAGGCAAAGGAAAAGAAAGTCAGAGGTCAAGTCCCCGCCCTGTGGGATCCATGTGATCCTGGTAGATAGATGAGCTGTAGACCTGAAGGGAGTGAGTCCTCAGTCTTCTAGGGAAGGACAAGGAGACAGAGCAGACACAGGTCTAGGCTGCATGCAGGGGCTGCTTGAGTCTGCTCCCCATCAAGTTCACCTCCAACATCTGCACTTAGGCTCTGTAAAGAGAAGACACAGCTCAGGAAGGGAAGACAGACATTCCTGGCAAGGAGAAAGGTGGTCACACAGTGGACAGCAGAGACCAATGGAGAGTCCTTCAAAAGCTCCCCACAGTGGGGGCAGAACCTGGAAGGGGTTCCTGCTCACAGGTGAGACACCAGCCCTTCTGGAGCCCAGGGCAGCTCGGGGAGCTTGGGGGATTCTAGCTGACTTAAAGACCAATCAATCAATATAAGGAGCAGGAGCAAGGAGACTGGTCCAAGGGGGTCTGCCCCAGAGACAGTCTCTGCAGACTTGACCAGGGGTGTTTTAGCTGAGCCAGGAGCAGAAAGAAAGTAACTGCTCAGGGTTACCAATACAGGTTTCAATCCTGAAACAGAGCAAGGCGTAGTGCTGCAACTGAGCAGCCTCTGAAGAGGCTAAGGGAGGCTTTACAGCCAAAGGAAATCTGGGTGTGGATCCCAGCTCTGGTGTTTACTAGCTGTGACCATGGAGAGCTCATTTACCCTCTTAGCATGTGTTTACCTGAAACACCACCTTCTTCCCAAACCTGTTTGGGAGTTTCACTGCCAACCTTAAAATGCACCTAGATTTTAATGAGAAAGGCCCTCCCTGGTTTTTGGTCTGAAAACTTGGCTTCAAATGCTGCCTCTGCTGTTTCCTATTTAATACTGGTCAAATTGATTGCACCAAGTTGGTCTCAGTTTCCTCATCTGTGAATGGAGGGGGTTTGACTCAGTGGCTCTCCAAGGTTTGATCAAGGTCTAAGACCTGATTTCTGTCTTCAACCACAATAATTTTTTCATTCATTTCTTCCTTCAGTGTCTTGCCTTCCAAACTGGCAGGTCATTTATGAATCAAGTTCATGGAGGGAGTGTAAAACGTGTTACAGACTAAATTCTCAGAAACTGGGACTGATACAAAGATGTTTTGGCACATGAATCCCTTGAACTATAGCCCTTTGAGCCCCAAGCAGACCCTGGGGCAGACTCAGCAGCCCCTCCCTTTACCTGGGGACAGCTCAGTGACCTGGTCCCCCCAGGAGGGTAGGGGGACCCTGCTGACCTCTGCCTCCTTCCTCCCCCATCAGCCTCCATGCTCAGCTGCTGGATCCAGCCAATATCTGCCCAACGTGCTTCCTTCCATGTTGTGCCAAAACTTCCATGTGGAACAGTGGGCAGCAGCATCATCTTGGGCATCCAGAGGTACTCAGAGCAGCCTCCCAGCTACACTTGGTTCAGAAGCACAATAGAATTCTCCCACCAGATTGCTTTCTACCATGTTATTACTGGATATCAGAGAACAACAAACAGCCTACAGAAGATCTTCCCCAACGGCTCCCTGCTCATCTCCAACCTTACCCTCACGGACGCTGGCGACCACATTATACAGTTTGCTAATCCCATACACTTTCTGATAGTAAGCGCATGAGCACATTTAGCCATGGATGGTAAGTGCTGCCCTTCCCACGGGCCCTGTCATCTCTCCAGTTCCCTCCCGCAGTCTGGGTTTAGAGCCTTCCCCTACTCCCCTTGCCCAGGGAGTAGTAGAATGTGGAACAAGATTCCTGGCAGCACCAGGAGTAGTCTAGGAGAGATTAACCTGGAGGCCCAAGTCAGGCAGGGACAAGGTAGGCTGATTTGACCAGGATCAGGGATCCTTTGTAATCCTTGTTTTGTCCCCAAGACCTAAATTCCAGTGGGAGATAGGCTAAGTTCAGAGCCCCTTAGAGGGGCTAAGTAATTTCAGGAAGTCTGAGGGCTGGAGGGACAAAGAATGTGCTGGAGGAGGGGGGATCAGCTTAATACTGACTCATTTTCTCTTATCTTGCCGAAGACCCAAGCCTAGATAGAGTCTTTGAGACAGACTGTGAACCTCCTTAGGAGATAAAAGTGGTTGGGAGAGGACAGTCAGAATTTGAGAGATAATTTCCTTCTTGCTCCCAGCTTTCTCAGTCCATACCATGAAGCTTGGAGGGTATACTGAGGCCTCAGGAGGAGGCACCAGGCCCTTCCAGTTATGCCTGAGCCAGGCAACATGGTCCTGAAGTTCACCTGTCCCAAGACATTTCAATGTCTCTGAGGCAGAAGGGAACATTGCTGAGGATGGGGACAGTCACTGACACTCCCTTTCCAGCTGGGCCCAACACAACTCAAGTCTTGACTACCCATTTAAGGGCCTTTCTGGGGAAGCAGGTCAGTGATGATCTACATTGTTCCTGTTGGGACAGCTAGGACCCAAGCAAGGATGTCCCAGGGGGGACAATATCACACAGCATAAGGAAGAGCTCACAGGTAGGGCTGTCCACCAGGAAGAACAGAGTGCTGAACACTGATAAGGTCGTGGATGAGCAGAGGCTAGATAATCATTGATCAGGCCTGCTGAGGGATCTTGGACCAGGTGCCCCCTGCCCTCTCAGGTTCTCTTCTGTTCAGACAGAGCAGACTGTTGGCCTACCCTGGGTCTCATCCCAGCCAAGGTTACTGAGCCCTTTGGGAATGCTGCAATGTCTCTCCTGGGGCAGAGAGAATCTACTGACCTCTTTGTGTCCCCAGCTGGGCTAACAAGGAAGAAAAGCTGTACTAGGGGAAGAGGAAGAGAACAAGCATTTATTGAGTACTTACTGTGTGCAGGCACCATGTTAATAGGCACCATGCAAAGTTCTTTAGAAATGTCATCTCATTTGATCAGTCATAGTGCATAAGATTCAAATCTGCAGGGATCTTGTGGGAGCCCAAGCCTCCCCAAGCAGTGGATGACCTAGGTCTCCCCATGAGGGGCCCTGTCTATGCTCCTCTCCAGGGAAAGTTTATGGAAGGGAGCAAGGCCAACCCACCCAAACAGAGCCCACCCCTGGCAGAGGCTCTGATTTGGAAAGGAGGCTGGGTTTGCAACTAAGATTTCATGGGGCCCCCAGGGCATCCCCCTAAGAGACATAAGGAAGGGGGTACTCAAAGAAAAATGGGTCTGAGCTCAGGGCTGTCCCTCTGCCAATTGCTCCCATATCAGTAGGGAGATAGCTTCTTGCACAAACAGAATGTGTGATGTGCTGAAGAGAGCCAAGCTTCAGAGCCAGGACCCAGTGTTGCAGCCCCATGTCTGTTGTTATCCAATGGAACTTCCTCTTCTGTTAATCTGGACATTTAAATTTTTTAAATATTCATCCATCACACTTAGATTGTCAAATTTATGGGCATATAGTTGGGCAAAGTAATTTCTAATTATTGTTTTTAATTTCCTCCTCATTGGAGGTGAGTTCAACTTTTTCATTTTTGATATTGGTAATTTGATTTTCTTCTTTCTTTTTCTAATCAAACTGACCAACAGTTTATCCATTTTATTGGGGTTTTTCAAAAAACCAACTCAGTTCTACTTATTAGTTCAATAGTCTTCTTAATTTCAATTTTATTCCTCTCTCCTTGGGTTTTCAGTATTTCTAATTTGGTATTTACTTGGGGATTTTCAATTTGTTCTTTTTCTTGCTTTTTCAGCTGCATGTCCAGGTCATTGATCTCCTCTTTCTCTATTTCATTCATGTAGTTGTTCAATGATATAAACCTTCCCCTAAGAACTGCTTTTGCAGTATCCCATAAGTTTTGGCAGGTTGTCTCATTATTGCCATTCTCTTGAATGAAGTTATTAATTGTTTCTATGATTTATTGTTTAACCCACTCATTCTCTGGGATTAGATTCTTTAGTTTCCAATTAATTTTTGGTCTATCTTTCCATGGTATTTTATGATACATAATTTTCATTGCATTATGATCTCAGAAGGATGCATTGACTATCTCTGCCTTTCTGCACTGAATTGTGAGGTTTTTATGCCCCAGTATAGGGTTGATTTTTGTGTATGTGCCATGTACCACTGAGAAAAAGCTATATTCATTTCTATTCCTGTTCAGTTTTCTCCAGAGATCTATCATATCTACTTTATCCAGAGCTCCACTCACCTCTATCGCTTCTTTCTTGTTTACTTTGAGGTTAGATTTATCAAGTTCAGAGAGGGAGAGTTTGAGGTACCCCACAAGTATAGTTTTGCTGTCCATTTCTTCCTGTAATTTCCTTAACTTCTCCTCTAAGAATTTGGATGCTATACCACTTGGAGTATACATGTTTAGTAATGATCTTGCTTCCTCATCTATGGTGCCTTTTAGCAAGATATAGTTTCCTTCCCTATTTTTTTGATTACATCTATCTCTGCTTTTGTTTGCCTCAGATTAGAATTGCTACCCTTGCTTTTTTTACATCAGCTGAAGCACAATATATTCTGCTCCAATTTTTTACCTTTACACTGTGTGTATCTCTCCATTTCAAATGTGTTTCTTGTAAACAACATGTTGTTAGATTATGGTTTTTAATCCATTCTGCTATCTGCCCCCATTTTATGGAAGAGTTCATTCCATTCACATTCACAGTTATGATTTCTAGCTGTGTCTTTCCCTCCATCCTATTTTCCCCAGTTTATGCCTTTAGTTCTCCCTTCTCCCTTCCCCTCCACAATACAGTTTTAATTTTTGACCACCACCAACCTCAGTCTTCCCTCCCTTCTGTCAGCCCCCCCATTTGTTTCCCCTCTTCCCTTACAATTTCTTCCATCCCTTTTAGCCTCCCTTCCCTTTTCCTTCCCCTTTCCCCTCCTATTGCCTATAGGGCTAGTTAGATTTTTGTACTTTACTGGATTTGTTGTTCCCTCCTTGAACCCAATCAGACATGAGTAAATCTAAAACAGTGCTCAGCTCCCTCCCCTCTTACCCTCTACTGTCATGTGTTTTGTGCCTCTTCCTGTGATGAAATTTACCCTTTTCTGGCTCCTCCTTTTCACATCTCCCATTACAATCCCTTCACACCCTTTAATCATATTTTTATCATCGTCACTTAGTTTATACCCACTCCCTCTATATATGTATATCCCTTTTAAATATCATAATAAATAAACAATTCTCAAGATTAACAAGTATTATCTTCCTTTCTAAAGATGTAAACAGTTTGCCCATATTGAACAACAGATTGTTTTGTATCCCTGTTTATGTTTTTATGCCTCTCTTTAAACTTGTATTTGAAGGTCAAATTTTCTATTGAGCTCCAGTATTTTCAGCAGGAAGGTCTGGAAATCCCTTATTTCATTGAATATCCATCTCCTTGCCTGAAATATTATGCTCAGTATTGGGGGGTAATTGATCCTTGGTTGTAGTCTAAGGTCCTTTGCCTTATATAATAATGTCACATTGAGTCTTACTCATCTGCACCATATGAATGACAAGTCAATGGCACCATGAACTCTGAATTCTTTGATGACATCTACATCATTAAAAAATGTATCTTGAAAAGATTCATGAAAGTAGACACGTTTGGTAAAGAACAATGTGACCCACTCATCGGACTCCAAGGACGTCAAAACCAAGGGGGTTGGTGAGTGACCTTTCTCTTCCATAAGAGTATAAGTTTTTTGGGTTGGCCAAAGGTGAAATATCAGGAAGAAGTGCTTGGGTCCATTAAGGTGGCTAGTTTTTCATGGTGAATTCGGAGATGGCATGAAAAGAAGGAACTTCGTTCTAGGGAATGTGGTCAGACTGCAGTAAATGTCAGTCCATTTACTGATATTTTCTCCATGGTAAAAATGGAGATCAGCTTCCCTGTCTCCTATAATAATCTTAGAAATCATCGTACAGGCTAACCCAGGATGATGGAGTAAGAGCACGGACCTTCTAGAGTGCTCCCCACAAATCCAGCCAAATACCTGTTGGAAATGGCTCTAAACTAATCCTGGAGCTGCAGAACCCACAGAATAATGAAATGAAGTGAATCTCCAATCCAAGACATCTTGGAAAGTTGCCAGGAAGTATCTATCATGCAGAGCACAGTCCAGTGTGTGCCACACCAGCAGAGAAGGGATCAAGCAGGCCCTGGGGACCTGAATCTCAGGCATCTGTGGCAGTTGCCAGACTTCATGATTCCAGAACACTGAGGACAAATTGGAAGGTCATTGGAAAAAACCTGTAGGACCTGTGTCAGAGGGTAGAATGGTCCAGTCCCAACCCTAGGGCAGCAAAGGGGAAAAGGGGAAGAGGAACCTGGGGCAGCCATAGCAGCAGCAGGGGCAGCAGCCCCTACAGCCACTGTTTCTGGAGCTCTAGGCTCATAGATTGTGGAGGGATCAAGTGGGTGACACTACACCCCCCACCCACACTGGAAACAGAGAAAAACTGTGAAAAAAGGCACAAAGATCAAGTAAATGACTGAAAAAGGAGGAAAAACCAGAAAAAGAATCAGACTATAGAATCTTATCTTGGTGACAAGGAAGACCAAAACATACAAACAGAAGACAACAAAGTCAAAGCTCCTACATCCAAAGCCTCCAAGAAAAATGTGAATTGGTCTCGGGCCATAGAAGAGCTCAAAAAGGATTTTGAAAATCAAGTAAGAGAAGTAGAGCAAAAATTGGGAAGAGAAATGACAGTGATGCAAGAAAATCATGAAAAATGAGTCACCTGCTTGCTAAAGGAGAGCCCCAAAATGCCGAAAATAACACTTTAAAAAATAGACTAACAGAAATGGCAAAAGAGATCCAAAAAGCCAAAGAGGAGGAGAATGCCCTAAAAAGCAGAGTTGTCCAGATGGGAAAGGTGGTCAGAAAGCTCACTGAAATTTAAAAATTAGAATGAAGCATATGGAAGCTAATGACTTTATGAAAATCAAGAAATTATAAAACAAAGTAAAGGAACGTAAAAATAGCAGATGATGTGAAATATCACATTGGAATAACAAATGACCTAGAAAATAGAACCAGGAGAGACAATTTAAAAATTATTGAACTACCTAAAGGCCGTGATAAAAGAAAGAGCCTAGACATCATCTTTCAAGAAATTATTGGGGGTGGAGCCAAGATGGTGGACTAGAGAGACACACTTATGCAGGGTCCTCCCCACAGCCCATAAAATACCTGTAGAGCAGGATTCTCAACAAATTCTGGAGCAGCAGAAGTGGAGAACAACAGAGTGGAGGAGATTTCCAGCCCAAGGTGACCTGAAAGGCCCATGGAAACATCGGTTGCGCTGGACGTGGAGCCAAGCGCAGAGCCCAGCCCAGCCTTAGCCAAGCAGCATGGCGCAATGAGACTCTAGGAGGAGGACACCTTGGGGGCAGAATCTCCAGTCTCAGTAGCAGGGTATCATATCCCTTGGCCATAGGCACCAAAGGTCAGTGACAGGGTTTCATCAGCAGGCCAGGAAGGGAGAAGGGCTTTCCCATAGCTCCAGCAGCAGGCAGCAGACACAGAGCCTGCACAGCAGCCCATATAGAAGCTCCATTGTTGGAGTGTAAAAACTCCTGGGGGCATTGAAAAGCTGAGTCTTGCCTCAGCCCTGGGTGGAGGGCCTGGCCGAGCTGGTCTTTGTCTCACACTGAATGGTGGCCCTGCCCATCCAGCTTATCTGAAAATCAGCCCCCAGTGCTGACTTGGGAACTGGAGGCCAAGTGGCTGTGGAGAGGTATCTGCTAAGATTCTGGACATAAAAATCTGTCTCTGCATCCAGACCAGTACACACTTGATTGTGCCACCTTGGAGGAACTGAGATCTCACACATTCCCAGAGTATACCCTACTCTGTCAAGTAACTGGTTGGGAAAATGCCCAAAAACGGGGAAAAAAATAAGACCATAGAAGGTTACTTTCTTGGTGAACAGATATCTCCACACATCCTTTTAGAGGAGGGAGAACAATGCTTACCATCAGGGAAAGACATAAAAGTCAAGGCTTCTGTATCCCAAACATCCAAAAGAAATATTCGATGGGCTCAGGCCGTGGAAGAGCTCAAAAAGGATTTTGAAAATCAAGTTAGAGAGGTGGAGGAAAAACTGGGAAGAGAAATGAGAGAGATGAAAGAAAAGCGTGAAAAGCAGGTCAACACCTTGCTAAAGGAGACCCAAAAAAATGCTGAAGAAAATAACACCTTGAAAAAATAGGCTAACTCAATTGGCAAAAGAGGTTCAAAAAGCCAATGAGGAGAGGAATGTTTTTAAAAGCAGAATTAGCCAAATGGAAAAGGAGGTCCAAAAGCTCACTGAAGAAAATAGTTCTTTCAAAATTAGAATTGAACAGATGGAAGCTAATGACTTTATGAGAAACCAAGAAATCACAAAACAAAACCAAAAGAATGAAAAAATGGAAGATAATGTGAAATATCCCACTGGAAAAACAACTGACCTGTAAAATAGATCCAGGAGAGATAATTTAAAAATTATGGGATTACTTGAAAGCCATGATCACAAAAAGAGCCTTGACATCATCCTTCATGAAATTATCAAGGAAAACTGTCCTGATATTCTAGAACCAGAGGGCAAAATAAATATTGAAAGAATCCACTGATCACCTCCTAAAAGAGATCGAAAAAGAGAAACTCCTAGAAACATTGTGGCCAAATTTCAGAGGTCCCAGGTCAAGCAGAAAATATTGGAAGCAGCTAGAAAGAAACAATTCAAGTATTGTGGAAATACAATCAGGATAACACAAGATCTAGCAGCTTCTACATTAAGGGATCGAAAGGCATGGAAAATGATATTCCAGAAGTCAAAGGAACTAGGACTAAAACCAAGAATCACCTACCCAGCAAAACTGAGTATAATACTTCAGGGGAAAAATTGGTCTTTCAATGAAATAGAGGACTTTCAAGGATTCTTGATGAAAAGACCAGGGCTGAAAAGAAAATTTGACTTTCAAACAGAAGAATGAAGAGAAGCATGAAAAGGTTAACAGCAAAGAGAAGTCATAAGGGACTTACTAAAGTTGAACTGTTTACATTCCTACATGGAAAGACAATATCTGTAAGTCTTGAAACTTTTCAGTATCTGCATAGTTGGTAGGATTACACACACACACACACACACACACACACACACACAGAGAGAGAGAGAGAGAGAGAGAGAGACAGAGACAGAGACAGAGACAGAGAGCACAGAGTGAACTGAGTAAGAGGGGATCATATCTTAAATAAAATGAAATTAAGCGGTGAGAGAGAAATATATTGGGAGAAGAAAGGGAGAAGTGGAATGGGGCAAATTATTTCTGAGAAAAGAGGCAAACAAAAGTCTTTTCAGTGAAGGGAAAAAGAGGGGAGGTGAGAGAAAAACATGAAGCTTACTCTCATCAATTCGACTAAAGGAAGGAATAAAATGCACACTCATTATGATATGAAAACCTATCTTACAATACAGGAAGGTGGGGGAGAAGGGAATAAGCAGGTTGGGGGGGGGGGATGATGGAAGGGAGGGCAGTGGGAGGAGGGAGAAATTAGAAGTCAATCCTCTTGGGGAACAGCAGGGTCAAAAGAGGGAATAGAAGCAATGGGGGGCAGGATAGGATGGAGGGAATTATAGTTACCCTTACACAACACAACTACTATGGAAGTCATTTGCAAAACTACACAGATTTCACCTATATTGAATTGCCTGTCCTCCTGAAGGGAATGGGTGGGGAGGGAGGGACAAAGAGAAGTTGGAAGTCAAAGTTTTAGGAACAATTGTGGAGTATTATTCTTACTACTAGGAAATAAGAAATACAGGTAATGGGGTATAGGCCCTACAGGTCAAAAGAGAAGATGGGGACAAGGGAAGGGAGGGATGTTAGAAGAGAGGTCAGATGGGTGATAGGGGCAATTAGAATGATCGGCGTTTTGGGGTGGGGCAGGGGAGAAATGGGGAGAAAATTTGGAACCCAAAATTTTGTGAAAATGAATGTTAAAAGTTAAATATATAAATTTAAAAAAAAAGAAAGAAATTATCAAGGAAACCTGTCCTGGTGTACTAGAAGTGGAGGGAAAGATAAATGTTGAAATAATCTACTGAGCAACTGAGTGAGAAAGAAGAGCAGGATCCCTGGTAACAGCAGTAGCTGCTCCTGAGACTATCAGCCTGCAGATTAAATGTCTGTAACTCACCTACTTGAATTTCCAGAAGCCAAAATGGTGGAGTGATCCGTAAATGCTATCCCCCTCCTCTTATTGGCCTTGAAAAACCCAGAGAATATTTCCCCAGAAAACTCCCAGATTGGTGGGATTAGCTGAAGGGGCAAAAAGACTTTTGGCCCGTGAAGCTAGGAAAATCAAAAATGGGGGAATCCCTCTTTCTATGACTGAAGGGGACAAGTGTAGCACCACAGCTGTCCCAGATAGCTCCACCTCAACAAACCAGGAGGAGATACTGAGCCCCAAAGGGTGGGGAAGCCCATAAGCACCAACACAAGGACATCTGGCATGCCTTAGCACAGCCAGGGGAATCAGGAAGACACTAGCATAGAAGGGGGTTCACCAACTACTGACCCTACCTGTGCTCTACTTCAGGAGAGGAGACCTTCTATGACCAGATCAACCCTCCCCCACAGCTCCTGCAGCAAGCTCCAGGATTACTCTGGGGAAAATCAGAAACACTTCACCTGGCCTCTGCTTTGGCACTCAAGTGATCCCAGCACCATATAAGCTGCAGTATTCTAGCTTCTAGCTGAAAGAACCAGAGACCACAATACACAAAGCCTCAAGTTCCAATCAAAAGAACCATGGGACAGAGTTCCCTGTGCCCCAGAAGCAGAAATCCACATTTAAAGCAAGCAAAAAGGTAATATCATGAGCAGGAAGCAAACTAGAAAAGAAAAGACCATAAAATTTTACTGTGAGAACAAGGACCAAAACATGAAACTGAAGAGGTCAGCTTTGAGACTGTACTTCGAACTGAAACTTCGGAAGAAAATATGAACTGGTCTCAGTCCCAATGAGCTTTCCTGGAAGAGCTCAAGCAAGATTTTAAGTTTGAAATTGCAGAGGTAGAAGAAAAATTAGCCAATGATTTCAAAAATATGAAAAAAGAATTCACTGAAGAGAACAGCTCCTTACACAGGAAAATTGGACAAATGGAAAAGGAATTTAAAAAAACCTATCTGGAGAAAATAATTCCTTAAAAGGAATAGTTGGGCAAATGGAAAAGAGGTTGCAAATGTAAACTGAAGAAAACAATCTAGTATAAAATACCATTGGACAAGTAGAAGCTAATGGCTCTAAGAGACATCAAGAATCGTTCAAACAGAATCTAAAGAATGAAAAATAGAAGAAAATGTAAAATATCTCATTGAAAAACCAACTGACTTGGAAAATAGATCCGGGAAAGTAAATCTAAGAATTATTGGTGTGCCTGAAAGCCATGATGAAAAAAAGAGCCTGGACAATATGTTCCAAAAAATCGTCAAGGAAAACTGCTCTGAGGTCCTAGATTCAGAGGGCAAAATCGTCATTGAAAGAATCCACCAAACATCTCCTGAAAGAGATCCCAAAATGAAAACACCAAGTAATATTGTTGTCAAATTCCAGAACTATCAAGTTCAGGAGGAAATACTTCAAGCAGGCAGCAAGAAACAATTCAAATATCAACAAATTACATTCAGGATCACACAAGATCTTTCAGCTTCTACATTAAAAGACAAGAGGGATTGGAATATGATATTCCATAAGGCAAAGAAGCTTGGATTACTACCAAGGATCAATTGTACAGCAAAATGGAGCATAACATTTCAGGCAAGGAGATGGAGATTCGGTGAAATAAGAGATTTCCAGACCTTCTTAATGAAAGGGCCAGAGTTCAATTTGAATTTGATCTTCAAATTCAAGACACAGGAGAGGCATGAAAAAGTAAACAATGGAAAAAAACTTGTTATTATATGGGGACAAACCGTTTATATCCCTATAAGGGAAAATGATTCTTGGTAATCTTGAGAACTATATATTTATTGTGATACATAAATGGGATATACATAGGTAGAGGAAGTGGGTATAAATTAAATGATATGATGAGAAAAAATGTCATTTAAGGATGCAAAGGGATTGTAATGGACATGTGAAAAGGAGAAGACAGAAAGAGGTAAATGACATCACAGGAAGAAGCACAAAACATATTACAGTAGAGGAAAAGAGGGGGCAGAGATGAGAACTATTTGAGATTTACTCTCATCTGATTTGATTCAAGGAGGGAACAACAAACTCAGTGAAGTATAGAAATCTAACTAGCTCTATAGGCAGAAGAAGGGGGAATGGGGAAAGAAAAGGGAGGAGAGGCTAAAAGGGAGGGAAGAAGTAGTAAGAGAAAATGGGAATAAAAGGGAAGGGGGTTGATAGAAGGGAAGAAATACTGAGGAAGGTGGTTGTCAAAAAATAAAATTGTTGTGGAGGGGAAGGGAGAAGGGAGAACTAAAAGCATAAAAGGGGGGGAAATAGGACGTAGGGAAAGGCACAGCTAGTAATCACAACTGTGAATGTGAATGGTATGAACCCTCCCATAAAAAGGAGGTGGATAACAGTATGGATCAAAAACCATAATTCAACAATATGTTGTTTGCAAGAAACAGATTTGAAATAGGGGGATACACCAGAGTAAACGGAAATGTTGGAGAAGAATATATTATGAAATGTTGGAGCAGAATATATCAGCTTCAGCTGATGTATAAAAAGCAGAAGTAGCAATCCTAATCTCAGACAAAACAAAAGCAGAAATAAATCTAACTAAAAGAAGGAAAGAAACTATATCCTGCTAAAAGGTACATTACATAGTGAAGCAATATCATTACTAAACATACATACCCCAAGTGGCATAGCATCCAAATTCTTAGAAGAGAAGTTAAGGGAGTGAGGCAATGGAGTTTAAGTGACTTGCCCAAGGTCACAGTAAGTGAGTGTCAAGTGTCTAAGGTGAGATTTGAACTCAGGTCCTTCTGACCCCTTCACTGGTGTTCTATCCACTGCACCACCTAGTTGCCTCATTATATGCAATGAAGATAAGCTAGATGCATTTCCAATAAGATTGGTGATGAAACAAGGATGTCCATTTTCACCACTGCTATTCAATGTTAGCTTTATTGTTAGTTAATGTTAGCCTTAGCAATAAGAGAAGAAAATGAAATTGAAGGAATTAGAATAGGCAAAGAAGAAACTAAATTATTAGTCTTTGCAAATGATATACTTAGAGAATCCTAGAGAATCAAGTAAAAAATTTCTTGAAATAATAACCAATTTTGGGAAAGTTGCAGGTTATAAAATAAACCCAGATAAATCACCTGCATTTCTATGTATTACTAACAAAGTCCGACAGTGAGAGATAGAAAGAAAAATCCCATTCAGTGCTGTGGTAGACACTATAAAATATCTGGGAGTCTACCTGCCAAAACAAACCGAGGGACTATATGAACACAATTACAAAACACTTTTTGCACAAATAAAGTCAGATTTAAATAAGTGGAAAAATATCAGTTGCTGGTGGGTAGGCTGAGCTAATATGATAAAAAAGACAACTCTACCTACATTAATTTACTTATTCAGTGCTATGCCAATCAAACTACCAGACAATTATTTTCCGAAGGTAGAAAAAATTATATCAAAATTCTTGTGGAAGAATAAAAGGTCCTGAATATCACAGGAACTAATGAAAAGAAATTCTAGGGAAGGTGACCTAGCTCTACAAGATCTCAAATTGTATTATAAAGCAGCAATCACCAAATTCACTTGGTACTGACTAAGAAGTAGAGGGGTAAAGCAGTAGAATAGGTTAGGTACTCAAGACACAGTAGTCAATGAATATAGCAATACACTTTTGATAAACCCAAGGATCCCAGGTTCTGGGGTAAGAATTCACTGTTTGACAAAAACTGCTGGGAAAACTGGATAATAATGTGTTAGAAACTGGGCATAGACCAATGCCTGACACCTTATGCAAGAATAAAGTCCAAATGGATACATGATCTAGGTATAAAAACTAATGCTATAAACAAATTGGGGAAGCAAGAGATAGTATATCTGTCAGATTTTTGGAGAATGGAGAAATTTATGACCAAATAAAAGATAGAGAACATTATGAAGTGCAAAATGGATATTTTGATTGCATTAAATTGTAAAAGTTTTGCACAAACAAACCCAATACAACCAAGATTAGGAGGGAAGCAGAAAATGGGGAAAGAATTTTTACAACTAGTGTTGGTGATAAAGGCCTCATATCTAAAATATATAGAGAACTGAGTCAAATGTACAAGAATACAAGTCATGCCCCAATTGATAAATGGTCAAAGGACATGAACAGGCAGTTTTTAGAGGAAGAAATTAAAGCTATCTATAGTCATATGAAAGAACGCTCTAATTACTTTTGATTAGATAGATGCAAAGCAAAACAACTCCCAGGTACCACATCCTACCTGTCAGATTGGCTAACATGACAAAACATGAAAATGATAAATGCTGGAGAAGATATGGAAAATTTGGAATACTAATTCACTGTTGGTGGAGCTGTGAGCTGATCCAATCATTCTAGAGAGCAGTTTGGAACTATGCCCAAAGGGCCACAAAAATTGACATACCCTTTGATCCAGGAATATTGTTTCTAGAGATGTATCCCAAAGAGATCATAAAAATGGGAAAAGGTCCCATATTTACAAAGATATTTATAGCAGCTCTTTTTGTAGTGGCCAAGAACTGGAAATCAAGGGAATGTCCATCAATTGGGGAATGAATGAACAAGTTGCAGTATATGAATGTAATGGAAAACTATTGCATTGTAAGAAATGACTTCAGAAAAACCTGGAACGATGTTGAGTGAAATGAGCAGAACAAGGAGAAGATTATGCACGGTAACAGCCACAGTTTGAGGATTGTTTCTGATAGCTTTTCACAGCAATGCAAGGATGTAAAACATTTCCAAAGGTATCGAGGCAAAATGCCATCCACATCCATAGAAAAAACTTAAATCAGAATGCAGAATGAAGCAGAGTATTTTATCTTGTGTTATATTTGTTTTGGTTTGATTTTTCTCAGTTTCTCCCATTATTTTTAACTCTTCTGTGCAATATAGCTAAAGTGAAAAAGTTTTTAATAGGAATGTATGTGTAGAACTCATATAAGATTGCGTGCTGCCTCAGGGAGGGAGGGCAAAATGAGGAGGAGAAAATTTAAGACTGATGGAAGTAATTGTTGAAAGCAGAAAACAAATTAATTAAATTTTTTAAAAGATAAAAAGATAAAAATAAAATTTGCCCTTGAGTGGAATGTACTAGGAATAAGAGAAAGGGAGTAGAATGTAACAAATCATCTCACATAAAAGAGGCAAGAAAGAGATTTTACAATTGAGGGGAAGAGGGGGAAGATGAGAGGAAATAAGGGAGCTAAGGCTCTCATGGGATTTGGCTTGAGGAGTGAATAATACACACTCAACTGGATATGGAAATCTATTTTATCTTGCAGGAAGGCAGGGGAAGGGAGTAGGAGAGGGAAGATAATAGAAGAGACAGCAAATAGGGGAAAGGGGTAATCAGTATTGTAGGAGGCCAGGTCAAGAGAGAGAATAGAATAAATGGACGGAAGGATAGGACATAGGGAAATGTGGTTAGTCTTTCACAGCATAACTATCATGGAAGTGTTTTGCATGGCTACACTTGTATGACCTATATTGAATTGCTTGTTTTCTTAATAAGAGTAGGTGGGGAGGGAGGAAGGGAGAGAATATGGAATTCAAAGCTTTAATAAAGAAAGTTAAAAATAATGAATGTAGAAAATGTTTAAAAAGATGTTTAAAAATGCAACTAGAAAATAAGACATACAGACAATGAGGTATGGGAATCTATTTTAGCGTACAAGAAAATAAAGGGGAAGGGGATTGAAGAAGGGGGGCAATAGAAGGGAAAACAGACTGGAAGAAGGGGTAGATGGAGTACATGCTATTCTGGGGTGGGGATAGGGAGAGATGGAAAGAAAATTTTGAACTCACATTCTCGTGGAAGTGAATGTTGAGAACTGAAAAATAAATAAATTATATATTTAAAAAATTATTTTAAAGGAAGCCTTTCCTCACTCCCTTCAGTTCTACTCACTTCCCTCTCTTGGTTATCTCTCTCATTTATCCTGTCTGTATCTAGTTTGTATATAGTTTGTGCCTTGTCTCATCCGTTAGACAATAATCTCCTTGAGGGCAGGGACTATCTTCTGCTTTTCTGTTTGCCCAATGCTTAGCACAGTACCTGACACATAATAGGAACTAAATTAATGCTTGTTCACTGAGCATTCTGTGGGGGAGATGGGGAGGAAGCAATTCTCCTGTGTCCTCTTCATCTCTTTGCAGAGTGAGAAGGGGGAGAAGGAGGAAGAGTCACTCCTTCATGGAATTCAGGCTCAGGATACACAAAGGAAATCTTCTGTCTGGGTTTCTCTCCCTCCAGGTGAGGACACCATCCTGTATGAAAACACTATTTGTCCAAAAGGTCAGCTCTGCCTTCATAGGTAGGGACAGAAGGGCTCCTTCACTCACTTCCAGCACTTTGGAATGTCTGTCAGGGAAGGGGAAGGGGCCCCTTTGTGCTCATCTGGAGATGCTTCTCAGTCATGAGGCTTATGCTTTTAATGTGTCTGAGAGATTGCAGTTTCACTAGAACACTCTGATGAGATGGAGAGTGTTTTAAGGAGGGTAAAAAGAAGGGTGGACATTGCCTACCATTGTGAAGAGATTGAGTTGGCCACAAGCCTGGAGAAGAGACTTTTTGAGAGGATATGGTGGCAAATGGAGACCTGATAACTCTCTTTAGAAGCATGACATGTGGGGGAGAGATTAGATCGAGCTTTCTTGGCCCCACAGTGCACAACAGAGAGCAAGGAATGGAATCTGTGGAGGTGAATTGAGGTTTGATGTCAGGAAACCTTGCCAGAAATGAGATGCCAAGTGTTTTTCCCTACCATCCTCATCTCGCCTCCCAAACAAGACACAATTCAAGCCCAAGACATCATCAACTCAGCCCTAGACTACTGCAACTGCTTCCACATTGGTCTCCCAAGCACGAGGGTTTCCCCTCTCCTCCACGCAGCTGGACAAACATATACCTAGGCAGAGTTTTCACCAAGCCCCTTCCTGAATCAAGAAGGCTC
The DNA here is from genome assembly GCF_028372415.1 of Notamacropus eugenii. Taxonomy (NCBI): domain Eukaryota; kingdom Metazoa; phylum Chordata; class Mammalia; order Diprotodontia; family Macropodidae; genus Notamacropus; species Notamacropus eugenii. Next base: position 26,417,151 of record NC_092876.1, on the reverse strand, counting down.
AGTGGCTCCCTACTGCCAGGAAAAGAATCTATAACCACCCCTAATTTATTTCTTTGGTTTCACTGCTGATCTCATTGGTTTGGGAAACTCCCATTCTCAATGCTGAGAGGCATCACAGTCTTAGATTTGCCAGCCATTGAAGCCATAAGGCATTTGCCCATGTTCTTAAGGCCAGTTTGTGTCAGAGACCAGACCTGAAATCATCTCCTTCTGACTTTCAGGTGAAGTTTACCTAGTACCTCCTGTTACTTTGATGCCTCTTAGGTCATGGTCTCCAGGTTTATTACACTTTATTGTCCTTCCTCAATTCAAAGGTTCACTTTAATTAGCTCCTCTACTGTTCCAAGGACACTACCTTCCATCTACCCTCTCTCAGTTTCATTTCTATGTTTCATTCTTGGACGGTGCTCTCTTCTCATCTCCTTCTCATGGAATCCTGACATTCTTGCCCAGTTCAGCTCAAGTGCCAATCCCAACAGGAGCCTGCTATGCTCCTTCTTATTGCTTGTACCCTCCCTCTGGACATTCTTCTTTATTTATTGTCTACTAATGGGTTCCTTCCAATAGAGTGAGCTCATTGACTGCAAGGCTATCTTGTTGCAGTCATATCTTTTATTCTCATCAATAAAGGAATAAAAAATTATTCATGCAGCAAATGATTCATATTCAAATCATATCAGTGCTTTCTATGTAAAAAGCACTCTGCTACGTGAAGAATTTACTAATATATATAAAAGTGCTCATTGTTAACCATGAGATTATGGTTGCATTGAGGAAAATTCCAGATATGAATAAATTGTAGCCAGATAGGGAAATTTTAAGGATTTAAAGGGAGGTTTTTAACAGCCGTAGTTCCAGGAAGGAAAAGAATAAATCTTTCCAGTATTTGTGACACAATGTTTTGCCCCCAGTGGATGTTAAATAAGTGTTTATTTAATTGATGGAGGCAGAACGGGCTATCCGGGGCATGTAGGTGTCCTCCTCCACACTGGGAGTCTCCAAGAAAGGTTGGATGACCACCTGTCACATGAATCGTATAGGACATTGCTGTTATGGTCTAGCTTAGACTAGATCTTCTCTGACATCCCTTCTAAGTCAGGAGATCCATGACTGTGACATCTCTAAGACCCCTTCTGATAGTCACATGTCATAAGGTTCCTTCTAGATCAAGCATTCTCTATCCTAAATTCCTTTGCAGCTCTGACTTTTGTATACTTTTACTAGCTGTTGTTTCCCCCTCCACAGCACCTGGGCGGCTCCCCTGCTTTTCCAGAACTCCCATCTGAGAGTCCCTATTAGGTATGTGCAAGAGAAGGGGGCCAAGCTTCATTCACAGACCAAAGGAGAGGTCAAAATGCAGTTCAAGGTTGGACTTCTTGTTGCTGATGGGAGAGAGAACAGAACAGGGCCAGGATTGAGGGAAGTAGAGGCAACATTTGGAGAGGGAAGAGTCCTCCTAGTACTAACCTTGAATCTGAGATTCTGAGATTCTCTATCTCCAGGCATCAGGACATCAGGAGAGTGGATGTTTCTGAAAACATTTTCCCCTGGAAGAACCCTCCAGCCTAGGGAAGAGGGGAAAGTCCCCATGAATCTTGTGAGTCCTTCTGTTTCCCTTCATTAAGGAGGGTTCAGAGACCTTTCTCAGGGGAGAAAGCTGAGACTTGTGGGTCTGTGGGGAAAATCAACAGAGAGAGAAAAAAGAGGCTGGATATGGGAAAAAGGAAGGATTCCAGGGACCCAGGGGCACCCAGATCACTCAGAGAGGACTGAAAGTCATGAAAGAATGCAGAGCCCTGTGTGCCTGAGCTGGTTAGAAGTCAAGGCACCCTGTGGAACAAGGTTGGGTGCATACTCATTTGGTTTCCAAATACTTTCATATTTTCAACATCACATTATATTCCTGTCTTCTTTGTCCCCTTTATCCATGTAAAAGCCCTTCTGGAGACTTCCACATTTATTCCTACTGAACTCAGGTGTAGATTATTCACCTCATCTACATGGTCCTAAGTTCTTGAGATTCTCAGTCAAAGAATCTGTGCTCTTCTGCTTCTGAGGTTCCATGGAATGAGCAATCTTTGGCTTTAGACAACATGATCTCAAGGATGGATCATATCAGGGTTGGGGAATCTGCAGTGCCAAATTTCACAGAACAATTCCATTTGTGGACATTTGTGAAGTTCTGATTCAGTCAAAGGGACACACTTAAGGACCTGCACGGCCACGTGTGGTTTTGAGGTCACAGGTTCCCTGCCTCTGGACCAGATCATCTGGGTCTACCTGAAGCAGAAGCAACTGATGACAGTGGAAACCCTTACAGTGTATGAAGGAAACCATTCATTGAAGGATAATGGCCGTTAAAGGGAGCACGATGCTCATGAAAGATAGAAATGCCAGAATGCTCAAAGGAGGAATAACATACATACTGATTGGGTATAAGAATTTCTCTTACTCTGTAGAAAAGTAGAAAGAGAAGGGAATTAGGGAAGAAGGGAGTGCAGATTAGGACAGGGGGCAGTCTAAATCAAAATACTTTTGAGGACAGAAAGGGTGAAAGGAGAGAGAGAATAGGAAAAATAAAAGGGGAAGTAGGATGTGGGGAACTACAGGTAGCAACCATAACTGAAAAAAATATTTTCAAGGAAGTTTCTCTGATAAAGCACTCATTTCTCAAACCTGTAGAGAACTGAGTCAAAGTTATCAAAACAAGAACCAGTCCGCAAATGATGGATGATCAAAATTTTGATCAGTTTTCAGACAATGTAATCAAAGCTATCTATAGACTTATGAAAAACTCTAACTCAGTATTTAACAGAGAGATGCAAATTAAAATAATTCTGACTTTCTACCTTATGCCTGCTGCATTGGATAATAGGACAAAAATTGTGAAGGAGATGAGGGAAAGATGAGATAGTATTGCACTGTTGGTAGAGTTGTGAACTGACACACCCACTGTGTAGAGCAACGTGGAAGTATACCTAAAAGCTATAAAACCATGCATACGCTTCAACCTAACAATAACACTACTGGGTCTACATCCAAAAAGAGTTTTAAAATAAAAATGGAAAGGACCCATATGAATACAATATTTATTCCAACTTTTTTCTGTGGGCAAAGAATTTTGAAATTGATACATGCCCATAAGTTGGAGAATAACTGAACAAGCTGTAATATGTGATTATGATGGAATACTATTGTACTGTAAGAAATGATAAGCAGAATGCTCTTAGAAAAGCCAGGAGAGACATGCACCAATTTAAGTGAAAAATAAATGGGGCCAGACTCATTGACACGTTTTAGTCTGAGATTTCCTCTGCAGTAAAAATTTTCCTTATTCCTAGTGATATATTCTGCCTCCAACTGATATTGTCTCACATGTGAGACTCTATTTGGATGCCTGCCAATCTGACAGCATTCCAGTTAGAGGGAAGAGCCTGTGTAAAGTTGCGGTTGGTAGATGGAGTATCTTGTTTTCAGGACAATTCCTCATCTAGTTCGACTGTAAAATACTGCATGAAAAAGGAACGATTGTGGAAGATTTTAAATGTCAAACAGAAGAGCCTGTCTTTTAACCTAAATGCAAGGTGGAGACACTTCTTGAGCAGAAAAATGATGTCATCAGTCCTGAGCTCTAGGAATAGCAACTTGACAAGTGTGTGGAGGATGGGCTGGAGAACCAAGAGACTAAAGTCACGAAGACCAATTAGAAGACCATTGTTCAGGCAAAGAGTGATAGATGCCTGAAACACACTGGTAATTGTGCAAGTAGATATGAGGGGATGGGTATCAGAAAGGCTATAGTGGTAGAATGGACAAGGTGGGAGAATGAATTTGCCATGGCTTGGAGATAAGGCAGAGGAAACATTGAAGGCTCCCTCTGAAGAGACAAACTTGGAATGGGATAATCCTTGCTTTTCTCAACAGAAATAGAGTAGTGTGTGGCACGGGCAGGTTTAAGGGGGAGATGCTGGCTTTGATTTGGAATGTACTGAATCCATAAAGAGGACAGAGGGAGCTCAAATGGGGGTGGGATTTTCCATTTAGGGAGACCTCTGAGATGATCCTGACCAAGTCAGACTTTGGACTGTTCAGAATCTAAGATCCCTGGCACCATAGATTTTTAGTATCTCAAGACCATGGAATACAAGAATCTCAGAATCTTTGTCATTATTCAAGCATTTCAGTCATGTCCTACCCTTCTTTAACCCATTTGTGGTTTTCTTTTTTTCCCCTGTTTACCTTTTTATGCCTCTCTTTAGAGTTATATTTAAAGATCAGATTTTCTATTGAGCTCTGGCCTTCTCAGCAGGGAGGTCTGGAAATCCCTTATTTCATTGAATGTCAATCTCCTTGCCTGAAATATTATGCTCAGTTTTGCTGTGTAACTTATCCTTGATTGTAGTCCAAGCTCCTTTGCCTTATGAAATATCATATTCAAGTCCCTCTGGTCTTTTGATGTAGAAGAGGCAAGGTCCCCTGGGATCCTGCCTGTAGTTCCTCAGTATCTGAGTTGTTTCTTTCTAGCTGCTTACAGTATTCTCTCCTCAACTTGATAGTTCTGGAATTAGGTAACAATATTACTTCGTGTTTTCACTTTGATATCTCTTTCAGGAAGTGTTTGGAGGAATCTTTCAATGACTATTTTGCCCTCTAGATCGAGGGCTCGAGAGCAATTTTTCTTAAAGTTTTCTTAGAAAATATTTTCAAGGCTCTTTTTTTCATCACAGCTTTCCAGTAGACCAATAACTCTTAGATTCTCTTTCCTGGAGATATTTTCTAGGTCAGTTATTTTTCCAGTGAGTTATATTACATTTTCTTCTCCTTTTTCATTCTTTAGATTCTATTTGATTGATTCTGGATGTCTCATGGAGTCATTAGCTTCTACTTTTCTAATTCTATGTTTAACAGATTGTTTTCTTCAGTTAACTTTTGCATCTCCTTTTCTTTTTGCCCAATTGTTCCAGTCGGGCTTTATATGTCTTTATTCATTTGTTCAATTTTCTTTTTCAATTCTTCCACAAATCCTTTTTTCATATTTTTAAAATCATTGGCCAAATTTTTTCTACCTCTCTAATTTGGCTTTTAAAATCTTTCTTGAGCTCTTCCAAGAATGTACTTTGGGCTTGAGACCAGTTCATATTCCCTTCTGAGTTTTCAGATGGGAGTATAGCCTCAATGGTGACCTCTTCAGTATTTGTGTTTTGGTCCTTGCCCCATAGGAAGATTGTACGGTCTTTTCTGGTCTGCTTCCTGCTCATGATGATTGCCTTTTTCTTGGCTTTTAGAGTGGATCTCTGCTTCTGGGCCACAGGGGGTTCTTGTGCTTAGAACTTCAGACTTTGTGTATTATGATCTCTGGTTCTTTCAGCTAGAAGCTAGAATGCTGCAGCCTACCTGGTGCTGACCTGGCTTGTGTGCCAAAGCAGAGGCTAGGTAAAGTGCTTCTGAGTTTCCCCAGAGCTACCCTGGAGCTTGCTGCAGGAGGAGTGGGGGAGGGATGATCTGGCCATAGGAGGTCTCCTCTCCTCAGCTAGAGCACATGAAGACTCAGCAGTTGGTGAAACCCCTTCTACACTAATGTCTTCCCAATTCTGGTGGCTGTGCTAAAGCATGCCTGGTGTCCTGTTGTTGGTGCTTATGGGTTCCCCCTAAACCTTGGTGCTCAGTATCTCCTCCTGGTTTGCTGAAGTGGGGCTGTCTGGGACAGCTCTGATCCTGAACTGGTTCCCTTCAGCCAAAGCAAGAGGGACTGCCCTTTGCACTTTTGTGATCCCACTATTCCGGGATTTTTCCTGAAGAAATATTCCCTCGGTTTTTCAAGGTCAACAAGGGGAAGGATAGAGCACTTACAGATCACTCTGCCATCTTGGGTCCTGAAAGTTCAAAGAGTTGACTTACAGACATTTAATCTGCAGGCTGATCTTCTCAGGAGCAGCCTCTGGTATTACCTGGAGTTCTGCACTTCTCTCTCACTCAGTTACACTGGACTCCCATCCTGGGCTAATATGTTTGTGAATCCCCACTGCTGCTTCTGCTTCAGATCTCCCAGTGCTTCCTGCTCAGCTTTGCTATGGCTGGTTCTGCTCTGGTGCAATCTGTGTGCTGTGTGTGTCTCTGTGCAACAGATCCTTCCTGTGGACCTTCCAGGCAGTCCTGGAGTGGAAATCTGTCACACTCTGTCTCCTGGTAGATTCTGACACTCCAAAATTTGTTCAGATTCTCTTTTTAGAGGTATCTGAAGGAGTTTGTCTTAGAGCTTAGGTGGGTACATGCTCTCACTCTGCCATCTTGACTCCCTTCCCCTTCTTTTCCCATTTGTGGTTTTCTTGGCAAAGGTAATGAGTCAGTTTACCATTTCCTTCTCCAGTTCATTTTACAGAGAAGAAAAATGAGGCAAACAGAGGTAAGTGACTTGCCCAGCATCACAGAGCTAGTGAGTGTCTGAGGGCTGATTTGATCTCATGGAACCTAAGATTTTTATTCCAGTATCACAAAACTTATGTGCTATGATGCCACCTGGATGCCCCAATTTAATGTACCCCACTTCAAATTCTATTCCTTGCTGCTAATTGTGCCCTCTGGAGCCAAGGACAATAAATCAAATCCCTTCCACATTACCTCCACTTAAGACAGTTTATCAGGTCTGCACCTACCACCACATCCCCTCCAATGAGCTACTCTGCTGTAGGTTGACCCCTAGCCAGATCTCTTCAAATGCAAGACATTATAATCCCTTCTTCTTACCCTTCCTCAGACACTCTCCATCTCATCAAGATGCTTGAATGATCATCCAATCCCTCAGGTACATCAAAGTGCCTGAAGCATAACCAGGTCAAGCAGTGTTTTATTGTAAGGTGATATCCATCTCTGGAACGGGAGAAATGTAGGCTGATATCCTCATTGTATCCTGGGCCTGAAATCCATGGGGACCTGATTTCACTTTCTTCCCCATACCTCTCTCCCTGACAACAGATGAGGAGGGCTCAAGGGAAGTTCCTCCTCCCCATCATCCCCCACACAGAATCAGTCAATAAGCACTTACTAAGTGGCTACTCTGTGCCAGGCACTGTATTAAGAACTGGGGGAAAGCAAAAGACAGTCTCTGCCTTCAAGGAGCTTATACTCTAAAAGGTGAGATCACACGTAATCAGCTATGTACAAATAAAATGCGGGTAGGATAATTGGAGACAATTAAGAGAGGGCAGGCATTAGAATTAAGATAATTGGGAAAGTCTTCTAGCTCAAGGTGGATGTTAACTGGAACCTGAAGGAAACCTGGGAAACCAGAAACAGAAGATGAAGAGGGAGAACATTTGTGACCAGGGAAGAAACAGACGACATGCTAAATGTGGACACTTTCAGCCTGTCTCTCAGTGTTCTGAGGTTCTGGGGTGCTATGATTTCATGATTCGCCCTGGAGACATTGGATTTTAAGGCTTCTAGGGCTTTGGTTCTAGAAGACTAGTCCTCTAGAGTCTGTCTCTAAATGGGCCTCATCTTATCACCTCCTCTCCTCTTGGACTCTGCCTTGATGGTGGGAACAGAGAAGGTATAGGAGAATGTAATCACACTGAGGACAAGGACTGTGTCATTTGGATCGCAACACTTGGTTCTGATACCTTATCTAGGAATGACTGTGACCCAGAGGTGCCAAAGCCTACACAGCAGTGATGGCAGCCCTGGAAGATTCCCCATTCTGGAATTGCTTCTAGTAACATCCCCTCAACAGGCTGCATCTGATTTCAGAAGAAAGGCACCACTAAGTACAGGTGGGCTCATCACCAATAGTTTGGTCTTTTGGTGATGGGTTCTTTGGCTATGGCAGACCATGATGAAAACAAAAATAGCCACTCATCACTATAAGTAATCCTGTGGTTAAAAGCCACCTGGCATCTAAAGAGTGATCACAAGAACACATTTGGAAAAGACTTCTGTGCTAAGATAACCTAGTCCTTTCTCTCTACGGAAGAGGAAGCTGAGGGACAAAGCTCTTTTCCCAAGGTCATACAAGTCTGAAGCCCAGAGCCAGAATGTGAGCAGAATAATGGAATAGGGATTGGAGAGTTTGAGAGTCACCATGCCCAGACTATGCACAATGTGTCAGTTCTGAATCCTCTAACTGGAGGGTCATTGACAAAGCCTAATGAGTGTACGCAATAACGAACACTTTAACTTAAGTGGGGTGCAGGAAGACTGGAAGAGCGGAATTGTATCAGTCATGGACTTCTTCCTAAGAAGGAAACAGAAGAGAGTTGGCCCTTATTGAAGGAATAGTTCTTACCTTCTCCTTGCAGAGACAAAACAAGGAGTCTCTGGTTGGAGCTCTGTATCGTGAGGCCCTGACAGACTTCAGTTTTCATTGCTTGGTACCTTTACTTACTGTCTTGGCCATTGATGGTTCTTCTCTGGAAGGTGGCATTCTCAGGATCTTAGAAAAGAGTAGACACCTGGGAATGACCCTCCCAGGCAGAGGAACAGAGCTTTTTCAGTCTGGAGGGATCATCAGAACAGACCTAAGACTTCTCTTTCCATCTCCTCAAGCTTCCTATCTTCTCACAGGCCTCTCACATCCTTGTTCCACTCTGAGGTCTTTGACATGAAGAAGGATTCTTCTCCCCATCTTCAGCTCCTTCACATTGAGGTTCTCTCTCCCTTCCATGCTGTCTCAGGACCAGTTCACTTCTGAAGGTCCTTTCCTCTCACCTGCTCTCTCTTTCTATAACCCATGTGAAAACTGACAACTCTTCCCCATGTCTCTTTGAATCTACTGCCAGTGCTCTCTCCCCACCTTGCTTGCTGCCTTTCCACTTTTTCCATCTCTTCCTAAACAGGATCTCTTTGGTTTGGGGTTGTGAAAAGTCCTGGTCTAGTCCTCGCCACCCCAATATGGAGGTAAAGACAGTTTCCTATCTTTTTGTCTTCAAATGCAGCCTTCCATCAACGGAGTCAACATGTTGGGAAGGGAGGTGGTGGTGGTAGAGGAAGATGCAGTCTATCTTTTCCTGCTATAGAGGAGGCCACTCTAGTCTGCATTGCCCTCTATTCCCTCTCCCAGATCTATTGGACCCTCCCAGAAGCACCAGGGAAATGCTTGAGAAAAGTCTCCCCTGTCGTGATAAGAGAGGGGATGCTCAGTAGTCTGGGTTCTAGAACCTTAGAATTGGGATCTGTGAGTATTGCTTTCACCCACCATTCTCTGTGCTCATTTAGGGCTTGAAAGATTCTCACTGGGAGGTAAATAAGGAAGAAGTCAGGTGGAAGTAGAAATCAACACTACATAACACTGAGTGAACCATGTTTCCCCTGGGGACCGAACCACTTCTCCGTGGACTGTGGGAGTGTTATGTGCAGGTGAGGGGCTCCGTGGGAGAGGCAGGAAATCACAGGAGCTGGGAAAAGAAGAAAGAGGAGGAAAGAGGAAGGAGAAAATCAGAAACCAAGTCTCTTATCAGTAGGGCCCATGTGAACTTGGCAGATAGAGGAAGTTAAGTCCTGAAGAGAGGGACCTCAGTCCTCTAGGGGAGGAGAAGGAGGCAGAGCAGACATGGGTCTAGGCTACATGCAGGAACAGCCTTGACTCTGGTCCTCAGGAAGGACAATTCCAGGGTCTGCACTTGGGCTCTGTAAAGGGAAAACATAGCCCAGGAGGAAAAGATTGAGATTCCTGGCAAGGTGAGAGAGGTGGTCATACACAATGAACAACAGAGACAAATGGAGAGCCCCTCACAAGCTGCCCACAGCGGGGCCAGCCTCTGGAAGATAACCCAGCTCTACTAGAGTTCAAGGGAGCAGGCGGAGCTTGGGTGATTCCAGCCCAGACAAAGAGAAGTCCATCAACATAAGGACCAGGAGCAACGAGATTAGTCCCATGGGGTTTGTCCCAGAGCCAGTTTCTGTAGACTTGGCCAGAGGTGTCTTTCCACCATGTTCCCACCAGTCCTGTGCCAAGTCTGCCATTGGGAGAGTGGGTAGCAACCTCATCTTGATCCTCCTGGGGTTCTCAGAGGTGACTCTCAGCTGTTTGTGGTGCAGAAGGTAGCTAGGTCCTTTGAACTTGATTATCACACCTTCTCTAGGCTATCGAGCAGGCACCAGCAAGCAGGCAGGAAAAAGAAGGGTCTGGATTGAATCAGTAGCATCCCAACCTGCACTTCCAAATATGGACTGTGCCATTGGGGCTGTCAGTCTGATACTGTTGAATTTTTTCTTATGTTGTTGAAGCATAAGTCCCAACGAGAAACCTTACAGGATAATGCAAGATCCTTGGAATGATCTATGAATAACCCTGGACCAGAGAAGAGCCCCAGAGTCCATCCAAGATAATGATGGTTGGGGTCATGTGTATGTGTGTGTATTTATGTACGTACATGTGTGCATGTACACAGGTATACAGTTTATAGATATTTATAAATACCTACATTAATGTAGAATGAACATAAGGAAAATAGCAAGAGACCATAGACCAAAGATATCATGGGTGGGGGAAATTCTGAGTGAAGAAATTCCTTCTCCCAACATAGGTTGGCACCTCATCTGAAATGACTAGTCATAGAGAGCTACCTGGGGCAGTAATTCCAAGCTACCAAGAGTTAGAGTAAAATTGCTTGAAATTACTAATAATCAGAAAAATTGAAATTCATACAATTTTGACTTTGTATGTTATATTAGTGGCAAAAAATAAAGACAGATGTGGGACAGGCAGATATATACTGTTAAATTATATACTGAGAAAGACACGTATAGAGTATTAGGGAAGCTATGAAAGAAGACAAGAGACTATGGAAAGCATATTGGAATTATGTCTCCGACATATTTTTGCATAAACCCTGTTAAATAAAAAATCAAGCCCAGACTGTCTACCCTATTGGCTAAAAATGAAGAATCAATGGACCCAGGCTCCCTGAGACCTTTCAGCATGAGATTTCCTCTGGATGAAAAATCCTGCACAAATATTCTGCCCTCAGCTCTGATACTGTTTCCCATGTGAGACTTAATTATGATCCCTGACAGCCTGGGCTCAAAACTCCCACAATCAGGTGTCACTCTCCATTTCTAGGCCCGTTTTATCACATTCCCATCTGGCCAAACCAGAAAACTTTTCCTCCTCAAGCATATGAAGTAATCTCCCTCCTCTAGGCCTTTGCTCCAGCTCTTTCCTCATCTCCAGAAACTCCTTCCTCTCCATTTTGGTCTGCTAAAATTCTATCCCTCCAAGAAAGCCCAATGCAAAGGATATCTCCTGCAGGATGATGACCCCAGTTCTTCTGATCAGAAAAGACCTTTTGCCTCAAACCTCCCAAGAAACTTATTTGCCTCCAATGAGATAACATACATAAAGTGCTTTCCAAAACAGAAATCTTGCTGTCATTATGTGGAGGAGGTGGATGATGGGGATAATGATGGCTTGTTATTATATGTCCCTAAAACACCTGACTTAGACTATGAGCTCCAACTTCTTAAGACTGGATATGAAAAGTTAAGAGGGAGCACCAGCTCTGGCTTGAAGGGACCTGGGACATCCCTCCCTCCCAGATCTCCTTCTGTCTCCTCTGAGTATATCTTGCAGGAATGTAGTTATTAGCTTGGAGCATAAGCTTCTTGAACGAAATGTCTCTCCAGCATTTAGGAGGAGGAGGCATTGATAAAGCGCTTACCTTGGACCAGGAGCTGAGTGAAAGATTTACCAAATTCTATCTCACTTGATCATATGACTTTCATAGTTCTCTCCCCTCACCACCTCTCCCTCTCCTCCCTTTCCCTTTTCTCCTCTCCCTTCCCATCCTCTCCTTTCCCTTCCCCTCCTCTCCCTTCTCTTCTTCTCCTGTCCTCTCCCCTCCTCCCTCCTCCCCTCTTCTCAACTTCCCTCCTCTCCCTTCCCCTCCTCTCCTCTCATTTCCCCTCCTCTCCTCTCCCTTTCCCTCCTCTCCTCTCCCTTTCTCTCCTCTCCCCTCCCCTGCCCTCCTAATTAATTTGGGGTTTACTGGCTAGACTTCTTTCTCAAATACCAAGCCTTAAACCCAATTCAGTCTGGAGCTCAGGGACTGGACAATAATAGGTTCCTTCCTAAGCACCAGGTGGTTATTTTGGTTATTGGTTGTTTTGGGACCCTCCTGGCTCAGAGTGAATGTACATAGCAGATGCTTCTCCTCTGGTCAGCAACCCTGAGGGTGTTCCCCTCCCAATTTGATTTTTTTTTAATTGAAGGGGTCACCTTGATTCACTTCTTAAAGAGTTCTATTCACTGAATGGGCATTGCTTCACTCAAAGTGAGAACTTGAAGACATTTCCTAAAAGGGCCCACATCTCACACTGCATCCTGGGCCATCTCCAGTAATCCTGACAGATATTTGGCCACTGGACCCAGATGACTCTGGAGGAGAAAGTGAGACTGGTGACTTTGCACAGGCCTTCCTCATTCATATCAAAGTCAACTGCAAATCATGTCACCAACTTTTTGATGTCATGATCCCCTTTGAGAAGGAAGGACAAACCACACTCAATCAAACAATGATAAAGACTCAATGTCAGCCCACTGACTGATTCCAGGGGGAACTTGGGAATAAGCGGGAAGAGGATTCCAGGTAGAGGGGCAGCCTGTGCAGAGCCACAGAGGTGGGAGAGAGAGTAGCATGTAGTCACAACAATTACTCATCTACTTGGACTGGAAAACTGCATGGAAAAGCAACAATTGTGAAGACTAAATGTCAAACAGAAGAGTCTGTCTTTTATCCTAAAGACAAGAGGGAGCCACTTCTTGAGCAGAGGAATGATGTCATCAGTCCTGAGCTTTGGGAATGTCCACTTGGCAAGTGTGTGGAGGATGGGTTGGAGAACCAAGAGACCAGAGACAGGAAGACCAATTAGGAGGTCATGGTTCAGGCAAACAATGATAGATGCCTGAAACATAGTGGTGATTGTGAGGAGATAAGAGGGGATGGATATCAGAAATGCTATAGGAGTAGAATGGACAAGTTTTGGGAATGAATTAGACATGGGATGGGAGTGAGGCAGAGGAAAGACTGAAGGCAGCCTCTGAAGAGACAAACTTGGGGGAATGGGAGGATGCTGCTTTCCTCCACAGAAATACAGTAGTGTGGAGCATGGTCAGGTTTAGGGAGGAGATGATGGCTTCCATTCAGAATGTGCTGAACCTAAAGAGTGGACAGATAGAGTCCAAATGGGGGTGGAATTTTTCATTGTTGGAGACCTCTGAGATCATCTTGGCCAAGTCAGAGATTGTGTTGTTCAGAACCTAAGATCCCTGGCTCTATAGATTCTTATCATCACAAAAGCATGGAGTCTAAGCATCTTAGAACCTTTGCTGTTATTCAGTCATTTCAGTCATGTCCTAGCTTTCATTAACCCATTTGTGGTTTTCTTGACAAAGATAATGAGGCACTTTGTCATTTTCTTCTCCAGTTCATTTTACAGATAAGGAAACTGAGGGAAACAAGGGTAAGTGACTTACCCAGGGTCACACAGCAAGTAAGTGTCTGAGGTCAGATTTGATCTCATGGATATTAAATCTTTCTGACTCCAGGACCACTCACTTTATGCACTATTGTGCCACCTGGCTGCCCAATTTAATATACCCCACTCAAAATTCTATTTCTTGCTCCCACTTGTGCCCTCTGGGGCTGAGGAAGATAAAACAAGTCCCTCCCCTCATGACCTCCCCACAAAGATCATTTTTGAGTCCTTATTTCCTACCACATCCCCTCCAAAGGGCTTCTCTGATGCAGAGTGGCCCCCAGTCAGATCTCTTCAAAGTGTCAGGGATTGTGCACCCTTCTTCTTCCCCTCCTTCACACTCTCCATCTCATCAAGAGCTCCAGTGATCAGCCACCTCAGGACCATCAAAATGCCTGAAGCATGTCCAGGTCAAATCATCTTCTTAGGTACAAGGTAGTATGCTCCCCTGGAAGAGAAGAAACCCAGACTGATTTCCTCCATGTATCCTGGGCTGGAAATCCATGGGGGCCTGATTCCACCTTCTTTCCCCCACCACTCTCCTTGCAAACAGATGAGGAGGCCAAAAGGGAAGTTCCTCCTTTCCATGTCACCCACAGAAAGCCAGTCAGTAAGCATTTATTAAGTGCCTACTGTGTGCCAGGCACTGTGCTAAGAAGTGGGGGAAAGCAAAGACTGTTTCTGGCTTCAGGGATCTTACACTCTAAAGGGTGAGGCCACTTGTAAACAACTATGTAGAAATAAGATGGATATAGGATAACTGGAGACAATGAAGAGAGGGCAGATTTGAGAATTAGGATGGATAGCAAGAGTATTCTAGGGGAAGGAGGATATTAGCTGGAACAGGAAGGAAACCAGGGAAACCACAGGCTGAAGAAAAGAAGGGAGAGAATTTGTGATAGGGAAGAGAGGAAATGTTCAGTGTGGATACTTTCAGACTGTCCCTAATCCAGGGTTCTGAGGTTCTGGAGTGCTAAGATTTCATGATGGGCTCTGCAGATACTAAAGTTTAAGCTTTTGGGGCTTTGGTTCTAGGAGCCTGCACTTCTGGATTCTGTCTCTAAACAGGTCTCATCACTTCCACTCCTCATTGACTCTGTTTTGTTGGTGAGAACAGAGAAGCTATAGGGGAATGTAAGTTCACTGAGGACAAGGAATGTGTCATTTGGATCACAATGTATGGCTCTGAAGACTCGTCTAGGCATGACTATGACCCAGAGCAACCAAAGGCTGCGCAGCAGGGACTACTCAACAGACTGGTCTGATCTCTGGAGAAAGACACCACCAAGTATGGGGAGGCTCATCATCAATAGTTTGGCCTTCTGGTTATGAGTTCTTTTGCCATGGCAGGCTGTGGTAAAAATGAAAATAAGTCATCCTCTGCTTAAAACCACTTTGCATCTAAGGAGTGATCACAAGAACATTGTGGTCTAAGAAGACTCCTGAGGCCAGCTAACCTGGTTCTTCCTCTCTGCCAAAGAGGAAACTGAGGCACAAAGCTCATTTCCCATAGTCATACAGGTCTGAAGCCCAGGGTCAGAATGTCAGCAGAATGTTGGAATGGGGAGCAGAGAGTTTGAGAGTTACCATTTCTAGGCCATACACAAATAGTTGCTCAACTCTGAATCTTCAAACTTGAGGGTTGTTGACAGTGCCTATGAGTGTACATGCTCATGAACACAGTTTACACTGAATGGAGTGCAAGAGGACTGGACAAGCAGAATTGTATCAGTCTCAGTCATCTTCCTCAAAGGAAAATAAGAGTGAGGTGGCCCTCACTGGAGAAATTCTTCTTCCCTTCTCCTTGCAGAGACAAAAAGGAGGCTCTGGTTAGAGCCCTATGGCCTAAGGCCCTGACTGGTTGCAGCTTTCATTGTTTGGTGTCTTTACTTACTGTCTTGGGGCCTGAATGGTTCTTCTCTGGAAGATGGCATTCTCTGGACTTTAGGAAAGAACAGACACATGAGAATGACCCTCCCAGGCACAGAAACAGAACTTTCTGAGCCTTGACAGGTCATCAGAGAAGACCTGAGACTTTTCTTTGGATCCCTTCAAGCTTCCTGTCTTCTCCCAGGGATTTTGGAGCTTTGTCCCTCTCTGAGACCTTTGACCTGAAGAAGGATCCTTCTGCCCATCCTCAGTTGCTTCACCTGGAGGTTCTCTCGCCCATTCACTCTGTCTGTGGCTCAGTCCTGTTCTAAAGGCCTTTCCCCCTCACCTGCTTTGTCTTTCTATAACCCATGAGGAGGCTGAAAGATTTTCCCCTATCTCCCTTTGAATATATGGCCATTGACCTCTCCTTGCCCTCCTTGATACCTCTCCATTTTTTCTATCTCTTCCTGGGCAGTGTCTCTTTGGTTTGGGGGGCTCTGAAGCCTCCGGGTTCATTGCCTCTCCCTCCAAAATAGGAAAATGAAGACTGTTGCCTGTCTTTTTGTCTCCAAACCCAGTCTTTCATCAACGAAGCCACCCAGTTGGGGAGCCAGGTAAGAGTGGTAGTATTGAAAGATGCCCCTATCTGCTCCTGCTAAAGGGTACACAACTCTTTTGTGCATCCTCCCATATTTTCTCACTGCAGCCCTGTTGGACCCTCCCAGAAGCCTCAGAAAACTGCATGAGAATTGCTTTCCAAATCTCTTTTGTACTTATAATGTGAAATGTATGCTTGTGTCTTATCCACTTACTATTCTCTAATTTTTTTGACTATGTTTTATGTAAACTTTGGATTCTCCTCAACACTTAGCATATGGTGACACCTTAAGCAGTATCTATTCAACTTAATTGAATTGTGTTAATATTTAGGCAGAATTATGAGAGGGAAAAATAGTGATGCTTTCTATGCTAGTTATTTAAGCAGGGGGAGAAAATGATTGTTTTCTTTATAGAAAGATATGTAGGTGACAGCAAGGGAAAATGAAAAAAATATTGGGAACAATATACCTGTACTAGAATGAGTTCTTTAATGAAAGATAAAATGAATTAAAAGACATTACTCAGTGTACACAAAATGCAGCAATTTTAAATGCTAAGGTTTTCATATTCCTGAAGTGGGTATGAGGAAGAAACATCAAATTTTAGCTGCTACTCAAGAAGAACAAAGATAAGAAGTACATTACAAAATCTGTAATGGAATGGAGGGAAAGGGCACATGATGGAAGGATCTTCTGTCAAAGCACAGGATACCCATCTCCAATGTCAGTGGTCTAGAATAGTGCCATAGATCCACTCCCAGTTTGAAAAAGGAAATTTGTACATTTCTTCATTCAACTTGCCAGGAAATCCTATCCTGACTAAATTTTAGAAAGTATTTTGATAATTTCTTATTTCCCAAAAGCCCTTTTCTAAGACTCATATTTCAATAGACTAAGATGTAGCAGCCTTTGAGACAGAAACAATAATGAATTGTGACCCTCTACTTATTATTCAGAGTATGTCAACACCAGCTTCTACCGTTAACTCCTTGGTCTTCATGACATAGTCATGGCATCAAATATTTAGAAATAAGTGGGTTTTGTAGTCAGCTAAAGGTTTACTTGCTGTTTGAGGACTGAACAATTTCAGATTGAAATTATGTTAAAATTTTTAACACAGTTCCCCACCATCTTCAATGAGGCCATATTTTTTTCAGTGCTTATAAAGACTCATTTTTTTAATCACCATGGTCATTTTATTCCCAAACTCTGATCACATCCCTTCTTTACCTTGGTAAAATTTTTTTGAGTTGCTCTGATGAAAACAAAGTATTATCTAGTGGATATCCTTGTGATGATGGGAAAATATAGAAGATACTGAACACAGCTTAGGCTTTTTTATGACTGCTAGGAACCATCATAATCACTGGGTAATTTCCCCAGACTTATTTATATTGCAATGTGTTTTCCTAAGAGATGAAGGGAATGAGAAACTCACACTGAATGGTGGCCCTGCCCCTACAGCTTGACTGAATCCCACTCCCCCAGTGCTAGCTTGGCCGAACTAGAGGTCAGGTGCCTGTGAAGAAGAAACTCTGCTAAGATTTTGGGCACAAAAATCCTTCCCTGGGCCAGACTAGTACACACTTGATTGTGCCACCTTGGAGGAACTGATACCTTATAGGTCCCCAGAGTATACCCTACTCTTGACAAAGGACCCAAAAGCCAAGTAACTGGTCAGGAAAATGCCCAAAAAAGGGGAAAAAAAATAAGACCATAGAAGGTTACTTTGTTGATGAATAGATATCTTCTCCCATCTTTTGGATGAGTAAGAACAGTGCTTATCATCAGGGAAAGATATAAAAGTCAAGGCTCCTGTATCCCAAACATACAAAATAAATATTCACTGGGCTCAAGCAATAGGAGAGCTCAAAAAGAATTTTGAAAACCAAGTAAGAGAGGTGGAGGAAAAATTGGGAAGAGAAATGAGAGAGATGCAAGAAAATCATGAAAAGAGAGTCAACAACTTGCTAAAAGAGACCCAAAAAAATGCTGAAGAAAATAACACCTTTAGAAATAAGCTAACTCAATTGGCAAAAGAGGTTCAAAAAGCCAATGAGGAGAAGAATGCTTTAAAAAGCAGAATTAGCCAAATGGAAAAGGAGGTTCAAAAGCTCACTGAACAAAACAGTTCTTTCAAAATTAGAATGGAACAGATGGAGGCTAATGACTTTATAAGAAACCAAGAAATCACAAAACAAAACCAAAAGAATGAAAAAATGGGAGATGATGTGAAATATCTCATTGGAAAAAGAACTGACCTGGAAAATAGATCCAGGAGAGAAAATTTAAAAATTATGGGTCTACCTGAAAACTATGACAAAAAAAAAGAGCCTAGAAATCATCTCTCATGAAATTATCAAGGAAAACTGCCCTGATATTCTAGAACCAGGGTGCAAAATAAATATTGAAAGAATCCACCAATCACCTCCTGAAAGAGATCCAAAAAGAGAAACTCCTAGGAACATGGTAGCCAAATTCCAGAGTTCCCAGGTCCAGGAGAAAATATTGCAAGCAGCTACAAAGAAATAATCTGAGTATTGTGGAAATACAATCAGAATAACACAAGATCTAGCAGCTTCTACATTAAGGTACTGAAGGGTGTGGAATATGATATTCCAGAATTCAAAGGAACTAGGACTAAAACCAAAAATCACTTACCCAGAAACACTGAGTATAATACTTCAGGGGGAAAATGATCTTTCAAGGAAATAGAGGACTTTCAAGCATTTTTGATGAAAAGAAAATTTGACTTTAAAACAGAAGAATTAAGAGAAGCATGAAAAGGTAAATAGGAAAGAGAAATCATAAGGGACTTACTAAAGTTGAACTGTTTACATTTGTACGTGGAAAGACAATATTTTTAACTCTTGAAACTTTTTTCACTATCTGGGTTGTTGGTGAGATTACTCACACACACACACACACACAAACAAACACAAACATACACACACATACAAAGAGAGACAGAGCACAGGGTGAGTTGAAGAGGATGGGATCATATTTTTAAAAATGAAATTAAGGGGTGAGAGAAGAATATATTGGGAGGAGAACGGGAGAAATGGAATGGGGTAAATTATCTCTCATAAAAGAGGCAAGAAAAAGACTTTTCAATGGAGGGGAAAAGGGGGGAGGTGAGAGAGAAAACATGAAGCTTACTCTCATCACATTTGACTCAAGGAAGGAATAAAATGCACACTCATTTTGGTATGAAAACCTATCTTACAATACAGGAAAGGGGGGAGAAGGGAATAAGCAGGGTGAGGGGATGATGGAAGGGTGGGCAATGGGAAGAGGGAGCAATTAGAAGCCAATCCTCTTGGGGAACGGCAGGGTCAAAAGAGAGAATAGAAGTAATGGGGGACAGGATAGGATGGAGGGAAATAGAATTAGTCTTACACAACACGACTCTTATGGAAGTCATTTGCACATATATGGCCTATATTGAATTGCTTGCCTTCCCAATGGGTATGGATGGGAAGGGAGGAAGGAAGAGAAGTTGGAACTCAAAGTTTTAGGAACAGCTGTTGAGTATTGTTCTTGCATACAACTAGGAAATAAGAAATAAAAGTAATGGGGTATAGAAATTTCTCTTGCTCTACAGGACAAAAGAGAAGATGGGGATAAGGGAAGGGAGGGATGCTAGAAGGGAGGGCAGATTGGTGATAAGCATAATTAGAATGTTTGGCGTCTTGGGGTGGGGGGAATGGTGAGATGGGGAGAAAATTTGGAACTCAAAATTTTGTGGAAATGAATGTTAAAACTTAAAACAAATAAATAAATTTTAAAAAGTAAAAAAGGGGTTGGGAAGGCTCTCCCAGGAGGGCAGCTCCTTGGGGACCCAGATCCTCAGGCTTTGGGAGAGATACTGTCCAAAGAACAGCTCAAGGAACAGGCAGCTTTACTTCCAGGATCCTTTCACATGAACTACCAGCTCCCTCAGCCAGAGAGCTGGGTTGTTGGCTGGCACAGGTGACTGAGGAGAGTCATTAGTGAGGATGGGCTTCAACTCCTCCAGGCAATGAAAAACACATGATTCAGCTCCAGGGAATCCCAGGGATTCAGAATTAGAAAACACATTAAGCAAGCATTGCCTGCAGAGACTCCCAATGGTGATTAGGAATCCATTCCCTCCTGGTGCAGTTTATGCTAGCTTAATTGGCCAAAATAAATGTAATTGTCTCTCTTTCCAGTCTCTGCATTTGGTGATGTTTAGGTGTAAAAAGGAAGGTGTCCAAAGTATGGGTTCTCAGAATCTTTCCCAGTATATCTATCAGCAATGACAGCCAAGACTGGGAGAGGATATAGTCCCATCCAGTGGTCAAGAAAAAGTCATGACCTAGGGGATAAGAAATAGACCCTATGGTTCCTGTTGGTTTCACAGACCAAGAATAACCCATCTTTGTGGAGTTAGGTGTCCCTGGGGCTCAGTTCTGCTCAGGAATAGCCTGATGGTCTGGACTGAACAGAGTTCCTGGACTAGGTCTAGAGCACCACAAAGTACATGAACCAGGTTGCAAATGAACTCAAAGCCTTGGTGGGTGAGGATGAGAGCCAGTATCTGCCCAGTTATCCTCAGACACAAATCATACTTTCTGGAGTGTCCCTGGACCCAGGAGTCTCTTGCTGTTCTTCTCCTTGGGTCCTCCAGGCGGCATTGGTGGACATAAATTGCTCTGTCCTATTATTCCCCCAGACCCCACATGGTCCCAGGAAGAGGGTGGAAAATGTTCCCTCTGTCCAAAATCAGTCCCCTCTGAGAAGCCTCTAAAGGCAGCTGACACACAGTGACACACAGGTCTTGGGAAATAGCTTCCCAGAGAGATCAAGAAGCACATAGTGATGGTGGTTAAGACTCAGAGCAGGTAGAGGAAGACAGAGAGGGGCTGTGGTACCGGGTGGCTGCAGGGGCTGCAGGGAGCTGTTGGGTTCCCTGTAATAGGAAAGGATTCACAAACCTTTGTGTTTCCTGCATCCATTATTGTAGGACTCTTCATCAGTGAATAAGCCTTCCCAGTGTCTCTGAATTTTTCATTTTCGTTATTTCTTATGGCACAACAATATTCCATCTAATAGTCAATAATAGCTATTCAATAGCTTCCATTTGTATAGTGCTTCAAGATTTGTGAACCCTTTGCTATTATTTCATCATATCACCACAACTTCCCTATGAGGCAGGGTCTGTTATTGTCTCTGTTGAATGGATGAGAAAGGACCTCAGTGTCTGGTACCTTGTCCTGTCAAGTCATCTTCAGAATCTTCCTAAGACAGTTCAAATGGAAGCGATTCAGTTTCCTGGCATGGCACTGGTGGACTGTCCAGGTTTCACAGGCATAGAACACTGAGGTCTGCACAACAGCTCTGTAGACCTTCAGTTTAGTAGTCAGTCAAATACCTCTTCTCTCCTACACTTTCCTTTGGAGTCTCCCAAACACTGAGCTCTATAAGTCTAAGCCTCATTCCTGTGTACTCCCTGATCTCTCCAGCAAGCTTAGGTCCATTTCCTGAGGGCTTTGCCCTTTTCTCTAGGGAGGCTCAAGTGCCCTTAGATCTATTGTGGGTCTGTTGCCTTCAGAGGCTTCTCAGAGAGGTCTGGTGTTGGACAGAGGAGATTCCTTCATCCATCTCCCACGGGAACCTGCTTAACAGGATACTAGGACAGAGCCATTTACATCCTGCTAGTGCCACCTGGAGAACCCAAGGAGAACTACAGGAAGAGATAGATTCTTGGGGTCAGAGACCTCCAGAAAGTATGATTTGTGTCTGATCCCAGCTGGGCAGATATTGGCTCTCATCTTCACGCACCAAGGCTTTTTCTTCATTTAGGGCCTGGATGACATCCTTTGTTCTGCTCTAGATCTAGTTCAGGAACCCTGTTCAGTTGAGACTATCAGGCTATTCTAGAACAGAGCTGAACTCCACGGGCATCTAACCCCATAAAGATAGATTATTCTTGGCCAGTGAAACCAACAGGAACCACAGGGGCCTATTTCTTATCCCATGGTTTATTACTTGCTATTGTTTATTTATTTCATTATTATTGACTATTAGATGGAACTGTCTTTTCCTGGTCTTGGCTGTAATATAGTTTGTGATGAGGCAGCCAAAAGAAAAATTACTCTAACCTTGCTTCAATAATTCATGTATTCATAACACTCTTAGTATGGAAAATCCCTCCACTGATGCAGATTTCCAACCCTCTCTCTATTCCTTATCAGACTTTCTGACCATTGCTGTGGTTAAGTGATCTGTCAGTATGTGATTGTCCTGCAATAAGCATCTTTGATTTGGTTGGGCTGGTCCTCATACAAGAGATGCACAGTCTGTCCCTAGGGTCATAATCTCTTTACCATATGTTAGATTCTCTTGGCTTCTGTTTTGCTGGTGTAACCATCCATGACCCTGGACCACTTCTTCATGACTTCATGGAATACCTCAGGCTGACACTGGGAGTCTTTACAGTCCAGTGGGATGGAGGTCATGGATTTACTTCGCTCTGTTAATACCCTAGTGGAGTCTTGTGTCCAGTCACAGGCTTCCCTTTTAAAGAAGAGTGAGGTGTCATCCAGAGGAGGAGACCAGAATGGGAAGGGAGATGAAATTATGTGACCTGAGAATGAACCACTGAAATAACTGGAGAAACTAGGACCTAGGGGGTAAGATGACTATCTGCAAATTTCTGAAGGACAGTCCTGGGGGAAAGTCAATCAGACTGGTTCTGTTTGGCCCCAGGAGGGAAAACTAAGGCTAAAGCTCTAGGAAATTCTAATAACTTTAGCTCAGCACAAACTTCCCAACAATTAGCTGTCCAGTAAGGATTGAGTTGTTTTATGAAGTGGTGAGTTCCCCATCACTGGAAGTATTCAAGCAGAGCCTGCAGTGGGGAGCCACATTCAGTTAGGGCTTAGTTCTTTATACTCTGTAATTCTAGGCATTTCTGTTCCCTTGTGTCTCTGTGCTGCCCTCTCGTGGTTGTGTGAGTGAACACATGCCAGATGCTAGGTTAGTTTTCCTGAGTGTGGATTCTTTCTGGGAGATGGATTTGGTATCAGTGTGCAAAGTCCTGGTTCCCTTTGCACAATCAGTTTCTACAAAAATCAAGGTTGGAAATAAATCCTCCTTCACATTCACTGAGAAAGTTGGCTCCACACTGGATCTTTCCTAAAGAAGAAGGGCTGACTTAGTCCTGAGCACTGATCTTGGACATTGGAGACCAGACTCTGCTATTTACTCACTTCAGACATTCAGGCATATCATTTCATCTCTCTGGGCCTCAGTTTCCTCATCAGCAAAATGACCACATCATACTAAAATGTCCTTGGAGTAATCATAATGGCCAGTATTTAGAGAGGGTTCTAACGTTTGCAAAGGGCTCCACATGGAATATCTCATTGGATTCTCACAGTAATCCAGTGAAGTGGGGATTATTACTCCCATTTTACAGATAAGGAAATTGGGGTCAAGAGAAGTTAACTGACTCAGGGTCACCCAGATACTCAGTGTTTTAGGAGAATTTTGACCCCAGCTTTTCTTAACTTCGTATCTGGTGATGTAACTATCCTGCCATACTGTCTCATCAAAAATAGTCCACATATTCAAGGCCAGGCATTCAAAGTTCCTCATAATCTGGTACCCCCTTATTTTATCTACCTCATCTTCCCCTATTGTCTTCCATGCAGTCTAAGTCCTAATCAAGGCAAGCTACTATCTATCTGACCCTGTATATACTACTCTACATCCTCCATAACCTACTAGAAACACCACTGGATCCTCCATTCTCCAGGCTTTTATGTGTGCTTTTCCCTAGACCTGGAATAAGGGCAGCTAGGTGGCAAAGTAGATATAGCCCTGAGCAGTCTGTAAGACTCATCTTCCTGAGTTCAAATCTGTCCTCAAACACTTCCTAGCTGTGTGATCTTGGCCAAGTCACTTTGCCCTGTTTGCCTCAGTTTCCTCATCTGTAAATGGCAAATCATTCCTCTATCTTTTCTAAGGAAATCCCAAAATGGGGACAAGAAGAGTGTGATAGAAGTGAAAAGATGACTGAACAATAATGCCTGAAAGGTCTTTTTAGTGCCCCATTTGCTTGTTGAATTCTCACTCCTCTTCAAAACTAAATCAAATGTCTTTCCCTTCAAGAAACCTCTTATAGGTATATTTCACTTGGAATTCATAAATTTATTTTGATAACTATTTCAATACAGTGGGGAATTTTTGTAATTCTACATGTTTCACTTTATGCTTTTAAACACATCACCTTGAGAAGGTGTCCAGAGGCTCCTTCAGACTGACTAGCTAAGGGGTCTAGGACAACAAAGAGGATAAGACCCCTGTTCTCCCTATCAGTAATGATGTCATCCCTTCCCCCTCCAAACTTCCACACTTTTTAAGAAAGCACTCCCACTCTTCCAGTCATCCAGTTTCATGATCTTGGAGCTGTCCTTGACCCTTTCCTCTCCCTGGATACCATATTCCCTCAGTACTGAATTGTGTCACTTTAATCTCAACATCATCTTTCTTGTCCAGACCCTCCTCTGTTCTCATCCCACCTCTCTCCCATTCAGGGTCTCATCACCTCTTTCCTGGACTACCTGCTAATCATTCTCCCTGCCTTCACTTTCTCTCTCTTTTCTCCCCACAGATGCCACAGGTCTGACAGTAGCTACTGGAAGGTCTCCAGGGCCCCTTATTGTCTCTAGGATCAGCCACACACCCCTCAGCCCTTTCTGGAAGCCCTCTACTATCTGACAACTGTCTCCCTTTCTAGTGTTGTTTTCTCTTACTTTTCCTCAAGCACTTTCCATGCAGCCAAACTTCTCCCCTATCCCCCAGCAGTCCGCTTTCACAACATTCTTGTTTGCATTTCAAAGTTTCTACTCAGTTCTGGTATTTTCATCAGGAATATGTTGAAGACCTGCCTCTACTTCATTAAAAGTTTGTCTCTTCTGCTCCTATAGTACCACATCCTGTTTTGTTGAGGATTTTCTTCTAAGATGTAAGCCTCTATCTTTTGCTTTCCTGTGCTTTGTTTTAGTGGTGGCTGCCAAATTCTTGTGTGCTCTTGACTATGGCTCACTGGTATTTGAATTCTTTCCTGCTGGCTATTTATAATATTTCTTCTTTGGCCTAGAAGCTTTGAGTTTGGTATAATGTTCCTGAAAATTTTAATTTTTGGATTTCTTTCAGTTGGTTTCTTTTTATTTTTACTTTGTCTTCTAGTTCTAACACACCTGGGAAGTTTTCTTTTCTAACTTCTTGAAATAGAGATTTCAGTCTCTTCTTTTGGTCATAGCATTCAGCTAGTCCAAATGATTCTTTAATTATTTTTCCCTGATCTGTTTTTGTTACACTTCTATTTTTTTTCTTCTTTTGACCTTATTGTAATATTTTTTGTTGTCTTCTGGAGTCATTAGTTTCTATTTGTTCCATTCTAATTTTCAAGGAGCCTATTGCTTGAGTAAAGCCTGTATCTCTTGTGCCAAGAATTTCCAGTCCTTTCTTCTGTAGCTCTAACTTCATTTCTGTTTCTTCTAGCATTCTTGTTTGTTTTCTGTTTCTTTTTCTTGTTTATTTTCTATTTCTTTCCTCTATTTCTCTCATTTCACTTATACTTTAATTTTTAGCTCTTTCTCCATCTAACTCTTGCTTCATCTCTTCCAGTAAATTGAATTCAACTTGTGCTCCAGCTTTTTTTTCTTTTCCAAGAGGTGTGTAAAATCAGTCACTTCAGCACAATTTAATCTGAGTGACACACCCATCTTCTAACATTGCTTAACCTTTTGACTGTAGTGCTCAAGCTCTGCTCAGGATTAATTTCATCTCCTGAGGGCTAAATCCATCTCCCGAAAGTGCTCCAATAGGAGAGGAACTGAGTTGACATTAATCCCATTTCCTCATGTGTTTCAATCAGGATCATCTCACCCTCAAATGAAAATTGTTTTACTCCTGTCCATAAAATCAACTTACAGGTTGAATCTGCCTGCCTCTAGGTTGCCTTGATTTGCTCAGTAAATTCTTTTTCCTAAATTTGCCTTAATTGATCAGGGCAAGACCTGAACCAAGATTTCTTTTAGCAATCATAGTAACCATGAAAGGATCACTCTCTGGCATGGTATCACTAGGTGAGCTCACCATCCAGCTCCATAGATGGCACCCAGATGTTTGTTCAATAGCAGATCAGAATAAACACTCTCAGTGGCTGGTCAACCATGAAATGGTCAGAGAATTATACTGTCCAAAATCAAGAAGGATAAGAAGAAATAGGTCCTGAGATGAAAACTCATTCTTTCTTATTTATGCAAGAAGAAAAAGAGAAGTGATAAGTAGATGGCCTTGCCCAACACTAGGTTGCCACAAGGCAAGAGGATACCAGTATCTACATGGGGTCAGCGCATAGAAAGCCTCCTGTTGACTCCCACTTAGACAAGCAGTTAAAAGCTTAGGACAACAGAAAACAGCCCATTCAATGAAGAATGAGCAAAAGCCAAGTAACAGAGCTCAGTTCAGACTGGAATTGTTACCCACAGGACCCGGGAATGTGAGCACTGTCCACTCATGAGCCTGCCATGGGAACAGGTAAGAATGATTATGTTGGGGTCCAGCCCACTTGTGTGTATAAAGCACTGCCTTTGCCCCAGCATGTTAAGCCTCCTCCTCAGGACCCTCCCCATAGCCCTGATCACTCAGCATGAAGTTCTGTGGAAGGATGGCAAGGGGACAGTTGGCACGAGTAGAGGGGTATTCAGAAAACTCCTCTGCTTTCCCCACTCCCTTCCCCCAGAATGATGAGTATATCTCAGTTATGGGGACTGCTAACAAGACCATTACAGTCCATGACTCTATTAACTCCTCTCATCTTAGATCAGATTAAGGAAA
Organism: Notamacropus eugenii; assembly: GCF_028372415.1. Taxonomy (NCBI): domain Eukaryota; kingdom Metazoa; phylum Chordata; class Mammalia; order Diprotodontia; family Macropodidae; genus Notamacropus; species Notamacropus eugenii. Next base: position 26,390,335 of record NC_092876.1, on the reverse strand, counting down.
GAGAATGCTAGAGAATTGTATGGAAATTTAATTATGTTCTGTCCAACCTGGTGGAAGGGAGCGCAGCAGTTGCAGTGAAGCCCTACTGACAGCAGCCCCAATAGTCCTGTGCCCTTGGGCATCCTGCAGCCCACTCCTCTTGGACATCCTGCCCACACAACCCCAGCAGCTACAAGTGGCCCCAGCCCAAGAAGCACCTGTTGGGAGGGGGAGTCAGATCTCACAGCCAGCATTCATTTTGCCCTGCCACCTGGAACTTTCTCTGCCACCTGCCACAGGGAAGGTCCTCTCAGTAGGCACCTCAGCCACCAGGCAGGTGGCAGTGCCCTGTGCCACACTTCCCAAAGCCGAGTCAGTCAGGGTCTCCAAGGCAGTCCTAGCCCTCAGCAGGTCCCAACTACCTGTTGCCTAGGAGGATCCAGGTGCTCCTGGGAGAATCCAAGTGTCCCTGGCACCACCTAGCATGGCAGTATGAGGTAGGGGAGACAGTCAGCCTCTGCCCTTGGTGAGTCTACCCTTCTCTATTCTAGTTGCAAAACCTTGTTAGCTGTGTATTCTTAGGCAGGTTATCTTCTCTCTGTTTGCCCCAGTTTCCTTATTTGTAAAGAGAAAATAATAATGGTACTTACCTCCCAGGCTTGTTGTTGTGAGATCCGAATATGTGTAATGATTGTAAAGTTCTCAGCACAGGGATGGGCATATGCTAAGCACTACGTAATTATTATTTCTCTAATTGAATATAGTTGTTCCATCCCTGATAACTACAGGATGATTTTAGAATTATAAGATCAATGTAATAAGTAATAAGGTCAATGATTTTTATATGTGATAATTTGGAAGTGAAATTGATGTCATCTGAAATTTATTGTTTGTACCATTAATTTATTTCTAAATTGTATTTCTCAATCTATATTGTGAAATTTGAGAGAACACTGTAAACCAGAAATGCTGTTAGACAGAAGCTACCCTTTTAATCTGGATGCTGTTACACATGAACTGGGCTTTTAAAAGAATAAGATAAAAAATAGATGTTTGAAAACTTTAATATTTAATGAGGTCTATTTTATTATAAAACAGATAATAACAACAATATTACTAATAACAATAATATTTACTATAATAGCAAATTTTCTTTTGAAAACCTTCACTATTATGAAAGTGTATAAGATGGTTTATATATGTAGCTTCAACATATTCATAATGAGTCAATTCAGGTGGTTTTAATTTATAAGAAAATGACTAATGAAACTGTTAGGGAAACATCAGGAAAGATATTCAAGCCCTAAGTTGTAGTTAGTGAACTTTTGCTATTTAAGGTAAAAATTCCTGGGACTGTAAGTTACTATTGTTCTGAGCTTTGATTATAGAAGTAGCTGTCTGAATTGTCTTGAAGCCAATGGTAGTAAATGGCATGTACTGCAGTTTGAGCGCTGCTAAAGGTGGATGTCTGTGCCTGAGAAACGTTTTGGAGTCAGCCTTGCACATGGCTTAGGTAAGATCCTCCTGACTCTATTTCCCCATTGTGCTACTTCCTTTCTGAAAAGGAAAATTCCCACCTGGTTAATCCTGAGCCTTGCTTTTGATGCCCTGTGGCTACCCAATTGACCATCAGATAGGAGTCAAGCCTGGAACCAAATAGAGCTAAGGAAGTTTTTCCTGTTACGTTATATGACATTCTTATAACTATGTCACTTTTTTGTTTTATAGCAATTTCTGTAATCAAGAAGTTTATGTAAGTATAGTACTAAATCTATTAAACAATAGACTGATACTGGAACATCTCTGAGTCACTATTATAGGATTCAAGTATGAACATCTTACAATTTTAACCTATATTTGTGGTCAAATTACAATGTATGTATGATATCCTCCTAAGGAGGAGATGATTGGACGAGATAAGAGGACAGGGATGTAATGTAAAAGCTTTCTAATGAAATGGAATAGAAAATGTTGAAAAAGCAATAAGGTTAGACTGTTTTCTCTTAAGAACTACACACAGATATTTGTCTTTCATGGAAATTCAGGTTTAAGTATCTTTTGGTAATAAGTTCCAAGGTTTTTTTAAGGACTAATTGGATTTTACCCATAAACTATATTGATAATGATAAAGAAAGTGACTATTTTTTTAAGTATCTGTCTGATCATTTAAAAGGCAGAAGAGTTCATTTTCAGTTAGACCCTCATAAATTTTTAAAAAATTCTTACATCAGGTGCAGAATTTAGGTAAGAATAGAAAGAGCAAATGATATATAAACTGAAATTCTCTGAAGTTTCAGAGCTGGAGAACTAGAATTATCTAGGAACCTCTAGATTAAGAACCAGAGAAGCAGAGTCCCCTTTAGGTTGTCCTGAGGATGAAGTGTACCATCTTGAGGAAATATATCTAGGGACCAGATAACTGCACGAAACATCTGGGACTGTCCTCTCTGCATGCTCTGTTCCCCTACCCAATGGTTCCTGCCTGCTCTGTTTGGCTCCAGCCTCCACAAACCAGGAGGCTCTTACCAGCTCTGTTCTGACTTCGGCCCCACCGCAGCCTGAGAGTCTTCCATTAGGGTTAGCTCTGTTAGATGGAACTTATTAACGCTGATGGTCTCTTGGTTGCCTGGGTGACATGTAAATTACCCTTCTCAGAACTGGTCCATTGTGAGCCCTCTAAGTAGTTTGGTCTGTACCTGATGATATAATTCTTCAATTATGGGAATTGTGGTAATAATTTTATTGCTTTGTTTGAACCTAGCCCTGCATAGCTAGGAAACTGGACCACCTTCTATGTGTGGTTTAAGGATTCTTAATGAAGTACCTATGTTATGCTGATCAGAAACTGAGATTCAAAGACTGATGCCAGGAGCTTTCTCTAAGGGCCCCTACCAGGTCCTTCTGACTATTCCCACAGCTGCCAAACTTGTGGGTATGAACTCCTGGATCATCTGAAGAAAACCCCTGTTCCTTAGTGGATAGTAGAACCCTCCAGGCTCCTCAGGGTTCATCTAGTACAGACCCAGATGAGACAGCTATCCCAAGATTCCAGATGAGGGCTGCATATACTGTTTATGTATATGTATGTATATATATGTAGTTTATACACACTTGTGTGTATATTTGTGTGTGTGTACATATATATTTTTTCCCCTTCCTTTTCATGTGCCCAACTACCCAATCACTATTCAAGTGCATGTACATATTTCTCCCTTTGTGTCCCCTCCTCTCTTTTCTGCCTGTGAGCAAACAATGGGTAGAATGACACCTGGGACACACTTCCCCAAGAGGTCACCTTGAGGAACCAACCGCTGGGAAAAATGCTTGTCCTGGCCCAACTGAACTCTCATGGCATCTTGGCTTATACCTGCCTCTCCTTTATTGGCTATAAGGGTTCTTTCAAATTTCTCCTTTTGGTCAAAACGGAGAAATATCAAGATATTTGGAGAAACAGTTTCTTAGAGCTAAGGCCCAGCAAACAGGCTGTGCCAGGGTACAGCTTGGCATAACAACAATCCTTTGAGCTCTGGATGGTCTCACTCACAGACAAACTGTATGGCTTTGACCAGCACCAGGTGCTCACTGAGGAGTTTATGATTCATATCAGTCAATAACTGTTGAGCTGGAGCTCCTGCTATTTTTCAAGGACCTCAGAGCCATTCATCACTCTTGTTGACATGCTCACAATCCCTGTTTCTTGTAACAGCTAAGTGAACGGAACCAGGTGCTGCACTCCTGTTCCCATCCCACTAATTCTGGTTCTGCTTGTGTCTGTGTGAAAATCACCTTGGACACTGTTCCCAGAGGACCCAGGAGCATTGTCCATTCATGAGCCTGACAGGGGAAAAGCAGGGGAATGATTATGTTGTGCCCACTTGTATATGTAAAGTCCTCCCTTTGCCCTAGCATGTTAAACCTCCAACACAGGAGGGCTTCCACCTGCAAGCATTTCCTCACTTTAAAATTAAGCTGTTTGTGTCCTGACTCTCGTGTCTCTGACCTGCTCTGTTTGATTCTGGCCACATACAGGTTAAAAATCAGTTCCAGTCTAGTTGAGAGAACCTATGAACAGGGCTCTGGTGTCCAGTGGAACAGCTGCAATAGTCCAGAGATCTTTTGCCAGAAGTTCAGGCAGTTTGGGTACCAATATTTTCCAGGACCCTATGAAGCCCTGAGCCCACTCTGTCAGCTTTGCCATCTCGGGTTTAGAACAGAGATGCACAAAAGAGCAGATACTAGAGCAGTTCCTGACCATCTTGACCAAGGACCTCCAGACCTAGGTTTGAGAGCATTATCCAGAAAATGGAGAAGAGGAAATGACCATTCTGTAAGATCTGGAAAGAGAGCTTGATGAACCAGGGCATCGGGTCTCATCCAGTGGTCAAGCACAAGAAGATGTTAGAGAAAGGAATGGAACCTCAAGAAAAATATGAGAAGTCATCAAACATACAGATCCTGGCCATGGAGAATGAGCTTAAGGGGGAAGCTTGGGAGTTCCTCCCCCCAAGACACAGCGATCAGTGATATTGAGACTGAGAAGGGGAGTCCTGCACCCCCTTGAGCCACCTTTCCTCTGCAGTCTTATCTCATCCCACTCTTTTCCACCCATCTTAAATTCTCGGACCAAACTCAATGACTGTCTGTCTGGGAGATGTGCCCCATGCTCTGCCACTTCCAAGCCTCAGACCACGATTTATAGGGTTATAGAGTAACAGCTTTAGGGTTGACGGGGACCTTGGAGATCATTAGGACTGCTGGCTCTCCACCTTTATGTCACAGGTCTCTTGGGCAGTCAGTCTGGGGAAGCCTATAGACTCTTCTCAGAATCATGGTTTTAAATTCATAGAATGAAATATAAAGGATTACAAAGGAAACCAGAAGTTAGTGAAAATAAAGATGTAATTTTTTCACATCTATGTTTCTAGATTCCCTGAAATCTAAGAACCCCTGATCTAGGTCAATGCCCTCATTGTTAAAGGAGAAAACTGAGCCCCCTTGTGGTGACTTGTCTTTGATCAAACAGCCAGCAAACAGCAGATCTGGATTTGAACCCAGGGCTTCTGACTCCAAGGTCAAACCTCTTTCCCTCTTAGGAAGTTGCTCCAGGCTCAGACCTTCAGAGAACAACCCATTGCTACAGAAGTCAGAAGTTTCAGAGAAGGGTCTTATTTTCAGGTCTTCCTGTGAATTAATCTGTTGCGCTTTCACTATACAACTGCCTTTTCCCTTGCATATGATGAAATGGAAGTAATTTATATTTTTAAAAAAAAAAAGAAGAAGTCCCAGAGATATTCAAGAAAGAAAGTACAGAATCTCCAGTAACTCAGGGCTGACTAGCTGGTCCCCAAGGCTCCTTCCAACTCTAGGGCCTCTCCTTGGCCAAAGGGCCAGCTCTGATCAGCCCAAGGGCAGCTCCATGTTAGAGCAGAGGAGGGGCAGCAGTCAGGGGTCTGAGATTTCCCTGGGAGTTCGCTCATCATGGACACTCCCTGTCCTGGTGATCCAAAGCACTGAATGTGGCCAGTAAGATTCCCAGGAAGCATCAGAAATGTTGGCCAGCAAGAAGAAAGGAAACCAGGGCAAGGTGGAAATTACTCATGGAGGCAGGAGCTATTCAGGAGCAAGGGAAGGGAGGGAATTTCAGCAGCCCAGAGATCTCATGTTCTTTGTGGTGACACAGAAAAAAAAAAAAGAAATCAATGTCCTGATAAGAGTTCTTCTGGTCTCAGGGAATCACGGTAGAAAGCAGGATGGGAGTGGGGGCTGTGTGGAGAGCAAGTGCCTCCCAGGTGGTCTCTCTCACTCCACCCTGGATGGCTCAGGCCAGCACAGCCTCCTCCCAATGGCATTTCATACCACTCCCCTTTAGACTGTCAATGTTCCAGCACACTTGACTTCCATCACAAACCATACCTGACAGAGAATTTACTGGAGTCTAGGCATCCTTTCTTCCTTATTGAGCTACCATCATACCCCTCCCTACATTTACACTGGAGGATCCCTGCAGAAACCCTGTTCCTGCCAGGCTCAGTTCATGCCTTTCCTCATGTCCCCTGCCCCAGCTGACAGTACCCTCTGCAAATTATCTTAGAGCCCTTTACCCAGGTCCAACACTGGACCACCTAGCTGCCCAATTCATTTGTTGAACTGAGTAGAAGGAGCAGCTAATGGAGCGTCCAAGGAGTAATAATGATTCCCACCTCTATCACTCTTGAAAGGTCTTTCCTCAGAACATCCAGAGAAGGTTGTAAGGCTGGGATTAGTACCCCCATTTTACAGATGAGGTGACTCAACTGAGGACACACAGTAAATGCTGGAGCTGGATTTTGCATCCAGACCTCCTGATCCCAGGTCTAGAGCTCTCTTCTTTCCTTAGCCCTACCCCTCTAGAAGAACCTGGAGGCCCTGAGAGAGCCCAGCTCACCTTGTGTCTGGTGAAGGGCCCAATTCTTTACTGCCTCCAGCCTAAGAAGACCCTGCAGGGGAACTGAGGCAGCCTCAGCCCTACACAAGTTTGTTGTTTCAACTTCTATCCTTGGGTCCTGTTGGTACCCTGTTTCTTCCCAAGCTCTTCAGAGAGTTCCGTGGGCTGAGCTTCCTTCCCAGGTCCCAACTGCTACAGTGTCCTGTGCTGAGGGAAAAACTGTGCCCCCCAGCTTGGGATGCCCTCCTCCCGCCCTCATCCTCATAGAGCTCCTCTTTCCTTCAAGATGCTCCTTTAACAAGACCTCCCCCCAGAAACCTTTCCTGATGCTGTCATCTGCCTGTGCCTTCCCTCCCTAATGACCTTGTACTTGAGTAGAGGGCCTGCCTTGGAGCTAAGGGGACCCAGGTGCTAGTTCTGCTTCAGACACACACCAGCTATTTAATACTGGGCAAGACACACAAACACACACACAGACACACAGACACACAGACACACACACACACACACACACACACACACACACCACTCCCACCCCCACTATCCAAGAGAACTCTTTAAGACCAGCGTTGGAGGACAAGGCACCAGCCTGCTTTGGTGGGGGGAGGGGGGTTGCTCCTCAGGAATTCCCTCTACCTGGGAGTCCTATATTTATTCCACATCCATATATACATGTTTCCTTGGTAGAATGCATGCTCCTTGAAAGTAGTGACTCATATATTTTGCCTTCTACACCCCATACCCAGCCCAGTGCCTTTGCACACTGTAGGTGCCTAATAAATGCTTCTACATCAATGGAATGATGACTCCTAGGTCCTTCCTCCCATCATATCCTCTTCTCAGGACCTGAGGGACAGGAAGGCCATTGCCGATGACCAGCAGGGCCCTCCTCTGACACTGGCTCCTGCCTCTCACCTGTAACCATTTAATGCCTCCTGCTGCAGACAGGTGCCTAGGACTATTTCCAGAAGGCAGACCATGGAAGAAAGCCCTGGATGTGCTGGGCTGTCACCCCTCCCCCATAGACCACACCACCTCAGAGCTAGAAATCTCCCAGGGGCCTCTTCATGTCTTTTCTTCTGGGTCTTAGACATCATCTTGTCCAACCCAGACTTGATGAGGGATCCTCACTCAAACATCCCTGGCAAATGGTCATCCAGTCTCTGCTTGAAGATTCCCAGTGCTGAGGAGGTCACTCTCTCCTGAGGTAACCCTCCATGGTAGAAGGGATCTAGAGTACACAGTGGATGGAGTGGTAAATATGGTCAAGAAGACCTGAATTCAAACCCTGCCTCAGATACTTACTAGCTATGTGACTCTGGGCAAGTCGCTTGTCTTCTCTCAGTCTCATTTTTCTCATTTACCAAAATAGCCCCAACATCAGGTGGTTTTGTGAGATCAAATGCATTATGATATATAGACAGTATATATTGGGTATATTACATAAGAACTATATAAATGCTAGTTATTGCAAATCCAGGTACAGCTTGGTGATGCAATGGATAGAGTGTTGGGCCTGAAAGCAGGAAGACTCATCTTCCTGAGTTTTAATCTGATCTCACACACCTCCTAGATGGGTGATCATGAGAAAATCACTTCAGCCTGTTTGCCTGAGTTTCCTCATCTGTAAAATGTCCTGGAAGACAACATAGCACTCCAGTATCTCTGCCAGGAAAAGTTCAAATGGGGTCATGAAAAGTCAGACATGACAAATGATTGAATGACAACCAATTGTTGATCCATTCCCTAACTAGAAATCTCTTCTTGTTGGGAATGCCTCCCCAGTTGGGAGCCCCAGATGGCCTCCTTCCTCCCCACGTTGAATATCTCTTCACCTCCTCCAGCTTAGACCCCAGCAGGACCTGTGATCTTCTGTCCCAATCTGCCCTTCAGGGAAGTCTGGGCCCCTCTGTCTTGGCCTTTCCTCTAGAACATGGAGGGGATACAAGTATCCTCCCTCAGAGGTCCCCCTTCCAGCCCTGGGAACCTCAGGATGAACAGGCAGCCAGGCAGTGCTGGGCGCCCAGGCAACCAGGCTTCTGGTTCTTGGGCAGTGGAGAGTCTGGGCTCAAGGTCTGCTGGGCCAAGTTGGAAAGGGAGTGTCAGTGACTGTCCCCACGCCCAGCAATGCTCCCCCTTCCTCATAGACTTTTAACTGTCTTGAGGCAGGTGAACTTCAGTACTAGGTTGCCTGCCTCAGGCACAACTGGAGGGGCCAGGTGCCATTCTCAGCCCTCAGTGGCCCCTTCTAGTTTCACAGTATGGCTTGAGAAAGCTGGGAGGAAGTAGGAAATTGCCCCCCAAATGCTGATTCCCACTCCTAATCACCTTTATCCCCCAAGGATTCCTGGGCTCACAGTCTCTCTAAAGAACTCTATCTAGATTTGGGGCTTGTACAGTATAAGAGAAAATGAGTCAGTGTCAAGTTCATCCCCCTCCTCCACACCTTCTTTATCTGTCCTACCCTCAGACTTCCTTGAGTTAAGTAGAAGCTTCAAAGGGGTTAATTGGGATGTATACCTTTGGGACTAAGCTAGGATTGCAAAGGTTCAGTAAGCAAATGTGAGGCAAAGTTGCTCTTGTCAGTCCACCTTGGCCCTGCCTGAATTGGACCTCCAGATGTTCCCTGGGGCTAGTCTCTTTTACACTATTCCTGGTGCTGTCAATTGTCTGGGTGGCTAGGGCCTGGTGGCCAAGGCAATTTAGCCCACCAGGAAACAGCCAGCCAGGTGCTCTATGAACTCAGCTGGGAGAGAGAAACCATTTTGTCCCCTGTGTCCTTGGGGCTTCAGCAGCTAGGGACCTCTGCACTCTAGTGTGCTCTCTGTGACTGATAACCCAGGTCTGGGTTTGGGAATTCTCACCTCCTCAAGCTCCTTTCTGTGGGCATGAATCATGTTCTGCATTACCCCTGCTCCCTGAGTAGGGAACTTAGGGGAGGCCTCTCACCCCATACAGAGGCAAGGTACTGGAGTGACAATGGCCCATGGGAATGGCAACATTTACCCTATGCTGCTAATTGTGTTCCTTCTATCCCTACTATCTGACCTCCAGGATCAACAATTTCCACAATGTGGAGGCCAGTGTCACAGAGGCTGAGACTGGAGATGATGAGCAAGGAGCCACTGGGGAGCACTATCTTCCAGATATCTGTTGTCTGCACTCCAGTGAGAACGCAGTAACTAAGGATAGTGTTGGGGGCCTCTGCTGTGTTTCTGTACCAAGTATAGCTGAGGCCTTGCTCTGAGAACCCTAGGACAGTCCACGTCACATTGCCACTATCCCATAGGCACAACACTGACAGGAGTACGTTGAGCAGATGTTGGCTGGATTCAGCAGCAAGCCACTGACAGGTGAATCACTGAAGATCAGCCATCGTTTTAAAGTTGGGGGATAACTTTTATAGGTAACTTTAAGACAATTCAGATAGGTGTATCTCAGGAGAAGAAGTTGGATCTTTGCACCTCTGTTCCTCCCCAAGATAGGAAGAGCAAGTTGGATACATGATAAAAGACAGTGCAAAAAGCTGCAGACTTGGGGTTTCCTTCCCCACCAGAACTTCCCACAACATTGGTTGGTAAGCACAGCTGGGAACAGTGGGATACTGAATCATTATAACTTTCAGCACTACTCCCCCCTCAGACTTTGGCTCAGGTAAGATCCCCTGGCCAGGTCTGCAGAGACTGTCTCTGAAACAGGCCCCCTGGGACTGGTCTCCTTTCTCCTGGTCCTTGTGTTGATTCACTTGTCTGTATCTCAGCTGGAATTCCCCCAAGCTCCTTCCCTCTCCTTCCCTGGGCCCCAGCAGAGATGTTATCTCACCTGTGATCAGGAACTCCTCCTGGGCACTGCCTCCATGATTCCTCCATGAGTCCTGTATATAGACATATATATGTATATGTCTAGACTTATTGTCTCCTCCCAATAGAATGTGAGCTGCTTTGGGGAAGGTATTTATTTGTCCTTCCAACACAAAGTGCTTTGCATACAGTAGTCACTTAAGAAATGATTTTTCCTTCATTTATTTATTAGATATCAAATAAATATTGAATAACTGATTCAGTTTCTCCCCTGCACCCCACACAGCCCTTCATTTTATGACTCTGGGAGAACATTATCCTGCTATGTCTAGCACCACTGTGTTGGTGTCAGATTTCCCATTTGTATTTCAGCTTCTTGAGGCTAAGAACTGAGATTTTCATCTGAATTTTGTATCTATTCCAGAGTCAAGCACAATAAGGATTAGTAGGCACTTTAGAAATGTGGATGGTATAATCCCTTCCACTTTGAAACTTATATGATGTCTGCTGCAAAGAGAATAATGCCTCTATGGAAGAAAACATTAATCCTATGCTCTGAATTATCTGTAGGTCTGGGTTTTCCAGAAACAATTGTATTGAATTTAACATTATGCTAAATCCAAGCATTCCAACTAAAAGAGATAGCCTAGCAAGGTCCTCCATGCCCTCATGTAAATCCCTCCTCCAAGACGGCCCAAGGTACCCTTTATAGGAAGATTGAATGAGGACAACCATGATACGTTTGAATGCAGTTTTGAGCTGATATTTCAGAATGTTTGCTACTCAGTTCCTTCCTTAACCACTCTCTTTAAGGATAGAAAAAGATCTCCCTGAGACCAGATCAATATCAGTATGCCATCCTTTCTTTTTATTTAATTTTTTCCCCAAATTACAACTATTTATTTCCTCCCTTACTTTTCCTTTCACAAAATGGGGGGGAGGGGTAAGAACAACCTTTTAACAAATATTCATAATATTTCTCATTAAGCAAAACAAATTTCCACACTGCCTGTGTAAAACTGCCTGCCTCATTCTGCATCCCCTCATCCATCTTCTAGGGAATGGGCGGCTTGTTTCCTCATGGGATATCTGGAAGCCTGGCTGGTTCTTAAGTCTTCCCAAGTTGTTCATCTTTACAATACTGTTACTTTGTTCACTTCATTCATATACTCACTCTGCATCAATTCATACAAATCTTCCCAGGATTCTTCTGAAACCATCACTTCCTACAACACAATGCTGTCCCATTACATTCATATTACATACATACATACATACATACATACATACATACATACATTCAATTGGTGGGAACTGCCTTAGTTTCTAATACTTTCGCTACTACAAAAAGAGATGCTACCAATATTTGTATGCATAAGTCCTTTTTCTCTTCCTTTGGTCTCTTTGGGACAGAAGACAGTGGTGGAATAGAGCCCACTGTGCCAAAGGATATGCACAGTTTAGTAACTTTGGGAACAAAGTTCTAAAGTGCTTTGCCAGGAGGCTGGACCAATTCACATCTCTACCAACAATGCATTAATGTGTCACTTTCTCCCACACACCTTCCAACATTTGTTGTTTTCTTTTGGGGGTCAGTCTTAGCAATCTGAGAAGTGTGAGGTGGAATCACAGATCTGTTTTAATTTGTATTTCTGTAATTATTAGTGATTTTGGAGTATTTTTATATGGCTACTCATAGTTTGAATTTATTCTTTAGAAAAATGTCCGGTCATATCCTTTGACCATTTATCAGTCAGGCAATTGCTATTTTTCTTATACATCTTAATCGGTTCCTTATTATTTTGGAAATGAGACTCTTTCTGACTTCTCGTAGCTGGGAGAATGAGGTGGCACAGGATAGAGTGTTGGAAGTCAGGAAGATCTGTGTACAAATCCAGCTTCTCATTAACTGTGTAACATTGGGCAAGTCACTGAACTGTTTGCCTCAGTTTCCTCACACCGAAGTTGCCTTGCTGTGCTTACAAAACAAACTACTTTTGTCTTATCTCCTGAGTTTGCCTTAATTGACTGGGATGAGTCTTTAACCAAGATTATTTTTTTAACACTTATAGCAACCAGAAAGGATTCACTCTCTGGTATGGCTATCACTGGGTGATTTCACCATCCAGCTCCACAGCCTACTCTCAGACATTTGTCCAACAGCACATCAGATTGAACTCTCTCACTGGTTAGTGAGCCATGAAGTGGTCAGAGTATTAAATTTCCCAAATGCAGGAGGGATAAGGAGAAATAGGTTCCAAAGCCAAACAGATTCTTTCTCATTTCTGCACAAAGAAAAGGAGTGACTCACAGGCAGAAAAGGCATCCTGATGAGTAGATGGTCTTGCCCAACATTAGGTTGCCAGAAGGCAGAGAGATACTAGTCTCTATTTGGGACTGGCACAGAGAAAACCTTCTACCAAATCCCACCTGGTAATCTATCAAAAGCTTGGAATATGGGGAAAGTGCACATTGAAAAGAAAATTTCCAAAACTCAAATGGTAAGACTCAGTTTGAACTGGAATCAGTACTTAGATAATTGTGGGGAATAAATGTGGCCAGATTAATTCAGAAGTTTCGATTATTAGCAACTGCCCATGCTAAACACTAGTCTTCAAGAATTAGAAGGGAGAGAAGTGAATGTATGGTGCTGTGGGGTAGGACTTTCAAGCCAAGACTGTCCCTCATTACCAGGTTCACTAGAGGTATCCTCTGTAAAGGACCCCTAAACAATCCAGATTTCCAGAGAACCAAAGACCATGGCACCCTTGAGAACCACTTTTGTAGAGAGAAGGAAAAAATCAGAAGAAACTTTATAAAAAGAGAGAAAAAGAAAAAGAGAAAGTTTTAGCAAATAGAGATGAGAGAAGAATGGGTAGAAAGCTAAAGAAAGTTGAAGTCCATTTACACTAACAGTGTGAATGGAGGATCTGAAAGCCAAAGGTCTGGGAGGCAGAGCCAAGATGGCAGAGCAGAGAAAGCACTGAGTTAGACTCTCCCAACATTCCCCTCCAAATGACTTTGAAAATAATGCCTTGGATCAAATTCTAGAGTTGTAGGGCCAACACAAGGTCAGGATGAGACTTTCTCCAGCCCAAGATAACCGAGGAGGTGAGCAGGGAAGGTCTGTGACTCTGGGGCAGTGGTCATCCCACAGCTACAACAGCAGCATCAGGTCTTGGAGGTGCCTATAATAACAGCACTGGCACCTTGGGAAACTTTGATCCAGAGATGGTAAGGGGGTCAGACAACTGATCAGAAAGAGATTACTAGGAACCCTTTGCTGACACTGGATTGAGGATCCTGTTCATTGCCCAGAGGTGATTCCAGGTCACAGTTCCAGGGTCAAGAGGAGTTCTAGCTTGTGTGGCTACAGGGGAACAAGGTCCCTTCCCAGGTAACAAGCAGAGCACAGACCAGAAGAGCAGTGGCCACATATCTCCTCAGATCATACCTCTTTGGAAGCACTGAAAACTTACAGACCCCCAGAACCAGCACTGAAGACAGCACAGTGAAAAACCTGAAGCTTAGGACAGTGCCCCCTCTATCCCAGGAGCAAAACACAACTTTAACATAAGGTTGTTTTAAAATATTTTTTCCAGTTCTATATAAAAATCAATTTTTAAGATTTGTTTCTTAAAATTTTGAGTTCCAGATTCTCTTCCTCGCTCTCTCCCCTCCCCTCCTTGAGAAGACAAGAAGTTTGCTATAGGTTATACATATTATAAAATCTAAAGACAAGAAATAGGATGGAAAATGAGAAAAAATTAAAAGGGAAAACTCTGTTCAACCAAGAATGTCCAAAATTCAGCAGTAAAGCTCAGTGAGACAGGAATTGGTGCTGAAGTTTTGGAGGGAGAGGGGCAAACTCTGGCCAGATAAATGGGTGGCCTTTGATCATTGGCAGCTGGACAGAATACAGGTCAGGCTCCTAAAGAGTATTTTGCTCTCCACAGTCCTGTGACGTCACCAGTTCAGTTATTGTTTTCCTCATTTGCAGAGAAGAAAAATGAGGCTTAGAGACAGTGATCACGCAGCTGCCAGGTAAGGCCCCAAGGACCAGAGAGCCTCAGGACTTTGAGTCAGGAGTGGAGACCAGCAGAGTTCTGTGGAAAGTGGATTTGGGGGAGAAGGTCACTGACTCCATTTCCCCCTGTATTTGCTGTTATTGTAAATCTATCCCTTTCTGCCAGATGCTTCTGTGACAGTGCTGACTGCTACCTCTCTTCCCCCAATGACTTTACAATCAGACAAGAAAACGCTTGAGATTCCTGGAATAGTGCCAGGAACTCATCCCTTTCTCTTTATCCAATTCAAAAGAGCCTGGACTAGGGGCTTCACAAACGTTGATTAACTGAGTGATAAAGAAGCAACTGTTTCCTCTAATCCAGTGTAGAAGCCTATGCTCTGATACATTCTTTCCTTTGTAACAACTTAAGCATCCTTTTTCTTATCTGAAGAGATGCACTTTCTTGTCTGCCAGCCCTGCTAGATCTTAGCCAAAACTACTTTGTAAGAAACGCTTGGTCTGTTGTGTTACTCTCTTTGTGCTAAATGGCTCAGGAAGAGGGAATACATATGCATATATGTATGTTTATGTGTGTATATACACACCTACATATATATAAATATAAGCATTTACACACATATACATACATACATACATATGTGTGATTTGTGAGATTGTGAGACACCTGTTCATCACTTACTGATGAGTGCGTCACACTCCAAGAGGGAAATAAACCAGTGTGCGATTTACCCATCTGTATCCTATGCTGGCTTATTCGGGCAGCAGTTAGCAAACACCCTGAAAAGTCTTGCAACAATTTACATGACAGGGCCAGTGGTCTGGGTGGGATGTTTCCCAGGAAAGGTAAAAATCCCAGGACCCCAGAGCGAAAAGGGAACTTTCAGATGATCCATTCTCACCACCTTATTTCACAGGCAAAGAAATTCAGGGCCAGAGGTTAAAGGACCTGCTTAATGCTACACAGACAGTAAGTAGTAAAGGGAAATTCCAGTACCATCATTTGACTCCAAAGCCAGTGTTCTCCACTTTCCTCTGCTTTGCTCAGAAGAGGTCCATCTGCCCCTGAAACACTGCCTCCTCAGCTTTGAGGCTAAGCTAGTGTGTGTGTGTGTGTGTGTGTGTGTGTGTGTGTGTGTGTGTGTGTGTGTGCATGTGTGTGTGTAGGAGGTCCCTGGCCATCTGTGTAGGGGGCTCTTAGAAGGTGTTCAGTCAGGTGAGGAGCTTGGGGTAGGAGGGTTTAGAGGATCTGTCATTCAGGGGTCCCTGTGCAGATCACTGCCCCACTTTCCTCTTCCCTCTGGTCTCAGAGGCATTCTGGGTGTTCCCTGATCTTGCCAGAAAGCCAAGGTCAGTTTCCTTGTGGGCTGCACCCACATGGTACTTTAGGGAGGTTCAGGTGCCATGAGCCTTAGAAACTGGTGTCAGCTGCTGTCCTTAGAAACTCTGGGGAAGGGTCAGATGTGGAACTGGGAGAGCTTCCATCTACCTCTATTTGGGTCAGAACAAAGCCCTTTGTGTCCTGCTACTGCCACCTGAAGGACACAAGGAGAGCTGCACCCAAAGACGGGACCAAGAAAGACTGAAGTGAGTCTGATGTGTGTTTGATGACAACTGAGCAGAAGTTAGCTCCTATCCTCCCCCATGAAGGGTCTGAGCTGGTTCTGTGCCTGCCTGAGAGTCCCAATTCTGTTCTAGAGTCAGTTCAGGAATCCTGTTCAACATGGGCCACCAGGACATTCAGGTGCATCTTGCATCAGTACCAAGCAGGAGGAGCAGTCTAACAAAAAGATATCAACCCCAGAGCAACAGCACCAGAGATGGGTTCCTGGGCCCCCTGGGGTGCCTTATGGCCCCTTATCAAATGAGATAAAATGTGTAAGGAGTGTCACAAATTTTAAAGTGCCCTATAAAGAGTAAATATTGTTATTGTTAGCTATTGTTATAAATATTTCCCAAATCAGAGAGTGGATTCAAGGGCAATTAAACATTTCTAAAACAATTATGAGCTGCACCAGGAGGGAATGAAACCATGCTCATCAATTTCCTTCTCCCATGGTCTCAAGCTGGGGCTGGGTGGGGGCAGGGGGAGAGAAAGCAGCAACCACCACTGGTCCCCACAGCTTCAGTGTGTCTCCTCCCCTTGCGAGGAAGGAGAAGAAAACATGTGGTAAGGTGCTACAACCAAAACCAGCCCTCCATGCCAACTGTCTCCATCCACAGATCAGTTTCCATTACCTTGCCTCCTGGCCCTTCTCTGTGGTCTCTTTCTTGTAAAGATGACTCCTCCACATGGCTCTAGAGGAGAGAATGAGGCTGATGACTGCACAGCCGTCCCTCTCTTAAATGCAATTCACCCTCCTGATATCATGGTCCTTTTCCATACAGTTCTGCTAGTATCCCCAATTCCTCATTTTCATTCACTCTATATTTGTAAGCAGTTACAAAATCTTATCCTTTCTGTCTCCACCGCTCTTGTCATATGCATGTCCTTTGTTCTTCTGATCAGCCACAGCCCTAATTTAGACCCTCTTCATTTCTCATCTGGGCTTCTCATTAGCCTCTTAAGGGGTGTCTCTCCAGCTCCAGCCTTTCCCCTTGCCAATCCTTCTCCCATACACCCCCAAAGTAGCTTTTCTAAAGTCACTTTCTAAAGTACATCTAAATGCACTCCCACTCACAAAGATCCAGAGCCTTCCCCATTACCTCTGGGATCAAGTACAAATTCCTCTGGAAGATTTCTAAAGCTCTTCACAACCTTACCCTTTTCCTACCTCTCTAGGCTGTTTCTCATGAACAATAATAAAAACAGCAAATGTTAGCACAACACTTTAAGGTTTGCACAGTGTCTTGGCTGTGTGGCCTTATTGGATTCCCCGCAGACTCCATAAGGAGCTGACCTGGTCCACTTGTTGCTCCTTGTACTGGACACTCCATCTCTGAGTCCTTTTACTGACCACCCGTTACCTAGGATACTCTCCCTCCTCAGCTTTGCTGTATGGGATCCCTGGTTTCCTCCCAGACTAATCTGAAGCGCCCTTCTATATCAGCTTTTCCTGATCCCCTCTGCTGGTTACACAGAGTCTGCTTTGAATGGGTTTATATACAAACATAAAAATGTAGCCAGATTAAGGAGATGCTTCTGTGGGCAGAGAAAGTCATTAGTATGACTTTGAGGGAGGTGTAGCCTCAGAAAGGCTACACTGTTTCCCTTCACTTGGAAGAGAAACAATTTCTCAATTGGATTTTCCCTGTCTAAGCCTCCCATCATTCCAGTGAAACAACGGCACGATCTGAGTGTAAAGTCTCTTACGAATCCCCTAATTCTACAATGCCACAGAAGACCTTGACTGAAGCGGGATGTTGAGAAAACAATCTTGATTACAGCCTCCCCTTAATCAATGAAGACAAACTCAGGAAATCAGACAAAAAGAATTTATTTCAAAGTCAGTATGTGTTTTAGTTTTTTAATAATGTTTTTATTCATTTTTCTCAATTACATATAAAAATAATTTTTAACGTTCATTTTTTATAATTTTTGAATTCCAAATTCCCTCTTGTCCCTTCCCTGGGCCTGTCTTGATAAAGTAAGCATTTTGATATAGATTATACATGTAAAGCCTTGAGAAATACATTTCCATATTAGCTATATTGCCACAGAGAACACAATGGGGCAAAAAAACAAGAAAAATAAAGTTTTTAAAAAAAACGATGCTGCAGCCTGCATTCAGATGCCATCAGTTCTTTCCTGGAGGTGGATAACATTTTGATAGTGAATCCTTCGGAATTTTCTTTTATCGATGTATTGCTGAGAATAGCTAAGTAATTTGCAATTGATCATCATAAAATATTGATGTAACCGTGTACAATAATCACCTGCTTCTGCTCACTTCGATTTACATCAGTTCATTCAAATCTTTCCAGGTTTTTCTGAAAGTGTCCTGCTTTTCATTTCTTATAATACAAAAATATTCCATTGCATTCATATACCACAACTTGTTTAGTCACTCCCTAACTGATGGGAAGCCCCTCCATTTCCAATTCTTTGCCACCACAAAAAGAATTGTTATAAATCTGATTGTACATATAAGTCCTTTTCCTTTTTTAAATCTCATTGCCATACAGACCTAACACTGACATTTCTGGGTCAAAGGGTATGCATAGTTGGATTTTCCTTTACGCATAGTTCCAAGCTGCTCTCCAGAATGCTTGGATCAGTTCACAACTCCACCAGCCAATGATTAGGATCTCAATTTTCCTACATCATGCCATCAAAGCACGTATTAGGCAGGATCTACCAAGGAGGAAAACTTGAGCATTTGGGCCCAGGGAAGCATCTGTTGTAACAGGACCCACCCAGCTGAGGGAAGGAGACTCCAAGTCAGGTTGGTCACAAGAAGATGCAGATTTTGTCCACAGTCACATCACATAACTGTATAATTTGGAAAAAAGGGTTTATAATCTATGTTGTCAGAGGACCTATCAGCATTCATGAGATTCTGGATTTCTGTCAAACAGACATCAGATGTTATGGAAATAAGTGTATAAACTGATGCAGAGTGAAGAGACTAGAAGCAGCAGAACATTCACACAGTAGCTAGAATAATGATGTGGGGGGCAGGAAATACTGTGGAAGGCCTCCGAAGTGGGACCAATCATGACATTAAAGATGGATGATGAAACATTCCCTTCAGTCCTTGATGAGAAAGGTGATAAACACAGGCCTTGGGAAATAGATCTCAGCTTCCTGATACAGAGATCCAGGTTGGCCTCACAGGGCAGAAAGACACAGAAAGGGGCTCATCACAAAGTTACCCCCAATAACACTGCAACACACAGCCCCAAAACATCTAGATCACATAACCCTGTCCCATTAGGTGTACTGGATAATTACAAACTGAGGAAGCGATCTGAGCTATATGATTTATTAACAAAACAGATGTAATAAAAGGGTCAATGGACTCCCTGGTCAGTCCAAAGACACTGAATACAGAATGAGGTGAATTTTTATGTCTTAAAAACAATTAATTAAATGTAATCAATTAATTAAAAGAAAACAGTTATCAGGATGCAAAACCCAGTGATCTGATTTCTAATTGGAGGAACAGTCAGAAGCTTTCCAAGTTGGGAGGGGGACCAAGTTGGAAGAGGGGTGAGTAGGTTTTGGGGTCTTTCTTTTCCCAGAATTGAGAAATGCTGCTTAATTGCATCCTCACCCATTTACAAAACGATTCAGAGCTTATGCCCTCTAGTTTCCCATGTGAGATCTGTAGAAAAAAGATGGCATGTTGGGGGTGTAAGCTCAGTTCTCACGTGGACAGTCTCAGGCAGGTAAAGGTGAGGACTTCTAAACCTCAGAGTTCTCATGAGGCCCCCCAGGGAACAGCTGGGAACTGAGGTGTGAAACACGGGCTATCTCATACATTTCCGCCTCTTCTCAGTGGGAAACTTGCTGGGGAGAGCATCCCACCCTTGAGATTGGCCCGTGGTCTGAGCACACCTGTTCTTGACTAGCTAAGGGCTGAGAGCACGCAGGGTATTCTCGTGAAAACTATGCGGCGGGAGAGCTTAAGTAGGGTCAGGAAAGCCTGAAGGCGCTCTTCGTGCTGAGGGGCCCTTAGAGGGCAGAGGGTCCCTCCCCTCTCCTGCTCCCATCCTCTTGCTGTACGATCTTTGCCCCTTGGGAGGAGAAGGATTCCTCTCTCCTGACGAAGAATTCACCCTGCACATGTAACTAAGACCCTGAATAAAGCCTAACCCTTGTTCTACTCTGGAAAGTCTCTTCTCTCAACACGTTTATCTGGTTGATCCCCGAAGACCTGGATGACAGGTAAGAAAAGGCTCGGGTAGCCCTTCGGCCTCAAGGCCGAACAATGGCGGATAATATATGGAGCAACATAGGCTGGAGTCACTGCTCAGGAGACAGAATCTAACTGGTTCTCTCAATTCCTACAGCAAACCAGCTCCAGTGTGTAACTGGTCTTCACTCCATTTTGTCACAGGATACCCCATTGAAGCCTTCTGTACAGATGAAGCATCGATGTCCTCCCCTAGAAGGCCACATTTTTTGTTTCCTATAGCTGAGCCTGAACTGTGCCTGAGACTGACAGGGGTAGACCGACCACTGGCTATGGAAGCAGAGGACCCCATCTGAATGCCACCCTGTGTGAGCCTGAGCAGGTCACTCACTACATTCTTTGAGTCTCTCTTCTACTGTCAAATGAGATTGTTGGACCAGATCCTCCCTAAGGTCAGTAAGTCCAATGATCTTGTGATTTCATGTCTGGGGGTAGGAGGAAAAGTCGTTCCATGTGGCCCCTTGGCCCAGAATTCCTCTTCTTGTCATTAAAATCTCACTGATCTCTCAGCCTAGCTCAATGTTCCCACTAGGTCCCTGTGTGATCATGAGTTAAACACTGCAGCACTTTAGACTCAGCCTTGGTTTTTCAGTTTGTCTTTCTGTCCTTCCTGGGCCACAAGCTCCCCAAGGGATAGCTCCCCTTCTCCCTCCCCCAGTACAGAGCTCTGTACAGCATATGTGCTCAATATTTGGGGAATCCCTTAAGCTAGTCTCACCCTCCTCCCCTTCACCCTCTGCCTTCCTCAGTCTTCCCAGAGAAGCCTTTCCTGAGCCCTCTCAATGCTCATGCCTTCTCTTTGAGTTTATCTCTAATTTACCCTCAGTTTATCTTGGTTGTGTCCATGCTGATGAGTCTTATTCTCCAGCTCTCCCTTTTCTAGACTCCAAGATGACCTGGATGATACCATCTCCCTGTTTCCCTTTGTCATTACGATGAATTCCCATAATCTCCTGAAATTTCCCATCTTATAGCTATATTTCATACAGGCTATATTTTAACTGAATATTTCCTGATGAAATATATGGCAGTACTACAATCTCATCAGCAAACTGTCTATAAATTAGACTGCTTTGGGGAAAACATTTTCAGTTAGATAATTGTATCCATACTGCTTACAGTCTAATTTACCTTCAATCAATCCTTATTCAACAACACAGTTTATTCCTTTCCTGATTTAAGTGCCATGTCTACTTTTTATTGTTTGCCTCTGACCCATGTCACCTCCCTACTCAACAAATTCCAGTTGCTCCCTATTACCTCCAGAATCAAATATATACTCTCATGTTTGCCATTATGAGGGGCAGCACACCCCTGCTCCTCTCTCATTTTTGTTCTTCTTACACCTCACTCCCTGTTTTATGTTCTTCATTCCTGTGACAGTGACGTTGTTCCCCATGTCTGGAATGCACCCCCTCTCATCTCTGCCTCCTGGTTTCCTTCAAGTCCCAACAAAAATCCATCTTCTCCTGGGAGCCTTTCTCAGTCCCTCTTCATACCAGGGCTTCCCATCTCTTAATTGTTTCTTATTTATTCTGTATATAGCTTGCACAATTAGTTTGCTTGTTGCCTACCTCATTAGACTGGAGCTCCTTGAGGGCAGGTACAGTCTTTTGCCTCTTTTTCTTTCCCCAGTGCTTAGCACACTGCTGACTCATTTTCTTTTGTTCTAGATTTTAAGATCCATCTCTTTCTTTTCAGCCTCCTATCAAATTCCTGGGCCTGATAAAAGAAGACACAATTTAAGAGTCTAAAACGATGCTTTGAGGATTTGGTCTTTTGAGGTTTCTTTTTACATTTTTAATATTATATATTATATTATATATATTATAATTATATTATATTATATATTATAATATACATTATATATTATATTTAATAGGGCACAAAATCTGTCTTTGAAGAGACTCATATTCCTGATAGTTAAATACTTTATTTGTCTAATATGGAAGCTTTGAAATGGGCCAGGCAGAGGAGACATTTCACAAACAGGAAATTCAGGAGTAAATACCAAAAGAAGGTCAAGATTTTGAAAATCTTTAGAAAGGGGTGACAACATAAAGATATAGGAAGCAGAAACAGTGGTGAAAGACCTCTCCCTCCCCAATTTTCCACAGAGGCTTTTCTGATGTTAAGAAGGAGCTATTTAGTCCACTAAAACTAAACTGATCCCCTCTCTCCCATTACACCTTCTTTTCTTATGAGAAAGGATCAGTTTCTCAAAGAATATTTTGCACGTTCATGACACTGATAGGATTTTTTCTTCACTATGTCTTTGCTGATGCCTAAAAAGATTTCAGCTTTGACAATATACTTTCCCTAACTCACTACATTCTTAAGGTTTTTCCCCAGTACAGATTCTCTGATGATTTATAAGTCTAGAATGAAAGTCTTCTCACATTTATGACATAAAGTTTTTCCCTAGTGTGAATTCTCTGATGTTGAATAAGAGTTGAAAGCTGAATATTTTCACACACTCATCATGTTTACAGGGTTCCTCCCCACTGTAGTTCCTCTGGTATAGAATAATGGCTGTGGACCGAGTGATGAGTTTATCACATTCATCACATTTGTATTGGAGTTGTTTTCATGATAGGGATTTCCCTGCTTTCTTTCAAATGCACCCTTCCTCTCAGATGGCTCTGGAGGAAAATTGAGACTGGTGACCTGCACAGCCCTCCCTCACTCAAAACAAAGTCAAGTGCAAGTCATGTCATCATGTCTCTGATGGCATGGTCTTCTCCTGTAATGAAAGATGAACACAACCCTTACACTTAACATATTTGAAAATATGAATAATATCTATATTAAGGGTGCAAGAAATGTCATCCTGTGGTTCTGTGTCTGAAGAAATCTCCTGATTTGGAGTGAACTCTCCAGTCTCAGTCTCAGTATCACCAATCACTGTGTCTTAGTGGGTGGAGCTCCCAAGCTTCCCACTTAAGCTCCATAGGCAGGGTCTGTATATTTAGGGTCTCCTCAGCTCTTCCCTGAGGTTATATCCCATCTCTAAGGTGTTCTTGTTCTTGGCCACTAGATGAGACCCAATACCCTGGTTCATCAAGTTCTCTTTCCAGATCTTACAGAATGGTCTTTACCTCTTCTCCATCTTCTGCATAACATTATCAAACCCAGGTCTGGAGTTCCTTGATCAAGATGGTCAGGAACTGTTCCAGGACCAATAGGTCTAAGATCTGCTCTTTTGTGTGCACCTCTGTTCTAAACCCCAGATGGCAAAGCTAACAGAGTTGGCTCGGGGCTTCACAGGACAAATCTTGGTACCAAAACTGCCTAAACTTCTGGAAAAAGATCCTGGACCATGGCAGCTGTTCCACTGGATGCTAGCTCCTGTCCATAAGTGTTATACTTTTCTATCTTCACTCTCAAAATATTCTTTTTCAATTAGAGAGAGAGAAATCAATATTGAATCTTCATTGAATTCTGCAGACATTCTGAATTAGAATATCTCAGAAGGAAAGTTATTTCAGCTGGGGTCCAGTCCTGGTAGCTTTAGTTCTTCTTCAAAGTCACTCCTCCAACCTTAGAAAGAGGTGGCTTGCCGTGTGTGGGCTGCTGTAAAAGTATCCACTTACTGCTTGTAAACAATCAACCTGAAGACGCCCAATCCAGTGTCACAAACCTCTTCTGTCAATCTCTCAAGTTGTCTTGGGATGGAAAATATCTTGTCCAGACCCTTTGTCCACTCTGCTAAGCCAAATTTTGATATGAGGTATTATTCTAAGTTGTTTGGAGGGGACTGTTGGGTGAGTTCATCCAAGTTCATGTCTCTAATTCATCATATTGCCTCTGCCCTTTACTTTCAAATCCTGCAATCACACTGACAGCACAGACGAACTTTCTTTGACTCACTACCTGTTCACCTACTGTATTTGTTTAAACTTTCTCTTTCTTTCCTTTTTCTCTTCTGATTTTTTTCCTACAAAAGTGGTTCTTAAGGGCATCACGGTCTTTGGTTCTCTGAGACATCTGGGTTATATGACCATCCTTTTTGAACCAGCACAATAGGAATGGTAATAAGGGGCAGTCATGGTCTGAAAGTCCTACCCCATAGCACCAATGAATTCATTTGCAAAGATTCTAGCTCTTTAGGTCTGGCTTTTAGCACATGCAGCTGCCAATAACCAAAGGTCCCATATTTATTTGCCCAAACTTGCTTCCCACAATTGGTATCTAAGTAACAATTCGAGTCTGAACTGAACTCTGTTACTTGACTTTTGCTCATTCTTCGTTGAACAGGCAGTTTTCTGTTGTCCCAAGCTTTTAAGTGCTTGCCTAAGTGGGGGTCAACAGAAGCTTTTCTATGTGCTGATCCCATATAGATACTGGTATCCTCTTGCCTTGTGGCAACCTAGTGTTGGGCATCCCATCTACTTACTTACCACTGCTCTTTTTCAGCATGTGAATCAGCCCTTTTCATGAGTTTTAGGCTCAGGACCTATTTCTCCTTATCCTTCTTGAATTTAGGCAGTTTAATTCTCTGACCATTTCATGTTTGACCAGCCACTGAGAGCGTTCATTCTGATCTGCTATTGAACAAAAGTCTGGGTGCCATCTATGCAATTGGATGGTGAGTTCACTCAGTGATGCCATGCCAGAGAGTGATCCCTTCATGGTTACCATGATTTTTATTTTTATTTTTTTTTGTTTTGTTTTGTTTTGTTTTTTATTTAACTTTTAACATTTATTTTCACACAATTTTGGGTTACAAATTTTCTCCCCTTTTATCCCCTCCCCCCCCCAGACCCAAGCTTTCTAATTGTCCCTGTGACCTATCTGCTCTCTCCTCTATCCTCCTTCCCTGCCCTTGTCTCCGTCTTCTCTTTTGTCCTGTAGGGCCGGATAGCTTTCTTGACCCCTTAACCTGTATTTCTTGTTACCCAGTGGTAAGAACATTACATTTGGTCCTAACACTTTGAGTTCCAACTTCTTTAGCTCCCTCCCTCTCCACCCCTTCCCCTTGGAAGACAGGCAGTTCAATATAGGCCATATCTGTTTAGTTTTGCAAATGATTTCCATACTAATTGTGTTGTATAGGACTAACTATATTTCCCTCCATCCTATCCTGTCCCCCATTACTTCTATTTTCTTATGGTCCTTTCCCTCCCCATGAGTGTTGACCTCGTATTGCATTCTCCTCCCCATGCCCTCCCCTCTATCCTCCCCCCCACCCTGCTTGTGCCCCTGTCCCCCACTCTCCTGTATTATGACATAAGTTTTCCTATCAAAATGAGTGTGCATTATATTCTTTCCTTTAATGGAATGTGATGAGAGTAGACCTCATGTTTTTCTCTTGCCTCCCCTCTTTATCCCACCACTAATAAGTCTTTTGCTTGCCTCTTTTATGAGAGATAATTTGCCCCATATAACTTCTCCCTTTCTCCTCCCAATATTTCTCTCTCACTGCTTGATTTCATTTTTTTTTTAAGATATGATCCCATCCTCTTCAACTCACTCTGTGCACTCTGTCTCTATGTATGTGTGCGTGTGTGCATGTGTGTGTGTGTGTACTCCCACCCAGTACCCAGATACTGAAATGTTTCAAGAGTTACAAATATTGTCTTTCCATATAGGAATGTAAACAGTTCAACTTTAGTAAGTCCCTTATGACTTCTCTTTGCTGTTCACCTTTTCATGGTTCTCTTCATTCTTGTGTTAGAAAGTCAAATTTTCTTTCCAGCTCTGGCCTTTTCATCAGGAAAATTTGAAAGTCCTCTATTTCATTGAAAGACCATTTTTTCTCCTGAAGTATTATACTCAGTTTTGCTGGGTAGGTGATTCTTGGCTTCAGTCCTAGTTCCTTTGACTTCTGGAATATCCTATTCCATTCCCTTCTATCTCTCAATGTAGAGGGTGCCAGATCTTGTACTATCCTGATTGTATTTCCACAATACTTGAATTGTTTCTTTCTAGCTGCTTGCAATATTTTCTCTTTCATCTGGGAATTCTGGAATTTGGCCACAATGCTCCTAGGAGTTTCTCTTTTTGGATCTCTTTCATGCGGTGCTCTGCGGATTCCTTGAATATTTATTTTGCCTTCTGGTTCTAGAATCTCAGGGCAGTTTTCCTTGATAATTTCATGGAAGATGATGTCTAGGCTCTTCTTTTGATCATGGTTTTCAGGTAGTCCCAGAATTTTTACATTGTCTCTCCTGATTCTATTTTCCAGGTCAGTTGTTTTTCCAATAAAATATTTCACATTGTCTTCCATTTTTCGAATCTGCGTGGTATGTTCTGAGATATCTGTCTTTCTCATAAAGTCCTTAGCGTCCATCTGTACCATTCCAGTTTTGAAAGATCTATTTTCTTCAGTGAGCTTTTGAATCTCCTTTTCCATTTGGTTGATTCTGCTTTTGAAAGCATTCTTCTCCTCACTGGCCCCTTGCACCTCCCTTGCCAACTGAGTTAGGCTAGTTCTCAAGGTGCCAATTTCTTCAAGATTTTTTTGGTTCTCCTTTAGCAGGGAGCTGATCTGCTTTTCATGCTTCTCCCTCATTCCTCTCATTTCCCTTCCCAGTCTTTCCTCCACCTCTCTAACTTGATTTTCAAAATTCCTCTTGAGCTCTTCCATGGCCCGAGCCCATTGGGTGGGCTAGGACACAGAATCCTCGATTTCTGTGTCTTTGCCTGATGGCAAGCATTGTTCCTCCCCATCAGAAAGGAAGGGAGGAAGTGTTTTTTCTCCGAGAAAATACCCTTCAATAGTTTTACTTCTTTTCCCTTTTCTTTGCATTCTCGTCAACCAGTGACCTGACCTCTGAATGTTCTCCTCACACCCACCTCGCCTCCTGGTCCTCCCAGCCAGCGTTTGGGGACTGAGATTCAAATGCTGCTTCCCGCCTTAGGGTTTTTGGCGGGGGCAGGGCTGCTATTCAGTGTGAGAATTAAGATCAGGTGGTCAGGGGCAGGGCTGCCTCTCTGGCTCAGTTCCCTCCGGGGGTTTATGCATAAACCTTCCACAATGGATCCAGGCTCCCACCCGTTTGGGGAGCCCCTGTCTGTAGCCGCCTCTCAGCTTCTATCTCCTGGGGGGGCCCGAGCCACGGGGGCACCCCACTCCCCTCTCAACCCGCCAAAGGGACTCTCTCACCTACCCCCGTCAGTCCCCTGTTGGTGGGGGGGCTTGTAACATCGCTGGAGATCCCGTCTCTGGAGCCTTCTCGGATCTGTACCTCTCAGAGCCACCGCCGCCGCCGCAGGTCCGGGCTGGGCACCGCGTCTGCAGCGCGACGGACCTTTTGCGAGAGGTTTGCAGGTCCCTCTGTGGGTGGGGAGACCCGCGTGGCCGCTGGAGATCCCGTCCCCATAGCCCTCTCGGATCTTTTCCTCACGGTGTTGGTGTCGCTGCCGCGGTAGGGCTGGTCTCTGCTCCCCATCCCGGCGCCCAGTCCACGGCGCGAAGGAGCACCCCGCGAGAGGTTTGCAGGTCTCTCTGGAACAGAAATGTCCCTCGCTCCAATATTCCGTGGTCTCTGGGTGCAGAATTCACCCTGGGTTAGTCCCCTCTGCCATTCTGTGGTTTGTGGGTTCGGAGCTATGCGTATGTGCATCTTTCTACTTCGCCATCTTGGCTCCGCCCCCCATTACCATGATTTTTAAAAGAAATCTTGGTTCAGGTCTTGCCCTTATCAATTAAGGCAAATTCAGGAAAAGGAGTTTACTGAGTAAACCAAGGCAGCCCTTGGAGGGCAGGCAGAAGTCAAAGTGTAAGTTGCTTTTGTGGACAGGAGTAAAACAATTTCCATTTTAGGGTAATATAATTCTGATTAACACATATGAAGAAATGGGATTAATGTCACCTCAGCCCTTTCCCTGTTAGAAAATCTTTGGAAGATGGGATTAGTCCTCAGAAAAATGGAATTGGTCCTGAGTAGACAGCTCTCTCCTGCATGCTAGCTGAGCTCCATACCCAAAAGGTTAAGCAAGATTAAAATATTGGTGGGAGGAGGGTCACTCAGATTAAATTCTGCTGAAGTGATTGACTATACATACCTCTAGGAAAAGACAAAACAGCTTGAAAATTAGTTGAATTCAATTTACTGGAAGAGATGAAGCAAGAGTTAGAGGGGGAAATGGCTAAACGTTAAAGTATAAGTGAAAAGAAAGCACTAGAGGAAGGAAAGGAGAAGAAACAAGAATGTTGGGGGAAGAAATAGAAATAAAGTTAGAGCTATATAAGAAAGAATTGGAAATTCTTGGCACAAGCCTTACCCAAGCAATAGACTTCGTGAAAAATTAGAATGGGGCAAAGAGAATCTAATGATTTCATAAGGCAACAGGAAATATTAAAATAAAGTCAAAAGTTAAAAAGAGAAGTATAAGATATCTCATAGCAATAACTGAACTTGAAAACAGATCTGGGAAAAATAATTTAAGAATCATGGAACTACCTGAAGGCCATAACCAAGAAAAAAAGGGGGGACTAAAAGCAGAGGGAGGGGGGTGGAGAGAGAGATCTGTTTCAAGAAATTATAAAAGGAAACTCCTGAGGTGTTAGAACTACAAGGCAAAGTAAAAATAGAAAGAATCTACTAGTGACCTCCTGAAAGAAACCCGAAAAAGAAAACTTTCAAGAATATTATATTCAAAATCCAGAGCCTCCTGGTCTAAGAAAAAATACCACAAGTAGGCAGGAAGAAAGAATTCAAATACCAATGAGCCACAGTCAAGACCACACAAGATTTGACAGCCATCACTAAAAAGAAGCACAGGAAAGCAAAACATTCCCCAAGAAAACAGGATTTAGTCCTACAGGAGCAGGAAAAAATGAGTCTTTAATAAAATAGAGACAGGCTTTTCGCAAATTCCTGATGAAAAAATCATAACTGAGTAGAAACTTTGAAATATAAAGAAAGGAGTCGCAAGAAACACAAAAAAAGGACAGGAAACTCTGATCAACACAATGACTAAGTACAATTCCAAGTACAATTAGCAGCATTGGGAGATGGGATTAGTCCTCAGGAGATGGGATAATAATGACTTAATACTAATAATAATAATAATAATAATAATGAAACATGCCCCCTACAACCTGACAGAGAGGTGATGCTCTCAAGAGTGCAGACTGAAACAAATTATTTTCCCAAACCTGGCCAATGCAAGAATTTGTTTTAGTTGACTATTCATATGTGTTACAAGTCTTTTTTCAAAGGGGGTGGGAAGGAAAAGAATATGGATTTTCATTAATTAAAAAAAGTCTTTTCACAGGAGGGTATAGGTTAAAGGCCACCAAGATTGGAAGAAAAATAATTAAAGGAAAAAAATCTTCATTGAAAGCTTCTCTGAAAAATAATAATAGTTATAATAACTTACATTTGTATAGAGCTTACCATGTGTCAGTTACTATGCTAAGTGCTTTGGAAATGTCTCTGGTGAGCCTTTCAACAACCTTGGGAAATGGATGCTATTATTATCCCCATTTTACAGATGAGGAAACTGAGGCAAAACCAAGTTTAATGACTTGCCCAAGGTAACACAGTTAAGGTGCACCTGAGGCTGAATTTGTACACAGATCTTCTTGACTCTGGGCCCAACATTCTATCTACTATGTCCTTTCACTGTCCCAACTATGAGAAATGAGAAAAAGATCTCATTTTCAAAATATATAAGAAATGGATTAAAATGTAATTTCCTCCAATTAATAAATGGCCAAAGAATGTGACCAGATAATTTTTAAAGAATAAATAAATTTGGGGAGGATCAGGAGGCGAGGTGGGTGTGAAGAGAATATTCAGAGGTCAAGTCACTGGCTGGGAAAATGCCCAGAAAAGGGAAAAGAAATAAGACTATAGAAGGTTACTTTCTTGGAGAACAGGCATTTCCTCCCTTCCTTTCTGATGAGGAAGAACAATGCTTACCATCAGGCAAAGACACAGAAATCAAGGCTTCTGTGTCCCAGCCCACCCAATGGGCTCAGGCCATGGAAGAGCTCAAAAAGAATTTTGAAAATCAAGTTAGAGAGGTAGAGGAAAAGCTGGGAAGAGAAATGAGAAACATGAAGTCAAAGCATGAACAGCAGATTAGCTCCCTGCTAAAGGAGACCCCAAAAAATGTTGAAGAAATTAACACCTTGAAAACTAGCCTAACTCAATTGGCAAAAGAGGTTCAAAAAGCCAATGAGGAGAAGAATGCTTTCAAAAGCAGAATTAGCCAAATGGAAAAGGAAATTCAAAAGCTCAATGAAGAAAATAGTTCTTTCAAAATTAAAATGGCACAGATGGAGGCTAAGGACTTTATGAGAAAGCAAGATATCACAGAACAAAGAGAGAAGAATGGAAAAATGGAAGATAATGTGAAATATCTCATTGGAAAAACAACAGACCTGGAAAATAGATCCAGGAGAGACAATTTAAAAATTATGGGACTACCTGAAAGCCATGATCAAAAGAAGAGCCTAGACATCATCTTTCATGAAATTATCAAGGAAAACTGCCCTGAGATTCTAGAACCAGAGGGCAAAATAAATATTCAAGGAATCCACAGAACACCGCATGAAAGAGATCCAAAAAGAGAAACTCCTAGGAACATTGTGGCCAAATTCCAGAGTTCCCAGGTCAAGGAGAAAATATTGCAAGCAGCTAGAAAGAAACAATTCAAGTATTGTGGAAATACAATCAGGATAACACAAGATCTAGCAGCCTCTACATTAAGGAATCGAAGGGCATGGAATAGGATATTCCAGAAGTCAAAGGAACTAGGACTAAAACCAAGAATCACCTACCCAGCAAAACTGAGTATAATACTTCAGGGGAAAAATTGGTCTTTCAATGAAATAGAGGATTTTCAAGCATTCTTGATGAAAAGACCAGAGCTGAAAAGAAAATTTGACTTTCAAACACAAGAATGAAGAGAACCATGAAAAGGTGAACAGCAAAGAGAAGTCATAAGGGACTTACTAAAGCTGAACTGTTTACATTCCTACATGGAAAGACAATATTTGTAACTCTTGAAACATTTCAGTATCTGGGTACTGGGTGGGATTACAAACACACACATGCACACACGCACACATACATAGAGACAGAGTGCACAGAGTGAATTGAAGAGGATGGGATCATATCTTAAAAACAAAATGAAATCAAGCAGTGAGAGAGAAATATATTGGGAGGAGAAAGGGAGAAATTGAATGGGACAAATTATCTCTCATAAAAGAGGCAAGCAAAAGACTCATTAGTGGAGGGATAAAGAGGGGAGGTGAGAGAAAAACATGAAGTCTACTCTCATCACATTCCGCTAAAGGAAAGAATAAAATGCACACTCATTTTGGTAGGAAAACCTATCTCACAATACAGGAAAGTGGGGGATAAGGGGACAAGCAGGGTGGGTGGGATGATAGAAGGGAGGGCATGGGGAGGAGAGTGCAATTCGAGGTCAACACTCATGGGGAGGGATAGGATCAAAAGAGAATAGAAGTAATGGGGGACAGGATAGGATGGAGGGAAATATAGTTTGTCCTATATAACACAACTATTATGGAAGTCATTTGCAAAACTACACAGATTTGGCCTATATTGAATTGCTTGCTTTCCAAAGGGAAGGGGTGGAGAGGGAGAGAGGTAAAGAAGTTGGAACTCAAAGTGTTAGGATCAACTGTCGAGTAATGTTCTTGCCACTAGGAAATAAGAAATACAGGTAAAGGGGTATAGAAAGCTATCTGGCCCTACAGGACAAAAGAGAAGATGGAGACAAGGGCAGAGAGGGATGATAGAAGAGAGAGCAGATTGGTCATAGGGGCAATTAGAATGCTTGGTGTTTGGGGGGGGGAGGGGATAAAAGGGGAGAAAATTTGTAACCCAAAATTTTGTGAAAATGAATGTTAAAAGTTAAATAAATAAATTTAATTTTAAAAAAAAGTCACTTCTTAAATTGTAACTTTTCCTCATCCACTCTGTGTCTACTGGCTCCCCACCAAAATGACCTTGTATATATTTTATATAAAAAAAAAAAAAAGAATAAATAAATTTTACAGAAAGAAAGAATAAATATTGTCACTATCCATGTGAAAAAATGGTCCACATCACTAATAATTACAGAAATGCATATTAAAACAGCCCTACAGTTCACTTACACCCCTGATTGCCAAAGCTGACCCAAAAAGGGAAAATGACAAATGCTGGATGGGCTGTAGGAGAAACAGACACACCAGTGCATTGTTGGTAGAGACGTGAATTGGTCCTGTCATCTGGAAAAGGTGCTTAGAACTCGGTTCCCAAAGTTACTAAATTGTGTATATCCTTTAACACAGTGATACCATTACCAGCCTCTATCTAAAGAGATCAAAGGAAGGGAACAAGGACTCATATGTACAAAATATTTGTAGCAGTTCTTTTTGTGGTAGCAAAACTACGGGAAATTCAGGGAGTTCCCACCAATTGGAGAATAACAGTACAAATTGTGGTAGATGAAGGTAGTGGAACAACACTGCTCCACAAGAAATGATGAAAGTGATGGTGTCAGAGAATCCTGGGAAGCATTGGAACTGAAATGGACTGATGCAGTGTGAAGCAGCAGAACATGGTGAATGAAGTGACAATCACCTTGGAAAACCTTAAGGACTCCAGTGAATGCACAACCATCTGAGATTCCAGATAGTCCATGAGGAAACAAGCTACCCATTTCCGAAAAGAGGGACTCAAAATGCAGAAAGATTCAGAAATTTTTCCGTGGATAGTGTGGAAATTTGTTTTGCTTGACTCTAAATATATGTTCAAAGGGCTGGGTTGTTTTTTTTTTTCATTTTGTCAAGAGAAAAAGAGATGGAGGAAAAAATAAATATTTATAATTTGAAAATAATGCTTAAACTAAAAATAAAGGATACCACGTTGATGTCAGTGTGGTCACAGGGAAGAGATCCTTTCCCATCTTTAAAGAGAATGGTCAAGGAAGGAATTGAGTAGGAAATATTCTGGAATATCAATTCAAAATTGTATTTGAATCTAACATAATTATCCTCTTTCAACCTTGGGGAGGGACATGTCTGAGGGAACAGGAAACCCTGCTAGTTTGCATATTTCTGTCTCAAGATGCTTAGATTTAGAATAATGCAAATAAAATTTTTTCTGAAAGACAGGGGCCTAAAATCAGAGTATAGTATTAATATTTTTCTTCAAGAATATCTTTTTATGTCACAATAGAAATCATGTAAATTTAAAGGTAAAAGGGATGATACAACAAGCATTTATAAATTATATTCTACTTGTGTAGAATGTGCTTGACTCTGTAAGAGACACAAAGTTTGGATAAAAATCTCAGTCTCTGCCCCCGAGTAGCTGAAATTAAATGGGGGGAATCAGATTCCAACATGAGTCATATGAGCAGAGCAAGACTACTGTCCTCCCAGAGTTACAAACATAGGGCTACGTAGGGCCCAAGGGAGTGTGGCTAATGAAAAATGCAAAAGACAAAGTTTCTGGGTAATTAATAATCAATTTGTTAATTAGGCAAGCTAATAAGAGATAAATTGATGATTAGTGGTCTATCTCAATAACCAAAGACAAAATAGATGGAGAGCCTGAAAGCTTTAAATAATCCTTGAAAGGGAATTCCCTTGATAGCTAAAAATCAACCTCAAGTGGTGGACATTGAATGAGGAGGAGATCTGGAAGATTTCATCTCTTGCTGCTGAGGATATGGCTTGATCATGAGACTTAGCCATCTCCAGCAATGTGGACAAGGGAATCAATTTCCATCCAGACTGCTCTGGCTGGTTTTCTCCTTCATAAGCTGAGTCACTCTGAACTTGAATGGAGGGGTACAAAGACAGGGGCTGCTTTCCCCAGGTAGAGAGTGCCAATGCCTGTGGGTATCAGGAAAGGCCCATGGAGGACATGGCACCTGAGCTGGGTCCAAGGAAGCCTGGGGTTCCAGAAGGCACAGAGCTGAGGAAAAAGCCCATGCCCAACACTTGGGTGCATTCATGCAAAGGCAATCAGGAGAGACAGGGAATGTTGGGGAAGAGGGACTAGCTGGGAGCAGGGAAGAAGTTTAGCTGCATGGAAAGTGCTTGAGGAAAAGTGAGAGAAAACAACAGTAGAAAGGGAGATAGTTGCCAGATAGTGGAGAACTCCCAGAAAGGGCTGAGGGGTGTGTGGTTGGTCCTAGAGACAACAAGGGGCCCTGGAGACATTTCAGTAGCAGAAGGGGCACTGTCAGACCTGTGGCATCTGCGGGGAGGAAAGAGAGAGAGAGTGGAGGCAGGGAGAATGATTAGAAGGTAGTCCAGGAAAGAGGTGATGAGACCCTGAATGGGATGAGAACAGAGGAGGATCTGGACAAGAAAGATGTTGTTGAGATTAAGGTGACAAAATTCAAAACTGAGGGAATCCAAGAGAGGGAAGGGTCAAGGACAGCTCCAAGGTCATGCAGTTAGATGACTGGAAGGGTGGGAGTGCTTTCATAAAAATGGGGAAGTTTGGAGGGGGAAAGGATGGTGTCATTACTGATAGGGAGACCAGGGGTCTCATCCTCTTTGGTGTCCTAGACCCCTTAGCTAGTCAGTCTGAAGGAGCCTATGGACACCTTCTCAAGGTGATGTGTTTAAAACCATTAAATAAAATATGTAGAATTACAAAGGGAACCATTATATTGACATGGTTATCAAAATAAATTTTATGGACCCCCCAAGTTAAGAACACCTATAAGAGATTTCCTGAAGGGAAGGACATTTGATTTGGTCTTTAAAGATAAGTGAGAATTCAAAAAGCACATTAAGGCATTTTTTTCCAATTGTGTCAGACTCTTCTTGTCCCCAGGGATTTTCTTAGCAAAGCTACTGAAGTAGTTTACAATTTCTAGACATTTTACTGATGAGGAAACTGAGGCAAACAGGGTTAAGTGACTTGGCCAGGATCACACAGCTAGGAAGTATCTGAGGCCAGATTTGAACTCAGAAAGATGAATCTTACAGACTGCAGGCTCAGCACTCTATCCACTCTGCCACCTAGCTGCCCTTATTCCAGGCCTACGGAAAAGCATACATAAAAGCCTGGAGGCTGGAGGATCCAGTGGTATTTATAGTAGATTCCTGTCCCTTCTTAAGCTCTCCCGCTGCATAGTTTGCACGTGAATACTGTGCGTGCTCTCAGCCCCTAGCTAATTAACAACAGGTGTGCTCAGACCATGGACCAATCTCAAGGGTGGGATGCTCTCCCCAGCAAGTTTCCCACTGAGAAGAGGTGGAAATGCACGAGATAGCCCGTGTTTCACGCCTCAATCCCCAGCTGTTCCCTGGGGGGCCTCGTGAGAACTCTGAGGTTTAGAAGTCCTCACTTTTACCTGCCCAAGACTGTCCACATGAAAACTGAGCTTATACCCCAACACTGAGCTAAAGTCATTAGAATTTCCTAGAGCTTTGCCCTTAGCTTTCCTCCTGGGGCCAAACAGAACCAGTCTGATTGCCTTCCCCCAGGACTGTCCTTCAGAAGTTTGCAGAGAGTGACCATACCCCCTAGGTCCTAGTGTCT
Organism: Notamacropus eugenii; assembly: GCF_028372415.1. NCBI lineage: Eukaryota > Metazoa > Chordata > Mammalia > Diprotodontia > Macropodidae > Notamacropus > Notamacropus eugenii. Next base: position 26,354,768 of record NC_092876.1, on the reverse strand, counting down.
CCAATTATTTCAATGGTTCACTCTCAGGACACACAATTTCATCTCCCCTCCTATTCCTGTCACTTCCTCTGGATGACACCTCACTCTTTCTTTAAATGTGAAGCCTGTGGGTGGACACAGAACTCTACTGGGGTATGAAGTAAATCCATGACCTCCCTCCCACTGGGCTTTGAACACCCCCAGCAGCAGCCTGAGGTCCTCCATGAAGTCATGGGGAGGTGGTCCAGGGTCCTAGGTGGCTACACCAGCAAAATAGAAGCCAAGAGGATATAACATATGAGAAAGACTGAGATTATGGCCCCAGGGACAGACTGTGCATCTCTTGTGTGAGGGCCAGCCCAGCTAAATCATAGATGCTTAGCACAGGATACTCACAGACTGACAGCAAGGCTCAGAAAGTCTGATAAGGATCAGAGAGAAGGTTGTAAATCTGCATCAGTGGATGGATTTTCTACACTAAGAAAATTATGAATCCATGAAGCATTGAAGCAAAATCAGATTAAATTATTTAAAACTTATGGAAGTGAATGTTGAAAACTGAAAACAAATTAGTAAATTAGAAAAAAAATCAGATTAATTTTTTTGGCAGCCTCATCACAAAATGTTTACTTATGCTTAGCTTGTAGTCAGATCAGTGACAAGCATTTCTAAGCAATGACTCTGTTCCAGGCATTGTCCTCTCGACCCCAATTTATGCCTGAATTGTTGCCTAACAGCCTCTCTGCCATCCTGAACTAATAGGGGCTGGGAAGGCTCTCCCAGGAGGGCAGCTCCTTGGGGATCCAGACTCTCAGGTCCTGGGGGAGATGCTATCCAAAAAACAGGCAGCTTTACTTCCAGGATCCTTCACATAAACCACGAGCTCCCTCAGCCAGAGAGCTGGGCTGTTGGCTGGCACAGGTGGCTGAAAAGGGTCTTAGTGAGGATGGGCCTCAACTCCTCCAGGCAATGAAGAACACAGGGTTCAACTCCAGGGAATCCCAGAGACTCAGAGTTAGAGGAGACCTCAAGTAATGGTCATCAAGTGGACTGTCCATTCCTACCTGCAGACTCTCTACTGATTCAGTTCATACCAGCTGAATTGGATGAAATAAATCTAATTGTCTCCTTCTTCAATCTCTGAATTTTATGATGTTTGGGTGTTGGAGGGAAAGTGAGTTCTCAGAATCTCTCCCACCATGTCTGTCATCAATGACAGCCAACAGCAGAAGACATAGTCCCATTCAATAGTCAAGAACAAGTCATGGCCTAGGGGATAAGAAATTGGCTCCTGTTGGTTTCATTGGCCAAGAATAACCCAACTTTGTGGGGTTGGGTGTCCCAGGGGCTCAGTTCTGCTCTACAATAGCCTGATGGGCTTGACTGAACAGCGTTCCAGCACTGGGTCTAGAGCAGAAGCGAGAATACCAGGCAGGCTTCAAATGCGGGTGAAGATGAGAGCCAATATCTGCCCAGCTGTGATCACTCACAAATTATATTCCCTGGGGGTCCCTGACCCCAAGAATCTGTCTCTTCCTGTAGTTCTCCTTGGGTCCTCCAGGTGGCACTAGCAGGATGTAAATGGCTCTCTCCTGTTATCCTATTAAGCAGGTCCCCCTGGGAGACAGAAGAAGGAGTTTCCTCTGTCCAACACCAGACCTCTCAGAGAAGCCTCTAAAGGCAGCAGACCCACAATGGATCTAAGGGCACTTGAGCCTCCCTGGGAAAAAGGACAAAGCCCTTGGGAAATGGACCTAAGCTTCCTGGAGACATCAGGGAATACACAGGAATGAAGCTTAGACTCACAGAGCAGAGGGAAGAGGAAAGAGAGGGACTCACCACAAAGTTACCCTTGAAAACCCTGTAATAATTGGCTCCATAGTCCCAAGACCCAAAGCCCTGTCCAACCAGGACACCCTTAGAAGCCCCCTATATAGATGGAGCAGGGAGCTGTGTTCTCCTCCAGAGTTACAAGTTTCAAGAGTTCCCTGGCTTATACCCGAAACAGATGAATGCTGGATTCTGGGTTGGATGACTGACATTTGCTTCCCACCTTTTCTGTTTACTCTCTCTGGGCCCCTGGGCAGGTCACTCACTACCCTCTTTGAGTCATTTTCTCCCGCTGTCCAATCCATAATCTTGGGTTTTCATCTTCCCTTGGTCGGGGAGGGGATGTCATTGCATCTGGCCCCTTGACCCAGAATTCCTCTTCCTGTCACCCAAACCTCACTGATCTCTAGCCCTTGGTTTAATGGACTGAAAGTTGGTTGCCTGGTTCCCATTTGTTCCCTGTGTGACCAGGGGCTAGTCACTGGACCACTCTGAGTGTCAGTTTCCTCTTCTTCAATATAGGGAAAATATTGGCTGACCTTGCAAACCCACAAGGCTATTTGACAAGAGCTAGTCTTTAACTGCTTTAGAGAAATGTCTGTTTTACCGAGTGTTTCTTCTCCTATTGGACCCAAGCTCCAGAAGTGGGTGGAGGCATAGGAAGTCTTCTGTTTCTCCAGTATGGAGCTCAGTGCCTGAGCTTAATATCTGAGGGAATCCTCTGAGCTGGTGTCTCCCTCCTCCTCCCCACCCTGGCTTCCTTCAAGTCCCACTCAAAATCCCATCTTCCAGGACAAGTCTTTCCTGAGCCTCACCTCTTCTCCCCCCAGGGCTAGTGCCTTCCCTCTGAGATGTTCTCCAATTTGTCCTTAATTGATCTTACTTGTACAGACTCCATTAGACTGGGAGAGCAGGGCCTTTTACCTTCCTTTGAATCCCCAGAAATGAGCACATGGCCAGGCACTTAGGAGAAGCCTACAATGTGTTTATTGACTGACTAACCCAAACAAAGGCCCCTTGAGTCCCCAGCCCTCGACCATTTTCCACACTCCACCTCAGCCCCATCCCTGGCTATCTTGGCTCCAGGTCCTGTGCCCTTCCAATTCCCTCCTTTACTGTGCCAAAGGCTTTACCAACATGGTCTCATTTGATTCTCACAGCAAGCCTGGGAGATAGACGCAAGTATTTTCATTCTCATTGCACAGTTGAGGAAACTGAGGCATGTAAAGTTTAAGTAGTTTGCCCAGGGTCATAAATCTACTTAGTATCTGAGGCTAGATTTGAACTGTCCTGTTCTTGCCTCCAGACCCAGCCCTTCTCTCAACCTGAACCAGCCAGCAAGGGGAAAGGTTGGGAAGGGAGCATTGCTAGGAGTGTGTGGGGAGGAGTGTGGGGAGAGAAAGATGCCCCTTTTCTGCTCATAGTATGGGGGAGGCAGCTCTACTCTTCAGCATTCCCTATTCCCACCCCCCACCACACCCTGTTGGACCCTCCCAGAAGCCACAGTGAAATCCCTGAGGAAAGGCCAGGGCACTCTGGCCTGGCCTGAGAGGGGAGGAGACACTCAGCAGTCTGGGTCCTAAAGGCCCCCAAAAGGGACCAAGCACATTCATTGCCCCTGCCTACCGCTCTCTGTGCACATTCTCTACTCCAGGAGGGAAATAAGGGGTAAAGGTCAGGTGTCAGCACAACTGGACAGTAGGTAATACTGAGTGACCCTTGTTCCCCTTGGGGACAGAACCACTTCTCCATGAACAGTGGGAGGGATCTCTGCAGGGGAGGGGCTCCCTGGGAGAGGCAGGAAACCACAGAAGCTGGGAGGGGAAGAAAGAGGAGGGGAGGAGAAAGTTAGAGGCCAAGTCCCTGCCCTGTGGGGCCCATGTGATCCTGGCAGATAGAAGAGCTCCAGCCCTGAAGAGAGAGACCTCAGTCCTCTAGGGAAGGAGGAGACAGAGCAGACACCACCCTGGGCTGCATGCAGAGATACCTCCAGGATCTGCACAGAGGCTCTGTAAAGGAAGACACAGTTCAGGAGGGGAAGGCAGAGATTCCTGGAAAGGAGAGACGTGGTCACACACAGTGTACAGCAGAGACCGATGGAGAGCCCCTCACAAGCTCCCCATAGTGGGGGCAGCCCCTGGAAGGGGCTCCTGCTTACAGGTGAGACACCAGCTCGGCTGGGGCACAGGGGGAGAGAGGGGGCTTGGTGGATTCTGATCCGGGTATAGACAAGTGAATCAACACAAGGACCAGGAGGCAGGAGACCAGTCTCGGGGGGCTGTCCCAGACACAGTCTGTGGACACTTGGCCAGGGGAGTCTTCCCTGACCCAGGGGCAGAGGAGGACCTAACAACTCATCGCTCTCAGTCCACATCCCTGACACTGAGGGCAACATCCAGCCTTAGAGCTAGTAATCTGTGCAGAGGCTCAGGGAGGCTTTACAGTCAGAGGGGTGGGGATTCCCACTCTAATGTGTAATTCCCACTCTAGCTGTGTGACCACGGACAGGCCATTTACTCCTCTTATCCTGTGTTTTCCTGGAACACCACCTTCCTCCCAGGGCTCCTTGGGAGCTACACTGTCAGCCTTAAAATGAACCCACGGCTTAGTGGGCAAGGCCCTCCCTGGGTTTGGACCAGAAGATCTGGGTTCAAATGCTGCCTTTGCTGTTTCCTATTTAATATTGGTCATATGTGGTGCCTTATCTGGGCCTCCGTTTCCTTAATTGTAAATTGAGGGTGTTTGATTCAGGAATCTCTAAGGTCTTCTCCAGGTCTAAGATCTGATTTCTATCCTTAACCACAACACTTTATTGATTCATTTCTCCCTTCAATGTCTGGCTGACCATACCAGCACATTCTGAATCAAGTCAATGGAGGGAGCCAATATTGGTTACAGAGCAAAGTTTTAGGTCCTCTTCAGAGACTGGGACTGACAGATTGATGCAGAGACCCATGAATCCCCTTCAAACACACCCCATTGTGCCCCCAGCAGACCCTGGGGCAGGCTTAGCAGCCCCTACCCCTATGTTGGGGACAGCTCAGTGACCTGGGCCCCTCAGGAGGGCAGAGGACCCTGCTGACCTCTGCCTCCTTCCTCCCCTCTCAGCCTCCATCCTCAGCTGCTGGATCCAGCCAACATCTGCCCAAAGTGCTTCTGTCAGCATTGTGCCAAACCCACCCTATGGAACAGTGGGCAGCAGCGTCATCTTGGACCTCCAGGGGTTGTCTGAGAAGCCTCTCAGCTACACTTGGCAAAAAAGGATAGTAGGCAACGAGATTGCTTTCTACCGTGTTGCTGATGGACAGCAGAGAGTATCAGAGAGTCGGATGAACATATTCTCCAACGGCTCCCTGCTCATCTCCAACCTCAGCCTCAGTGACACTGACACCTACATTGCACAACTTATTAATTCCAATGCTCAGTTCGAAACAGTACAAGGACCTTTGGTCGTGTATGGTAAGTGCTGCCTTTCCCATGGGCCCACATCATCCCTCCAATCCCCTCCCTCAGTCTGGATTGAGAGCCCTCCCCTAATCTCCTTGTCCAGGGAGCAGGGAGAATTCAAAGCATGACCCACCCCCACATAAAGTAGACCAAAGAGATGGGAACCCCTGAAACCCGGACCTGCTTGCTTATGGGTCACTGGGAGCACAGGAGAGTTCAGAGGTCCCTATCTTCTGAGGCCCTAGGCAATCAGTATTTGGAAGGGAACTTCCTTCTTCCTCCCAGCTTTCCAAGGCCATTATGTGAAGCTAGGAGAGGCTGCTGAGGCCTTAGGAGGGGGCACCTGACTGCTCCAGTTGTGCCTGATGCAGGAAACCTGAAGTTCACCTGCCCCAAAATAGTTAAAAGTCCATGAGGCAGAGGGAACTTTGCTGGGGGTAGGGACAGTCACAACACTCCCTTTCCACCTGTGCCCAGCAGACCTAGAAGCCAGACTTCCTCCATGTTCTACAGAAAAAGCCAAGACAGAGGGGCCCAGGCTTCCCTGAAGGGGTAGGCTGGGGCAGAGGGTCACAGCTCCTGCTGGGGTCTCAGGTGGAGCAGAAGAGAAATTCAATGTGGGGAGCAAAGAGGCCACCTCGGGGTCCCAACTGGGATGACTTTCCCAACAAGGAGAGATTTCTAGGTGGGGAATGGTCAACAAGAGCTGCCATTCATACAGTGCCTGGAGGTGGGAAATATCCTCTGTGTATTATATTTCATTGGATTCTCTCAAAGAGCCTGCAATGTTGGTGCTGTGTGTATAAATGAGGAAAATGACCCTGAGAGAGATTGAGTGACTAGGCCAGAGTCACACAGCTAGTCTGTAGCTGGGGCAGGATTGATTTCAGGCCTTCCTGACCCCCATGTAGACCATTCCATCCATTGAATGATGTAGTTGCCTCCTACCATGGAGGGTTACCTGAGGAGAGAGTGACCTCCCCAGCACTGGGAATCTTCAAGAAGAGATTAGATGACCATTTTCCAGGGATATTTGAGTGGGGATCCCTCATCAGGCTTGGGCTGGACAAGATGACTTCTGAGGCTCAGAAGCAGACTCCCAGAGGCTTCTGGGAGATTTCTGGCTCTGAAATGCTGTGGTCTGTGGGGGAGGGGTGACAGTCCAGCACATCCAAAGCCTTTTTCCAGGGTATGCCTTCTGGAAATGGTCCTAGGCATCTGTCTGTGGCAAGATGTATTCAAAGGTTACAGGTGAGAGGCAGGAGCCACTGTTAGGGCAGGGCCCTCCTGGTCATCTGCAGCAGTTTTCCTTTCCCTCAGGAAGTATGCAGAAGATATTGTGGGAGGAAGATCTCGAGGTCATTGATTGACAAGCATTTGGTAGGCATGCAGCTGTAGATATAGGGCATAAAAAAAAAAAGTCAAGGAGCACACATTCTATTGAGGAAACATGGAAACATGGATGTAGAATAAACATGAGGGGAATCAGTCCTGGACTGATGATTTCCTGGGGGAGGCAACCCCTCTGCCAAGGCAGGCTGGCACCTTGTCTCCAATCCTGGTCTTAGAGGGTTCTCTTGGGCACTAAGGCAGGAATTGACTTCCCCAGTATTAAGCAGGTGATGTGACTGAGGCAGAACTTGAACCCAGGTCCCCTTTTCCCCCAGGCAGGCCCTCTAGTTAAATGCAAAGTCATTAGGTAGGGAGGGCACTGGCAGACAATGGCATCAGGAAAGGTTTCCTGGAAAACATCCTGCCAGAGGAAGGGAGGGGGAGGACAAGAGGAGGGCATCCCAGGCTGGGGGGCATCGTTCCCCTCTAGTAGAGGACACTATGGCAACTGGGACCTGAGAAGGAAGCTCAGCCCATTGGACTCACTGAGGAACCTAGGAGAAAACAGGGCACCAAGAAGACCCAGGGATAGGAGCTGAGACAAGGAACTTGTGTGGAACCAAGACTGTAGAGTCTTCTCAAGCTTGAAGGCAGCAGAAGATTGGGCCCTTCCAGAGATAGAAGGTTAGCTGGGCTCTCCCAAGGCTTCCAGCTTCTTCTAGAGGTATAGGGTCAAGGAAAGAAGTGAGCTCTACACCTGGGATCAGAAAATCTGGATTCAAAGCCAGAATTTACTGTGTGTCCTCAGATGAGTCACCTGAGCTCTATGACTCTCCATTACCTCATCTGTAAAATGGGGATACTGCTCCTCCTACTCAATCCTGGCCAATGAGTGAATTGGGCAGCTAGGTGGCCCAGTGCTGGGCCTGGGGTAAAGGGCTTTAGGATAATTTGAGAAGGGGTTGTCAGCTGAGGCAGAGGACATGAGGAAAGGCTTCTTGGAGGAGATGGAAAGTGAGCTGAGGCTGGCAGGAAGACGGTTTCTACAGGGATCCTGCAGTATAAATGTAGGGAAGGGGGTGGGGGTGATGGTGGGTGAATAAGGAAGAAAGGATCCCAAGACTGTAGTAAATTCTCTGTCAGGTGTGGTTTGTGATGGAAGTCAAATATGTTGGAACACTGAGATTCTAAAGAGGAGTGGTGCAAAATGCCATTGGGAAGACGCTGTGCTGACCTGAGCCATGCAGGGTGGAGAGACAGAGAAAACCTGGAGAGACTTGCTTCGCACCCCCCCCCCTCCCCCCGCGCAGTGATGTCCTGAGACCAGAAGGGCTCATGTCAGACATTGGCTTCGGGTTTTGTTTCTGGACTGCTGTGTTGTCTTTGTCTGAGAGCACGAGGTCTCTGGGCTGCTGGGATTCCTTCTTTTCTCCTGGTGTTCATGGTTCTGAGCAGATCCTGACCCTTGAGGAGTTGGCTCCTTCCTCTGGCCTCCTCCTTTCTCACTGGCCATCACTTCCAATGCTTCCTGGGCATCTTGCTGGCCACACCCACTGTTTTGGTTCACGGGACAGGGAGTGTCCATGATGAGTGAGCTCCCTGGGGAATCTCAGACCCCCTGGCTGCTATTCCTCCTCTGCTCTAACATGGAGCTGCCCTTGAGCTGGTCAGAACTGGCCCTTTGGCCAAGGAGAGCTAGAGCTGGAAGGAGCCTTGGGGACTGGCTAGGTCAGCCCTGAGTTACTAGGGACTCTGTGCTTTCTTCCTGGAATAATTCTGGGACTGCTTTTTTAAAAAAATACAATTTCATTTCATCATATGCAAGACACAGGGCAGTGTGGTATATATTGGAATACCTGGGATCCAATACTGCTGACTCCTGTAGCATTGGGCTGTTCTCTGAAGGTCTGAGCTTGACTAATTTCCAGGCTGAGCCTGGAGTCAGAGGGCCTGGGTTCAAATCCGGATCTGCCGCTGGCTGGCTGTTTGGTCACAGACAATGCACAATGTGAGGGCTTGATTTTCTCCTCTAACAACAAGGACACCAACTCAGATAAGGATTCTTGGACTTCAGGGGATTCATAAACGTGGATGGGAAAAACTCACGTCTTTCTTTGACTAACGTTTGGTTTTCTTTATATTCCTCTTTATTTCATTCTGTGAGTTGAGAACCATGACTCTGAGACAGACCCATAGGCTTCCTCAGACTGACGGTTCAAGGGACCCATGAGATAAAGAAGGTGGAGAGCCAGCAGTCCTGATGAACACTGTGGTCCCTGCCAGCTCAGAATCTGTTACCCTATAGGCCGATGAATCATGGTCCAACGCTTGAAGGTTGTACAGCAATGGGGCACACCTCATAGGCAGACAGTGATCCAGTTTGGTCAGAGGATTTAACATGGGTGTAAGAGTGAGATGAGATAAGGTTACAGAGGAAGGATGGCTGAAGGGAGTGCAGAGGCCTGAACAGCAGGTAAAGGAGTTTAACCTTGAGACAGCAGGTAATAGTGAGCCCCCAAAGGTCCTTGAGGAAAGGAGTGATATGATCAGATCTATGTACAATTCCCATTGTTTTCACAGTGGTGTGATGGGTGCATTGGAGGGGCACAAAGAAAGACAGAGAAATCCCATCATGCAGGTATGATAGAATCCTCTATTCAGCCCTGTAAAAGCATCTCAGGTATACTTTAATGTAACCCTCTTATTTTACAAATAAAGAGACTGAGTCCTGGAGAGAGGAAGAGACTTGGCCAAGGTCACATAGAGGAAGGATTTGAATCTAGGACCCTCTAACCCTGAATCCACTGCTCTTTCTCCTTTGCCCTATGGCATGGGCTCTGTCTTGTCTCCACTGGCCTGTCTCCTACTTTCCTCTTTCCATATTTCATCCGCCTTAGCTCCTGTTACACCAGGAGAGACCATGACCTCAAAGCCTTGCTCTACCCCATCTCCCTCCAGCCAAGTCTACTTACTGGGACCCTCCGCATTACAAAAAGTGACAATTTACATCTGTGCAACACTTTATGTCTTACAAAAACCTTTATATAGATGGTCTCATTTGATCTCCCCAACAACTGAGAGGTGAGCACTATTATCCCCATTTTACAGATGAGGAGCCTAAGGCACAGATGGGTTAAATGACTTGCTAGTAAGTCATATCCCTGAGTCATTTGAACTCAGAATTTGAACTCAGGTCTTTCTTAAGTCTAACACTCTGCACTATGCCATGTCAGGTATAAGATCTATCAGGGCTGCCAAGACACCCTCTAAAAAGGCTACCATGACCTTTTTTCCCAGGAGTATGCTCACTGCCCAGCATGTCCTCATGACACATCAGAAATGGCTAGCTGGCCGCCTCCTTGTCAGCTCCTTGGCCAATCCCTCTCAGCCTTACTATGTACAAGACTCTCCCAATATCTTTGCAAGAGATGAGAAACACTCTCCTTCACCTTAAACCTCTGAACAGGGACCAAGGGAGGGAGTGGGAACTCTACCAAAAGGAGGGAGAAAGAAGGTCAGAAAAATGCAAATATTCCTAACTTTTTCCTCTTTGGAAACCAGTCCTTAGACAACTGGGGAAGGATGACCCAAGGAAGGAGTCTGGTGAGTCTGCTGAATTTGCCCCAGGGCTTATTCTGAGACACTCACCTTTCTCAGTGGTCAGGCTGACCTGCCTACTACAAGAGAAGCCAGGGACAAGGAAAGGCCAGTATCTGGGCCCTCCTTGGGCCATGAAGGCTTGCTTCCTAGTGTAAAAAAAGGATATCTGAGCCTGAGGGGACCTTGAAAAAAATCACATTCAACCTTCTCATGTCATAGGAGAAGAAACTCCTGGGAAAAGGGAGTGTCCAGAGAAGAGAATCCAAGGATATTCTGTAAATGGGGATTAACTTCCCCTATGGGCAAGACACAGTCCTAGGCACAGGGTGTTCTATTATGCCTTAGACCCCTGGATTAAAACCAGGTCTCTTGATTTCCAGCACAGGACTCCATTCTACATGTGGCTGTTAGCTGATCTATTCCCAATCTTCCCCTTTCCTTTGGAGTTAAGGGGTTGACTCTAGCTTGTCCTCTGACCTTCACCAATATCTCATCAAGGGGTGGAGGTGACCCTGGCTCCTTGAGATCCAGGCCAAGAGAGCATAAACTCTCCTAGGTCCTACCAAGCTAGAAAGGCCTCAAGTACAGCCAAGGTAATGGCCATGGGAGCCTGTCATCTCTGGACCAGACTCTCATACTGGAAACATTCAGTTCCAGGGGCTTGGGATAGAGGGGAATATGATTGTCAGCCACAGCAACTCAAGATGTTGCTGCCATGACCTGCATCACAGAAAGCAGTCCATGACAATGAGATCAGTTTCTTGGCCTCATCTTCCAAGACCTCCCTCTTTGCCAAGGTCATAGGGAGGTACTTCCAAACCAGATGTTTGGTTAGAAGGGTAAGAAAAGGAACCAAACAGCCATTTTCTGTCTATTTTCTGCACAGGACTACTATCCACACCTACCATCACCAGCAACAACATGGCCCCAGTGGAGAACAAAGACAATGTCTCCTTGACATGCCAGTCTGACAGTCAAGATGTCACAGATCTGGTTTGGTTCATAAACCAAAGCTCCCTAGTTGATGATAGGATAGTGCTGTCCCTGGATAACAGGACACTCACTATAATCAATGTCACAAGGGAAGACCAAGGACCCTATGAGTGTGAAATCTGGAACCCAGTTAGTAGAAATAGGAGTGAACCATTCACCCTGAATATTACTTGTGAGTAAATTCTCTTTCTATGTGGTGCATGCTCATAGTTTGGTGGTGTGTTCCCAGAGGTCAGTCTCATTCAGTCACTTGCCTGAGTGCTGAAGATCAGATCTCTGAGGTTCCTATCTCTCTTGAGTTTAGGGGACCCACAATGGCCATGATGCTTTCCCATCTGTGATGGAGCTGGACCAGCCATGGTGCTGAGCTAGGGAAGGCCTTAAGACCTTCCAAGTTAAGCAATCTCAGGTTGAAACCTGAAAGGTGGAGGGTGAACTGTGAATGCCCAGCTCCAAGGAGGGTCAGGGAGATACAATGGTCCATGGTGATGGGTTATAGAACAGGAAATTTCCCTTCTCTCTGCCTTTATCTCAATATGGACTCATTCTCTTTGCTCCAGATGGACCAGATACCCCCGTAATTGTCCCCATAGACCCTAATTACCCTGTAGGGGCAACTCTTGAGTTGTCCTGCTCTGCTGATTCTAACCCACTTGCCCAGTACACTTGGCTTTTCAATGGAGTTCAGATGATGTCCACACCCCAGCTCTCTATTCCTGTTGTGTCTCTGAATCACACTGGAACCTATACCTGTATTGCATCTAATTCAGTCACTGGCCTGTCTAGCAGCAAAGACATCAATGTCACAGTCTCTGGTGAGTAGATGGACCTGGTCCTCAGATTTGTGTTGGGCTCTCCCCTTCCCTGGCATGAAAGAAACAAAGGTTAGTGGCATTCTGCCTCTTGGGCCCATTGGCACTACATGTTGTGGTGGAAGCAGCTCTGAGCTCAGAACTGTGAAACTTGGGATGGAAACCTGACTCTATCATCTACCTGTGCTCCCAGGTGTCCCTCCTCCATTCTGAGCCTCGGTCTCTTCCTCTGGAAGGCTGGATAGTCCTTCACTGCCCATAGCACAAGACTCAGTGGTAGAGAAAGCCCTTTTTACATTTGGGGTACAAAAAGCATGTGAGCTGTTGTTGTCGTTCTCATTCTCATTTTCATTCTGGTCTGCCCTGCTGTCCCAGAGGCACTCCTCTTGTTCTCCCCCAACTTCTAGGGCCACAGCATCAATGACTGTCCCTGGACCCTGTGGTCTTCCCTTCAGTCTGTCTCACTTGGTGCTATGGGCCTGTATGGGGTCTTGGTTGGAATGTAAGCTCTGATCATGTAATAGGGTTGGGTCTGATCCCCTTTTGAAGGGAAATTCAGAAGATGGGAAGGGGAATTTCAGCTTTGCCTCCTTTCACACACAGATTCACCTTTGCATTTATATGTTCCTTCTTTGTGACATGCAGTATCATGCAGAGACACACGCGATATGAAACTGGGCTCTTGTCTGGGTGAAGGGTCTCATGGTTTGTGATGAAAGTCTAGTGTGCTGTAACATTGAGAGTCTAAAGGGTAGTGGTATGAAATGCAGCTGGGAGGAGGCTGTGTTAACCTGAGCCATAGAGGGTGGAGAGAGAGAGAGAACACCTGAAGGGACCTACTTCCCCTCCTCCACTCTCTGCAGTGATGTCCTGAGACCAGAAGAGCTGATGTCGGATGTTGGCTTCGGGTTTTGTTTCTAGACTGCTGTGTTGTTTTTGTCTGGGATCACGAGGTCTCTGTGCTGCTGGCATTCCTTTCTTTTTCCTGGTGCTCATGGTTCTGAACAGATCCTAACCCTTGAGAAACTGGCTCCTTCCTCTGGCTTCCTCCCTTCTCATTGGCCATCCATTCCAATGCTTCCTGGGCATCTCGTTGGCCAAACATCGCTCTGGGTCATCAGGGCATGGAGTATCCATGATGAGTGAGCTCTCTGGGGAGTCTCAGACCACTGACTTCTGTTCCTCCTGTGATCTAACATGGAGCTGTCTTTGGGCTGATCAGAACTGGCCCTTTGACCAAGGAGACCAAGGAGAGTCCTTAGAGCTGGAGGAGCCTCAGGAACCAGCTAGTTCAGGCCTGAGTTACTGGGGACTCTGGCTGTGCTTTCCTCCTGGAATAATTGTGGGAGTGCTTTAAAAAAAAAACAATTTCATTTCATCATATGCAAAACACAGGGCAGCGTGGTATAAAAAACAATGTTTTCAGACATTGGAAAACCTGAGATCAGACGCTGCTGACTCCTGTAGCAATGGGCTGCTGTCTGAGGGGCTGAGCCTTCAGTAATTTCCTAGAGGGGAAAGAGGGCTGAGCCTGCAGTCAGAGGGCCTGGATTCAAATCCAGATTTGTTGCTTGCTGGCTGTTTGGTCACAGACAAGGCACAATTGGGGGTTTGGTTTTCTCCTCTAACAATAAGAGTGTAAACTCAGATCAGGATTCCTGGACTTCAGGGGATCCATAAACATAAATGGGAAAAACACACAACTTTCTTTTCACTAACTTTTGGTTTTCTTTCTATTCCTCTGTATTTCATTCTGTGAGTTGAGAACCATGACTCTGAGACAGACCCATAGGCTTCCTCAGCCTGACTGCCCAAGGGACCCATGAGATAAAGAAGGTAGAGAGTCAGCAGTTCTGATGATCTCTAAGGTCCCTACCAGCTCAGAATCTGTTGTCCTATAGCCCTATGAATCATGGTCCAAGGCTTGAAGGGTGCAGAGCATGGGGCACACGTCATTGGCAAACAGTCATCGAGTTTGGTCAGAGGATTTAACATGGGTGTAAGAGCAGGATAAGATAAGGCTACAGAGGAAGGATGGCACAAGGGAATGCAGAGGAATGAACAGCTGGTAAAGGAATTTGATCCTGAGAAGTAGGTAATAGTGAGCCCCCAAAGGTCCTTGAGGAGAGGAGTGACATGATCAGATCTATGTACAATTCCCATTGTTTTAACAGTGGTGTGATGGGTGCATTGGAGGAGCACAAAGGCAGAGAAACCAGTCATGCAGGGATGATGGAATCCTCCATTTAGCTCTGGAAAAGGATCTCAGATATACTTTAATGTAACCCTCTCCTTTTACAAACAAAGAGACGGAGTCCTGGAGAGAGGAAGAGACTTGGCCAAGGTCACATAGAGGAAGGATTTGAATCCAGGACCCTCTGACCCTGAATCCAGTACTCTTTCTCCTTTGCCCTATAGTGTGTCATGGGCTCTGTCTTGTCTCCAAGTGGCCTGTGTCCTACTTCCCTCTCTCTCCATGATCCATCCCCTTTAGATCCTGTCACACCAGTAGAGACCATGACCTCCAACCCTAGCTCTACCCCCTCTCCCTCCAGCCAAGTCCACCTACTGGGACCCTCCTCGTTACAAAAGGTGACAGCTTACCTCTATGCAACACCTTATGTCTTGCAAAGACCTTTATATAGATGGTCTCATTTCATCCTCCCAACAACTAAGAGGTAAGCACTATTATCCCCATTTTACAGATGAGGAGCCTAACGCACAGATGGGTTAAATGACTTGCTAATAAGTCATATCTCAGAGTTACTTGACCTCAGGTCTTTCTTAAGTCTAACACTCTGCACTATGCCATGTCAGGTATAAGATCCATCAGGGCTGCCAAGACACCCTCTAAAAAGGCTACCATGACCTTCTTTCCCAGGAGTATGCTCACTGCCCTGCATGTCCTCATTACACATCAGAAATGGCTAGCTGGCCTCAGCCTTCTCAGCTCCTTGCCCAATCCCACTCAGCCTTACAACCTAACAAGGCTCTCCCAGTATCTTTGCAAGAGATGAGACACACTCTCCTTCACCTTAAACCTCTGAACAGGGACCAAGGGAGGGAGTGGGGACTCTGCCAAAAAGAGGGAGAAAGAAGGTCAGAAAAATGCAAATATTCCTAACTTTTTCCTCTTTGGAAACCAGTCCTTAGACAGCTGGGGAAGGATGACCCAAGGAGGGAGTCTGGTGAGTCTGCTGAATTTGCCCCAGGGCTTATTCTGAGACACTACCTTTCTCAGTGGTCAGGCTGACCTGCCTACTACAAGAGAAGCCAGGGACAAGGAAAGGTCAGTATCTGGGCCCTCCTTGGGCCATGAAGGCTCTGCTTCCTGGTGTAACAAAAAGACATCTGAGCCTGAGGGGACCTTGAAGAAAATCACCTTCAACATTCTCATGGGGTAGGAAAAGAAACTCCTGAGGAAAGGGAGTGTCCAGAGCAGAGAATCCAAGGATATTCTGTAAATGGGGATTAACTTCCCCTAAGAGCAAGACACAGTCCTAGGCACAGGGGGTGCTATTATGCCTTAGAAGCCCCTAGATTAAAACCAGGTCTCTTGATTTCCAGCACAGGATTCCATTCTGCATGTGGCTGTTAGCTGATCTATTCCCAATCTCCCCCTTTCCTTTGGAATTAAGGTGATGCCTCTAGCTTGTCCTCTGACCTTCACCAATATCTCATCAAGGTGTGGAGGTAACCCTGCCTTCTTGAGATCCAGACCAAGAGAGCATAAACTCTCCTAGGTCCTGGCAAGCTAGAAAGGCCTCAAGTACAGCCAAGGTAATGGCCATGGGAGCCTGTCATCTCTGGACCAGACTCTCATACTTGAAAGATTCAGCTCCAGGGGCTTCGGATTGAGGTGAATATGGTTGTCAGCCACAGCAACTCAAGATGTTGCAGCCCTCCTAAGGCCTGAATATGCCATGACCTGCATCACAGAAAGCAGTCCATGACAATGAGATCACAGGTTCTTGGCCTCATCTTCCAAGACCTCCCTCTTTGCCAAGGTCATAGGGAGGTACTTCCAAACCAATTGTTTGGTTGGAAAGGTAAGAAAGGGAAGTAAATCATCATTTTCTGTCTACTTTCTGCACAGGACTACTATCCAAACCTAACATCACCAGCAACAACATGGCCCCAGTGGAGAACAAAGACAATGTCTCCTTGACATGCCAGGTTGACAGTCAAGATGTCACAGATCTGGTTTGGTTCATAAACCAAAGCTCCCCAGTTGGTGATAGGATAGTGCTGTCCCCGGATAACAAGACACTCACTATAATCAATGTCACAAGGGAAGACCAAGGACCCTATGAGTGTGAAATCTGGAACCCAGTTAGTAGAAATAGGAGTGAACCATTCACTCTGAATATTACTTGTGAGTAAATTCTCTTTCTATGTGGTGCATGCTCATAGTCTGGTGGTGTGTTCCCAGAGGTCAGGCTCATTCAGTCACTTGTCTGAGTGCTGAAGATCAGATCTCCGAGGTTCCTATCTCGACCTTAGGGGGCCCACATTGGCCATAATGCTTTCCCATCTATGATGGAGCTGGGCCAGCAATGGTGCTGAGCTAGGGAAGGCCTTAAGACCTTCCAAGTTAAGCAATCTCAGGTTGAAACCTGAAAGATGGAGGATGAGCTGTGAATGTCCAGCTCCAAGGAGGGTCAGAGAGACACAATGATCTCTGGTGATGGGTTATAGAACAGGAAATTTCCCTTCTCTCTGCCTTTATCTCAATATGGACTCATTCTCTTTGCTCCAGATGGACCAGATACCCCCGTAATTGTCCCCATAGACCCTAATTACCCTGTAGGGGCAACTCTTGAGTTGTCCTGCTCTGCTGATTCTAACCCACCTGCCCAATACACTTGGCTCTTCAATGGAGTTGAGATAACATCCACACCCCAGCTCTCTATTCCTAATGTGTCATTGAATCACACTGGAACCTATACCTGTATTGCATCTAATTCAGTCACTGGCCTGTCTAGCAGCAAAGACATCAATGTCACAGTCTCTGGTGAGTAGATGGACCTGGTCCTCAGCTTTTTTTTTGGGGCTCTCCCCTTCCCTGGCATGAAAGAAACAAAGGTTAGTGGCATTCTGCCTCTTGGGCCCATTGGCACTACATGTTGTGGTAGAAGAAGCTCTGAGCTCAGAATCATGAAACTTGGGATGGAGACCTGACTCTATCATCTACCTGTGCACCCAGGTGTCCCTCCTCCATTCTGAGCCTCAGTTTCTTCCCTTGGAAGGCTGGATAGTCCTTCACTGCCCATAGCACAAGACTCAGTGGTAGAGAAAGCCCTTTTTACATTTGGGGTACAAAAAGCATGTGAGCTGTTGTTGTCGTTCTCATTCTCATTTTCATCCTGGTCTGTCCTTCTGTCCCAGAGGCACTCCTCTTGTTCTCCCCCAACTTCTAGGGCCACAGCATCAATGACTGTCCCTGGACCCTGTGGTCTTCCCTTCAGTCTGTCTCACTTGGTGCTATGGGCCTGTATGGGGTCTTGGTTGGAATGTAACCTCTGATCGTGTAATAGGGTTGGGTCTGATCCCATTTTGAAGGGAAATTCAGAAGATGGGAAGGGAAATTTCAACTTTGTCTCCTTTCACACACAGATTCACCTTTGCATTTATATGTTCCTTCTTTGTGACATGCAGTATCATGCAGAGACATACGCGATATGAAACTGGGCTCTTGTCTGGGTGAAGGGTCTCATGGTTTGTGATGAAAGTCTAGTGTGCTGTAACATTGAGAGTCTAAAGGGTAGTGGTATGAAATGCAGCTGGGAGGAGGCTGTGTTAACCTGAGCCATAGAGGGTGGAGAGAGAGAGAGAGAGAACACCTGAAGGGACCTACTTCCCCTCCTCCACTCTCTGCAGTGATGTCCTGAGACCAGAAGGGTTGTTGTTGGATGTTGGCTTCGGGTTTTGTTTCTGGACTGCTGTGTTCTCTTTATCTGCAAGCACAAGATCTCTGGGCTGCTGATATTCCTTAGTTTTTCCTGGTGCTCATGGTTCTGAACAGATCCTAACCCTTGAGAAACTGGCTCCTTCCTCTGGCTTCCTCCTTTCTCATTGGCCGTCCTTTCCAATACTTCCTGGGCATCTTGTTAGCCACACTCTCTGCTCTGGGTCATCAGGGCATGGAGTGTCCATGATGAGTGAGCTCCCTGGGGAATCTCAGACCCCTGACTGCTGTTCCTCCTCTGCTCTAACATGGAGCTGTCTTTGGGCTTATCAAAGCTGGCCCTTTGACCAAGGAGAGCCCCTAGAGCTAGAGGAGCCTCAGAAACCAGTTAGTTCAGGCCTGAGTTACTGGGGACTCTGGCTGTGCTTTCTTCCTGGAATAACTCTGGGACTGCTTTAAAAAAAAAATTTCATTTCATCATATGCAAGACACAGGGCAGTGCGGTATAAAAAGCAATGTTTTCAGACATTGGAAAACCTGAGATCAGACGCTGCTGACTCCTGTAGCAATGGACTGTTCTCTGAAGGTCTGAGCCTTCAGTAATTTCCTAGAGGGGAAAGAGGGCTGAGCCTGCAGTCAGAGGGCCTGGGTTCAAATTCAGATCTGCTGCTGGCTGGCTGTTTGGTCACAGACAAGGCACAATGTGGGGATTCAGTTTTCTCCTCTAACAACAAGGGCATCAACTCAGGTAAGGATTCTTGGACTTCAGGGGATCCATAAACATGGATGGGAAAAACTCACATCTTTCTTTTCACCAACTTTTGGTTTTCTTTATATTCCTTTGTATTACTTCTGTGAGTTGAGAACCATGACACTGAGACAGACCCATAGGCTTCCTCATACTGACAGTTCAAGGGAACCATGAGGTAAAGAAGGTGGAGAGCTAGCAGTCCCGATGATCACTGAGGTCCCTGCCAGCTGAGAATCTGTTACACTATAGCCCTATGAATCATGGTCCAAGGCTTGAAGGTTGTACAGCATGGGGCACACCTCATAGGCAGATAGTCATCCAGTTTGGTCAGAGGATTTAACATGGGTGTAAGAGTGGGATGAGATAAGGCTACAGAGGAAGGATGGCTCAAGGTTGTGCAGAGGCCTGAATAGCAGATAAAGAAATTTGATCCTGAGAAGTAGGTAATAGTGAGCCCCCAAAGGTCCTTGAGGAAAGGAGTGATATGATCAGATCTATGTACAATTCCCATTGTTTTCACAGTGGTGTGATGGGTGCATGGGAGGGGCACAAAGAAAGGCAGAGAAACCAGTCATGCAAGGATGATGGAATCCTCCAGTTAGCTCTAGAAAAGGATATCAGATATCCTTTAATGTAACCCTCTCATTTTACAAACAAAGAGACTGAGTCCTAAAGGGAGGAAGAGACTTGGTCAAAGTCACATAAAGAAAATATTTGAATCTAGGACCCTCTAACCCTCAATCCACTGCTCTTTCTCCTTTGCCCTATGGCATGGGCTCTGTCTTGTCTCCACTGGCCTGTCTCCTACTTCCCTCTTTCCATATTTCATCCGCCTTAGCTCCTGTTACACCAGGAGAGACCATGACCTCAAAGCCTTGCTCTACCCCATCTCCCTCCAGCCAAGTCTACTTACTGGGACCCTCCGCATTACAAAAAGTGACAATTTACATCTGTGCAACACTTTATGTCTTACAAAAACCTTTATATAGATGGTCTCATTTGATCTCCCCAACAACTGAGAGGTGAGCACTATTATCCCCATTTTACAGATGAGGAGCCTAAGGCACAGATGGTTTAAATAACTTGCTAGTAAGTCATATCCCTGAGTCATTTGATCTCAGGATTTGAACTCAGGTCTTTCTTAAGTCTAACACTGCACTATGCCATGTCAGGTGTAAGATCCATCAGGGCTGCCAAGACACCCTCTAAAAAGGCTACCATGACCTTCTTTCCCAGGAGTATGCTCACTGCCCTGCATGTCCTCATGACACATCAGAAATGGCTAGCTGGCCTCAGCCTTCTCAGCTCCTTGGACAATCGCACTCAGCCTTACAACAGACAAGGCTCTCCCAGTATCTCTACAAGAGATGAGACACACTCTCCTTCACCTTAAACCTCTGAACAGGGACCAAGGGAGGGAGTGGGAACTCTACCAAAAGGAGGGAGAAAGAAAGTCAAAAAAATGCAAATATTCCTAACTTTTTCCTCTTTAGAAATCAATCCTTAGACAGCTGGGGAAGGATGACCCAAGGAGGGAGTCTGGTGAGTCTGCTGAATTTGCCCCAGGGCTTATTCTGAGACACACACCTTTCTCAGTGGTTAGGCTGACCTGCCTACTACAGAGAAGCCAGGGACAAGGAAAGGCCAGTATCTGGGCCCTCCTTGGGCCATGAAGGCTCTGCTTCCTGGTGTAACAAAAAGACATCTGAGCCTGAGGGGACCTTGAAGAAAATCACCTTCAACATTCTCATGGGGTAGGAAAAGAAACTCCTGAGGAAAGGGAGGGTCCAGAGCAGAGAATCCAAGGATATTCTGTAAATGGGGATTAACTTCCCCTAAGAGCAAGACACAGTCCTAGGCACAGGGGGTGCTATTATGCCTTAGAAGCCCCAGATTAAAACCAGGTCTCTTCATTTCCACCCCAGGACTCTCCATTCTGCATGTGGCTGTTAGCTGATCTATTCCCAATATCCCCCTTTCCTTTGGAATTAAGGTGATGCCTCTAGCTTGTCCTTTGACCTTCACCAATATCTCATCAAGGTGTGGAGGTAACCCTGCCTTCTTGAAGTTCAGGCCAAGAGAGCATAAACTCTCCCAGGTCCTGCCAATCTAGAAAGGCCTCAAATACAGCCAAGGTAATGGCCATGGGAGCCTGTCATCTCTGGACCAGACTCTCATACTGGAAACATTCAGCTCCAGGGGCTTGGGATTGAGGTGAATGTGGTTGTCAGCCACAGCAACTCAAGATGTTGCAGCCCTCCTAAGGCCTGAAAAAGTCATGATCTGCATCACAGAAAGCAGTCCATCCCATTGAGATCACAAGCTCTTGGCTTCATCTTCCAAGACCTCCCTCTTTGCCAAGGTCATAGGGAGGTACTTCCAAACCAGATGTTTGGTTGGAAAGGTAAGAAAGGGAAGTAAATCATCATTTTCTATCTACTTTTTGCACAGGACTACTATCCAAACCTAACATCACCAGCAACAACATGGCCCCAGTGGAGAACAAGGACAATGTCTCCTTGACATGCCAGTCTGACAGTCAAGATGTCACAGACCTGGTTTGGTTCATAAACCAAAGCTCCCCAGTTGGTGATAGGATATCACTGTCCCTGGATAACAGGACACTCACTATAATCAGTGTCACAAGGGAAGACCAAGGACCCTATGAGTGTGAAATCTGGAACCCAGTTAGCAGAAATAGGAGTGAACCATTCACCCTGAATATTACTTGTGAGTAAATTATCTTTCTATGTGGTGCATGCTCATAGTCTGGTGGTGTGTTCCCAGAGGTCAGGCTCATTCAGTCACTTGCCTGAGTGCTGAAGATCAGATCTCTGAGGTTCCTATCTCTCTTGAGTTTAGGGGGCCCACATTGGCCATGATGATTTCCCATCTGTGATGGAGTTGGATCAGCAATGGTGCTGAGCTAGAAAAGGCCTTAAAACCTTCCAAGTGAAGCAATCTCAGGTTGAAACCTGAAAGGTGGAGGATGAGCTATGAATGTCCAGCTCCAAGAAGGATCAGGGAGACACAATGATCTCTGGTGATGGGTTATAGAACAGGAAATTTCCCTTCTCTCTGCCTTTATCTCAATATGGACTCATTCTCTTTGCTCCAGATGGACCAGATACCCCCGTAATTGTCCCCATAGAACCTAATTACCCTGTAGGGGCAACTCTTGAGTTGTCCTGCTCTGCTGATTCTAATCCACTTGCCCAGTACACTTGGCTTTTCAATGGAGTTCAGATGACGTCCACACCCCAGCTCAGTATTCCTGATGTGTCTCTGAATCACACTGGAACCTATACCTGTAATGCATCTAATTCAGTCACTGGCCTGTCTAGCAGCAAAGATGTCAATATCACAATCTCTGGTGAGTAGATGGACCTGGTCCTCAGCTTTTTTTGGGGGGCTCTCCCCTTCCCTGGCATGAAAGAAACAAAAATTAGTGGCATCCTGCCCCCTGGGTCCCTTGGCACTACATGTTGTGGTGGAAGGAGCTCTGAGCTCAGAATCATGAAACTTGGGCTGGAGACCTGACTCTATCATCTACCTGTGCACCCAGGTGTCCCTCCTCCATTCTGAGCCTCAGTCTCTTCCTCTGGAAGGCTGGATAATCCTTCACGTCCTTTAGCACAAGATTCTGTGGTAGAGAAAGTTCTTTTTACATTTTGGGTACAAAAAGCATGTGAGTTGTTGCTGTCATTCTCCTCCTCCTTCTCATTTTCATTCTCTTCTGTCCCAGAGGCATACCTCTCATTCTCCCCCAAGTTCTAGGGCCCCAGCATCAATGACTGTCCCTGGACAGTCTTTCCTTCAGTCTGTTTCACGTGGCGCTATGGGCCTGCATGGGGGTCTTGGTTGGAAAGTAAGCTCTGATCATGTAAAAGGCTTGGCTCTGATCCCTTTCAAAGGGAAATTCAGAAGATGGGAAGGGGAATTTCAGCTTTGTCTCCTTTCACACACAGATTCACCTTTGCATTCATACGTTCCTTCTTTGTGACATGCAGTATCACGCAGAGACATACTCGATATGAAACTGGGCTCTTGTCTGGGTGACTGGTTGAATACCTGTACCTAGATCTGGCATCTCAAAACTGTCTCACTTCCCTGGTCTCGCAGCTTGCCTGCCATTCCACATGTGCTCTGTGGACAATGGTTTCTGAGTAGATATTGTCACTCATATGTACTGATGACAGACCCTCTGCATCCTGATTCACACTGGTGTATAGCAGGATACTAGAGAGATCATCTGTGGCCTCAGTTTCCTTTTCTTTCTTAGCCCCATTAAGATCTCTGGCAAAATTCATGGACTTTTGTTGTTACAAACCCACAGCTTCCTGCACGTATATGTGTTGTGTTGAAAGGAGTTGAGTCTGAGGTAGGTGGAATGGAAAACAGGAGAAAGAGTAGAACGGTGGGCTGGGGATTTGACCCTGGGAAATTCAGGCTGCAGCAGGATGTGCCTTCAAGGTGGGATGACTCTTCTTGGCCTAAAGCTGCACAGAAAGATCCCTAAGGCCCACATAAGACTTATTTCTTAAATGTATTATTGTCTTTGCATTATTATATTTTTATTTGTCTTGGTAAATATTTTCCATTTACATTTCAGTCTGGTTCACTCTGCACTTGAGAGTATTTTATACCTTTGGCTTTAATTTCTTAATTTAAAATTTTCAATTACCCCAAGTCTATTTCCTCTCCCTTCTTCTTCTTGCCTACCCCACTAAAGAAAAAGGAAATTCTTGTGACAGATATGGACAATCAAGCAAAACTAATTCTCATGTTGGCTATACCCACAAAATCTCTCCACCAGTGTGTACCCTGAGTCTGTCATCTCTGTGGTAGGAAGTGAGGAGCTTATTTCATTGTGTGTCTTTGTGACTCCTGGTTGGTCACTGCACTGATTAGAGTCCTCAGTCTTTCAAAGTACTTTGCCTTTATAGTGCTGTAGTTATTGTATAAATTCTTCTCTTGGTTCTTCTCACTTAATTCTGAATCAGTTCATACAAATCTTCGGAGGTTTCCGTTCTTGACCCTGTCTTGGTAGATGTTCTTATCTCTGACTTGGGTCAAATGAGACAATATACATAAAGAGCTGTGTAAGTGGTGGCTCTTATTCTAATAATTATACAGACTGAAAGCATAATTTTGAAATTTAAGAGGAAAAAGTCAAGAGGAAGATGACAATATGCGTGGACCAATTAGAATCCAGAAGCATTTCAGCAAGCTGGTCTGGTGAATGAAATGTGACCAGATGAAAATTATTGGGCACCAATGTCAGGTCCTGCCCTTGAGTTCAAAAAGTCCAAAGCATAAACAAAAATGGGTCCAGATGGGGAAAGTACTAGTCACCAAGTTATAGGAAAATATAGTTCAAGAAAGTAAGGAGAGTTGGCTTAGAGAGGGGGAGATTGGGGCAAACAGGACACCTGACTTTTGGACATAATGTTAAATTTCCTAAAAAGAGGCCAAGCTCCCATGAAAGAGGGGATCATCACAAACTCAGAATCCAATGGTAAAACAGCAGTTCATCTGAAAAAATAACTTGACAGGGGGAGGAGGGGCAGGGCTCTGAGTGGACCACAAGCTTCATACTTGAGTCAATGGAATGATAAGGTAGCCAAAAAACGTACTGCAATTAAAGCATGGCCACTGCCAAGGAAAAGGAGATAACAGCCCTTCCAGACCATCCAGTGGCATTCAGAGTATTGTATCTGGTTCTAGATGACACAGTTTACAAAGGACATTGAGACACTGGAGAGTGTCCAGAGGAAGGCAACAAGATTGGTGAAGCATCTGCTATCCATATCATTGGTGGGCCAGCTGAGGGAACTTAGGTTAGCCTGGGGAAGAGAAGGCTTGGGGGAGACATATGATAGCAGTTTGTTGGACTGTTCCAGGGAAGGGAAATCAGATGTGTTCCATCTGGCCTCAGAGGGCAGAGCCAGGAGCACACAGAGGTAAACGGAGAGAGGGCACAATGGCCTTAAAGGTCCCATGCAACTGGACATTTTGGTCTTCAGTGGGAAACTCCCTTAAGTGGTCCCAAGTTAGAATAGGTTCCTCAAGAGCAAGTAGGTTCAAAGGAGATTGTACCTGTAAAGCACTTAGCACAGTGCCGAGCACACCCAGTAGTCACTAAAGGCTTAATAAAAGCTCCTTCCCTTCTCCATCCTTCCTTTTCTCCTCTTTGGGGGCTCCACTAGCATCTGTCAAGTAGAATGTACTAAAGATTCTTCTTCAGGCCTGAGATGGTTTTGATGGTCACCAAAGTCCCATCAACTCCAAAATCACAGGGCTGTGTCTCCAAGTCTTTTGTAGCTATCAAGCAGAAAAGGGATTTGTCTTGCTGTACTTGACCCCAGAGCAGTGAATCAAAGGTGCAGAGATGTAGAATCAGGCTAATTGTCAGAGCAAACTTTCTAACTGTTACAGTGATCCAAAATGGGGGCAGATAGCCTTGACAGACAGAAGGCTTCTCCTCAGTAGAGGTCTCCAAACAAAGATGAGATTCAACTGGGACTAAATGACCCTCTCTTCAAAGTCTCTAGGTTCAGAGGAATTGACTGAATACAAATGGTGGGGAAAGAGACCTGACAACAGTTGGTGTAGAAAAAATTCATGGACTGTTCGGACTAAAAGCTGACTCAATCTTGGGCTGTAGCAATAGAAGCAGGCTGTCTGGAGCCAGGGAAGCAGGGGTCCTTCTGGGCTCTGGGAGGGACAGGCCAGCCTGGGATCAAATGCTGTGTTCCTTTCTGGGCACCTCATGTTAAGATGGACGTGGACAAGACCCCAGTGATGTCTCATGGAGCCAGGAAGGTCCATCATTAGGAGACTGCTCTTTGCCAAGTGAGGAGAGGCCCATCATTCCAAGCTTAGGCACGAGATGAATTCTTCAGTTTCAGAAGTTCACGATATTCGTTTGCTAAGGATAGAGGGGCAAGAACTATGGGGTAGAGGGAAGACCTCCTACAAATCATAGTTAATTGAAGCATCAGAGTATCCACCCACAACAATGTGGTGACTCAGTCATGGCTGGAGGGATTGATCAGAGTAGGGAGGGCACAAGAAAACAGTTCTCAGGATCCTGAAAGGCCTTTGTGTGGTAGCAGGTCAGCGATGCTCTATATTGTTCCTGAGGGGAGAACTAGGACCCAAGGGCCCTAGAGTGCCAGTGTCACACAGCATAAGGGAGACCTCACAAGCAGAGGTGACCACCAGGGAAACAGGACCTGAACATTGATAAGGTCATGAATGAGCAGAGGCTGGATGACCATTGATCAGTCAAGTTGAGGGATCTTGGGCCAGGTGCCCCCTGCCATCTCTGGTTCTCTGCTGATCAGACAGGGGCAGAGTGTTGGTCTACCCTGGGTCTCATCCCAGCCAAGGCTCCTGAGCCGTTAGGGGATGCTGCAGTGTCTCTCCTGGGGCAGAGAGCATCTGTTGACTTCTTTGTGTCCCCAGCTGGTCAAGGGAGAAACAAACACAGCTCTAGGGTGAGGAGGAAGAGAACAAGGAGTTTTTGAGTGCCTACTGTGTGCAGACACCATGCTGAGCTCTTTATAAATGTCATCTCATTTGACCATGGATGGTGCATAAGGCTCAAATCTGCAGGGAGCCTGTGGGAGCCCAAGGTTTTCATACCACAAGCCAGGCACTGTGGATGTCCTGGGTCTCCCCATGAGGTACCCTGTCTATACTCCTCTCCAGGGGAGGTTTTTGGAAGGGAGAACAGCCACCCTCACACACATGGGAGCCCAACCCTGGCAGGGGCTCTGATTTGGAAAGGAGACTGGATTTTCCAGTGAAACTACATGGGGCCCCAGGGTCCTCCTAAGGCACCTGAGGAAGGGGGAACCCAAAGCATAGCAGCTCTGAGCTCAGGATTATTTCTCTGCCAATTGCTCCCATACCTATAGGGAGACAACATCCTCAGAGAATTTAGGGTGTGCTGAAGAGAACTTGGCTTCAGAACCAGAATGCCTGGGTTCCAACCTTAAGTCTGTTATTGTTATCCAATGAACCTTGAACAAGTCACCTGACCCCTGGGAGCCCTCGTTTTTCCCAACAGGAAAGTAAGGGGGTGCATTAGATGATGGTGAAGGCTCTTTGAGATGGAGATCCAGGGTCCTCTGATTTCTGCCTTCAGGTTCCTGGTCTGAGAAAGGCCCCCAAGGACCACTGGGCAAAGAGGGTAAAAGCTCAGGTCCTGGAATAGGAGAAGTCTCTCAATTTCTAAACAATATCTCATCATCTCTTTGAACCTCCACTTTCCCCTTTGTAAAGTGGGGTGTGAGGATCCTGGTGAAAGGGACCTAGAAGGCAGTTAGTCCTGCTCCCTCATTTTACAGATGGGGAAACTGAGGCCCAGAGGAGGTGAGTGTCAGCACAAGGAGAGGAAACAAGACCCACAATAATATGTGCATTATATACTTCCTGGTACCACAGTTAGGAAGCAGCAAAGTAAATTAAGGGAATAACTGAGGAACAGAGGGCGATGGGAGCCAGGAGAGCTTTCTTTTATGTCAAAGAGCCCCAGGAAGGCTAGGGGAGTCCAGGGTCCCCTTTTCAGAAAGTTGCTTTTAATTGGAGAAAATATAATCTATAGAATTCAGAGGAAGGAATTCTACTGAAATACAGTTTTCAACCCTTTTTAAAGATGAAATTCACAGACTTCAGGTTAAGGACCTGGATTAGAATGAGATGCTTGGTGAGAGGCTGGGGTCCCCAGTGAATAGGGAGGGCACTAGGCCTGGATTCAGAAAGACTTAGACACTTACTAGCTGTGTGACCTGGGATAAGTCACTTAACCACTGTCTGCCTCAGTTTCCTGAACTGTAAAATGGAAAGAATAGTAGCCCCTACTTCCCAAGAGGATAAATTAGATAACATGACACTTAACACTATGTTTGACAAGAACGATAATTATAATAATGAGGTAAATAACAGCATGTAGATAGCTCCCACCATGTGCCAGGCACATAGTAGGCATTTCATAAATGCTTGATTCCCATTCCTACCTTAGTCACTAGGTTTGCATCTCCCAGGTCCTGTCTGGAGGAGGGGTTGGCCCAGGACACAGCACTTCATCCCCTGGGCTTCTTCCTCACCTTCCTTATTGGCACAGCTATAGAACCAGGGGGCATCTCCCTGCCCATGGGGCCAGGGACCATTGCTGTATGCCTGCAGTAGAAGGGTTTGGGCTTGGGCTTTGGACAACATGACCCGATGAAAATACAGGGCAGTCCCTCATACAACTCTCTCTTCTTTTCCTCTCTACAGAAATAGTATCTAAACCTAATATCACTGCCAGCAGTACCAACGTCCTGGAGAATACCACTTTGGTCATCACATGTAACACAGAACACCAGGGGATAAACATTCTGTGGTTCTTCAATAATGCATCTCTGTCACTCAATGAGAGGAAGTACCTGTCTGAGAATAACCAGACGCTCAACATCACGAATGTGAGGAGGGAGGATGCAGGGTCCTATCAGTGTGAAGTCTGGAATCCAATCAGTAACAACAGAAGTGACCCCCTTACTCTGACTGTGAACTGTGAGTGACTCTGGTCTCCTCCTTCTCCAATCCTTTCCCCAACAATGGCTCACATCTCATCTCTTTCTTCTTTTCACAGATGGACCAGACAATATCACAATATCTTCTTCAAGCTTTGAAGGAGACAAGATTCAGGTCACAATCAACAATCCACTGACCTTAGTGTGTCAGGTTGAGTCTTACCCCCCTGCACAGTATGAATGGCAAGTCAATGGTACTGTGAACTCTAACTTCTCTGATAACACGTACATCATCAACAGTACATCTTGGGAAGATTCAGGAAGCTATACATGTTTGGCATGGAACAACGTGACCAACTTATCAGTCTCTAAGGATGTCAGAGTGTCGGTTGGTAAGTGGTCTCTCCCTTCCCTAAGAGAATTAGCTTTTTGCGTTGGCCAAAGGTGGGAGGCCAGGAGCAGGTGCTCAGGCCCATTAAGGAGGATCATTTTTCATGGTGAACTAGGAGACGACATGTAAAGATCTGATGAATGTGGTCAGACTTGTAGTGAATGTCAGTCCAACTATAACTATTTTATCTTTGGTAAAAATGGAAACCAGTCTCCCTCTCTCCTAAAATCACCTTAGAAAATGTCATGTGCAATACAAGTTCGTTCATCATTTGACACACATTTAGGTGCAGACCTTCTGCAGAGCCCTCTGACAGGCAAAGAGGGAAATATAAGGTTTAGCTAAGACTCCATTTCCTATTGTCAGGAACCTTACAATCTAGTGGAAGAATCAGACCCCAAACACAGCTAATTGAGGTACAATATTACATGATATGCATACTTAGACTATGGCTACAAAATAGTGTTGTGGGAGACCTGGGGGAAAAGACCATTCTGGTTCGGGAGTAGGCAAAAACCAGGTCAGGTTTCAAAGAAACTTGAATTTTGTTTTGACGGGTGATGGTACTTTAACAGGGAGAATATTCTATTCCATGGAGAAATAGCCTGAGCCGATGTTCAGAGGAGGGAAGCTATAGCACGGGTCTGAGAGCAGAACGTAAAACAATGCAGCCTGAGCAGATCATATATGACCAGGAGAAGTATTATAAAGGTCTGCTGCCATTTTGTGGAAAAACCTTGAATGCCAGACTTAGTACACTAAAGGTTACTTAGAAGGCAAAGCACAATTAGCAGAGAAAAGAGAGGATCGCAGACATATCTGGTTGGTACATGCCATTCATCAATACTGGGTAGACCAGTGAGATTGAACCTGACACTCAAGTCTCAGAGCATGTTTAATATTGACCACTGTCACATCACTAGTTCATTTCTGACTTGGCCCAAACAACCTGGATGTGTAAAAATCTGGGGAATCCAAGGTTAATTTTCACTCCCTCAATTTCAGGTAAAACTGTCCCCAACTCCAAGCTAAGGTGATGAAAATATAGGAAATAGAGCCATGAGTGGGCAGGAGTCATTATACAAATGCATTTGTAGAATGTTTTTTTTTAATTGAGAGACAGGCCATGCAAGGTAGCAGAAGGAAGAGGAGAAAGAAGCTCTCCAGCCCAGCTCTCCTTCACAACCATTCCAACAAAGGGCTCCAAAGAGCCAAAAACCAAGAGGAAAATGCAGAGAGTGATTTTCCTCCCCAGTTCAGCATAGATATAAAGGCCAAAGTCCAGGCACATGGACCAACCAGGAAGGTGATGAGAAGACTAGGGACTAAATGAGGGCCCTAGGCTATGTACTTTGGAGAAGAAGTGGGCAGGGATTCAGCAGAGATGGCCTGGCACTGGCCAGGGAACGGCCAGAGGAGTCAATGGCCAGCTCTGCAGTCTAAGTCTAGAGCTAGGTCATAGATTCAGTGCTGAGGGCTGGGAGCAGGTATGGACCTGTGGCTGTATAGTGGACAAGGAGCTGAATTTTCATCCTCTATCTGGGGCTGAGGCTTGCAGCTGAGTGAGCATGGCAGAGAGCTCAGAACAAGGGGAAGCCTGTAATTCTATACCATCAGAGCCTTTTTAGCAAGGAACAGAACACTGAATATCCCGAGAAAGCAGCAGCAAAATACCAGGGAATACAAACCAAAAATAAGACCAGATATTCCTTCCAGATGGGTGCAGAGCCTGGCCCTAATAACAAAGTACCAGTTCAAGAGGTAAAGCTAGAACAGTGGTGAGGGAACCTGCAGCCTTGAGGCCAGAAAAGGTCTTCTTGGTCCTTGGGAGTGGCCTTTTGACTGAGTCCAAATTTTACAGAAGAAATCCTTCTATCAAGGATATTTATCCTGTGAAGTTTGAATTCAGTCAAAGAGCCACACTTGAGGACCTAGAGGATCACATGTGGCCTTGAGGCTGCAGGTTCCCCACTTCTGGGCTAGAATATTGAATAAACCAAAAATACTACCATGAAAAAAAAACTATCATTGAGACTGAAATGCCCAAAATACAAACCCAAGGGAGAAAGTTACTTGAAAACATCTACAAGTAGAGTCTCAAATAAAAAAAATATAGTTTGGATACAAGGTCAATTAGAATTCCTAAAAATAATAATAGTTTTTTAAGAGTTTAAAATTATTTTACAAATAGTTACTCTTCATAGCCTATAGAACTTTAAGGTTTACAAAATATTTTACAACATTACCTCATTTAATCCTCACAAGAACCATGGGAGGTCAATGCTATTATCATTTCTATTTTACAATTGAGAAAACTAAGGCAAACAGCTTGTCCAGGATCACTCAGCTCATATATGTCTAAGACTGGATTTAAATTTAGGGCTTCTTGACTCCAGGTCCAGTACTTGATTCACTCTACCTAACTATGGAGAAAAGAGCTAAAAGGAGAATTGATAGCTTAGTAGAAGAGGTTCAGAAATTACTCAAGTAACAGACTCCCTGAAAATTAGAATGAACTGAACAGAAATTAATGAACCCAGGAGATAAAAAGAAATATTAAAACAAAGTTCAAATACTAAAAAAGATTGATGATGATGATGATGATATAAGGTATCTTAAAGTAAAAAAAAACCTGGAAAATAGAAAGAAGAAATCTGAAGGAACCAGTCAAAAAAGGGTTTGGACATCAAATCTTAAGAAATCATGAAAGAAAACTGTCCAGAATTACAAGAAGCAGAAGGCAAAGTGAAAATGGGGCAAGGGGGGGAATCCTCCTGAAAAAAATCTTAATTGAAAATCCCCAGGAACATCATAGCCAAAATCCTGAGCTTCAAGGTCAAAGAAAAACATACTGTGACTATTTAAAAAGAAAGCATTCAAGTACCAACAAAATTTATCAGCTATCACTATAAAGGAATGGGAATGTTGAAATATGACATTACAAGAGGTAAAATTATACGCTTACAATCGAGAATAATATGCCCCCAAAATTAAGTATAATCCTGCAGTCAGGGAAGTGGACTTTTAAGGAATCAGAAATCTTCCAAACATTCCCCTCTCTCACTTTCCTCTCCTTTATAGGGGAAAGAATGAGGAATGAGAGGGAAAAGTATAAGAGAACAAGATGAAGGAAATCATACAATGATTATAATTATGAATGTAAACTACATTAACTCACCCATAAAACAGAAGAGGTTAACAGAGTGGATTAGAAAGCAAAAAAAAACAAACAAACAACAACAAAAAGAACAGTATGTAGTCTATAAGGAACATGTCTTAAATATAAAGATTCACAGAGTTAAAAATTAAGGGTGTAGAGTGAAATCTATTAAGCTTCAATTGACCTCAAAAAAGCACAGTAGTGATCATGATCTGAGACAAGCTAACAGCAAAAATGGACCTGATTAAAAACAACAAACAAGAAAGTGAATTATGCTGAAATGTACCATAGACAATGAATTATTGTACAAATATAACAATGAATTTGTACCAATATGCATAATATCTAAATATTAAAGGAAAAACTAACATGATAGATCTCCATTGATTATTGAATAGGAATAAAAGAGAATATACATATTTCTTAAATGCATGTGGAATTTTTACGAAAACTGACCCTGCATTAAGGCAAAAAAACCTCACAAATACAAAAAAGAGTAATATCCAATACATCTTCTACTGATCACAATACAATAAAAATTATATTTAATAAAGAACCTTGGAAGAAAAGATTGAAAATGATCAATTAAATTCTAAGCTTAATTACAAAGAGCTGGCTGATCAAGGACTGCTTTGGCATTTCCCCTCTTGCCCAGAGTAAGTGATCCCATTTCCA
Source organism: Notamacropus eugenii (assembly GCF_028372415.1). NCBI lineage: Eukaryota > Metazoa > Chordata > Mammalia > Diprotodontia > Macropodidae > Notamacropus > Notamacropus eugenii. The sequence goes on along the minus strand of NC_092876.1, from coordinate 26,322,366 downwards.
CTAGGAAACTATAGCCTATTCTATAGCACATAGTAATATTGTCATCAATGACAACACAGGGAATACTTGAAATGCAAAGATAAAGGACACAAATTGAGAAAAAGACCTCAGACAGAAAGACCAGTAAGGAGGTTACTTTAAAAACTCAGATGGAAAATGATGAGGGCTTGAATTTGACCAGGGTAGTGGGGAGAGAGAGAAAGGTACAGTCACAGGATGTAAAGCTTGAATAAGCATTACAATTAGATCAGCTAGTATACACTGCGTTATTTTATTAATTGACAAATCAGTGTCCAGAGAAGAGAAAGAAGTTGACCAAGTAATCTCACAGTGAGCAAGTGACAGGGCCAGGATTCTAATCTGGATCTCCAGATTCCAAACCTCAAGCTCTTTCTCTTCCAGTGCACTGTCTTGTCCAGAGATGCTCTTTTAAAGGTTTTTGAGGAGAAAAGTGATATCATCAGGATGATATTTAAGGAAGATTACATTTGGAGAGTGGTAAAAATGATGAATTAAAGAAGTCAGAGACCAGAGGCAGGAATAGCAGTCAGAAAATTATTAGCATAATCAGGAAGAGAAGAGATGAGGGGCTCTGGAGTAGAAGCTGAGTGGAGGGGGTAGATACGAGAGATACTGTCCAAGTAGAATCAACACAAATGACCACAACATTAGAGAGAATGTCATAGAAATTGATTACAATTGATAGGTTTGAAAGAGAGAGAAGGTGAAAGATGTTTGCCAATTTGAGCCTATCAGGAGGTGGGTGGTACCATCAATAGAAAGAGAGAAGGGCAGTGGGCACAATGTGGGGAGGAAATTATGAATTCAGAAGTTGGTCATGTAGAGTTTGATTGCTTGCCCAAAGTTCACGTGTTTCCAAATGTTTACCAGACACCCTGCAATGTGATCTTGCCAAGGAGATTCCCAGATTTTGAGGCACAAAAGCCAAAACTGTTTCATTGATCAACAGGCATTACCTAAGTATTTACAGAGTGCCAGGCACTGTGCACAGGTGGAGGCACTTCATATTGGAGACCTCTCAACACACTCAAGGTTCTTTTTCTCTTCTTTGTCCACAGTGAAACAACAGTCTCCAGGTCCTAACTCACTCTCTCCAGGGGCCATCGTTGGCATTGTGTTTGGAGTCGTGGCTGGAGTGGCTCTCATTGGGGGCATCATCTATTTCCTGTTCTTCAGAAGCGTTGGAGGGTAGAATAATGCGTACTCTGGTTTTTCTCCCTCCTAGTCTGTGTCCCTGAATCGGGCAGAGAGGATGCTCTTCTGTACCCACTTCTGGACCTGGTCTACCTCTCTTTCCCAAACTCCTACCTTTCAGCACTAATTCCCTTGGGTGGCCTCCTCTGGGCTTTCATCCTCCACCATCCCACACACTTAATTGCCTCTTGGAAACAGGTGTTTATTTCCCCATTGGGGTGGACTAGACATAACCATGTTTTTCAGATCCTCAACCACAGGATTTGAGGTCCAAAAAGGCAGAGGTAAAGAGAGGAAGAGACTTCAGAGAGAAAGGGGATAGGTAACTACTCACAATCTAGTGAGCGACCAAGTGAGGAAAAAGGCCACTGAGGCAGATCCACACTGCATAAATGGGCTGAGAAGGAGAATCATAGGACCCAGGGGTGAAGGAACTAACATTGAGGAGGTTGTGCTTCAGGGATGAGCCCTGACAGAGGGAAAAAGAGCCTAGAGGCCTGGGGGGAGTCACAAAATCTAAGGGGATCCAAAGACAAGTCTCTGTGCTCCAAGTGTCCCTCTGGCGCAGAGGGCTCAGTTGCTCTGATGGAGATCTCAGTCACATCATGTCTGATATTTATTCAGGGCCAGCGAACGTCATCTTACAGAGCAAAAATCCTCAGCACCCAACAACAGTAAGTAAAGGCACTGACCCATTAGTGGCCAGTGGGTTCTCCTGGGGGCCCCTTGCCCTGAAAAATTCCTCCAGCCTCCAGACCTGAGCCTTACCCCCCTTTGTGGGACCTTTGTCTCCCCAGAGCCAGGTCCCTCCTGATCTAACTTGCAAAGGGGTCCTGAGTGTGTTCCCTCAAAGCCATTAAGAGAAAGATCCTTACAGTTTTCTGAGCCACAGGTTAGCAGAGCATTCATCCCAAGCTGGCCTAGTAAGGCCTGCAGCACAGGGACCTGTTTCCAGGAGCCATGTCCGTGGCCTTATTCCTTCCCTTTGTTCATGGCACTGCACATGGGATGTGGGTGTCTTGCTTTGGTGGGATTTCTTGTGGGTGTTCTGGGATCCTCCTGCCCCTTCTCTTGACTGGAAATTGCTACTGAGGAATCTATCTAGAGGGACATCAGAATCACATTGAGACTTTTATGGAGTGGGGGAAATCTGAAATGGGTTAACCAGGTACCTCTCCATGCCAATCCTCTGGTGCTAAGGTTGCTGGTCCAGGACTATGAACACTGGGGAAGCATTTCCTTCTGAGGTTGGTGGTCACTCTGCAAGCTCCGGGTCCCCCCCCCCACCTCCCACGCAGACTTCTCCTTCTCCCACTTTTTCTCTCCCTGGGAAGAAGGTGAGAATTCTGAGCCAGGGCAAGGATGAGGAAGAGGGTGATGTGGACTCGCCCTGCTCACTGCCCAGGACAGACCTGCCGCTGATTTCTAACTGCTGTCTCTCTGCTTCCCCAGGGCAACCCTACAGTGAGAGCTCCCCTGACAGGGTAAGCTTTAACCCCTCCCATACAAACTGGGTAGAGAGAAATTAGATGACAGTAACGACAAGCATTTACATATACCTAACACTTTGAAATCTAGAGCCTTATCCTTATTTGGCTGGTGAGGAAACTGACCAGAAGCAGGGCTAGGACTCACACTGGGTCCTCAGGGTTCTGCCCCTCCCCCCTCGCTGACCCTCTTCTCCTCACTCCACACCTGCATCCATTCCTTAAGAGGCTGCTTCTCTATCTGCCCTGGACCACACAGGTGCATTCACCTCTGTCGCAAAACCACTGTCTCAACCATTAGCTCACTATAAGAGTCTCTTGTTCAGTTGTATCTGACTCTTCATGGCCTCATGGACCATGAAATGCCAGTACTGCCCAAGGGACTTTCTTGGCAAACATTCTGGAGTGGTTTGTTATTTCCATCTCTGGTGGATTAAGACAAACAGGTTAAATGAAATGCTGAGGTCACACAGCTAGTAAGCGTCTGAGGTTGAATTTGAACTCGGTTCTTCTGACTCCAGGACTGATATGTCACCTAGTAGTTACCTCTTGGTCTTTCAAGGTCTGTACAAGGGACACAAAAATAGGGCATAGACCTTGCCCCTCCAGGAGCATGTCCAAAACAAGAGGATTCAGAGGGGAAATGGGACTGAGACAAACAGGATCGTTCAGAATCACAAAAAGAATTTTTTTTTCTTTCATAAAAGGAAAAGTACCTCCCATAATAACCAAGAATGATTTAAAAGTTGAGGGGGCTTCAGGAGGTAGTGAGCTCTCTGTTATTAAAAGTCTTCAGGTATAGCCTGGAGGGTCACTGATAAGGGATTGGCTGGGTGTGGTAGCGGGGGTAGGGGGAGTTGTGTTCCAGGTAAAAGTTAGACTAGATGTGGTCCTTCCCAGCCCATAGAGTCTATGGTTCTTAGATTCTGTGAGTTGGAAGGGCTCTGAGGGGCGATACCTTCCTCCTCTGTTCAAATGTGTCTTCCACTGATCCCTCTCTGTGCCTTGCAGACTAAGGAAGTAACCTATGCCTCTGTGAACTTTGATGCCCAGAAACCAACTGCCACGGCTCAGTCCCCAACACCCAAGGACACTGTTTATTCCGAAATCAAAAAGAAATGACCCAGTTGTTCTTGTTCTCTGCACTGCGGACAGACATATTTATTGTGATCTTCCCCCAGCTTCCTCAAGCTCTGAGATGCCAGCCTTGAGCAGCCCAGCTCTACCACATTCCCACCAACCTCAGGGAAGCAGGAAGAGAGAGGCCCTCCCTTCATGTCCTGGAAACTGTCCAGGCGAGCCCCTCCCTTCCATTGTCAACAGATGGCAGGGACACATTGAGTGCTTCTCAGAAGCTCACCATCCCTCTCTCTTTAAAAGTTGGCACCGTGTTACTGGATGAGAGCAACCACCAAGACATCTCATCCCTTGCACTCTCCAATCACACACCTGCTCAAAGCACAATCATCATGATTGCCCTAGCTCAGCCAGTTAGGACAATGTGAACTGGGGCTACTTCCCCCAATCAGAAATCAGCAATGGAAAGAGCAGCTGCTAGATTTGGACTCAGGACTGGATATTAAGCTTAGCTCTGCAACTTAAACTGTTCTGATCTTGGGAGACTTTCCTCCCTTCTGCCTCAATTTCCCCCTTTGTAAAATGAGAAGATTGGATTGATGATCTCTAAAGACTCTTGAAGTTGTAGACCATGTGACCACCTCTGACAGAGTTTCAGGAAGATGAAAGAGTGAGAGTCACCTTTGCCCAAAAACAGGTTTTCCATTTTCTATCTGGACTTTGCTGTCTCTGCCTTTCCCTCCTTACACTCATCCTTCTTCCCTAGGGGGGAGGGAAGAGAGGGGCAGGACACGAGCTCAGCAGGCACTTTACTACCCAGTCAACCCAGGAGGGGAATGTTCCCTGTCTTAATGCACAGCCCAGTTTCCTGGACACTGCCAGAAAGCTGTTAGCCAAGGCCTTGAGGGAATTCCCTAATGGAAAAGGCAAAAGTCCAACCTGCAGGGCTTTCAAAGTCCTTACCATCTCTGTTCAGGGAAGTTGTCCAAAGAGATAAGAGGGGCCCAAATTCAGAATGAGTCAGCATCCTCTTCCAGAACAATTTTGGCGGGGTGGAGGGGTGGGCAGTGGAATCCAAACTTACAGAGAAAACTTGGCCTCTGGCAGTGAATGTTGCCAGCATACAAATATCTGGTTGTTATCTTTCCCTTTTCTGGGTGCTTTCAGTCCCAGAGGGATGGGAATAGGGGCTGGGAGGATTCTGCTGTTCTGTCTTTTACATAATTGCCTTATCTAACCTGCTTACCTAATGCAGAAACTTCCAATCCACTCAACATTATATTTCCTGGTCACTGTGGTTTCCCAGGGATTCAGTCAAGGTCTCCAGTCAGGAATAAGGAGGAAAGGAGAAGTATCTTCTCAAAGCCAAGGAGGGGGTTCCTGGAGGTCACTGGAGACATCAGTCCGCTAGTTGTATGATGCCCACACTTCATCCTCCCCCAACACCCATGCACACCATCCAGTGCCTCTGTTACCACTGCATCCACTCTCAGGAAACATCTCCACTTAAGGCATGTTGTGTGGGTAGGTTTGGTCCCCTGGAGCATTGGGAGCCCCCCCAAGGGGCATGTTTACATGACCCTCATATGTTCAGCACAGATATCACAATGGAGCTGGGATCCTCAGGGGAGAATGAAAGGGGCAACCCACCTACCGATCTTGCCTTGCCCAGACACTGAGGATCTTTCTCTCAGGTCCTCATCCATCATAAATGGCTCTACAAGACCCTCTGCCCAACTAGAATCACAGAATAATGTCAAAATGGTGGGAGAGCTCAAAAGTCTTCTAGTCCAGCTCTAACCAGAGAATCAGACCTGTGGGGAGGGGAGGAGAAGGGTGAGCTGATCTCTCTATCTAGCCTTCTACAGGATTGGCAGAAAGTTTTCCTATCCAATACTTGATCTCACCCTGAATCTGAGAGCTTCTCTCCTCATAGAGAAAATCCACATAGGGAGGTCTCAGTGCTGAACACCTCTTCCATGACTCACTGACTCCAAAGACTGGACCCTCTCTCACCAGATTCTCCAGACTGGGGTATTGAATTTTACATGGCCCAAAGATGCTTCCCTTTCTCTCTCTCTCTCTCTCTCTCTCTCTCTCTCTCTCTCTCTCTCTCTCTCTCTCTCTCTCTCTCTCTCTCTCTCTCTCTCTCTCCCCTGCTGACCATTTGTAAAGTTGATTTGCTATCTATTTATAATAAAAAAAAACCTATGTCATTCAAACATGAATGTGCTTCTTCCAGTCTCTGGGGATTTCTTTTTGATGGCTGCCCTTAAAGGAAAGGGAGATAGGAGGAACATTCCTTTTTTTTTTTTAATTTTTTAATGTTTAACAATCACTGCCATACAATTGAGATTTTATCCGCCCCCCCACCTACCCCCCACTACCCCCCTCCCTCCCCACGACTGCATACAATTCTGTATAGGTTCTACATATACTTTCCTATATTTTCACTATAGTCATGCTATGTAGTCGGACTAAAATAAATGGAAGAAATCATATAACAAATCAAAACATGATACACAAAAACACACACACACACAAACATGATCTGCTACATTCTGCAAATGACTTCCATATTTCTTTCTCTGAGCATGGAAGGCATTTTGCCTTGAGAACCACCTTTGGGATTTTTTTTTTTTTGAGAAGTTCTTGCGTTATTACAAAATTCCAAGTCTACCAGAAAAAACTCTCGCACACTGTGGTCATTGCTGTGCACAAAGTTCTCCTGGTTCTGCTCCTTTCACTCAGCATCAGGTCATATAAGTCCTTCCAGGAGGAGGAACATTCCTCAAGATTTCTCGGAACAACCAAATGGCCACCTCTCCTTTTATATACATTTGGTCCAGGAACCAAAAGGCTGCCAGGTTGTATTTGCATTTCCACCCAGAGAAGGTGTCTGCTAGAGCTACAGACCATTTTTTAAAATTGACCCCTTCTTCAGCCTCACCAGAATTTCTCAAGTCCCTCTGGAAGAGAGGGGGGCCCTAGAGAAAGCATCTCACCAATCCCCTCCCCATCCCCCACACCACCATTATGGGCAGATAGCATTTCCCACACCGAAAGGCCCAGGTGAGCAGATATAGCAATACAGAAATCTCTCACGGGGGTCTCCACAAAGCAGAACCAGGATGATTCTTTTGACTGATCACAAACCATTTAAAGAACGGTTTTTTTTTTTGGTGCCCACAGTATTTGACCCTATCATACTTTCCTCTCAAGTCATCCCCATGCTAGACCTCAGAACCACAGACTGGCTAGAGCCTGAAGGGACCTTGGAAGGACTCTTGTCTGAAACATCCCTGGATACCCTCTCTAACACCCCCCACAATCAGCCAGCCAGCCCCTCTGATTCTCGTCCCTACACGCTGCCTCCCAAGGACTTCTACCCATTAATCTGACTTGCCCTGACAGATCTGAAATCCTTGTCTGTCTCACCAATTGCATTTGTATGCCCAGCACCCGACACAGTGTCTGATACTTGAGAGACACTTAATACATATTTGGTGATTGCCTGATTGATAGATTTCTTTCTTCAAAGCTGTTCTCCATGGCAGATAATCATTCAGAGAGCTTTGCTGATACTTCTGTTAATGAAGTCATTTTATGTCCAATACTCTCTGGCCCAGGAATCCACCTGCCAGGCATATACCTCAAGGAGGCCAAAGATAGGAAGAAAGGCCTGATACACACCAACATATTCCCAGCAGAACTTTTTGTGCTTACGAAGAACTGGGATCAAAGGAGGTGGTCCCCATCAGCTGGGGAATGACTAGCAATGTAGGCAGCCTAGAGCAGAAGTGTCAGACTCAAAGCCAGAGTCCTGAGCGTGGCAGGAAGCAGATTAAACTGCAATTGGGTGATGTTCAAGAAAATAAGAATAAAGTACAACATAGATAATGCTGATATGTGGTTTTCTGAGTCAATAGGTGCACCCCTCCCCCCTCCCAAACCCAAGGATCCATTTCTATTGGAGTTTGACAGCACTGTCATGGAGCGAAGAGGGCTGGACCTGGAATCAGGAAGACCTGAGTTTGCATCCTGACTCAGATATTTACTGACTGTGTGACCCTGGCCAAGTCACTAACCTTAGTCATCCTCAGTTTTCTCATCCATACAACAGAGACAATAGCAAACCCTGACTCATAGGGAAGTCGTGATGATACAATGAAATAATAGAAAAGGATTCACAAACCTTAACACACTATATAAATATTAGCTATTGAATAGTCATTATTGATCATTAGATTGTGGTAGACCAACGTAATAGAATGTTGTTGTGCCATAAGAAATAACGAAAATGAAAAATTCAGAGACACTGGGAAGGCTTATTCACTGATGAAGAGTCCTACAATAATGGATGCAGGAAACACAAAGTAAAGATGAACATTGTGTGATTATAATTACCAAACTTGGACCCACAGAGGAGTAGTAGGTCAGTCCAAAAGTGTTAAGTGCCTACTATGTGCTTGGTACTGTACTGAGAGCTGGGGATAGAAAAGAGACAAATGACAGTCCCTGTCCTCAAGAAGCTTTCAATGGAGTGGGGAAGACAACAAGCGAACAATTGTGTATATACAGGGGAAAAAATCATTAACAGAAGGAAGGCACTAGAATGAAGAGGGGTTGGAGCAGGCTTCCAGTGAAAGATCAAGTTTTAGTTGAGACTGAAAGGAAGCTGGAAAGGTCAGTAAGCAAAACAGAGGAGGAAAAAGAGCTCCAGGTATGGAGGACAGAGGGAGAGAAGGCTGGAACCTGAGAAATGGGCATCTTTCTTGTAGAACAACTAGGAGGCCAGCGTCACTGGATAGAAGAGTACAGGATGGGGCAGAAGGTGTGAAAAGACTGAAATGGTGGGGGAGGGGTGTCTAGGTGATAGGAAGTCAATGCAATTTGGTTGGTGGTTGTCCTTTGGGCACTGAAGAGGACCAGAGTGACATCATTCCATCAAGGTCAAGATTGTGTCCAGCTGTGGCTGATCAGAAGATACAAGCTCAGAATGCTCTACCACAGGTCAGGCACAAATAACCTATATGAACATTTGGAGTGGAGATGGCTCTAAATTTGTGCATCTCATGTCTCTTTTGAGATACAACCTTTCTGCCTTGCCCATAGACTCCAGCACCTTTTCTGCTGTGGGCACCCCATGCTGGGCCGTCCTGTGCCAGCATCTCCTATGTATCACTATTGATTCCAAGAGACATCTTGAGAATGTCCTTGTATGATTTCTTCTGATCTCCATGTGAGTGCTTGCCTTGTGTGAGTTTTCTGTAAAGTAGTCTTTTAGGTAAAGGGACACATGGCATTCAAAGTGACTGATCCAACAGAATTGTGCTCTCTACAGTAGACTGAATGCTTAGCAGTTCAGCTGAACTGAACTGTTCAATTGGCTGAACAAGTTGAGGTACATGATCATGATGGAATACTACTGTGCTGATGGAGGAATGATGGGAATGATGACCTCGACGATTTTAGAAGTATGTGAGAGGCTTGATGAAACAATGAAGAGTAAAATGAGCCGAACCAAGAGAATGTTGTATACAGTCATGGCAACGTTGTTTTAAGAACAACTTTAAGTGAATCAGATATTTTGACTATTATAAATACCCAAATTAACTGCCCAAGACATATGAAGGAAAATGTTATCAATATCCAGAGAAAGAACTGACAAATAGAAGTGTGTGTATATACATATTTGTGTCTAATGGTAGCCATCTCTAAGGCGGTGGGAGAGGGAAAGGACAGAAAAAAAGAAATTTACATGATAATTTTATTAAATATCTAAAAGGAATAGAAAGCTGTACATAATAGATATGTGCTTTCATGTGAAATTGTTATTATTATACTGTTATGTTATTATACTATGTTGTGTGTGTTTTATTCCATAATTTAAAAATAAAATGAATAAAAATTTTTAAAATAATTTTATAGCCAAATGAACTCATGAAATGAGTAGACGAGTTGGACCTGCACTTCAGGAAAATCACACGTGCAGCTGAATGGAGAATAGATTGGAGCAGGGAGAGACTTGAGGCAGGCAGACCCACAAATAAAGAATATGCAGTTCTTTTCAGAGGCAGAGAAGGATGGGTGTGGAATACTGCAAGTACTATCTGATTAACTCAATATGTTGGCTAGTTTTACTGAATTTCTTTTTCTCTTTCTTTTTAAACCTTTGCCATAAGGAATAGTTTACTGTCTTGGGAAGTAGGGAGGAAGATAATCTGAAATGAATGTGGCTTGAAAACAAAAGACATGGATAAAAATAACAAAAATTGTTGAAAAAAGAAATTGTGAGGGTTGACACATCCAAGTGGATTCAGCAAAGAGATTATAACTAGAGATATTGGTTTGCAACAAAGATGCTATAATGGGATTTCTTCAGATCAGACTGAGTTAGTTATAAGCTGAGATAGGCAGCCCCTTCTGACAACCTTGGCAGCATTCCCCAGGTAGCTAGAACTGGTATAATGAGGGTGGAAGAGCATGAATATGGTCCTCAAGGTGTCAACACCCACTTTACATTCTCTTTCCCTACTCCTCCCTGGCTACTGGGCAGGATGGGACAAATCCACTTCCCTCCCCAAAATCCACTCCAACCCTGACTGATCAGATTCTTTCCTTTGTCACCCACACCCCAAAGGGTGACTCCGCTTCCTGCTCTTTCCCCTAATTGGATCTAGTTCTAGGCTCAGGAGGGCAGTGTTCAGTCCTGGGGGAACCTAGATCCCCAAAGACCTTTCTTACACTCTCTGGCTCATGATTCCCCTCCCTACAAAGTCAAACTCTGAGGGGAATCTCACTAAACTAAGTTTAGCTGCTCCTGTCTAAGCTCTGTCCAAAAGGGATTAACCAGAGTCATTTCTAGAAAGGCATTCAACATACAATGTAGCTCAGGTATGGGAGAGCTCTGTATGTCCTGACCACAAAGGAAATGCTTAACGCACAAAAGATTCATAATTGCACATTGACAAGTACTTAAGTGAAACAGTATTGTATACCACCTGACTCATTTCCAGGTCTCCATGACAAAAGAAAGAAAGGCCCTCAACTTTTTTTTTTAATAATCAACAGTCAACAGGCATGGTAGACAGACAGACATGTCTTCTCCAAATGACTTAGTCCTTCATGTGACTATGAAATACCATCTACGAAAGGAAATCACTAGACAAAGTCTGTTTGTTTCCCTTGTCATATTTCTATCAAGAATACCTTTGATATGTATGTAAGTCATTCTCATTAGGATTTGATATGTAACAGGGGCTTAAATCCTTACATCCCCATTCTAACACCTCCACTCTGTGATTCAGGCTGGGCTCATACCCACACAGCCAAGACTGAGAGGCTATAAAAGGCTCAGAGAGACACAGAGAGGCTATGATGCCATTCTGAGACCTCTGGAAACAGAATCTAAAAGTCATGGAGTACAGCAGGACAGTGGAAGGGACTCCTTTCAGTAAATTGCTTTTGAGTCCAATGTCCTTGCTTCATTAGCAGTAAGTCTGCCAGGGCTGTAGGAAGCCTGAGGTCCCAGCAATGTGTATCCCAGAAGAGTCAATATAGTACGTAGAAAGGCATGGGAAACCTCTCCCTCCAAGGCCAGGAGGACCTGCAGTTAGGTCTTAACCCTCTGTCTGCCTCAGCATTTGCTCTTTCATTTTAGGTGAAGGAGATTAGATTGTATGCCAGGACACTGTGAGTTTGAAAAGGTCAGAGCAAGCCATTTAGAAGTAAATCCATAGCACATTTTGAAACCAGCCCAACATCCGTGCCCTGAGGGGCAAGGAACCACCTCAAGGACCCAGTCCAGCCTTAGCCCAGGTGAGGATTTCTACTGTAGTTAGATCCATTTGGAATTTGGTGAAACCAAAGCAATGTAGATGAGGCTAAGCCTGAGCACACTCTACCCAGAGACTAAGGTGGGATAGGAGAGAGTGTTCCCCCAAAGTGTTGGAGGGAAAATTTGCTTTTTTCTTGTTATATCTGAGAAATACATATCCTTTACTATAAACTAATTGATGCTAATTTCAATATAATTGGGGTTCTCATCACTAATGACTCAAGAAAATAGTATTAGAGATGAGATACCCCAAATGCTCAAAAGTACCCCTATAACCTCGAGGGGAGATATAGCTGGTCTTGGTCTGAGGCTGGAAAATATTTGCTAGAAAATCCAGTATAATGTTATATTTGAAAGATCTGTGTCTAAGAATCAAAAGATCTGTCTTCAAAACTGATCTCTCATGTTTTCTGTGACCTTGGAAAAGACATTTCACAACTTGGGTCCTCAGTTTCCTCTTTTATAAAATGAAGGAGCTGACTTAAATGTCTTCTGAGGTCCCTTCCAACTCTAAATCTATGATCCTATAATTATTATTATAGATATTATCTTATAATTTTAAATATGAAAATTATGGATTATTTTCCAAATAAATATCAATATTTCATATTGTTTTATCATATATTTAAGATTTGTTTATGTTTTGTTATAAAATTATGATGAATTATGATGTCATTTGAATAAAATATGAGCTGAGAAAATTTGTTTTAAAAAGAAAATACTTGCTACCTATGCAAAACAAGTAAAATGCTTTCTATAGTACCCATGTGCCTTTCTGCTCCATTGAGAGACCAGTTCCATGATGCCCAGGTCACATGACTAGGACTCAGTTTAGGGATGAGGCAGGGGTTCTGGTAGATTGGGGCTCCAAGTTGAATCCATACTCACTTCTGCCCTTAGACTGACACTGCAGCAAAGATCGCAAAGGAGAGATGGAGTTGGCAGAGAAAAGGTTGCCCGCTCTCTGAGAACCATAGAGAACTTGGCATTTGCCCACCACCCTAAGTACGGTGATGGGCATAATTGTAAGGGTGAGCATGGGACTTGACCAAAGACTGAACTTCCTCATCAAAAGGGACTAGAATTATGACTAATGATAATAATTAAACATAGGGATAAGAAATTAGGTATGTGGGTTAGGAGTTACAGATGTCCTCTCAGTCTCCTTCTTTCAGTACTCTACTGTTGTGGGGGTTTCTTTTCCGATCATTCAGTATCTCCCTCCTTGTTCAACTTCCTTCAGTCCTCTTAATTCACCTGCCAACTCTCTGTTAATAATTTCCTATTTATCCTGTAAATAACTTCCTTTGCAGACTCTATCCTCCATTAGATTGTAACCTGAGGGATTGTTGTTTGCCTCTTTTTGTGACACCTGAGGCTTAGCCACAATGCCTTACACATAGTAGGTGTTTTAAAAATGTTTACTGATTGATTATTGATTGATTCGGCTATCTCCAGAACTGATACTTCAGTGGTTTCCAAACTCTAACACCTGCAGCACAAACGACTTGGTCATATGCTCTCACTGACCTCACGTTTTTCAGTGTCATTTCCACTTTTTCACATTGCACATCAGGACCTGAGATGTTATTATCTACATGTGCTGGTTTCTAATTGAAAGATGGTAAAAAAATAAATCACTCTAAAAATGCTGGCAGACCTGTTCCATTTTTCCTATATTTGCTGCTCTCTCTGTCTCATTTATACTTTTTCTTGGGACCAAATACATTTGCAAAGCAGTTTTGGGCACCTAGGAAGTGCTTAATAAATGTGTTTTTTTTAATTCATTCATTCATGATCTGCTTAGTTCGATGGGGCACTAATGACAGACCCCTGAAAAGCCCTCCATTTTCCCACAAATTCCAGCAGCTCAGATCCCTGGCATTCACCTGACGCATCTGACCCACCCCAGTCCACCTTGAATACTTAAATAGCCACTCCTAACTCCCATCCAGATCGCCTCACAGTCTTTCTGTATAAAAATATAAGTTCCATACTCATTAAATATGCAGATTCCTTAAGTCTGGCCTGCTTGTATTGGCATCATGAGTACCACATACTCAAAGGGAGTCTTACCCACCCAATCCATGTCTTAATAAACTCACTACTTGGCCTGAAAGAAGATTTAGTTGCTTGAATTCTTTCCAGGCAGATCCCTGACTTATACCCTTGCATTTCAGGGTTCCTAGCACCTCTGGTGGAGGTTCCTAGACCACAAGTGGAATGTCATGACAAACTTTTTATACTCATTTCCCTGTCCACTGTTCTCCGAGGTTTGATGAGGTGATGAGATGTATGAAGTATTAAGGGAGAACTAGCACCTCTGGTATGAAGGGTTGCCGTGCCCTTTTCAGGGCTGTTCATTCACTTTTGATATCTACCTGATTCACCCAACTCTCCTATGGCTCTTAAAAGATGTAGCCTGTATGGCAGCCACATCCCAGCAAAACCATCTCAGTAAACTGGCTAAACCAGGTGGGGGTAAACCACAGGTGTCAAATCCATCAGTGAGATGGGGGGGTGGGGCAGGGAACATCTACACCAAGAATGTGAAGATATCATTGGTCCCCTTCAAAAACAAAGGACAGACAACATAAGGCATTACCACTTGTAATCTTACTCTTCTCGTGAGCACCACACACCATACTTCATTTCCTTTGGACGCACAATGAAACTGACCAGTCTCTCCAAAAGAGAGGTCAAGAGCTACCACCTTCCATTGAGATGAAACTTTCTCATGTTTCTTTTAAAATGAGAACATCAATCAATGTCGATGTGATTCAGCTCTTTCTTTAGTAAACTATTTTCTTTTGTCAATGGACAAAGGATCACATATTTAGATTGAGTCAATGCTTATAGCCAAACTAAAAGCAGCCTTCTGACCCCTTTTTTGCCTTCTCACTATCACTGCAAAAGGAGGCTTCATAGGACTGAGAGGCTATTTTTGGCCAAGGCTGGCCTGAACAAAGAGTTCATCGCCCAGTGATCATTCTGTTAGTGATAAGCCTCACCACACTTGACAAGACTGGCCCTTGGACAAGAGGCAAAGTCTATCAACGGAAGCGTACTCCAAGCTTGTCCAGCTTAGAAGAACCTCAGAGCTTACATGTGTTATTCCAGTCCCACAGCCTGTTGGTGTGGGACTGGAGTTACATTTATACCAAATATAGCCTTCATATACAAATAATTATAAGAAAAAATAATAAATGATCACCACTACTCCCTTACATGTATCCTTCTCTCATTCTCCCTCTGCCCCACCCCATTATCCCTAGGGCCCAAATCCCACTTCATCCAGGACCACTCCCTGACCACTCCTACCAGAAAGAGAGGAATTGTACATAAATATTGTACATAAAATCATACATATTTATGTATATAATGTCCATAAATAAATAACAACTTATGCTATTATCACAGCTAAAAGCACTTTATCTCCATGAGATTCATTTTCCTCATCTGTAAAAGAGGGATAATAATTTTTGCAATACCTATTCATTAGGATTCCAGTAAGAAGGAAAAATATTTCCCAATTCTTAAAAGTCTAGAGAAATAAGTGCTATTTTTAATTTTCAAGGCTCTGTGAAACTGTCACTTCCTTGTCTTCTCAGTTTTACTTCTTCAAAAAAGGAGATTAGGAGGCTTGTAGTACCTGCTTTAGGGGACCATTACAAGGATTCATCATTCATGAACACAAACCACTCAGTCTATTTTAAAGTACCCTCGAAATGTTAGTCCTCATTATTACTGTATCTTACCAGATGCAAACGAAGGCCTCTCCAACATGAGATGGATCATCTATTAGGAAGGATTCTCCAAAAGATTCTAACAGGAGGAGGGAGTATGGATGGGTTCCATCCTTTCCCAATGGACCATAGACCCGGTAGTGTATTAGCATACCTTCTCAGCTAGAATGGAGAGCAGGGACCAGTCAGCTGGCTGGTCCACAAACATTTATTGAGTGGCTACTATATGCCAAGCACTGTGCTTAAGCAGTAGGGATACAAAGAAAGGCAAAAGGCAGTGCCTACCCTCAAGGAACTTACAGTCTAAAGGGGGAGAAAACATATAAACAACTGCAAACAGATAAGATATGTACAGGATATGTCTTGGCTGTTCTCAGCAACACAACAATCCATGACAGTTCTGAAGGACTTAGGACGAAAAATGCTATCCATCCCCAGAGAAAGAACTGGTGGTGCCTGGATGCAGATTGAAGCATACTTTTTTTCACTTTATTTTTCTTAAGGGTTTTTTTCAGTCTCTGTTTTCTTTCATAACTATTATGGATATGTTTTGCATGACTACACATGTATAACCTATATCGAATTGCTTGCCTTCTCAATGAACGAGATTGGGGAGGGAAGAAGGGAGAGAATTGGGAACTCTAAGTTTTAAAAACAAATGTTAAAAATTATTTTCACATGTAACTGGGGGAAAACAAAAACACAAAATTAGAAATACATAATTTTTAAAAGATATGTACAGGATAAATTAAAGATAATCAACAGAACTAAGTTGCTAGAATTAAGGGGGATAGATAAGACTACTGTGTCGTATACTTCTTTGTATCTCCCACAGGACCTAAGACAGTGTCTTTATACATAGAAAGCTCTCAGTAAGTATTTAGGAAATTGATCCATATCCTACTTAGTATCACAGATTTAGACCTGGAAGGAATCTTTGAGATGATCTAATTAGTCATGGCATAGAAGGAGAGGGGAAGGAGGTAGCCTAAAGAATCTCTGTGGTCTCCTTCCACTCTGAATCTATGACTCCGTAGATTCCACCAAGAGGACCAAAGAAGTGGTTACAACAGCATTAAGAGATAGAATTATGATTTCAATCCAGGAGCTCAGTACCAACCTCAGGTGCTAACATTCTACATAAATAGAACTCTTGGGTAAAAGTCATAAAGAAATGATTTTTCCCTTACCATTAGGTAAGAGAAGTACACTATGACTCTATATTACTACATAACTATAACTATATTACTATATAACTATAAGGTACTATAAACTCAACAAGTCTTCGGGTAAATATGTTCCTAGAGGCAGGAAGGTGTGTCACAATGCCATCACTCTTGGGGCAGCTGGCTTAATTGCAGCCAGAAGCAGTGGTTCTGAATGCTGATGGAGTCAGGAGTCAAGAAGGGCACCTGACTCTTGATCAGGAAGAGGAACCTGGGAGTCACTGTTGAGGCAAAGGGTCAAACATGAATTTCTCTCCAGGTGAAATAGCAGCTGGCTAATTGATGAGGCCAGGTCAAGGTCAGCGTAAGCAGAAAAAAGCCAATTCGTCTAGGTCTTAGGACATTTAGGCTAGACGGTTTGGCTAGGTGAAGGCTTGATCGTGATAAAAATTCTCCATAACAATGAAAACATATTTATGCAATAATCATGTTTCTTAAATATTTCAAAAATTCACTCTTTTATCAGTGTGTCTGTTCCCTCCACTAGAACAGATGTTTTGGGGAAGTTCCTCATCCTATGGCCAGAGAAGGATTGAGCCTTGTCAAAGAGGCAGAGGGTGTTGTAGAAATAGTCAAGGGCTTAAAGTCTGAAGATAATAGAGTTCAAAACCATCTCTGGCATTCATTAGGTATGGGGTTTTGTGTAAGTCACTCCTCTTCTGTGACCTTTAGTTTCCTCTTCTCTAGAATGGGTAGAATCCCACCTACACCACCACCAGTGACAGGGAGCTGTCCTCCCACAGTAGCTCATTTCATTTTAAGGTAGCTTTTCCCCCTTAGGCCTCTTGTTTATTGCATCATTTATTAAGTGACAGTTGTCACTTCTTTCTTCATGATTGTTAATGACCCTTCCAATCCTAATCCCATGATTCTAGAAGCAAAATCTTTCCATGTTCTAGTATTTCTGTTCCACTCATGTATGTGAGTGGGAAATCCATTCTACTTTCCTGCCATTTGCCTAACCATGATCCCAGTGGTCTTATCCCAAAGTCTCCCAGAACAGGGTCAGACTTGGTTGGCCAGTTTGAAATTATTCTTCTCCTTCAATTTCCAATGCCATTGGTCCAATATTCAAATCACTCATAGCCCTGTTCTAATCCACTGCCATCATAATCTTGGAGTCATCCTCAGCTCTTCACTCTACTCTCCCTCACCCACATGTCCAGTTAGTGATGGGAGTATCTTATCAATGCTCCCTCCACAGCATCTCTCACATCCAGTCCCTTCTCTCCATGCATACAACAACCACTTCAGTTCTGGTCTTCAGCTCCTCTCACCTGGACTCTAGCAATTGCCTCGTAATTGGTCATGCTGATTCAAGACTCTTTTCTCTCAAGACTGAGCCTGAGCATGTCACTCCAATGTCTCTCTTTTGTCTTGAGGATAAAATGCAGACTTCTGTTAGGTTTTTAAGGCCCTTCACAATCTGGCTGTAGCCTAGATCCTTGTTGGGTCAAGTTGTTGCTACTTGTCCTTTGCTCTCAAAAAGTACACAATCAGGGAGGTGATGTCATGACATGCAAGTGAATTGGATTTAAGTGAAGCAGGGCTGTGTAAAGTCACCTGCCTCACTTTCTCCTCTGGAACCATCTGGGTCCAGTGGTCAGATGTAGATCTGGATAACTGGAGATAGCCCTGGATGCAGTGGCAGACCTTGACCTTTTTAAGCAAAGGTCTTTAACAAGTCTCATCTTGACTGAGGCTACTGGGCCAGACTAGAAGTGCAAAGAATCCCTGCATGTCGGAAACACTTAGCGCTGGCTCATACTGGCCATTGATTATTCAGTTTTCAATGTGAATATTTACACCCTAGAAAATGGCAAATGCTACAAATCAGAACTTGAGTTATTACTTGTCTAGATTTAAGAAAGTGATGGGGGAAAATGCACGTAATGCAAATGAAACTTAAAAATGTGTCATGAGCTTTTTTTTCAGCTACCCAGTTGGTAAATATTTGCCTGCCTCCACCTCCTAAAATGTCTGATTTCTTCAGGGCTCAGTTCAAGTGCCACTTTCTGCCAGAATCCTTTCCTGAACCCTCCAGCTGCTGGCACTGCCCAGATTCCTTTACGTTGCCTTTGTATTGACTTGGGATTGCTGGATCATACATTTAGAGACAGATATCAGTACAACTCCCTCTTGTTATAGGTGACAGTCACACAGAATAAAGGCAGATGAGGGATTGGAACCCAAGGCCTCTGGGCTCATTTGACTGTATTAGGTAAATGTTATCTCCCTTCTGTCAGCAGGTAAACCCCTGAAAGCAGGGATTGTTTGGATTCTGCATCAACAATACCTAGCACAGTGCCTGGCATACAGGAGATAATCAATATTATTGATATCCCTTTTGTCTCAATCTAGTCTGCTTGGTTCCACCTAAATACCTTTCCTTTCAGAGGCAGCCAGTAGAAAAGGGAATGGACTTTGGGCCAAGAAGCCTCAGTTTGAATCTTACTAGCTGGTGACCCTGACCACCTTAATTCACACCTCAATTCCCTCATCTATAAAATGGGAGTAATAAAATATACACTACATATCCACCATCACCACCCCAGTACCCTGCCATGGAGCTATTGTGAGGAAGGTGCTCTAAAATACTTAAAGTGGTACAAAATTAGGAGTTACCAGAACTTCACCAGAAACTGGGAAGAAATTTATTCACCCTGTTGACCTCTCAGGTTTGCAATGAGGAAAGCCCCTTTCTAAAACCTTGGAGTACTACAGAAATGAGATCTGTTCTTATTATCATAACATATTTCATGTAATACTTCTGTAGGGGATGGAAACACCCTTTCTCTTCAATGTCCATCATAGCTCATTCTCACCCTCTCATCCTGGGTGACTCTTGCCTGTGTTTCTCCACAAATCCTATATCTTTCCAAAGGAACAGGTGGTGGAGGAATGGGAGGGGTGTTTTCTGGGGTTCTTGGAATCTTGCCATGGCACCCACATAGCCCCTGAGCAGCCTCCTCATGTCTCCCAACACATGACCATTCTGTCTCCTTTTCCAGCTATGTCTGTCTTCCTCAATGAAGTCCTTAGTACCACTTTCCCAGCACAAGGTCCATCACAGATGGGCAAGATGCTTCCACAGACTCACACCCATTACGTGTCTGTCTTTCTGTTATCCCTTGGCTCACTGACCATTGTAACTCTCTTGAGGTTCCAAGGACCTCTCTGTCCATCCCCATCCCCCAAGGCCTAAAACTATGACCAACTTCAAAGCTGTCAGGTCCTTACTTTCCAAAATTAAAAAAGAAAAGAAAGTCTAGATAAGACACGATTCCCTGCCATCATAAAGCATGTAGGCTATCCAGGAAAGTAGGACACAGATAACTGTATATACAAAATGATGCACAATAAATATACAAAAGCTACAAACAAAATTCTGTTGGATATTAGAAAGCAGCAGGGTTATTAATGGCCTTGCATAATGATGAAGGTGAGTGGGAGGAAGAAAAGAAATCATTATCTGGCAGGAATTCAACAAGGAAGGCAAGGGAGAGGCATTACAGGGTAGGGAAAAGCTTGAGCAAAGAAAGAAAAAGAGGAGATCATACCCAAATGACCCTAAAGTGCACTGGACAGAGTGGGCTATTCCCCCCTTTTAAAAAGAATCCTTCATCTGCTCAATCAATTAATGAGTATTTATTATTCCCACACTAATACCAGGCACTATGTTAAGCTCCGGGATGTTATTTGTCCTTCATTTTCAAAGAGGACCCATGACATCATCGGTGATGTCTTGACAGGTGCATGAATTGGATTTAAGTGAGGCAGAGGTCTGAAAAATCATCAGCCTTACTCTTTCTTCAAGAGTCATTGGAAGCCAGTGACAAGACGAAAGTCAAGACAACTGGCAATGGCCCAGGATGCAGTGAATGACATCTTTGACGTCTGACTAAGCTCTAAGCATTCCACCGTGCCTGCTTTAGCCATCTTCATGGTCACTGGAACAAATGATTCTCACCTGTCCATTCCACTGGGGGAAGTCTTCACATGCTTGGGTTAGACACTCCTTAATTCACTGATGGATTTGAGGTCTGTTGGTTACCCTTAACTTGGTTTAGCCCATCTACCTAAATGGTGAACCCAAGTGTGGCTGCTATGTAAGCTACAACTTCTTAGAGCCACAGGTGAGAGTTGAGTGAATCAAATGGACACCAAAGCTGGATAAGCAGTCCTGAAAAGCACTTGCCAAGACCTCACACCAAAAATGCTAGTCCTCCTTGGACAACAGGGAATATCAAGAAAGGCAAAATAATCCTTGCCCTGGAGGAACATATAGGTAAATATCAGGAGTAAGTAACTGAATAAAGCAAGAATATTACCCAAAATGCTTAAGGAGGAACCACTTGCAGAGAGGGGAGGGTCCCGGTTTGGGTCTCAACATAGTTCTCTTTTTCATGTCCCTCTCCCCTGCCATGTCGGCCAGAGGAAGGCCATGGTGGCTTGCCTCTTCCTCTAGAAGGTTTTGGACTTCCCATTTTCCCACCAGCCTGCTGGCATTGTTCTTTAGGGCAGCACAGATTGGGTATGATGTAAGAAAGAAGATTCATGGCTCCACGAGGGACCTGGCAAAGGATCTACAAAAGGAAGAAAACCCAGAAATTGTGAGTTACCCCTTGGCACATGTGCCCTCTGAGTCTGAGGTGGCTCTTCCCTGGACTCTGGCTGTCCTGGTAGGAGAATCTATCCCAGACTCCCTTCTGTCCCTCTGCATCTCCCACCCATGGCTCCCAGGTTTGCCCTTTGGGGCAAAGGCAAGAAGGCTACTTCCTCCTTTGCAGGACAAATGCCTGGGGCAACTCTTAGTCCCCTTGACTCCCTCCTCTGAGCTAAACATAACCAGTTCCTTTCACCAATATTTTGACAGTATGATTCCAAAATCTCATTGATCCTGGTCACTTTTCTCAGTATGTTCCACAGTTTATCAATGTCTTTCCTAAAAAAAGGCTGCCCAGGACTGGTTGTTGTTACTGCTGTGTTCGTCCTTCGTTGCCAAAGAAGACCATGCCATCAGAGAAATGATGACATGACTTGCACTTGACTTTGTTTTGAGTGAGGGAGGGCTGTGAAAAGACCAGCCTCAAGTCTCCTCCAGTCATCTGAATCCAGTGGCCAGATATTCATCAGGATGACTGGAGATGACCCAGGATGCACTGGGAAATCTTGGCCCCTTTGGGCCAAGATCTGTTCAGGTATTCAGCCCAGGACTGAACACCATGCTCCAGAGAGGGTCTGACCAGAGCAGGATATAGCGAGATTAGCACCTCCCTCCCTCTAGACTCAATGAAGCTTTATTGTTGTTCAGTCCTGTCTGACTCTGTGACCCCATTTGGGATTTTCCTGTGAGAGATACTGGAGTGATTTGCCACTTCCTTCTCCAACTCATCTTACAGATGAGGAAACTGAGGCAAACTGCTTTAAGTTCTTTGCCCAGGGTCACCAAGCTAGTAAGTGTCTGAGGCCACGTTTGAACTCAGGTCTTCCTGACTCCAGGCCCAGCACTCTATCCACTACGGCACCACTTTGATGCCCCATGAATCCTAGAAGAGCATTAACTATTTTGCCTTCTGTTTTACACAGTTGACTCATCTTCCTCACACAGATCTATCAGTACCTAGTCACACCTCCTCCACTCTGCACTTGTGAAGGTGATTCACAAGCCCTGGAAGGGTTGTCATCAACCTATGAAGGGCATATGCAAACCAACAAATTTACAAATCCTTAAAGCATTGAAGTCACTACCTAAGGACAACAGAGGTCAAAGACTTGGACTCCTAAATCATCCCACAGGCACCAAGCAACAATGCCAGGACTGCAAGATCAATGCTCTTTTCATGATACCATGCTAACCCTAGAAAGGAAAGAAAACCCCTCCCACAGAATTCAAAGCTGGAAGTGATTTCAGAGGTCTTCAGGTCAACACATAGAAAACTAAAGTCCAGAGAAGGGTCTCTGACCACCCACTCAAGAATGTTGGCAGGATATGCACCAGAAGCCATTGCTCCTGATTCCAAGGGCCTCTGTTCTCTCTATTTCACCAAGCTGGGTTGCCTCTCCTAAGGGGATCTGGGTTTGAAATGGGAAGATAGCCATCCCTAATGCTGAATTTCTGACATCTAGGATTCGGATGGCAGTGATAGCTTACTGACCAAGGGGAACTTTTTCAGCTTATTACTATCTTAATTATCAGAGAAATCACAGGCATCATAGAACTTTAAAGTTAGAAAGCACCTCAGAGATCTAATCCAAGTCATTTTACTGGTGGGGCAATTGAGGCCCAGAGACTAAAATGATTTGCCCAATATCATATAGGTAGTAAGTTACAGAGGCAGCTAAGTAATGCAATGCAGTGGATAGAGTCCTGGGGGCTGGTGCCAGGAAGACCTGAGTTCAAATTTGACTTCATACACTTAATAGCTGTGTGACCTTGGGCAAGTCATTTCACCCTATTTGCCTCAGTTTCCTCTTCTGTAAAATGAGCTGGAGAAGTAAATGGCAAACCACTCCAGTATCTCTGCCAAGAAAACTCCAGATAGAGTCATCTGCGACTGAGCAGCAACAAAAGTTTCAAAGTCCAGATTTAGCCTTAAATCTGACTCCACATTCAGGGCTCTTTCTACTATAGTCATCATGCTATCTCTCTAATGCTTCTCCTGTAATTAAAGTTACTGGCTGATTGCTAGTGGAAAGCACAGTATTCAAATTTCAGTCCCTCCAGGTTCCCCCCTAGGACCCTGAGGAATAGTAATCAGTCAATCCTCTGGGGACCCCTTGCTGGGATGGGAGTACCAGGGTAGAGAGTGAGCTCAGTCAGCACCCCTCCCCCCTCAGATTCAGAGGTCAAGACTATGCTGGGAAAAGGTGACCAAATGTTGGGAAACCAAATGACAGAAGGAGAACAGGTAAGTCAGAGGATCCCCAAAGGAAGGCCAACCATCTTCAGTGAGGAAGGAATGCTCTCCAGCCTTGATCCATGCCTAGAAAGCCTGAGGAAGGAGGAAAACTCCTTAGCTGCTGCTATTTCCTTTCCAGGGAACAAGGCCAAATGGGAGAAAACCAGATGGTGAGAGAGGGGCCAGGCGCTGCCTCCATCAGCATCCCTTTTCATTCCTTTCACCCACCCTCTTAACTGGATGAGCAGCGTCCTGCTAGGAGGCTTCCACCCTGCCTTCTTGTGGCTCCCTTCCCTCATCCTCTCAGATGAGACTGTGAATTCCTATTTTACTGGGGGGGAGGGGTGAGGGGGAGTCATGAGTCCATTCACTGAGAGCTCCCTCTTCTCCTTTCCTCTTCATATTACATCACCCAGATGCCTTCTGCCAGTATTTCCTCCTTCACTCCATCTCACAGGAAAAGTAGTTATTATTCTAGCCAAGGCAATCCCCTCTATGTGCACAATACCCATCTATGAATCCCTTCCATAAAATCTTCTCCAGCGTATTGGTCCCCCACCGCCATCATCCTACCCTCTCACTTATCTTCAGTCCCTCCCTCTCAGCTGGCTCCTTCGCTACAGCTTCCAATTATGCCCAGGTCTCCCCCATCCTTAGAAAATCCCTCACTTGACAGAGCCATCCTCTCAAGCTATCCTATAGCTCTCCTCCCTCTAGGGGCTAAACTCTTTGAGAAGACCTCCAACAACAGATACCTACCTTTTCTTTTCTAAACTTTCTGTGACCTGGCTTCTGATCTCATCATTTAACTGAAATGGATCTCTCCAAAGTCACTGATGTCGCTTCCTCCCCATATCCAATGGCCTTTTGTTCCCCCAATCCTCATTGATTTTTTAACCTCTCCACAGCTTTGACATTGTAGACCATCTTCTTCTCCTTGTTACTCTCTTCTCTCTAAGTTTTCATGATGTTGTTGTCTCTTGGTTCTCATCCTACGTATCTGACCATTCTTTCTCAGTCTCCTTTGCTGGATCATCATCCAGATCATTCCCAATAACCATGGGTGCCCACAAGGTTCTGTCCTAGGCTCTTTTCTCTTTTCCTCTATACTCTTTTCCCTGATGATTTCATCAATCCCCAGGAATTCAACTTTCATCTCTGAGCTGATGAGACTCAAATCTATTTATCCAGCCCTAATCTCTCTGCTGACCTTCCATCTCACATCTCCAACTGCCTATTAAATACCTCCTATAGACATGTCCTATAGACATCTTAAAACCAAACTCACTGTCTTCCCCCAAAAAACATCCCCTCTTCCAAACATCCCTATTACCACCATGCTCCCAGTCTCCCAGGCTCACAACCCTAGGTAGCATCCTCAACCCATCACTCTCTCTCACCTCCCCAAATCCAATCATTGCCATGTCCTGTTATTTTTACCCATGTGACATCTCTCGAATGTTCTCCCTTCTCTCGTGTGACATTGTGGCCCAGGTCCTAATCACCTCCCCCTTGGATCACTTCAGTAGTTGCTGGTGGGTCTGCCTGCCACAAGGCTCTCCCCACTCTAGTGCATCCTCCAATCAACTGTCAAACTCATCTTCCTAAAGGTCAGGTCTGGCCATGTCATCCCCCTATTCCATAAACTCCATTACCTCCTATCTTTTCCTGGATTGAGGATCAAATCCTTTGCTTGGTTTTAAGAGCCCTCACTAACTTGGTTCCTTTCTGCCACTGTAGTCTTCTTACACCTCACATCACCACCCTCCTTACTGCCCATGTATTCTTTGATCCAGTGGCACTGGCACCAAGCTATTCCTTAAACACAACACTCTGTCTCCTGACTCTATTTACCCTGACTCCTCCATGCCTGGAAAGCTCTCCTTCTTTATCTCTGTCTCCTAGGTCTCCCTGGTTTCCTTCAAGTCCTAGTTAAAATCCTACTTTCTACAAGAAGCCTTTTTCTGATACCCTCAATACCAATGCCTTTCCCCATGCTGATTAGCTCCAATTTATCCCATATTTATCTCAAATTTATCCCATATCCTATATCCCAGTTTGCTTATACATAATTGTTTCATGTCCACTCTGTTAAAAGGAGTACTCCAGAGATTTCCCCCCCTATCATTTTATTATGTCTCTAGTACTTAAGCACAATACATGGTACCTCATAGGCACTTAATAAAGGCTTGTTAGCTCAGGCATTCTGATTCTATTTTTTTAAAAATATGCATAAGGCACAGACAAGGAGCTAAAAGGGACCTTAGAGATCCCTTTTCTAAGTTGTTGGGGTCAATCCCTTCATTTTACAAATGAAGAAACTGAAAGACAAAGAGGGAAATTGATTTCCCCAAGGCCAAATGCCTAATAAACCTCAGAGGTGGGATTTGAACTCAGATCCTCCAATGCCAAAGTCAGAGCATCCATCACTGTACTAAGTAGACAGCCCCACCAGGAAGGAAGTTTGCTAAAGAAGCCAGGATGTTTCAGGATGCCACTAGTTCCAGGCTTCCCACTGGATAGCAAAGGAGGAAAAGAAGGGGACTAGCTTCCCTGGAATTGGAAGGGAGGAAAGTCATAAAGATACTAAAACTTTGACTGGAGATAATACAGGAACCCACATGTTCCATGGGAACACAGTGGAGGTGTTTGAACAATCAGCCACCATCACTTTGAAGTTGATCAGGTACCGGAGCTGCCGAGGACAGAGAGAAGAGAGTGGGGGATGGTGTAGGGGGGCAGAAGGAGGATGAATAATTTCCCTTGTGGTGTTTAGTATGCAAAGCTTCTCACTAACAGCTAGCTGAGCCCCAGCCCCACCCCCACATATTCCCAAGCACAGCCTCAGAGATGAAATTAATAGGTCTGGAGCCTAGAAATAGACAGGTAATGGGAGCATAGGTAGGGTGGGAAGGTCAAACAAGGCCCTTCCCTGTCCAGGTGCCCTCTGTCCCCTGACGCTCTGGTTTGCACTATTGACCCATGATCCGTCTCTCTCATTGGAAACGGGAAACCTTGTTGAATCATTAACTCTCTGCCCGGGAGGAATAGAGATTGGCACTTTGTTAAGCTTCCCTCCCTAGGATCACTCTGTGTTCCTACTTTCCCCAGACTCTCTCAGTAAAGGCAGGCAGGGCAATTGTTTTCCATCCAACCAGGGGAAGGTGGTTTGCCATGATTTTTGTCAGTGGGGCGAGAGCAGAGTGGCTAGCTTTGGAAAGAACTTCCTTATGTTCAAAGTGAAGGTCAAAGTCAATCCTAGTGAGGCACAGCCTAAACTTGATGACAAGAGGGTTTAATCTTGACCCTTGTCCTCCAAGAATCATGAAAGTTCACACGGATATGCCATGCAGCAGCTATCAAGCACTTTCATCTCCTGTGAGATGGACGATGCCAGTCTGAAGTGGGAGGAGCTGGGTTCCGATCTAACTCATGTCACCTTGAGCACATCACTTCTCTTCCCTGTGACTCAGTTTTCTCATCTGAAAAATGAGATTAGATAAGACAGCCATTTAGGTTGAAGATAAGGGAATGCGGATGACAGTGGGAGTGGTCAAGTGGAGAAAAGTGGACATGATATTATAGTAGAGGACCTGGATTTGAATCCCCCCGAAGTGACTGTGAAGTTACTTACTTTCTCTAGGCCTCAGTTTCCTCATCTGTAAAATGAAGGGGTTGGACCTCTAAGATTCTTTCTGACCATAAATCTATGATCTTATGAGAAAGCTACCTATATAAATCTGGGGGTCATCTGCATAAAAATAATAACTGAACCCATGGGAGCTGATGTGATCACTAAGAGAGCATAAAGACAGGAGAAGGCCAAGGGAAGACCCTTGAGGGACATTCCTATCTGAAGAAGAGTCCCCCTCTGCAACATAGTGGTCAAGTTTGTCCATCATCCCATAATCTTAACTGGGCCCTCAATGCAGCAAGGCAATCTTTTTCACACCTCCCTAATCAATTGATTATGTCACTCATAACTTTTCTTCCTTTCTTACAAGGCTCTCATGGCATCCCAGTCCTCTCAGCTGGGGACTTTGCCTCATATTCCACACACACTCCCAGCTGAGTCCTTCTACTTCTTAAGACTAATCTTTCTACATGTACTCCTGATCCCATCACATCCTGTCTTCTCCGATAGTTTGTTCCCTCTATCAAGCCACCCTCTGTCACTAATGTCCAATCTTTCCCTGTCTACTGGCTGCTTCCCCACTGCCTAGAAACATATCCATCTCTCTCCCATCCTTTAAAAATACTCAGTTCAACTATCCCTGCTAGCTATCATCCTATCTCTCTCCTCCTCTTCCGGGCTAAACCTGTGAAAACTGTCTTCCACTGATGACTTCAATTTCTTCTCACTCTCTTTGAAAACCTCTGGAGTCTGGCTTCCAATCTAATTCAACTGAAACTGCTCTCTCCAAAGTCACCAATGATCTCTGAACTGCAAAATCTAATGGCTTTCTCTCATTCCTATATTTTTTCCAACCTCTCTGCAGCCTTTAATACTGTCATTCACCCTCTTCCTCCGGATACTTTCTCCTCTCTAAATTTTCATGACACTCTCTCCCTGATTCTCCCCCTACCCATCTGAAACATTTCTTATCAGTCTGTTTTGCTGGATAGTTCATAAAGATCATGGACTGTCTGGGCCCTCTTTTCTTCCTCTACTCTGTCTCCATTGGTGATCTCTTCAGCTATCCTAGGTCTGATTATCATCTCCAAGCCAATGATTTTCAGATCTATTGCTTTCAATCCTTAACCTCTCTCCTGATCTCCAACCTCCTATCACCAACTGCTCATTGGGCATCTCAAACTATTAGACAGCTTAGACTCAACACGCCCAAAAAGGAACTCATTATCTTTCTTCCCAAGCTTTTTCTTCCCCCCACCTTTTCTATTACTATCAAGGGTACCACCACTACTCCACTGACTTAGGCTTACAACCTAGGGGTCATTTTCACTCTCTCTCACTCCCTTATATCTAATCTGTTGCTAAATCTTGTCATTTCTATCTCCACAATATGTCTCAACCCCTGACTACTCCCACCACTCTAGGACAGGCCCTCATCACCTTCTACCTGAACTACCATAATAACCTTCTGATTGGTCTCCATATCTCATGTCTCTCCCCACTCTATCCCTTTTCCACTCAACATCCAAAGTGATTTTCCTAAAGTTCAGACTGGATCTTGTTATCCCTCTCCTCAGTAAACCCCAGTGGCTCTCTATAAAATCCTCAATGTGGCATTTAAAGCCCTTCCTTCTGTCTTTCCAGTCTTCTCACTCTCTTCTCCCCTCCATGTGCTCTGTGATCCAATGACACCAGCCTCCTGGATGTTTCTTGAACAAGACATTATATCCCAAATGTCTGGGCCCTTGTCTTGAATGCTCTCCCCTCCTGATCTTTGTCATCAGGATCCTCCTGCTTCTGCCCAGACTTAGCTTAAATCCTACATCCTGTGAAAGGCCTTTCCCAGTCTTGTCCACTTCTAGTGCTTTTCATTCATTCATTCAATAAACATTTCTTAAGCGTCTGCTTTGTGTCAGGCACTGTGCTAAGTACTGGGGATACAAGAGGCAAAAAACAACCCTTGCCCTCAAGAAACTTATAATTTACTAGAGAAGACACCATGGAAGTAACTATATTCAAAGCAAGCTATGGACAGGAAAAATAGGCAGCAATTTCAGAATTAAAAGAGGTTAAGGACGACTCCCTGCAGAAGCTGAGTTTTTAGCTGTGCATTAGAGGAAGCCAGAGAAATCAGCAGCTGGAGTAGAGGGGGGACAGCAGTCCAGGGCTGGGCGTTGCTGCACACAGATATTTGCCTATTGTCTCCCCGTTAGATTGTAAGTTCCTCCAGGGTTGGAGCCAAGTTTTTTACTTTTCTTTGTATCCCCAGCACTTAGCACAGTGCCTGGAACTGTGATGATACATGTTTAACAAATGCTTATTGACTAACTGAAGATGTCCCAGGGAGGTAGAACTAAACCCCCTTCTACTTTCAGACATTTTCCTGATATCCAGCCTAAATCTGCCTCCTGGAACTTCCAGCCACTGCTGCTAATTCTGCTTTCTGGGCCCCCAGAACGTGTCTAATCCCCATTTTACAATGATAGCCCTTCAAAGTCAGTTCTTGAGTTCCTCTTTGGTAGGCGAAAGCTCCCCTAGTCCTTCAAACCATCCTCAATGGTGTAGACTCAGTCCCCTTCACCAGTCATCCTCACCTGCTCCCTCTCCAGCTCATCAATGACTTTCCTAAAATGTGGTCCTCAAAGCTGAACACTATCATCCCAGTCTGAACCAGCCTAGGCAGAGGACAATGGGACAGTCATCTCCCTGGTACTAGGCACTATAGTCTTTTGAAGGCAGCCTGGGAAAGTATTCATTTAACCCACAGCCATATCCCATAGCTGACTCACATGGAGCTTGTGGTTCAGTAAAATCCCAGATCATTTTAGCCACATTTCTCTCATCTTGTACTTGTGAATTTGAATTTTTTAAACCAAGCGTAAGACTTGATACTCTCTCCTACTAAATTCTATCTCATCAAACACTCCCCAGTGCTCTAGACAATAAAGATCTTTTCAGATCCTGACTCTGTCATCCAAGATGTCATCTGCTGATATCATCCGCAAAATCTGAGAAGCATGCCACAGATCTTTGATGCAAATCAGTTATAAAAATGTTTGGTGCCACAGGACTAAGAACAGATTCCAGGAGCACTTCACTTGAGATCTCCTGCCAAGCTCTGCCTCACTTAAATCCCATTCACTCACAAGTAAAGACATCACCCTTCCAAATGTCAGTGACTTTTAGGGTATATTCCAAGTCAATGTCAAACCTTCAAAGACTCAACCCTTTCATATTAGGCAAGCTATAATTCTATTTTTACAGTAAACAAAGGGGAGGACTCACAGTTTCATAGCACTCTAGAGCTAGAAGGGACCTCCAAGATCACTGACTATTACCCATTCATTTATCTAGAGACTACTTATTATAATAATTGCACCTATTTCCTAAGGTTGTTGTGAGGATCAAATGAGGTATTTATAAAACTCTTAGCACAGTGCCTGGCACATGGTGGGTACTATATAAATATAAGCTAGTAGCAGTAGTACTAACAGATGCTGTGGAACGCTGAGAGTTTGGTAGACATTGAAGAAGCCAAGGTCATTCACTGCATCTCAGACCATCATCAGTCATCTTGACTTTTGTCTTGTTACTGAACGTTGATGCCTGGAAGAGATAGTGAGAGTGATGACCTTGTGACTCTGCCTCACTTAAATCCAATTCACACTCCAGTCAAGACATCATCCTGTGCTCACCTCTTTGAAAAATGAAGACCAAACAGCAACTGTCATCAAGCAAAACACATTAACTCACCAGCCTTGACACCTCCGCTGAGAGGCAGGGAACGCACTTCGCCATGGTTCTTCTGGATTTGTGATCACTTACTCAGTTACTGAGAATTTCAGTTTTTCGATGTTGTTTTCTTCTCAATCATTGCAATCATCCTATAAATTGTTCACCTGGTTTTCCTTATTTTGGACTCCATCAGCTCAGACAAGTAAACAAGTGTCTCTGAATTCTTCACTCATCATTCTTAGAGTACAATAATATTCCATTATAGTCACATACCACAATTTGTTCAGCCATTCCCCAACCGATGGCTACATCGCTCAGTTTTATACAAATGAACAGATGAAAAAAAGCATTTATTGAACTTTCACTATGTGCTAGATACTGCTGAGTGCTGGTGAGAGAAATACACAAAAGTGGCTACAACTGTCCACAAGGGACTTTCATTTTAGTGGGAGGAGCACAAGTGGAATATAAGGTTGCCTACAGAGAGATGTTTGAGTCTGGGAAGTCACTGGGATCAGTAAATCGTAAGGGAGTTAAATATCACTTACTTTTTCTAGAAGCAGTGATAAAGAGTTGATTTGATTATTTTCCTACTACCTTTGACCTTTCTGGGGTGTGTGCCCCACAGTGGTATCACTGAGTCAAAGAGTATGTACAGTTTAGTGACTTTTAGGGTATATTTCAAAATTGTCAAAATAGTTGGCTATGTTCCAACAGTACCTCAGTATGTGTCATTTTCATCTCCTATCATCTTCACCAATCCTGAAATTCAGCATTCCTGATAAGGTTATTATAAGACTATGCCATCACTTTGTATTCACTCTCCAGTATCTACCCTTGATTACCCTTGATATCTACTTTTGGACCAAGTCTTTCAAAAATCTAAGTAGATCGTGAGTTCACTAAGCATACACATCAGTCCTTTAACAACTTCTCCTTTTTTTTCTTCGTGGGAGTTGTTTCTGCTGGTGCCTTTGGAATTGAAGCCTTGAAAGTTTCTCATCTTTACTGAGATGACTTACCTTGTAGAAGGTTAGGTCATGGGCCTTACCTATCTTTCCTCAGAATGCTCTGAGATCTACTCTGAGAAAAATAGAGGTATATGTCAAAGTACAGGCAACTTTTCTTTTCTACTTTATTAGAAACTCTAAGATGTAGTGGTTACTTCCCTTCTCCCTTTCCCACTAAGCAAGACTACAAAGCTTCCATCATGTTTGAAACCAGTTCCTCCTTGTCGGTGAATGTCAAAACCAAAATAGCAGTTCCCTTTGTTGGTTCCTCCATCTTTTGAAGAACGAAACTGTCATTAAGAAAAATCAAGAAATTATTAGTTGTTCTACTTCTTGGGAGACAGGTGGAGAGAGAGAGAGGAGAGAGAGAGAGAGGAGAGAGAGTGAGGGAGGGAGAAAGAGAGGGAGAGAGAGAGGGATGGAGGGAGAGAACAGAGAAAGAGAGGGAGGAGACAGAGAGAGAGAGAGAGAGAGAGAGAGCCAGAGGGGAGACACAGAGACAAAGAGAACGACACAGACAAAGAGGGAAGAGTAGGGGAGGCTGCCATAGATACCAAGGTTAATTTAAGGTCCCCCTTAGCTCATACATGAATCTTCACACCAGACTTGTGATGTCACCCAAACTCCTCATCTGCTTCCTCTTTCAGGCCAGAGTCTATGGTAATTTCAATTACAAAATCACTCCCTTCCCCCACTCTATTGAAATTCACAACCATTTCCCACCACAATTGCTCTACTGCATCTGAGATGTCCTCACATGAGTTTGTCTTGTGTAGCATTTACAGCCTCTTACAGCTGGGCTAGGACCAGCTTTGCTTTATTGTATGTCACCTCCTCTCACCCGATCTATGTTCCAGCCAAGTTGACCTTCTTAGTGTGTCTCCTACATAGTCACTACCCTTCCCTGCCCCCATTCCTAGAATCCCCTCCCTCCTCCCTTCACCTCTTAGATTTGCTAATTCCCTTCAAAATCCAGCACAAATGTCACTCTCCTGATTTGGTCAACTGTTAGCATCCCCTGAAATTACTTTGTATTTCCTCCCTTCCTCCAAAGTCCTCAGAGGCTCTCTATTGCCTCAGGGTTAAAAAAAGGTTCTCTTTATCTCTGTGTCTCCCCTCTGGCTCTCTCTCTCTCTCTCTCTCTCTCTCTCTCTCTCTCTCTCTCTCTCTCTCTCTCTCTCTCTCTCTCTCCCCCTCTCTCTCTCTCTCTCTCCTCTAAGTTTTAGCTTAGAATTTAAGGCCCTCCTCAATTTGGTTACAACCTACCTTTCTACCATATTCTACTCTATCCTTTTCACTCTACCTTTCGATCAAGGCATAAACAGCCATTTCATCATTTCATCTTTCTTAATGGATATAAGTTGTTCATCATTGCTGGAAGGCACTCCCTCCTCATTTCTGTCTCCCCAAAATATTTCTCTTCCTCTTAGGCTCAGCTCAATGATTGTCTCCTCCAGGAAGCTTTTCCTGATTACACACAGAGAGAAATGCTCATATACCCACTTGTCCATACTCTCTCCTTCAAATTATATTTGGTGCAAGAAAAATACTTTCCTTGAGAATAAGGAGTGATTTGTACCTAACTCACTGCCTGACATGTATTAGTTACTTTAATATCTGTTAGCTGAAATCAGTACTCTTGGCTTTTGCTTGGCCCTTGAGGACATAATCCAGATTAGTGCCTTGGGAACTAGTAAAACAGATATTGTGTCATTAACAATTCAAAGAATTATAAAGAAATCATCTAATCCAGGGGTCTGTGGGTAGATTTCAGGTGGAAAAAAATTACATCTTTATTTTCATTAACTTCAAATTGAAATTTATCATTTTCCTTCAATTATGAATTCTTTAAAATCCAACATGATTCTGAGAAGAGGCGCACACACTGACCACCAGAGAGGCAAGCATTTCACACACACACACACACACACACACACACACACACGCACACACACAAGATTAAGAACCTCTGATCTAGACTTTTCAGTTTACAGATAAGGAAACTGAGGCCTAGAGGAGTAAAGTAACTTGTCCAAGGTCACACAGCTAGCAGCAGCAAAGTTGAGATTCAAAGTCAGGTTCTCTGCCTTCATATTCAGTGTTCATCTTCCTCCACCACACTACCCCAGTTACTGTGGGTGTTATAAAAGGTCCAGTTTAGAAGACAGGCCTTCTAAGTTCCTTCCATTCAGCTCTGAAAGAATGGTTCCTACCAAGGTCCCTTAAACTCAGAATTCTACATTTTTTATGGTAAAGAAATATCAGGAGAGACTGAGAAAAAATTCAGTTTTTCTTTCTTTGATGGGGCAAGAGGGGCGCTATGATGATAAAAGGTCTAAAGCCAGGGCTTTGAAACCCAGAGATGGAGGTGGGGGAATACCTCTAGAGGTGGAGGAGGTGGTCAATGCAGGAACCCAGGTGAGCCAGAGGAAGATCAATCAGGATCAACCACCTGACTGAAAAAACAGCATCGGGGGTGGATCCTGGTCCTGACATAAAGCCACAATTTAGGAATTAAAGCTGAAAAGGTGACTAAACCAAAGGAGACAATGATCAATATTTTTAGAGTAAATGTAGATCTAGAGATTCGCACCCCCACAAAGAGGAGAGAATAACCCCAAAACAACTACAGAGGCTCCAAGAAAAAAATTGTCTTACCACAAGGACTACACATATATCTGGAAGAAATGAAGCAAGACAATAAAAAATTAAAGTTCTGAAAGAAAAAATTGGAAGGAGAATCAAGAACTTAGAAAAAAAAATGGTGCTACCTTATAGGTAACACAGTGGATAGAACATTGGGTTTGGAATCAGGAAGACTCATCTTCATGAGTTTAAATCCTGCCTCAGAATCTTCCTAGCTGTGTGATCCTGGGCAAGTCACTTAACCCTGTTTGCCACAGTTTCCTCATCTGTAAAATGAGTTGGAGAAGGAAACAGCAAACTCCAGTATCTCTGTTAAGGAAACCCCAAATGGGATCACAGAGAGTTGGACATTACTGAAAAATGACCCAGTAATGCCAACAAAAAAATCATACAGAAATAACAGATATTAAAAGATCAATAATTGGAGTTGATGAGAAGAATGGAGGAAGGGGTGAGAGAAGCAAGCCTAAGATGGACCTTGCTCTGAACTTACCTGAAACAAAGGAGTTGTTGAACACAAAGACAATTTGGTCTATAAATATATCATACTCAAGCACAGATGGGAGAGGGGAGGAGGAGAAAGCATTAATAGGAAGAATGATCCTAGAAAAGGAGTAATTGCAAACAAAAAAAATTCAAATCTTGAAGCAGGTATTGAAATAAAAGGAAAAGAACTGGAAACTAAGGGACAGCCCTTCGCTTGGGGAATAGCTAGCTGGACAAAGTATGTTACGCAAATGGAATGGAAAATTAGTGCATCACAAGAAAGGACCAAAGAAGCAATTGCAGAGAATCCTGGGTAGCATGAACTGCTGTAGCGATGTGAGTAGACAAACCAGGAGAACAGTTAATGCAAGAGCAGAAGCTTTACAAAGAAAAAGAACTCTGAAAATTTTAAGCACTCCAGTCAAAACAATGGCCAACCATGTCTCCAAGAGGACCTAGAGTAAAGCATTGTACCCACAGAGATGGTACAGAAAGAGACACATTTTTACAAGTGGCCACTGGGTGAATTCATTTTGCTTAATTGTGCATAGTTGTTAAAAAGTCTGAGTTTTTTCTTCTATCCCTCCATTTTTTAAGGGTGGAACAAGTTAAAAAAAAAGAAGAAGCATTATTAATAGTGATACCAAAAATAAAAAAAGAGGGTCAATGGAGAAAAAGAATTTTTTTATGCCCTCAAGACAACCAAAGGAAGAACTGAGAAGTAAGACAGTTTTGAAAGTAATGCATAGAATATATTATTTTCTTTTTTAAAAAAATAAGCAATTCCCCAATTGATAAATGGTCAAAGGATATGAACAGGCAATTTTCAGAGGAAGAAATTAAAGCTATCTATAATCATATGAAAAAATGCTCTAAATCACTATTGGTTAGAGAGATGCAAATCAAAACAACTCTGAGGTACCACATCACACCTATAAGATTGGCAAACATGACAGAACAAGAAAATGATAAATGCTGGAGAGGATGTGGGAAAGTTGGAACACTAATTCATTGTTGGTGGAGCTGTGAGCACATCCAACCATTCTGGAGAGCAATTTGGAACTATGCCCAAAGGGCTACAAAAATGTGCATACCCTTTGACCCAGCAATATCACTACTAGGACTATATCCCCAAGAGATCATAAAAATGGGAAAGGGTCCCACATGTACAAAAATATTTATAGCAGCACTCTATGTAGTTGCCAAAAACTGGAAGTCAAGGGGATGTCCATCAATTGGGGAATGGCTGAATAAATTATGGTATATGAATGTAATGGAGTACTATTGTGCCATAAGAAATGATGAACAAGAAGACTTCAGAGAGGCCTGGAAGGACTTATATGACCTGATGCTGAGTGAAAGGAGCAGAACCAGGAGAACTTTATGCACAGCAACAACCACAGTGTGTGAGAGTTTTTTCTGGTAGACTTAGATTTTTGTAATAACACAAGAACTTCTTACCAAAAAAAAAAAAAAAAAAATCCCAGTGGAGGATCTCAAGGCAAAATGCCTGCCACACTCAGAGAGAGAAATATGGAAGTCACTCACATATTGTAGCAGATCATGTTTGTGTATGTGTATGTGTTTGTGTATCATGCTCTGATTTGTTATACGATTTCTTTCATTTATCTTAGTCTGACTACATAGCATGACTATAGTGAAAATATACTCAATAGGAAAGTATATGTAGAATCTATACAGAATTGTATGCAGTCGTGGGGAGGGGGGGGGAGGGGGGGGTAGGTGGGGGGGATAAAATCACAATTGTATGGCAGTGATTGTTAAACATTACAAAATTTAAAAAAAAAAAACACCTACATTTCCAAAAAAAAAAAAATAAGCAAGATGAAAATGGAAACAATCATTTCAAAAAGATCCTCTTTTTAATATTCTGCTATATTTATAGAAATGTTCTTTTTCATGTTTAAGCACAGGTTTTTAATTTTTTATAAAATATTCGTGCTATAAGATCTAAGGACACAAGGAATGTGACAGGTTCCAGGAAACACAAATGGGTGTGCCTAGAAGTCACAAGGGTCATTTTATAATAAAAATTTTTACAGCTTCTATATCCAGATAAGTACCGTCTGTTTTAAAGATTATGTTGACCTCTGCATGGACTGTGTTCCCAAAGTTCAAAGGAAGGTCAACAGTTTGGAAGTCCAGAGAATACAGTTACACAGACACTCTTACATACCACCTGTCTAAGATCACAGAGTTGAGACTTTGAAGTTCACCCCATTTTGTTTCACAGAGCCCAGAGAAGGAAAATGGCAAACTATCTCTCTGCTTCCAACTGTCTTCCCCTTTCGGACTTCCTGCGTTATAATTTTCCTAGTAGAACACTCAGAGAGTACTTCTCCTCTCATCAAAAACCTTCAGTTGCTCCTTACTACCTACCAAATAACATATGATCTTCTATTAGAAATCCGGATCCAGTCCTACTCTCTCCAGCCTTATCTTCATGCTACTTCCCATAATTATTTTAGATTTTGACCAAACTAAGTGTCTCTCTGTTACCCATTCTCATTTTTCTCTACCTAGTACAAAGGCATTTTTAAAAAATTTATTTATTTAACTTTTAACATTCATTTTCACAAAATTTTGGGTTCCAAATTTTCTCCCCATTTGTCCCCTCCCCCCACCCCAAAACACCGAGCATTCTGATTGCCCCTATCACCAATCTGCCCTCTCTTCTATCATCCCTCCCTTCCCTTGTCCCCATCTTCTCTTTTGTCCTGTAGGGCCAGATAACTTTCTATACCCCATTACCTGTATTTCTTATTTCCTAGTAGCAAGAACAGTACTCAACAGTTGTTCCTAAAACTTTGAGTTCCAACTTCTCTTCCTCCCTCCCTCCCCATCCATCCCTTTGGGAAGGCAAGCAATTCAATATAGGCCATATCTGTGTAGTTTTGCAAATGACTTCCCTGATAGTCATGTTGTGTAAGGCTAACTATATTTCCCTCCATCCTATCCTGCCCCCCACTGCTTCTATTCTCTCTTTTGATCCTGTCCCTCCCCAAGAGTGTTGACTTCAAATTGCTCCCTCCTCCCATTGCCCTCCCTTCCATCCTCCCCCCCCACCCTGCTTATCCCCTTCTCCCCCACTTTCCTGTATTGTAAGATAGGTTTTCATACCAAAATGAGTGTGCATTTCATTCCTTCCTTTAGTGGAATGTGATGAGAGTAAATTTCATGTTTTTCTCTCACCTCCCCTCTTTATCCCTCCACTAATGAGTCTTTTGCTTGCCTCTTTTATGAGAGATAATTTGCCCCATTCAATTTCTCCCTTTCTCCTCCCAATATATTTTTCTCTCACCGCTTAATTTCATTTCTTTAAGATATCATCCCATCCTATTCAATTCATTCTGTGCTCTCTGTCTCTGTGTGTATGTGCGTGTGTGTGTATGTGTCTGTGTGTGTGTGTGTGTGTGTGTGTGTGTGTGTAATCCCAACAACTACCCAGATACTGAAAAGTTTCAAGAGTTACAAATATTGTCTTTCCATGTAGGAATGTAAACAGTTCAACTTTAGTAAGTCCCTTATGACTTCTCTTTGTTGTTTACCTTTTCATGCTTCTCTTGATTCTTGTGTTTGAAAGTCAAATTTTCTTTTCAGCTCTGGTCTTTTCATCAAGAATGCTTGAAAGTCCTCTATTTCATTGAAAGCCCATTTTCCCCCTGAAGTATTATACTCAGTTTCACTGGGTAGGTGATTCTTGGTTTTAGTCCTAGTTCCTTTGACTTCTGGAATATCATATTCCATGCCCTTCGACCCCTTAATCTTAATGTAGAAGCTGCTAGATCTTGTGTTATCCTGATTGTATTTCCACAATACTTGAATTGCTTCTTTCTAGCTGCTTACAGTATTTTCTCCTTGACCTGGGAATTCTGAAATTTGGACAGAATATTCCTAGGGGTTTCTCTTTTTGGGTCTCTTTCAGGAGGTGATTGGTGCATTCTTTCAATATTTATTTTGCCCTCTGCTTCTAGAAAATCAGGACAGTTTTCCTTGATAATTTCATGGAACATAATTTCTAGACTCTTTTTTTGATCATAGCTTTCAGGTAGTCCCATAATTTTTAAATTGTCTCTCCTGGATCTATTTTCCAGGTCAGTTATTTTTCCAATGAGATATTTCACATTCTCTTCCATTTTTTCATTCTTTTGGTTTTGTGATTTCTTGGTTTCTCATAAAGTCATTAGCCTCCATCTGTTCCATTCTAATTTTGAAAGAACTATTTTCTTCAGTGAGCTTTTGAACCTCCTTTTCCATTTGGCTAATTCTGCTTTTTAAAGCATTCTTCTCCTCATTGGCTTTTTGAACCTCTTTTGCCAATTGAGTTAGCCTATTTTTCAAGGTGTTATTTTCTTCAGCATTTTTTTAGGTCTCCTTTAGCAAGGTGTTGACCTGCTTTTCATGCTTTTCTTGCATCTCTCTCATTTCTCTTCCCAGTTTTTCCTCCACCTCTCTAACTTGATTTTCACAATCCTTTTTGAGCTCTTCCATGGCCTGAGTCCATTGAATATTTATTCTGGATGTTTGGGATACAGAAGCCTTGACTTCTATGTCTTTCCCTGATGGTAAGCGTTGTTCTTCCTCATCCAAAAGAATGGGAGGAGATATCTGTCCACCAAGAAAGTAACCTTCTATGGTCTTATTTTTTTTCCCTTTTCTGGGCATTTTCCCAGCCAGTGACTTGACTTCTGAGTGTCCTCTCCACACCCACCTTTCCTCCAGTTCTGCCCAGCCAGCACTTGGGGTCTGAGATTCAAATGCTGCTTCCCAGCCTCAGGGCATTCGGTGGGGGCAGGGCTGCTATTCAGTGTGAGATTAAGTTCAGTTCAGGTACTCAGGTCGGGGCAGGGCCGCCATTTGGGGCTTAGTTCCTTCAGGAGGTTTATGCAGAGACCTTCAACAACGGATCTGAGCTCCTGCCTGCTTTGGGAGCCCTTGTCTGCTGCTGTCTCTGCTGCTGCCTCCCGAGGGGGCCTGAGTTATGGAGACACCCTGCTCCCCTCTCGGCAAGCTGAAAAGACCCTCTCACTGACTTTTAGTGCCTGTGGGTGGACGGACCTGCACGGCCGCTGGAGATTCTGTCCCTGAAGCCTGCTTGGCTCTGCTCCTCTTGATGCCGCATGGCTGAGACAGGGCTGGGCTCTGCTCCAGGTCCAGTGCTTAACAGACCTTTCATGTCATTTTTCAGGTCTCTCTGGAACAGAAATCTCCTCCACTCCGTTGTTCTGTGGCTTCTGCTGCTCCAGAATTTGTTGGGAGTTCTTCTTTACAGGTATTTTATGGGCTATGGGTTCGGAGCTAGCATATGTGTATCTTTCTACTCTGCCATCTTAGCTCCTCCCCCCCAAAGGCTTTTTAAAAGACATTTATTAAGCACCTACTGCATGCAAAATACTGTCCTAGACACTGGAAAAATGGAAAGTTTAGATAAGATAGTTCTTCACCTCATGGAACTCAAAGGGATACAGATAACTGTAACAATACACAATGTTACATGACATGCATTAGAAAGTTGTAAAACAAAGTATATTAAAGTTGGCAAAATCTATTTCAGTTACAGATTCATAGCTACATATAACAAACATATGGGAAATGCTTTAACACAATAAGTTACAGATACAAGAAATCTAGAGATTACCTGGGCATCACAGACCTCCTCCTTCCCAAAGGAAGCATGGATATATTTCAGGGGGTGTCTGTGAACTGGAATGGGAAAACAAATTATATTTTAATTTTCACTGAACCTCTAACTGAAATTTAGAAATTCCTTCTATTTGGAATGTAGGTAATAAAGCACACTAATCTGTCCATGTTAGTTCTTCATTTTCAAAGAAGGCCATGCCATCAGAGAAATGATGACATGACTTGCACTTGACTTTGTTTTGAGTGAGGGAGGGCTGTGCAAGATCACCAGTCTCACTTTCTCCTCCTGAGCCATCTAAATGCAGTGACCAGATATTCATCAAGATGACATTTTAATTTTCACTGATTCTGTAACTGAAATTTAGAAATTCCTTCTATTAGGAATGTAGGTAATAAAGCACACTAATATTAGACTGCCAAAAGGGTCCATGACACAGAAGCAGTTAAGAAGCCCTAGCCTTTGCTTACGCCTCACTACCCAGAAAGGACTCTCCCTCACCCCATCTCCTCAACTCTTTCTGTTAAAGTCTCTCTTTTTTCAGATACCTCACTGTATGCCACCTCCTACACAAAGATCTCCTGAAGTACCCCCTCCCTCACCCCATGCAATTTTTCCAAAGCATTTGACCAGAATGTCCCTTGAACCCTTATCAAACTTTCTGTTAGAACACTAGTTATTCATATCTTTATCTGCTGTGACCGTTAAAAAAAAAAAAAAACCTCAGCAACTGGCACCATGTTTGGTACACAGAAATAGACACTTGATCAAGACTTGCATGGTTGAATAAACTGGGCTCCTAGGCTAGCCTACAAGAAATGATTTCAATTCAGCTTGAGGGTTCAGTTCAATCCTCAACACCCAGCGTGGTACCCAGGGAAGGGTAGGAGCTTAATAAATGCTTATTGAAGCAGTTCTTAAGGATTCCCTGTGCTTGGTACTGGAGAGACAAGATGGAAAATGACAATCCCTGCCCTCAAGGAGCTTATCTGATATTGTGTCCCCACTTTTCTAGCATAATTTTCCCCTTCAAGTAGTCCACCGCCCTCTATAGTCCAATACAGTCATTATTCTTCTCTTCCAAACCTCTGCATCTGTCATACTTGGGATGGACTTCCCCATTCCAGCCCCAGGATTCCTGCCTGGTGAAATCCTACTATTCCTTCAAGGCCCAGCTCTGGGGCTAACTCCTCCATGGAATCTTCCCCTTACCCCATCCTCCCTTCATGAATCTCCATAGCCCTCTGTCTGACCCCATATGAACACTGATCAGAGGATCACTTTTATTTTGACTACGTCCATACATGTTGCATCTTCCCTTCCCTATCTCAACTAGCTGATAAGGTCCTGGAGGCCAGAATCCAAGTCATTTTCTATCTCTTCAACATTAAGCACAGTACCTGGCATATAGTTGAAATTGTTGAGTTGTTTTTCAGTCATGTCTGACTCTTCATGACCTCATTTGGGGTTTTCTTGGCAAAGACACTGGAGTGCTTTGCATTTCCTTTTCCAGCTCATTTGACAGATGAGCAAATGGAGGCAAATAGGATTAAATGAGCTGTCTAGGGTCACACAGCTAGTAAGTGTCTGAGGCCAGATTTGAACTTAGGAAGATGAGCTTTCCTTCTTCCAGGTCTGGTACTCCATCCAATGTGCCACCTGGCATATGGTACTGAATTCATGTTGACTGATTGATTGA
This sequence comes from Notamacropus eugenii, assembly GCF_028372415.1. Classification (NCBI taxonomy): domain Eukaryota; kingdom Metazoa; phylum Chordata; class Mammalia; order Diprotodontia; family Macropodidae; genus Notamacropus; species Notamacropus eugenii. The sequence continues at coordinate 26,280,001 of NC_092876.1, read as the reverse complement.
TTGACTGACTGACTGATCAGGCACAGGGCACTGCAAGATGAGGTAGGACAAGGGCATTGGTCTTTGAGTTTTAAAAAATTCATCTTGGTTTTTTTAATCATGGCTTCAACCAACCAATCATTTCACTTCTCTCATTCATAAAACAAGAAAAAAATAATACTTACACTCCACTTCAGTTTTTACTAGGATATTGTGAAAAGTACCACAAAGTGCAATAGATATGAGGATGGTTCGTATCATCATCATTGTTATGTTACGTACTTAATAAATGTTGAATTGAATGGACTCTTCCAAACTAAACGCTTTTTAAGATCCCTCCTACTTCTACCATTCTGTGGTCTGTGTTCTAAGATCTCACCCAGCTTGAGTGGTCTCTGTTGGCTACAGGTCCTTCTTTCTCTGACCTTCTAGATCTCTCAGTCCCTTTTGGCTTTCTGATGTGCCTCAATTCTGTGATCAGGAGAGTAAGTACTGGAGGCACATGGGAAGAAGAAGCCAGTAGGCTCTCCGCTTCCTTTCCCCCAGAACCAAGGGGAACTCAGCATGAAATCCCAAGTCCCCTGAGCTGGCTGATAGGGGTCCCTAGCTCATTGCAATGCAGAGGAGCACAGAGCTGAGGTACCAGGAAACTAAGAAATGCAGCTCCCTCAGATTAGAGAAAACAAAGCTGTTCTTTCCACCCAGGCTACAGGAGCCCCTCCCTGCAGCCACAGTCCTCTTCAGCTCCTATGATTTCCGTTGGGGCCTGTTCGACAGCTTTAAGGTTGGGACGGAAGTTTGTCCAACAAAAGCCTTCCTGACAGGGCCAGGGCAAGGAGCCTGCCTGCCACCTCTACAAAGCTGGGTCAGCTGGAGGGTACCTCTCTTGCTCTTCCCTCCCACCTCTTCCCCTAGCCAAACTTCTCAGTGACACTACAACTCTGAAGGACACCCAGAGTTGAGAAGCACCCAGTGTTGGGGGGACACAAGGGTGAGGGGTGGGAGTCATCTGTAATAATGCATCACTCTTCTCCTCTGCCTCCATTATATCTGGGCAGGGATCAGGGCTCACAGTTGACCATGGGATGAAAACAATTTGATATTTTTATTTATCTGTGAACATGGTGCTTCCTTCTGGTGAAATGTACAAACCTTTAAAGAAATTAACTGAAACATTTTTGGTCTTTTTATCCCAAACCACTAGAACAGGAGTCAGCACACAGCAAATCCTTACTGAATTAAATTAAATTTTAAGAGTACAAGCTTTATAGTCAGAAGAATTGAATTCAAATCCTAATTCTCCTATTGACTGTGTGACTTTGGAAGTTATTTCACTCTTCTGGATGTCACTGTTTTCCCTTGTTAAACCAAAAGTTTCGTCTAGATCAGGGATGGGGAACCTGTGACCTCGAGGCCACACATGACCTTTGAGATCCTTGGATGTGGTCCTTTGAATCTAAACTTCACTCATGGCCCTCTAGGTCCTCAAGTGTGGCCCTTCCAAACTTCCTATGTGGCCCTCACATGGAGTAGTGGGCTGGTCCAACCATTCTGTAGAGCAGTTTGGAACTAGGCCCAAAGGGCTAGAAAACTGTGCCTGCTTTTTGACCCAGCAATACACTGCTAGGTTCATACCCCAAAAGAGATCAAAGGAAAAGGACCAATATGTACAAAAATACTTATAGCAGTTCTTTTTCTGGTGGCAAAGAATTGGAAATTGGGGTGATCCCCATTCACTGAGAAATGGCTGAGAAAGTTGTGGCATATGGTCATAAAGGGAAGCTATTATGCTATAAGAAATGATGAGGGGATGGTTTTTTTAAATGGCAAAACCTATATGAGCTGATGCAAAGTGAAGTGAGAACCAAGAGATCGTTGTATACAGTAAAAGCAACTTTGTAATGAGATCACCTGTGAGAGACTCAACTACTCTGATCAATAAGCATAGTGATCCAAGACACTTCCAAAAGACTCATGCCGAAAAACTGCCATCCATCTTCACAGAGAGAACTGACGAATTCTCAGTACAAATTACAGTATAATTTCTTGTTTTATTTTTTCCTTCTTTGCTATATGGCTAATATGAAAATATATTTTGCATGATTTCACATGTATAATAGATATATTGTCTGCCTTCTCAATGAGTAGTAGAGGGATGGGAGATAATCTGGAACTCAAAATTTAAAAAGAAAACAATGTTTTAAATAAATAATGTATTGAAAATATAAAAAGGAAGGAAGAAACAGGGAAGCTTTTGCAAAGTGACATTTCTCAATAGGACATATCTTGACCATCACATGATTCACTCAAAAGTATATGGAATCAGCGAACCCACTGTGTTTATTGTTCATTGACTGTTTTTAAAAACCACACATTAGATTTTGTGGAGCAAAATTTCACCATAAATGCTCTCTCCCGACAGACAAGGTGTCCTTGAAAGACATAACAATAAAGTTTTGTGTGATCATTAATAATCAGTGATACACAGACTGGGAAACATATGCTCACCAAAGGTGTTCCCCACTGGCATGGAGGAGATCCAGGGCAAAGTTTAAGTTCAGAAGGGATTCCCTGTGGATAGTGAGATCCTTCCCGCTCTCCTGTACATGGATGATATTGCTGGAATCCACCAACCAAGTTTTTATCCCACTTATGTGCTAAGCCCAATATTAGGAACTGGGGATGGCAGACAAAAAATCAAGGACATGGGAGACAACAAACATGAATAAGTAAATATGCAAAAATGCATATCAAGCAGATACAAGATTACCTTGGGAGGCTAGCAAATGGTAAGATAAGAAAAGAACTCATGAAGAAGGGGGCAGTTGAGCTGAGCCTTGAAGGAAGGATTCTAAGAGGTCAAGATGGGGAGAGAGTACATTGTAGGTAATGGAAAGACAGAAAAGAAATGGAAAGACTGAAGAATTTATATTTGATCCTAGGGATAATAGTGCTTTTAGAGCACTTTAATTAGAGCTTTTAGAGTGGTGGGATGGAGAAGGGAAGGGTGACATGGTGCTTTAGGAAGTTCATCTTATCAGAAGCATGGAAGATGGATGAGAGTGCAGATATCAACTAGAAGGATGTTATAACCATTTAGACAGAAGGCAACGAGGGCCTGAATCAAGATGGTGCTGTGGGAGAAGGGGTGGATAGAGAGATGCTACAGATATGGAAACAAGACTCTGCAGCTGATCAGGTATGTGGGATGAGTGGAAGGGAGGCACAGAGAACAGCACCAAGGTTACAAATGTGGGTACCTGAAATGGTGGAGAGAAAGAGGGAGATTTAGAAGAGGGTCATGTCTATGGAGAAAGATGAGTTCTGTTCTGGACCTGTTGAGTCTGAAGCCTTTCTTGGTCTCTAGAGGACCAGTGCCTTCCCTCTTCGATCACCTTATGTTGACTGTATTGATCTTGTATTACTTAGTCGTTTTCTGTCATCACTCCCATTAGACTGTGAGTTCCTTGAGAGCAAAGACTGTTTTAGCCTTTATTTGTACCCCCAGGGCTTAGTGCTTAATAGTGGTTGAATAATGGACTGAAATATCTATGGGACATCCAGTTTGCAAAGTCGAGTATTCAGCTGGAAGTGGAGAGGAACTTAGGAGAAAGACTAGAGCTGAATCTATAAATCTGGCAATTATCTACATGTATTAATCAATCATTTTTCAGTTGTGTCTGATTCTTCTTGACCCTATTTGGGGTTTTCATGACAAGGATAATGGAATTGTTTGCCGTTTCCTTCTTCAACTCATTTTACAGATGAGAAAACTGAGGCACATAGGTTATGACTTCTCAAGGGTCACAAAGCTAGTAAGTGTGTGAGGCTGGATTGGAACTCAGGTCCTCTTGACTCCTGGCCCATCTATCTATCCACAGGACCACCTTAGCTGCCACTCTAGCTTTATAGATGATAACTGAACCCATAGGAGCTGATGACATCACTACATGAGAGGACATCAAGAGAAAAGAAGGGGCAAAACACAGAACCTGGGGTATGTCAGTGGTGAAGATGCAGCAAAGGGAATTGAGAGCTGCAGTCAGATACATAAGAGGAAGATCAAAAGAGAGCAATGTCAGGAAAAGCCAGAGATGGATGTATCCAAAAGAACACACACAGGCTTGTTGGTTTGCATGGGGGCAGGGGGGAGGGTTGGCTAAGAAAGGGAAGAGAGCTATAGGATGATGGCTAAGAAGGATGGTTAGAATCTTGTGAGGGCCTTTCAAACCATACTTGTTTGGTCTTTTAAACCCATATTTGGGTGTTTGTAGGAATCAGAGAAGGGAGAAAAAATTGAAGATGATGGGGTTGGGGGGTAGGGAACCTGGCCAGGAAGAGTCAATGTTCTAGAGAAGATCAGATTAGGAGTATATGCAGGGGGTTGATCTTGGCCAGGAGAAAGGACCACCTCTTCATTAGAGACTGGAGAATAGGAGAAGATAAGGTTGTCCTGGTTGCATCAAGCCCCAGAACATTCCAGAGCTACCTAAATAGAATCTGTAATCATTTGAAAGAGTATTGCCTTTCTAACCATAGGAGAAACTAATTGGATGAAGAATGGATATTACCCAGGCTATGAAAAGCAAATTATTACTGTTGCTATTCATTTGCAATCCCATTTGGGGTTCTCTTGGCAGAGATGCTGGATTCATTTGTCAATTCCTTCTCCAGCTCATTTTACAGATGAGGAAACTGAGGCAAACAGGGTGAAGTGCGTTGGGGTCACACAGCTAGGCAATATCTGAGGTTGGATTTGAACTCATAAAGTCTTCCTGATTCCAAGTCCAATGCTGTATCCACCACGCCACCCAGCTGCCCCCATTTAGATATAGATGTACGTATGCGTATATCCATATATACATGGTGGTCAATCTCTACAGTTTGTTTACATATAAAGAAAGTTTGTCATATACAAGTGCATTTGTGTATGTCTGTATAAGGACAGATTCTGAGCATGAAAGTGGATGAGTTGGTTGGAATCCCAGAATTAAACCAGAGGAGGAGAATGGGATAGATTGCCTTCAGGAAATGTCAAAGCTTCTTTTTTGACCCCAGACATTTTCCTGCAACAAAGACCTAGAGCAATATCCAACTGGTGTCATTGTTGATGCCTCATGAATATACTCCAATCTCTGAAGAATTAAAAATGAGTATCACTCTGAGGGCAATTGAGATGCACATGGTGGGTGTGAGTTAGCTATGGCATACAGGTAATAAGGAACTCTGAGAAAGACTGCAGCAAAAGGTGTTATCAAAGGAATGAGGAGGAGGAGAGCACTCGTGCACGAGGTAAGAAGGGTAATCAATGGATTCCCTGCAATATCAGCTCTAAGTCCAATAAAACAATCAACAAACATGTTATTAAGTATCTATACACACTAGGCAGTGTATTAGGGTCTCAGGACAGAAAGACCGAAAAATCAAAAATGGTCCCTGCTCTCAAGGGCCTTATATTCTATCAGGGACAAGTAATATGAGCAAGTGTGATACATACAAAGTAATATGGCTTGGGGTAGGGAGTGAGGAAAGGCACAGGACTAGGGGAGTTAGGAAAGGAGGTACCCCAAATGGAGTCATAAAATGTCAGTAACATTTAGATTTAAGGTCTGAGGAAGGAAGATTATTTTTCTCTGGCCTCATTATACAAAAATCTGGATAGATTTCACGGGGAGATGACATCTGAGTGGGGCCTTGGAGTTTGTGAAGGATGTCAACAATCAGAGATGACGAGAGGAATTGACGGGATTCTAGGCTAGCAAAGATTCCAAAGCCAAGGATGCGTAGAAGATGAGGACCCAGAGGTAAGGCCCAGCCAGGCCCTGGCAATGGCATGGAAAGGTATGGGGGTGGGTTCAGAGATGATCCTCTGAATGTGTGGATGTAATAGTCCTTCAATTCTAAGTTTACAACAGACAACTAACCACAGTCCTGGGAGCAATTCTAAGTTTACAACAGACAACTAACCACACAGCCTTGGGAGGAATTTTTAAAGATCCCCATTTCCTTCTCCACCCCTAACAGATCAGCAGAGGAAAAGGGTATTGCTCCACCCTAGAGGTGACTCTGAAAAGTAGGGTCAGCTCCCAGCTTTCCCGAGAAGAAACCAATGGATCAATAAGTATTAATCAAGTACCTACAATGAACTGCCCCCCTCCAAAAAAGTACCCTGCCCTCAGGATACTTATCATCCAGCTGGGGAAATCCAGTTGACATCTCTATGGTCATGTATATAAAACAAATACACCTGGGTTATGTGGAAGAGGTAGATCAGGAAAGACCTAAATAGAAGCCAGAGCTGGAGCCAAGCCTAGAAGGAAAACAGGGAGAGGGCAAGGGGAGGAAGGAGAACATTGCTAGGCCAAGAAACCCGTTGGTCAGCACTCTCTGACTCTAGGGGTATCATCTGTCCAATCCTCGCCACCTTCCAGTTACAACAGTAATAGTAAGGATAGCTTGACCAATTTTGTAACCTTGGGCAGACAGATCCTTTCTCCTATCAGATCCTCAGATCCTTAATCTGTTAAATAAAGGTGGGGGGGGGGTCCATTAGCTCATTTCTCTGGGTCTTCCCACTTTAACATCCATAGGACACTTGAATGTTTTCCAGGCACTCCCCTCAGGTTAAGCGATGCCCATGTTATTCCCATTCCCACCTCCATCTCTTTTATAAGAGAGGCGACAGCTACTCAGAGATCAGAGGCACTCCAAGTCTGAGGCTCTTTCCATCACAATTCTGCCCTGCTGAGGTAGCAAAGGGCTGCCCCCAGATGCCACTCTCTCCCCTCCCCCATTCTTACTAGCTGTGTAACTGGGAGCCAGTCACTTAACCCATGAACCTTACATTCCATATTTGTGACATGGGGCCAATGACACTTGTAGCCCTTAACCCACATGTTTCTTGTGAGGAAAGTGTCTTGCAAACTGTAGAGTTCCATAGATATGTAAGCAGCTATATTCTCAATATGATAACAATAGTAATCCTCCACCAGAGTCCTACTCCAGAATCTCATGGTGGCATGGAAGTGAACTTTGATTCTCAAAGGCTCTGCCAACACAGCACAAGCCCTGGGAGGTTCTGCCATGCTTGAAGGCCTTTAAGGGACAGACTGTACTGTATACCATATTCTTGGCCCTGCGACTAGGCAACCATGAATCACAGAGAGATTCCTCACCACCAGGCAGATCACTACGTGATAAATTCTTTGGCCACAGCAAACCATGAAACAAAGAACATACAAGGAGGCTTTCAGTCTGTGCATTTACAAAAAGACCCATCCTTTTCCCAGAGACAGTGGTGTAGAGGCAGATAAAGGGGAAACAGCTGCTTAGAAATCACCCTTTCTAGACCTTGTATAGACCTATTTAACTGCGGGTACTCTGAATGTGACATCGTCTAACAATGAGCCATACCACTGGAAGGATGAAGCCGTAGGACCGTTGGCATTGTCGCTGTGAACATAAATAAAATTACAGAGAAATTGGAGCTAAGTGGAAAGACGGCTCACAGGTTGCCCTGGAAATTACCCATGAAAGACTTGGTGATGATGGTTCAGTATGCACCCACCTCACAAACAACATGTATCTCACGGGATGTGTCCTCTCACTCTGAGAAATGGATGATTGACATAAGCCAAACAAAAGAAACCCAAAAAACCACTATGATGTTAGCTGCAGCTTTGGCAACAACATCTGTCACAGGTGATAAAGACACAGGGAGATCAATGAAGAACACAAGAGTCAGTGTATTTTGATGTGGTGCAGTCATGTTTAACTCTTCATAACCCTGTTTGGGGTTTTCTTGGCAGAGATACTGGAGTGGTCTGCCATTTCCTTCTCCAGCTCATTTTACAGATGAAGAAACTGAAGCAAACAGGGTTAAGTGATTTGCCCAGGGTCACCACAGCTAGTAAGTGTCTGAGGCTGGATTTGAACTCAGGAAGATGTCTTCCTGATTCCAAGACCAGTGCTCTATCCACTGCTCCACCTAGTTGCCCAAGTCAACATATACACTTACCATTGGTGACAATTTGATCACGAGTATACTAATAAATACACACAAGTATGTATGTATGTATGTATGTGTTTAAACATATATAGTTAGAAAATACAGTTTGAGATTAAGAAATAAAAGCAGTGAAAGAGGCTTGTAGCCCATTCAGAAGTCTTCTATCCATTTATCATGAATATTCTCTTCAAAAAGAGAGCTGGGAGGTGCTGAACATGAATAATAAGGAAAAGAAAGAAAAAGAAAGGAAGGAAGGAGGGAAGAAAGGAAGGAAGGAAGGAAGGAAGGAAGGAAGGAAGGAAGGAAGGAAGGAAGGAAGGGAGGGAGGGAGGGAGGGAGGGAGGAAGGAAGGAAGGAAGGAAGGAAGGAAGGAAGGAAGGAAGGAAGGAAGGAAGGAAGGAAGGAAGGAAGGAAGGAAAAGAGAGCGACTATATCACTGATATATGACTGATGGCCAATATAAGTCACTTCCAAATCTTCTGTTGTTATGAAGCTTGACTTTCTATTGGTTGACACAAAAGCCAAAAGCAACCCGAAACTAGAGGAGAGGCTAAAGATGAGAAGAAAATATGGTGGCCAATGATAACTCCAATGTGGTCTATTCAAACAAGCTACTGATACTGAAAAAAGAGGAAAGAATAGAAGGGCAAATATTGTCACGATGATAACATGCCCTACTGAAGTAAAACTGGCATAAATTCACTTTCATAATGAGGACACAAAGAACCTGGAAACCTTCTCAACCAGTAAACATTTATCTCTGTCAAGTAGAGAAGCAGAGTCAATGTTTAGATTGCAAACTCCTGAATAAAATTTTTTTAATATTAACTCATAAAGCGGTGAAAAGAGGCAAAAGAAAAAATGAGTCTGTGAGTCTTGGCAAGAAACTCAACTAAACCAGACCATGCTCCAAACACTTAGAGATGAAACCAAGGAAACAACCAATTAAATGTGGAACAGAGTTACTAACGTTTTTCTATCGACCTATTTTCTTTTGTTCAGGTTATTTTAAGTTTTATGAGAAAGCAGATTTGAGACTTAAGAAGATAAGTCAGTAAGAACGACTAAAACAGACCAAGGATACTCAGGGCAAGTGTGACACAATTTTGAAAACACCAAGGGATCTCACTTTCAAGATATCTCAAAGATGATTGGCAAAGTCACAGAAAATATTTTTAACCAAAATAAAAATGGAAACCAAGAAAACATTGATAAGTATCAACTCATATGCCCACTTTCTCTTCTCTATAAAATCTTTATGAGGAATTTTTATACATGTACTTAGGGTATTCTTGAACAGGGAGGTTTTCACAACCGATTGTGTGAAAGATAGTCACACAAATGACGGAAGGTTATAGATAGTGCAATATTTTTCTGGGGTTTTTTTTAATTGTGATATAGCATTTAATTTGGTAGAGAGCAAAATGTAAGCCATGAGGGCATCTCTCTTATTGATCCAGTGTCTCTTATGAATATAATAAGGCCATAGGATGAATATGATAATATGATATGGTAGCTATACAGATGGTATCACCCAGTTAACCTTATTAAAAGAGTCCTTATTAATTTCAAGCTGATCATATAAAAGAGGGAGATATTTGCTCATCACAGGCACATGGGTCTTGCATAAGGACTGCAGAAGAGAGGACGAAACTGATGGAGAGGAAGGAGAAGTGGGAGAGGAAGAGGGCTAGATCCAGCTAAGACAGCATGTATTGCTTTCAATTACTCCAAGCTGCATCATGTCACAAAAACCTACCCTTGTACCCACAACATTCCTCTGGTGATGCTAGGATCTTGTGGCCCAAACAACAATGCAGAGACCCATTACAGGCTCTACCCTCCTGGAAAAAGAGGTGGGTCAGTCATTCAGACTGACCAGCTGCACGAGAGTACCTGGCCCGCTAAGGAGAGTTTGTAGGATGCTAGAAGGACATGGGCAAGAGTCACGCAGAGTGAGAAGATGTGGATAGGCAATTAACTGTATTTTGGTTTGTTTTTTAAATAATATTTTATTTTTTTCAATCACAAGTAAAGACAATTTTTAAGATTCATTTTAAGAAAATTTTGAGTTCCAAATTTCCTCCTTCCCTTTCTCTCCTCTTCCTTTGCTAAAAAGGTAAGAATTTTAAATAGGTTATACATGTGTAATCATATAAAACAAGTGAAATGAGGTATTTCTGTATTAGTCATGTTGTGAAAGAAGAAATAGAAAAAATGGAAAAACCATGAAAATGATAAAGAAAGTGAAAATAGTATGTGTCAATCTGCGTTCCGACTCCACAGCATTTTTCATTGTGAGTCTTTTGGAATTGTCTTGGATCATCGTGTTCTGAGAAGACATAAATCATTCACGGCTGATCTGCTCACTTCACTTTGCATCAGTCCTTTTAAGTCTTTCCAGGTTTTTCTGAAGTCCGCCTATTTGGCATTTCTTATAGCACAACAGTAGTCCTTTACATTCATATACCACAACTTGTTCAGCCATTCCCCAGTTGATGGGCATCCCTTCAATTTCCAATTCTTGGTCACCACAAAAAGAGCTGCTAGAATTTTTTTTGTATACGTGGGTCTTTTTCCCTTTTTGATGATCTCATTGGGATATAGACCTACTAGTACTGTAGCTGGGTCAAAAGGTATGCACAGTTTGGTTGTCCTTTGAGTGTAGTAATGAACTGTATCTTGGAAGCTCATTAGATTAGATTTCCTTGAGGGAAAGGACTATCCTCAGTGCTTAGCATACAGTGTTGTTGCCATTCAGTCATATCCAACTCTCCATGACCCCATTTGAGGTTTCTTTGGCAGAGACACTGGAGTGGTTTACCATTTCCTTCTCCAGCTCATTTTACAGATGAGGAAACTGAAGCAAACAGGGAGAAGTGACTTGCCCAGAGTCACACAGCTAGTGTCTGAGCCCAGATTTGAACTCAGGAAGATACGTCTTCCTGACTCCCAGTCCAACACTCTACCCACTGTGCCACCTAGCTGCCCAACCCATCCTAACATATGGTATGTGTTTAATAAATGTTTATTGATTGAGATCACCAATCCAAAGACATGCTAAGGAGAATAGCTCTACTAGTAATAGCCACTTGCATTTATACAAGGTTTTAAGATTACTAAGCCCTCTGCATTCATTGTGTCATTAATAAGTCCCAGTTTAGATATGGAAGGAGCCTCCTGTTTCATCTGGCCCAATACCTGAAGGAAGAGGGAAAGAATGTCCCAAAAAGGGAAATTGACTTTTCCAAGGCCACAGAACAAGTGGGTGCTAGTGTTGTCCAGAGTCAGACTAAAACCAGTCCCTGACTCTTCCTACTACCCTTTCTTACTGTCTCACCATCAAGCATGCTGGAAGGTAGACAGTGCAAATATTTTTCTGTTTCATAAGTGGGGAAACTAAGTCACAGATTGGGAAAGTGACTGGCTCAAATTTAAACACACCTAGTAAAAGCCAGAGCTTTGACTTGAACCAAAGCTTTCTTTCTGATTCACAATCTGGGAGTCTCAGCTCCCACGTGTGACCTCTGACTTGACTCAGCCAGTGGTAGGAACACAACAGTGGTTTCCTGCACGGAGAGAGTGGGCGGAGGGAACAGAATACCTTTTCACAGCATGGGTTGTAAAGGAAAGTCTTCCACTAGCCTCAAAGACCTGGTTTTAAGTACCAGTTCCAGCACTATTTAGGTATGTGATTTCCCCCCTCAGTTTCTTCTTCTATAGAATGGGGACAGTAATTATACCTGCATTCTCTCCCTCGGATTATAAGGAAGAAAGTGCTGATTGAACCCATAAAACACAAGATAAATAAAAGCTGTCACTATTATTCTATCAGGGAAGGGAAGCAAGGTTTGAAAATCTGGGTATTCTGGATGAAGGCCTGGGTTCAAGCTCCAAGGGTGACATTAACAATGTAACCTTAAGCAAGTCATTTCCCCCTCCCTGAGCTTTGGTTTCCTCATCTGTAAAATGGGTATAATGATCTTTGTACACTCTACCTCAAGGATGGTTGTGAGGAAAATGTTTTGAAAACCTTAAAACAATATAGAAAGGGAGCTGTCTTTGCTGTACTGGGAGAGAAGAAAGCGACCATATGTGACTCCATTATCAGTGGGCACCCAGTGATCCTTCTGGGACAGAAACTTCTCATTCCTGCCTCCGACCTAGACCCTACTCTCAAGGTGGCTGGAGGCCAGTAGCCACACCTAGTTTCTGAGAACTGGAGGATCCACAAGGATCCAGGAGGGCTCAGTGCACACATGTGCACACACACACACACACATACACATACACACTTCCAAGAATAAAACAAGGTGGATTTCAGGAGGGATTAAGGAAGCTTTTCAATGCCTTATGTACTCAGTTCTAAAACTAAACAAGTTACTGATGAATTAAGCAAAAATAGAGAGAGACAAGAGCCCTGTGACTGCCACTAGCCCTGAAAGTCACTACAGTGTGTTGCCTTCACATGGGGCACAGGTGGGACAGCTCACATTGGGAGAGCCAAGGTGTGTGTAAAATGCATAAGGACCAAAGCACATGAAAGATTTGGGGGGAAATAGATTGAGCCCTGAGAAGGAATGCCTGGGACCACCATTTCCACCCTCCCTGCCAACTTACAGCCCTCCCCAGCTGCATCTACATATCTGTGACTTTCCATGTGCCTAAGGGTACTGTGCCAGTCTGCCTGGGTGTCCCTGCCTCTGTGTGCACAGGTATCTACCTACCTCCCTGCATGTGTCTTTGCAGGCCTGCCCATGCGTGGATCCACCTACTACCACATGTAGAAGTACATTGACTTGTGCATGCCTACTTGTGTGCGCCCCCTGGGGAAAAGGAAGAGCATGGAGCAGACTGAGAGCCTCCTGCTACAGAAAGGATTTCCTGCCATTTGTCTTAGGGTCCGACAAAAAAAGGAAAAAGCCAAGAACCGTTATCTAACAATGCCGGAAACATCATGAGGTGCTAAGGGGAACTTGGAGGTTGGGGAAGACACAGCGAAGAAACAAGAGGAAAATTCTGATAATACTCAAACTTATAAAAAATCCATGGGGGTATAGGCTGGAAGTGGGGTGATACAAGTGGCTGGTATCATCTTTCTCCCCAGGGATAAGGATGCTTCGGCACCAAGAGATCAAATAGTTCACAGTCTGGGAGCCAACAGGGACATCCCCCAGTCATGTGACAACCCCATCGTGGCACTCCTCATCCCCTCCCTTCACAAACACATCCATTACACAGCAGCTAGGTGAAGGGAGACGAATTCGAATCCTGCCTCCAGAGCCTGGATGAGGTATTTCACCTCTCTCAATCTGAGCATCTGCATCATAACAGCTCTGACCTCCCAGGGTTGTCGTATCAAATGAGGACATGCCCATAGGCAAATTTTTAAAGTAGCAGATGAATGTGAAGGATGATCATTCTCACACACTGTCACGGGTGATGGATGGGTCCTATGTGGAAGATGGAAGGGAGCCTTTTGGGCAGAGAGGACAGCTGGTCTACCATAGACTACCAGCCCATTCATCTCTCAGAGGAGGAAAGTAAAGCCCACATCTAGTCAGTGTTGTCCCATTGTTTCAATCATGCCTGACTCTCCGTGACCCCATTTGGGACCCCATTTCTTGGCAGAGATCCTGGAGCAGTTTGCCATTTCCTTCTCCAAACTGAGACAAACAGGGTCAAGTGACTTGCCCAGGGTCACAGAGCTAGGAAGTGTCTGATGCCATATTTGAACTCAGGTCTTCCTGACTCCAGCCCCCACCCTCTATTTACTGAGTCACCCTCCCTGTTCTTGCCATGCCAGTGGAAAATAAAGTTTGAGAGATGTGAGGGGCCAGAGCTGGCTCCTCTCCCATCCATGTGACCTTTGGAGTTCTTGGCCTCCTTTGAGCCTCCATTTCATCGTCAGTGAGAAGAGGAGGCAGGACTAGCTGGTCCCCATGGTCCTTTCCTGCTCTTCCATTCCAGTCTTAAGGCTCCTTCTGGCTGCCACACTTTACGATTTCATGACACTATCCCCAGTAGCCGTTAGGCCTTTCAGAGGCCAAAGGGAAACAGTTGAGAAAAGGTGCTTCCGTCTGGTGTAACTGTAGCCAAAAGAAACCCAACACCACCCAAAAAAAGGATTGATTGTACATTCTGGTTCCCTTCCTCAAATGGGCTCCAGTGAGAAGCACCCCCACAAACTTCCCGCGAGCAGGAGCCCAGGAGTTCCACCTCCAAACAAGTTACCACTAATAGAGGACCAGGCAAGGGTAGAAGGAGAACAAATAAGACAGGGTTTCTATTATTTCAGGTTGTAATCTTTGGGTTTGACATTTCCTCCTGTTTATCTGTGTTACCTGGCATATAGCCCTAAGGGAAGGTTAACTCTTCCGCTTCAGAGAAGCTCCCAGCTCAATCAGACCCCAGGGAGTCCAGTAGAACCTGTTCTTTCCAAAATGAATCTTTCCTACCCCCTCCTGGGTTTTCTGGAATTTCCCTGGGAATATCCAGGAGGATGAGTAATCACAAAAGTTCATGTATGTATAGTGCCAAAAGTTCACATGGGACTGCTTCTCATTGCTGGGAGCCAGGCAATGCAACTGTGCTTCAGAGACCATAAATTTTTGACTTGGAAGCCCCTCCTACAATCCAGAATTTATAGGGTGACAGATGCCCAGGGCTGGACTCAGACCAGGCCCTCAGCCTGTCCAGTCCCCATCTCCCCTCTTCCTCATGACTCCCCAAGAAGCCAGACCCATAGATGTTTTCCACTCCATGCAGGTGGGAAGGCAAGTCCAGAGGTCTACAGAGAAGTGCAAGTGACAGGTGGTGGGCAGCAGAGTGGAGAGGAGAGGAAGAAATTAGTGAAGGGTGAAAGGAAAATATGAATAAGACACTGCATAGAAACAGTTCTGCATTCTACCAGCATGATTTCATTAATTCTCAATCTCCTCCCACCCCAGCCCCACCCTCTAAACAGGACTTCAGAGCCTGGTTTCTGGTTTCCCAGTCTGAGGAACAAGGCCCACACTGTAGCTGTCCAGAGGGCTCCTCCTCCCCTGAGAGCCTGGCCAATTTATACCACACTAGTGGCCTTTTCCCTTCTTCTGACCTATAGAAACCCAGGAGGCCTCCCAACCCTTCCCTCCTCCCTCTTAACACCCACTTTCATCTTGCCTAGAGCTAATTCTGGGACAAATAAGGGCATAAGCTGCTGCAAGGCTGCCCAAGAGATCTAGATTTGCCACTGACTGGGTTCAGAGTCTACCTTTCTACTTACTAGTTGCATGCCCCAAATGAAATCAAGTCTCTTGTCTGGGCCCCTGGGTTTTGTGATCTGTAAAATTAGATTATTGGGCTAGAGATCCCCCAGCCATCATTCCTAGAAGCCTAAATTTTATGTGGCACAATATTCCACACATGGTAGTCACTTGTTTATTGAGTGAGTGAAAGGATGGATGGATGGATGGATGGATGGATGGATGGATGGATAGAGAGATAAACAAATGGATGATAGAAGACGATAGATGATAAAAGCCAAGCTCTAGGTCAAGCCCCAACCACCTCCTCCCACATAGAGCTAGAAGAGACCTCCCAGGTCTTCAGTTTCAATGCTTTCATTCTCCTGGGGATGAGATTGAGAATCAGAGAGGAAGGAGCATGGCTTTCTACCTTCTCACCAACCTGGTAAGCATCCCCTCTCAGCTGAGCAAAGCCAATCCTCGGATGTGCAGTGATTGCTGGACTCATACTCAAAGGGTTTCCAGTTTGTGTTTTACAAGCAGTACCTTGGACAACTACCATTACAGTGAAGCCTCAGAGTGGGACCCTAGGTAAGGATGGATGAAAATCACTTTTAAAACAAGTCCAACCCTTCAGAGTAGTAGCTTTTAGCATATTTTTTGTTTGTACCTCGTTGGCTTCTGTGTTGTTTCCCCTGTTAGACTGTAAGATCCTTGAAGGTAGGGGCTTATTTTGCCTTTCTTTGTATTTCCAACATTCAGCACACAGAAAGCACTTAATAAATGCTGGTTGAGAAATGGTGCTTTGGAAAGGAGCTCATCTCTCTCCTCAGTTTCCCACCCTCACCATACTTTAGCAGTTTACCTTTCTTAATTGGGATGATCTGGGAGAGAGAAGAGAAAAATGGAACATTTGATAGCCCCAGCGCAGGCTTCAAAAGCCATTGAGAATGTCAGGATGCTGGTGTGACATCCGCACATGGCCCAGAGGATGGAGTACTGACTTTGGAGCCCCAATACCTGGGGTAAACTCTGGCTCTGGTCTTTACTCCCTGTATGACCCTGAGGAAGTCACCCCTCATCTCTCCATCTCAGCAGCTCGTCCATGAGACCACAGATTCACTCCCTAGTTCTGGCCCCAAGTCCTGACTCTAGGGTCCTACACCCATTCCCTTTTCCATCCCTGGTCCAGGAGCTAGACCTAGACTCTCATCCTTCTCAGGGAAAGGATTTGGAAAATAATCTCTCGAAATAGTATCAAGGATGCCTGTCCCTCCTCAGCCTCTCATCACCACAATGAAGCTGCAGGCTTTCATTACCACCATGAGTACTGGAACTACTGACCCATGCTTAGGCACAAATTACTCCCCCTTCTGCATCAAACCATCTTAGAAAAGCAATGTCTTAGCCCTTTGTACCTGAAGGTTTGTGAAGCACTCTTCCTATATGATCTCATTCTTCCCTTTCCACAAGCCTAGGAGTTAGAGCTATTACTATCTTCATTTTACAGAAGAGGAAACTGAGGGAAACAAACAGAGGTCCAGTGACTCGCCCAGGGTCACAGTTAGTAAGTGTCAGGTCCTCCCTGATTCCACTGACACAAGATCAGCCTTTTCACCTTCCAAACCTCCTCTAGACTACAACCTCAGACACCAAGCCCCAGGCCAGGCCAGGAGCCAGATGCATATGCTTTTTTCAGGGTGTCTTCTAGCTATAGGTCATGAGCATGGACTAAGCCAAAGAGATAGTGCCCAGTGTGAATATGGTCAGGCACCTAAGGACTCATCAGTAGGTATTTACCACCACAGAGACTCAACCCACTCTCCCTTATTCCTAAGTATTTAAAGGGTAATGAAGTGGCAGACTCCTCCATGATCATAAGATCCCTGTGGGCCGAAGCTCAGTCAGCTTGTAGACCCCTTGTTCTATAGTTCAGTAAGCCTCCACCTCTTCCTCTGACTATAATTTCCAGGTGCCATCTATTCCCCACTCCCTCAGTCCTTGGCCTCCCCTCACCCAAACTCTATGGACCCTGCCCTTCCTTTCTACTGTGCATCTGGATAACCCAGTCTACTACGACCAAACTTCCTTTTGTCCTAGATCCCGTCCTCTCACACTCTTTCCTTCTTGTTCCTAGGAAAACTTAATTCCCTCTGGAGAACCATACATCAGCATCCATCCTTGGTCACCCTTTCCAGGGCTGGGTGGGGCTTTTCTCATCCCCTTTGCCAATAGGCGCCCTCTTTGCTCCTCAATGACATCCAGACTCTGCCCTTCCACCATTACTCATCCCTGAAGGTTTGCAAAGCACTCTTCCCTTTCCACAAGGAGGTGGATGCTATTATTATCCCCACTTTACAGATGGGGAAACTGAGGGCTTCCTCCCAACAGAGATTTACTCCATTAACCTATTGTACTTTATCTGGAGAGTGGTAGTTGTTGTTGTCATCTATTGGACTCCAGATCACATTCCCTTCTTTCTTGGGGAGTTTGGTCTCTGGGCTCAGTCTTCTTTAGCAGCAGCAGCCGCATAGTAGTAGCTAGTATTTATACGGTACCTACTACACACCAGGCACTATATGCTAACTATTTACAAATATTATCTTTTTTGGTCCTCATAACAACTCTGCAAGATAGGTGCTAATATTATTTCCACTTTACAGAGAAGGATACTGAGACAGACTGGGGTTAAGTGACTTGTGCTATTAAGCACCTGAGGCCAGATTTGAACTCAGGTCTTCCTGACTCTAAGCCCCACATTCTATCCATTCAGTCATCTAGCTAAATAGAAGTTGATGTCTCTTCCAACATCCTGGCCTCCCAGTTTGTCAGCTTCAACTTTCATCACTTCTGTCTTTACCTCAGCAATGCACGGAAAGTCATCCCCTTGATCTCACCGTCACACACAATTGGGCTCAGTTCAAAATCCAAAATTCTGAAATCTTCTTACTATAACCACTGATCTTCCATCTCCATGTCTGTTTTACTCTTCCTCAATCTATTCTTTATCCATCTGGTAACCTCTAATCCCATCATCCCTCCTCCTTTTTCTGTCCCACCCTGAAGTCACTTTCATTGATTCGCAATCTTGACTTCGGGGAAGGAGCTAACAGATTCTTGGATCACAGATATAGAAAGGAAATGGAAAGGGAGGTGGGGGAGGGAATCAGCATTTATTAATGACCTGCTAATTCAATAAACATTTGGTAAGCCCCTACTATGTGGTAGGCATTGTACTAAGTGCTTAGTAAGATAAATATTGTCTATAAAAAGGCAGGGACCCCAGAGGCCATTTAGCATCACTCCAGTCCTGCATTTTACAAAGGAAGAAACTGATGACTGTGGAAGTGGAGTAATTGGCCTAAGGTCACTTAGGCCTATGGTGACAGAACCAGAAATTGTCCTGGGTGGGATCGGATTCCAAGTCACTAGGTGGATTTAAACTGGAGGCTCTGCCGGAAGAAGGGAAGAGGCAGATATCTGGGCTGGAGGCAGGGAGAGGAGGGGAGTGTACAGACTCCACTCCCCAGTGCCATCCCCAGGGGCCCAGACTCCTCTGACCAGATGCTGGGAGTCATCCAGACCATCAAGAGCTAATCCACACTGACAGTAAACTCTTCAACTTGAAAAGGCTACAGGCCAAGACCACAGAGGAGGGAGTATTGGCGCATGATTTTTTGTTAGCAGATGATTGTGCACTCAGTGCAGCCTCTGAAGCTGAAATTCAACAAAGTATGGATCAACTGTCTGCCGCCTGGGCTAATTTTGCTAGTTGTGGCCTAACAATTAACATAGGTGCTCCATCAGCCACCACCACACCATCTATATGTGGAACCATCAGTTACAGCGAATGGAGAAGTTTTGAATTCTGTGGATAAGTTCACTTACTTTGGTAGGGTGCTTTCCAGAAATGTACACATTGGTAAAGAGGTTGAAGTATGCATTACCAGAGCTAGCTCAGTGTTTAGAAGGCTCTGAAGGAAAATATGGGAGAGAAGAAGTATTAGACTGACTACCAAACTGAAGGTCTACAGAGCCGTTGTGCTGACCTCATTGTTGTATGCTTGTGAAACATGGACAGTCTACCAGAGCCATGCCAGGAAACTGAATTGCTTCCATTTGAACTGTCTTAGGAAGGTTCTGAAGATCATCTGGTCAGATAAGGTACTAGACACTGAGATCCCTTCCCAAACTGAATTGCCCAGCATTCAAACTATGTTTCAGAGAGCACAACTCCAATGGGCTGGCCACGTTGTTCAAATGCAAAATGTATGTCTGCCAAAAAAAGTTCTTCTTATGAAGAATTAACACAGGGCAAGCATTCACATGGTGGTCAGAAGAAGTGATACAGGGACACTCTCAAGGTCTCTCTGAAGAACTTTGGAATTGATTGTTTGACATGGAAGACACTGGCACAGGACCGCTCAGCATGGCATGCCCCCATCAGAAAAGGTGCTATGCTCTATGAGCAAAGCAGAATTGAAACAGCTAAAAACAACAACACAGGATGCACAGATTTAGAGAATCCACCCCAAATGTTCACACAGCCTATTTGTGCCCAACCTGGGATGCAGCATTCCATGCTCGTATTGGTCTGATCAGCCACAGTTGAACATACTGAAACTTGACTCTAGAATAATGATGCCATTTTGGCATCCAGAACCAATTAAAACAACCAACCAAACAGAGGTTAAGAGTGGCCCCAGGTTTTCTGATCCACTTTGACTTACTGCTTTGCTGCTGAAAGGCTTTTCTACATCTGGTGAAACTCCAGAATATGGTTCCTGAGGAAATGGGATCACTCTTTGACAAAGTTTATAGGATAGTAGTAGTTTGGAGTGCCAAGGAGGACAAGTTGCCTTTTCGGGGCTGCTCATCCAATTTTGGGGGTCTACCTGGCCCTCAGCTCTCATTCTCAACTCCAAAAAGCTGTAGCATGTGCAGTGGCCACACTCAAGTAAAACCGTCTCAGGCAGACAGGCTGAACCCGGTTGAGAGTAACTGATTGGCCTGAAACCTAGAAGGGTATCTATCCTACGCACTGGAAGACTTCCCTTGGCAGAACTGGATGAGAACATTTCATTCCAACAGCCATGAAGGAGGCTGAAGCAGGCACTTTGGAACCCTTAGAGTTTGATCAGACATCAAAGATGCCAAGGTCACCCACTTCATCCTGGTCTTCTCAACTTTTGTCTTGCCACTGGACTTTGATGACTCGAAGAGAGAAGAGAAAGAGAGGTGACTGAGCAATTTTGCCTCACTTAAATCCATTCATGAACAAGTCAAGACATCACCCAATGATGTCACTAGTCCTCTTCAAAAACAAAGGACAAACAGCAGCTCCCTCTATCACACATACCCCTACTCACATTTATCTTCAATTACTCTTTGTCTACTGGCTGCTTCCAGCCTACCTACATGCTTATGTCTCCTCCAGTCTCAAAAAACCTTCACTGGATCTCTCTCTATCTCCACTAGCTATTATCCCATCTCTTTCTTCTGTAGCTAGATTAGAGCAGGCCATTTACAAGTGTCTCCACTTCCTTTTCTTTCATTCTCTTCTTAATCTCTGTGGTCTGGATCCTAACCTCATCATTCAACCAAAACTGTTCTTTCCTAAGTCACCGATGATCCCTTCATTGCCAAATCTAATGGCCCTTTCTCAACCCTCATCCCTCTTAATCTCTCTGCAGCCTCTGACACTGTCTATCACTTTCTTCTCCTAGCTACTCTCTTCTCTCTGGGTTCTCCTTCTACCTGTCTGACCACTCCTCAGTCTCTGGTCATACCTGTGGGTGTCCCCCAGATTTCTCTTTCTATACTATCTCACTTGGTGACCTCATCAGCTTCAAGAGATTCAATCATCCCTATGCTGATGATTCTCAAATATCCTCACCCAGTTCAGATCTCAAGTCTCATCTCCAACTACCTGTTAGACATATTGAAGTGGATGTCTCATAGACGTCTTAAACTCAACAAGTCCAAAATTAAACTCGTGGTCTTTTTCCCCAGCCACCCCCTTTCCAAACTCCCTTATTGCTGTCAAAGGCACCACCCTCTTTTTAGTCTGCTAGGCTCTTAGCCTAGTTATCACTCTCAACATCTCATTCTCTCTCACCTCCCAACCCCTCACTATACATCCAATCTGTTGCCAAGGTCTGCCAATTTTACTTTCAAAGCATCTCTTCCATACACCTCCTCATCTCTTCTAACACTGTCCCCATCCTAGTGCAGACCCTCATCACCTCATGCCTAACCTGTTGCACTAGCTGCTGGTGGGTTGGCCAGACTCAAGTCTCTCTCCACTCAGGTCCATCCTTCACTTAACTTTCAAAGTGATCTACCTAAAGCACAGATTTGATCATGTCATCTTTCCACACAGTAAACTCCAATGGCTCCTTTTTACCTCTAAGAGTAAATATAATATCTTCTGTTTGCCATGTAAAGCCCTTTATAACTAACTCCCCTTCCCTGCCCACCCACCTTTCTAGACTTCTTGTACCTTACATCCCTTCTACACTATTGAACCCAGTGACATTGACCTCTTTGCTGTTCCTCCAAAAAGACATTCCACTGTCCCCCATACCTGGAATGCCCCCATCCTTCCTCATCTTCACTCCCTGTCTTCCCTGGCTTTCTCCAAGTCCTGCCAACTAAGATCTCACCTTCCACAAGAGGCCTTTCCTCCTCCCCTTAAATTTAGTTCATCCCTCTACTTCATCTCTTATTCATCCTGTATACAGCTTGTTTCTACAGAGTTGTGTCCTTGAGA
This sequence comes from Notamacropus eugenii, assembly GCF_028372415.1. Classification (NCBI taxonomy): domain Eukaryota; kingdom Metazoa; phylum Chordata; class Mammalia; order Diprotodontia; family Macropodidae; genus Notamacropus; species Notamacropus eugenii. Next base: position 26,258,013 of record NC_092876.1, on the reverse strand, counting down.
TTGTTAGCTCCTTGAGAGAAGAAACTGTCTTTTGCTTTTCTCTGTATTATTCCCAGCACTTAGCATAGTGCCTGGAACACAGCAGATATGTAACAAATGTTCATTGACTGACTAAAAGAGGCCCTCCCTCACCTCCCACTTTACTTAAATAATTAGGCTATCTGGAATGAGGTCCCTCATTCCCTATTCTGCATGTCACACACACTCCCATCTTCTCCTTAATTATTCCAGTGTCTGAGGCAGAAGTGGCCCCTATCCTTGCCAAGGCCAACTCTTCTACATGCACTATATATCCAATGCAATAAGCATATATTAATCAGCTGCTGTGAGCCCGATACTGAGCTGGCCTCTCCTCCAGGTCCTTGCACCATAGGTCATATTCTTTCTTCTTTCTCTGTTTTGCTTTTCTGTCTCTTTTATTTTTCTCTATCTATGAATTCCTTTCCCTCGCTACTTTCGAACAGGTTCAAGGTTCAAGGTTCAACTTTAAAAATTAGATAAGTAAAAAACCTTCCCTTTGACCCCTCTGTTTCCTCAAGTTATCAGGCTATACCTCTTCCTCCTTCTAATGTCTCAGCTAAATCAAGGCTTCTGGGATCTCCTCCTGTGGAGACCCTCCTCTTGTGGCCTCCACTCTTTTTTTTCTTTATTTAACTTTTAACATTCATTTTCACAAAATTTTGGGTTACAAATTTTCTCCCCTTTTCTCCCCTCCCCCCCCAAACGCCAAGCATTCTAATTGCCCCTATGACCAATCTGCTCTCTCTTCTATCATCCCTCTCTGCCCTTGTCTCCATCTTCTCTTTTGTCCTGTAGGGCCAGATAGCTTTCTATACCCCTTTACCTGTATTTCTTATTTCCTAGTGGCAAGAACATTACTCGACAGTTGATCCTAACACTTTGAGTTCCAACTTCTTCACCTCCCTCCCTCTCCACCCCTTCCCTTTGGAAGGCAAGCAATTCAATATAGGCCATATCTGTGTAGTTTTGCAAATGACTTCCATAATAGTTGTGTTGTATAGGACTAACTATATTTCCCTCCATCCTATCCTGTCCCCCATTACTTCTATTCTCTTTTGATCCTATCCCTCCCCATGAGTGTCGACCTCAAACTGCACTCTCCTCCCCATGCCCTCCCTTCTATCATCCCCCCCACCCTGCTTATCCCCTTCTCCCCCACTTTCCTGTATTGTAAGATAGGTTTTCATACCAAAATGAGTGTGCATTTTATTCTTTCCTTTAGTGGAATGTGATGAGAGTAGACTTCATGTTTTTCTCTCACCTCCCCTCTTTATCCCTCCACTAATGAGTCTTTTGCTTGCCTCTTTTATGAGAGATAATTTGCCCCATTCAATTTCTCCCTTTCTCCTCCCAATATCTTTCTCTCTCACTGCTTGATTTCATTTTTTTTTTAAGATATGATCCCATCCTCTTCAATTCACTCTGTGCACTCTGTCTCTATGTATGTGTGCGTGTGTGCATGTGTGTGTGTGTAATCCCACCCAGTACCCAGATACTGAAATGTTTCAAGAGTTACAAATATTGTCTTTCCATGTAGGAATGTAAACAGTTCAACTTTAGTAAGTCCCTTATGACTTCTCCTTGCTGTTCACCTTTTCATGCTTCTCTTCATTCTTGTGTTTGGAAGTCAAATTTTCTTTTCAGCTCTGGTCTTTTCATCAAGAAAATCTGAAAATCCTCTATTTCATTGAAAGACCAATTTTTCCCCTGAAGTATTATACTCAGTTTTGCTGGGTAGGTGATTCTTGGTTTTAGTCCTAGTTCCTTTGACTTCTGGAATATCCTATTCCATGCCCTTCGATCCCTTAATGTAGAAGCTGCTAGATCTTGTGTTATCCTGATTGTATTTCCACAATACTTAAATTGCTTCTTTCTAGCTGCTTGCAATATTTTCTCCTTGACCTGGGAACTCTGGAATTTAGCCACAATGTTCCTATGAGTTTCTCTTTTTGGATCTCTTTCAGGTGGTGTTCTGTGGATTCCTTGAATATTTATTTTGCCCTCTGGTTCTAGAATCTCAGGGCAGTTTTCCTTGATAATTTCATGAAAGATGATGTCTAGGCTCTTTTCTTGATCATGGCTTTCAGGTAGTCCCATAATTTTAAAATTGTCTCTCCTGGATCTATTTTCCAGGTCAGTTGTTTTTCCAATGAGATATTTCACATTGTCTTCCATTTTTCCATTCTTCTGGCTTTGTTCCGTGATTTCTTGCTTTCTCATAAAGTCCTTAGCCTCCATCTGTGCCATTCTAATTTTGAAAGAACTATTTTCTTCAGTGAGCTTTTGAATCTCCTTTTCCATTTGGCTAATTCTGCTTTTGAAAGCATTCTTCTCCTCATTGGCTTTTTGAACCTCTTTTGCCAATTGAGTTAGCCTAGTTTTCAAGGTGTTATTTTCTTCAACATTTTTTTGGGTCTCCTTTAGCAGGGAGCTGATCTGCTGTTCATGCTTTGACTTCATGTCTCTCATTTCTCTTCCCAGCTTTTCCTCCACCTCTCTAACTTGATTTTCAAAATTCTTTTTGAGCTCTTCCATGGCCTGAGCCCATTGGGTGGGCTGGGACACAGAAGCCTTGATTTCTGTGTCTTTGCCTGATGGTAAGCATTGTTCTTCCTCATCAGAAAGGAAGGGAGGAAATGCCTGTTCACCAAGAAAGTAACCTTCTATAGTCTTATTTCTTTTCCCTTTTCTGGGCATTTTCCCAGCCAGTGACTTGACCTCTGAATATTTTCCTCACACCCACCTCACCTCCTGATCCTCCCAGCCAGCGTTTGGGGTCTGAGATTCAAATGCTGCTTCCAGCCTCAGGGCTTTGGGCGGGGGCAGGGCTGCTATTCAGTGTGAGATTAAGTTCAGATACTCAGGTTGGGGCAGGGCCACCTCTCAGGCTCAGTTCCCTCAGGGAGTTTATGCACAGACCTTCAACAGTGGATCCAGGCTCCTGCCTGCTTGGGGAGTCCCGGTCTGCCGCCGCCCCTCAGCTTCTGTCTCCCGAGAGGGCCCGAGCCATGGGGGCACCCCACTCCCCCCTCGACCCGCCAAAGAGACTCTCTCACCGACCCCCGTCACCTGTGGGTGGAGGGACTTGTGCGGCCGCTGGAGATCCCGTCCCTGAAGCCCTCTTGGATCTTTTCTTCACGGTGTTGCTGCCGCGGCAGGGCTGTACTCAGCTCCCAATCCCGGCGCCCAGTCCGCAGCACGAAGGACCTTTTGCGAGAGGTTTGCAGGTCTCTCTGGAACAGAAATCTCCCTCGCTCCAATGTTCTATGGCCTCTGGGTGCAGAATTCGCCGTGAGTTACTTCTTTGTAGCTGTTCTATGGGTTGTGGGTTCGGAGCTATGTGTATGTGCGTCTTTCTACTCCGTCATCTTGGCTCTACCCCCTGGCCTCCACTCTTTAAGGTGTCTTCTCACCCGCTACTCCATACAAACTTCTTCTTCCAAGATTACTGATAAAATTATGACCTTGTCTAGGTCCTCATTCTTCATGTCTCCTCTTTGTTTGTCAACACTGACAGTCACTTCTCCACTTGACATTCTCTCCTCCCTTGGCTTCTGTTTCTCTTCTACCTAGGATCCTTCTTAAAATTTCTGTTACTGAATCAGCATCTCTCCTCTGCCCCCTAATCAGTGATGTTCCCCCAAGCTCTGGCCTCAATCTCGTTCTTTTTTCTCTGTATATCCTGTCTCATGGTAATCACAGAAATCCTTATGGGCTTAATTATCTCCTCAAAGCAGATGACTTCCAAATCTGTGTATCTGAACGTAATCTCTTTCTCTCTCCTGAATCCTAGTTCCATCCAAACTGCCAACTAGACATCTTTAGTTGACTATTGCTCATCCTCTTTAGGGGTTGTTGCTTGTCCTTCATTCTCGAAGAGGACCATGACATCAGGGAGGTGATACCATGACTTGCAAGTGAATTGGATTGAAGTGAGGGAGGGCTGTGCAAAGTCACCAGCTTCACTTTCTCCTTTGGAGCCATCTGGGTCTAGTGGTCAGATACAGATCAGAATAACTGGAGACAGCCCCCCTTTAGGGGTTGAGGGATGTAGGAAAGGATCCATTTGGACTTGCTTTAGAATATCCTAAAATTATTTTCTAATAATTGATGATTTAAGAAAATTGTGGTGGATGGTGCAGAGGGTGAAGGTCTCAGTAGAGAAGAGGAGAGTTAGTAACAGTAGCACAAGAGTCCGCCATGAGATTCAACATGCCCTCCCCCGTAAACATTCACAAAGTGATTTTACCTTCTCAGAGTGCCTTGACATCTAGAGCCAACTACAACCATGATTTTCTCTGTAAATCTATTTTTCCCATACTACAAAAACCACTGGCTCAAGAGCTGATGGATATGGTTCAAATCTCACTACAGACCTCAATTTCTTATCTGCAAAATGAGGGTGTTGAATGAGCTGGCCTCTGTTCTCCCAAGCAGAATCATTTATCTTCCTCCCTAACCCACTCCTCCCTCATGCTTCCCCATTTCTACAGATAGAAATATCATGGTTTCGGTCACTTGCATTCACAACCTCAGGCACACGGAAGAAGAGGGGTCCACAGAGGACACCTACACAAGAATCCTCCCTATGACATACCCAGGTGGTCATTCAGCCTTTGCTTGAGGCTCTCCAATGAGGAACCCCCCACTTGCCAATGCAATTCATTCTACTTTTAAACAGTTCTGGTGGTTAGGACATTTGTTATCACATGAGATATCCTAACATCTTGGGATTTGCTGCTACTCCCCCAAGTTCCAAGTACAGCCCTTAGAATCACCACCTCTGCATGGCAAGTCTTCAAACAAGTAAAGATAACCATCATGGCCTCTCAGAGTCCCCTCCAGCCAGTCTTCATGTGGCATGAACTCAAGGCCCTTGGTCAAACTGGCTGGCCTCCTCTCAATGGTTATCGAGAACTTCCAAGAAAGGAGCATTCTTGAACTGAACTCAAGACTCCAGACGAAGGCAGTTAGGTGGTGCCATAGTGGAAAGAGTACTGGTCCTGGAGTCAGGAGCACCTGAGTTCAAATTCTACCTTAGACACTTACTAGCTGTGTGACTCTGTACAAGTTATTTAGACCCAATTGACTCAAAAAAAAAAAAAGACCCCAAATGGAATCTGGACAGGGCAGAACTCTAGAGAGTAGGCGACCATCCCTTCTTTATTCCTGGAAGCTCTGCTTATGACCCAAGATCTCACTGTGTTGTTTGGTGGCCACCACTGCCCCTGTTGACCCATACAGAGGTTGTAATGTTAATCTTCTATAAGATCACAGATCTCTTTCTCACAAACTGCTGTTGCACCAGGACTTCCCCTTCCTAGACTTACACAGTTCATTTTTTTAGCCTAAATCGATTTCAATAATCAACAAACATTTATGAAGTGCCTGTGATATGCCAAGCATTAAGTGCTGGGAATACAAAAAAGAAGGAAAAAAGAGTCCCTGCCCTGAAGGAGCCTACGATCTCCTACAATGCCATCTAGCTGCAAGACTTTATATACAAATTAAATTTCATCTTATTAGGGTCAGCTCAATTTCTGTCTTTTGCTTTGGATCCTTCATCTGGCACCCACTATATTAGCTATCCTTCCTGGCTTTGGTGTTATTCAAAAGAGTATAAAACATACCACTTATGCCTTTACCCACATCCACAGGCAACACAGTGATTAGAGGGGTAGTCTGGACAACAGAATCCTGACTCAGGCACACTCACTGGCCAGGTGACCCTGGGCAAGTCATCTACCCTTGGACTCAACTTCCTCATCTGTAAAATAGATAATAATATCGCCCACCTATCACCACAGGGTGGTTGGGAGGTTCATTTCTAACCCCCATCAACCAATTTTCCTCCCTCTTGATGAGAATCAGGTCCATAATAAGGTTTTCCTTGGTTGGAATAAAGAATATTCACTTCATCCTTCCAAAAAGTAGAGGAACCAACAAGTTATCACTCATTCACCCCATTATCAGCCTTAGTTTCTTCACCTATAATGTAGGAAGGAGCTGAGATGATCTTCCAAATCTAATAATCTAGGATGATAGAATTCAAAGCTGCAAAAGAGTTCGGAATAAATAATATTTGTAAAGAACTTGGCAAACTTCAAAATACTATGTAATTGCTAGCTAGTAGTAGTAGTAGTGGTAATGGTAACAATAATAATAGTAGAAGTGGTGGTGGTAGTAGTAGCAGAAGTAGTAGTAGTAATGGTAGTAGTAGCAATAGTAGTGGTAGTAGTAGTGAAAGTGGTAGTAGTAGTAGCAGTGGTAATAGTAGTGATAGTAGTAGTAGTAGTTGTAGTAGTAGTAGTAGTAGTCAGGTTGTGGTAGAAGTATGGTTAGGATTAGTAGTGGTAGTCATAGTAGCAGTAGTAGTAATCTGCACTCATTGCCTCAGACCTTGTAAGGAGGAGAAGCAGAAGTCCCTGAAGAGTGAATGGATGGATAGACTGGCCAGGCCCAAACTCTGGAGAGGGATGGAAGGATCAAGGATCAAGGAGGGGGGTGCTGCCCTCCAGGACGTTTTGATTTGATGTAGTTCATTACATGTGCATTGTCTCCATCATGAATGGGATGGGCTCTGGGGCTACAAAGGCCAAAAACTGAAATAATCCCTGAGCCAAGGGAATTCTACAGAGGGAAAATGGGGATCGAAGGGAGGCTGTCTATTCCAGGCATAGGGTACAATGTGAGTAAAGCCAGTGAGGAGAGACAAGGAAACATCAAATTTTGTAGGAATGCAGAAAATATGAAAGGGGACAGTGTGAGATAAGGTAAGATAAGGTTATACCTTCGGTTACAGTCAGGAGTCTAGAAGGGAGAGAGGGAAGCTTCCCGCTCCTCACCGTCTAATCTGTGTGACTAAAGGGGATTCCTTCTCAGATGCTGAGGGGACAGGATCACCTCTGATTTTTCAGGATATGACTCAGATTTGATGATCTTTGGTCCTTCTAATAACCCAGGGTGGGCTCTTCCCGGACCAGTAGGCTGATAGCCTCTGACATTCTCAGCTATTCCCAGAGTCAAAGGGATGCCCTGATTACCAACCCTGGGCAATCAGGGAAAGCCTCAGATGACTGAAGCCAGAAGGCGAAAACCCCTGCCATTAGCCCAGGGGTACAAGGAAGACTCAAACACAAGGACCTTTGACTGGAAATAAAAATGGATCCATTGTCTTCATGGGTGGAACCAAACAAGAGAGGGAGTGTGTATGTGTGTGTGTGTGTGTGTGTGTGTGTGTGTGTGTGTACGTATGTATGTGTGTGTGTGTGTGTGTGTACAAGAGAGTGTCAGAGACAGAGGAAAGCGAGATACAATATACAATAATATAGTCCTACAAAATGAATGAGCAACAGGAGAGGGGGAAAGCAAAGAACACAGTCCTGAAGGATATGAGGAAAGGGTTCCCCCATCCACCCATGGTTTCAATTATTATTATTATCATTTACCACCCAGTTTCCTGTGATCCCCAAAGTCCACAAAGTTCAGGAACATGTGCGGCTCCCCAGGGGGTAGGAGACACAAGAGGCTTAACTGGTTCCCATTTCAAAGTTGTTAATAGAACTCCCCCCCTCCTTCCTCTCCCTCTCCCTCCCTCCCTCCCTCTCTCTCTCTCCTCTCCCTCTCTCTCTCTCTCTCTCTCCTCTCTCTCTCTCTCTCTCTCTCTCTCTCTCTCTCTCTCTCTCTCTCTCTCTCTCTCTCTCTCCCTCCTTCCCTCCCTCCCTCCCTCATTTCTTATTGGCAAAGAGAGAAAACAAATTTCAGACAAGTCACCACCTTCCCCACCAACTGCAGTCTTCCCACTAATACAAGGGAACAGGTTTTAGTTCTTCCACACCCACCTCCCCCTGCCAAGAATTTCAGGAAACTCAAGAATTAGAAGAGTCAAGGAGACTGAAGTCAAGTGATAAAAATAAAATAAACTCTCTAATTCATTCATGCTTGTCACCTGACCAGACCTAATCACACAGGTCTGGAGGTGCAGAGGAAGGAGCTCTGGATTTGGGATCAAATGACCTGGGATTAAATCCCAGCTCTGCCACTTATGACCTTGGATAAGTTACTTTCCCTGTGGCTCAATATCCTCTTCTGCAAAAAGAGGGGGTTAGACTGGATCACATCCGAAGTTCTTTCCCACCCAAAAATCCTGTGATTGCCAGGATAAATATTATGGGAGTAGGGAAAGAACATTATCTTTGCCCTTGAGTTTAATGATGCCAGAAATCCACTATTAAGCATTCCTTTGGCACTGGTATTCAGACATGTCTGACTCTTTGTGATGCCACGGACCATAGCACACCAGGTTCTTCTACCCTCCAGTCTCTCAAAGTCTGTCCAAGTTCATGGTCCTTGCTTTCATGACACTGTCCGCCCATCTCATTCTCTGTCATTTCCTTCTACTTTCACCTTCAGTCTTTCCCAACATCAGGATCTTTTCCAATGAATCCCATCTTCTCATCATGTGTCCAGAGTACTAAAGTTCCAGCTTCAGTATTTGTCCTTCCAATGAATTGTCTGAATTTCTTTATTGACATATTTGATCTCTGTGCTGTCCAAGGGACTGTCAAAAGTCATTTCCAGCCCCACCATTCGAAAGCATTGATTCTGCAGCGCTCAGCGTTAATTCTGCTCTCGCAGCCATATGTTGCTATTGGACAAAAACCTAGATTTGACTATACAGACCTTTGTCAAAGGTGATGTCTCTGCTTTTTAGTATGCCGTCCAGACTTGCTATAGCTCTTCTTCCAAGGAGCAAGCGTCTTTTAATTCCATAGCTGCAATCGCTTTCTGCAATGATCTGTGAGCCCAAGTATATAAAATCTGACACTGTTTCCATTTCTTCTCCTTCTATTTGACAGGAAGTGATGGAACTAGTGGTCAAGATCTTAGTTTTTTTATGTTAAGTTTCAAGCCAGTTCTCACACTCTCCTGGTTAGTCCTCATTAAGAGACTTCTTAATTCCTCTTCAGTTTCTGCCATCAGTTTCTGCATATCTAAGATTATTCATGTTTCTCTTGGTAACCTTAATTCCAGCTTTGGATTCATCCAGTCTGGCATTTCCCAGGATATACCCTGCATATAAATTAAATAAGTAAGGCAGCAACATAAAGCCTTGTGATGCTTCTTTTACCATCTTAAATTAATCAGTTTTTCCATGTTTGGTTCTAACTGTTGCTTCTTGACCCACATATGAACAATTCCTCAAAAGGCAAGTAGGATGACCTGGTCCTCCTATATCTTTGAGGACTTGTCACATTTGGATGTGATCCACCCAGTTGGTACAAATGTGAGTCCCTGAGTAGAGATTTAAAAAATAAAAAAAGTATTGTGGGTAGAACCCCACCTTAGCTCTGATCCCTCAGCACCTGGTGCCTGGAACATTGCAGCAGCCTCCCAAGAGGGAACTTTGGTGTGTGTGCACTCATGTGCATGTGTATGTGTGTGCATGTGTGTGTATTCTGTCTATGTGTGTGTGCACGTGTACATGTGTGTGTGCGTAAAAGAAAGAGACAAAGTCAGACACAGGAAGAAGAAAACAAGATACAGTCCCACACTCCCAAGCCTCCTCCCCTTTCTCTCACCTCTCTCTCTCCCTCTCTCCCTCTCTCTCTCTCTCCTCTCTCTCTCTCTCTCTTCATCCCAATCCATCCTCCACATTGCTGCCAAAACAACTGTTCTTTAAACACAGAATTGACCATGTGAGTTCCACTATTCAGCCAACTTCAGTGACTTCCTCTGGTCCCTAGAATAAACTATAAAGGCCTCTGTTTAGCTTTTAGCTTCTATACCTAGAGTTCTATACAATCTGACCCTACTCTGCATTTTAAGGGCAGCTAGGGAATATAATAGACAGAGAGGCAGCCCTAGAGTCAGGAGGACCTGAGTTCAAATTTAGCCTCAGACATTTACTAGCTGTGTGACCCTGAGCAAGTCACTTCATCTTGTATGCCTCAGTTTGCTCATCTGTAAAAATGAGCAGGAGAAGAAAATGGCAAACCACTCTAGTGTCTTTGCCAAGAAAACCTCGAGCAGGATCATAAAGAGTTCATGACTGAACAACAACAACTGTATTTCGAGACTCATTGGACATTGCTCCCCCTCCCAAGTTCTTCAGCATAGCCCAACTGGCTTTCTATGTATTCTTCACAAGGGGCATTTCATCTACCATCTCCACATGTTTGCACTGGTCATCCCACACACCTGGAATGCACTCCCTCCTTACCTCCAACTCATAGGGTTCCTCTCTCCTTCAAATACCATATTCTACAAAAAGCCTTTCCTAATTCTCCCACAACTGTTTCTCTCCCAAACTACCTTGAATTTAACTTCTCTGCATGTATTTATTTGCCCAGAAACCTTTCCGAGTTCACATAGAGCTGGTATTCAAAACCAGGTCTCCTATCTTCAAACTCAGTACTCTTATCACCATATCACTTAAACTGCCAAAATGAGTACCAAAGTCACTTGTTCTCTCTGGGCCTCGCTAGATGGACTAAATAGTCCTTAAGTTCTCTTCAGGTTTGACACTATTTTCTCAGGCTCCTTACCTCAGTGTCATCCTTGACTCCTTTCTCTCCTTCAGTCCCAAATATGATTGGCAGCTAAGTCCAGCTGATTTTGCCCCTTGTACCCACCTCCTCTCTTTTCCTTCAGCTACCACACCAGTTCAGACCCTCACCAGCTCTCCCCTGGATCCCTTCTAACTGATATCCCAGCTTCTGGTCTCTGCCTTCCCCTATCCATTCTCCTCTATACAGTCATTGAAATAATCTTCCTAAAGCACTGGCCAACCCTGTCATCTCCTGCTCAGAATCATTAGTCACTTTCTAGTGCCTCAATTCCACCAGGCAGCTGAGGCCTTCTCTGGTTCTAATACACCTTTTGGGCCTCGGTTTTTCTCTCACATTCTGTGCTCTGGTCACACTGACCCATTAGTGATTCTTCTACACAGCCCTCCCCTTGGGTGCTTGGAAGGCTCTCCCTGTCATCCACCTCCCTAAATCTCTGTCTTCCTATAATGGAGGTCCAGAGGTGACTTCCTCCATGAAGCCTCCCCTGATCCCCCCCATTGTTAGCACTCTCTCCATCCTCAAAGTCTTGTATTTACTTATCTGGGTATATGTTGCACTGACCAGCAAAATATTAACCTCTTTTCATGTTTTGCCCTGTCCCTTACACGGTGCATTATTACACACAATAGGCACTTTAAAAATGTTTACAACTTATATTTTATTCTAAATTCTTTGTCCAAAGTCTCCCCCAACCCACTCCACCCAGCTCTGACATTCTGTGTTCTAAGGTCCCTTCTGAGACTGAGTCCACTATTCTATAATCTCTATCTCAGTGTGGTCCAGGAGAAAGAGCAGTGAACTTGGAGTCAAAAGTCTGGGTTCAAATTCTGCTCCTTTAGTTTGCTACCTTTGTGACCAGACAAGTTGCTAAAACTCTTAGTTTCCTCATATGTAAAATGAAAGAACTTCTAAGGTCCCCTAAATCTTTGATCTCTTGATCAGTTTCTCAAAGCTATTCCTGAAAACAGCTAAGTAAAGATAAAAGAGACGCTCTGAAGGTATCAGATCCTGGGTGGGAAAGGGAAAAGGATGCTGAAAGGTCTGACTCCCCATTCCCCATGGCATCTCCTACCCCTTCCCCATCATCATCTGTGTTTCTGTCTCTTTGTTCTTCCCACCAGAACCATTGGAATTCCATGTCAAAGTGAATTTCCTACGATTAGGGACTAGATAGATGCCTTTTGTCAAGGACTCTCTAAAATTTTGTCTGGGAACTGAAATGATATCAAGAATACTCTAGAGAATTGAATTGGAAGGGATCTCAGCAGCCAAAATCCGACCAAGACACAAAATGAATGTAGAGAATAATACTCTGGAGGAATGGTCGTGGAACTGGCCTTTGAAGAGAGGGAGAAGCCCAGCTCTGGAGGCCGCCCAGTCCAGTTGGCAACAACTCTCATTGTCAGATCTGTCCTGACTTCGAGCCTAAATTAATCTCTTTGTAACTTCTACCCACTGCTCCAGGTTCTGAACAAGGACAACCCTTCCTTCAAACACTGTTGTTGTTCAGTCATTTCAATCATGTCAGTCTCTGTCAGGGTTTTCTTGGTAAGGATACTGGAGTGGTTTGCCATTTCCTCCTCCAGCTTATTTTACAGATGAAGAAACTGAGGCAAAATAGGGTTAAGTGACTTGCCCAGGATCACACAGCTAGGAAGTGTCTAAAGCTGGATCTGAACTTAGTGTTCCTGACTTGTCCAAATGACAGCCCTTCCAATGTTGAAGACAGCTATCAAGCTCCCCCTCATCCCCTAATCTTTTCTTCTCTGCCCAATCCATCAGTATATTCTCATGTGATATGGATTCAAGGCCCCTCACCAGTGCTGGCTGCCCTCCTCTGCATACTCTTCCAGGCTTTTAAAAGCATAGCACCCAGATCTGAATAAGGGTAAGGTACAGATCATTCTGTGATACTGAATAATTTAACCCCCTAGAAAGGCTTTCCAAGGACTTTGGTTCCCTTCATGGGGTAGAGCAGAATGAGTGAAGGATCATAGGAGACCTGAGCTGAGTCCCAGGTCTAACACTCTCTGACTGAGTGCCCTTAGGCACTGCCCTTGGCTGCTCTGAAACCCAGACTTCTCATGGGTAAAAGGAGGATCCTTGCACCTTCCCATCATAGATCTTTTTCAGAAGATGGTCTGAACTTGACCTCATAGTAGACTGAGGAACATAATGAAGATGCTGGATCACAAAGTCGAGTCTGGGGTTAGTGTGAAAGGAGGACACGTTTCATACTTGGGGGCACTGGTCTGGTAAGAGCGTTGGTTCCTTTGTTATCCAGGATGCCCTCTCCCTACCCCACACTCTTTTGTTCATTGGTAAATTTGATGGAAATGTTAAGCACCACCTGGGCGTTCAACTAACTGCATTACCATAGGAAAATCAATTCCCCTCTCAAGCCTCAGTTTGTCCTCTGCAAAATCAGGTGGGTTGGACTAAATATTCTCTAAGGTCCCTTCCTGCTCTAAAATCTGGGCTTACATTTCCAGGTCCCTTCCAGGACTTCCATTCTCTGTTCCAAGTTTTCTGTCTGCTAGAACATTCTAAGGTTCTTTCCAGCTCTTACATTCTCTAGTCTATAGTCTATGAACTGTTCTAGCTCTAACATTCTAGCTCTAACATTGAGTTGTCTCAACTACAACATCCCATTTCTACTCTAGGTTGCTTGAGAAATTAAAATTGTTTATTTAAATTTAAAATTTAAATTGTGTTAACACAATTTAAAAAAATGTTTTGACAACTGCATTTCAATATAACTGGTTCCCTTTGTAATCCCACTTATTTTATTTCATGCATTTAAAAAAGTTCTAAGAAGGGGTCCATTGACTTGAGCAGCTTTCCAAAGGGGAAAAGATTAAGAAGCCTCGTTGTACACTAAAGGGGTCCTCCATATCCAATGTTCTGTGTTCTAAGGGCCCTTCTGGCTGTGGCAGTCTACACTCTAAAGACATTTTCAGCTCTACACAAACTAGGTACTTTCCAAATTGAATTGAAGGAGCCTCAGGTACTTTGCTTTGCTCTTACAGAGATTACAGGCAGTTTGAGTATGTTCTACTTCCGGCTCTCCCCTCCTCCATCTCTCTTCCCCAACCCCACTATCCCAACAAGTTGCAGACAGTTTCTCAGAGCTTGCAAGGAGATTCCAGAATCCTTTGGTGAAGATCCATTCCAGGATTCATTGTATTCCTAAGTCATTGGGTTCACCTGTCTCTTCATTATCTGATTGCCATCCTCAGAGTCTGGATTTTTTTTCTTTTGATACTGTCTTTTCTCTCCATTTTGCAAACATGGGTGTATTCAGAAAGCAGCAGAAAACCTGGTTTCTAGGCCGAATCACCCTCACTGAGTGTGACTAAAATGACACTCTTACTAAATTTACAACTGTTTGCATAGCCATTACCAATCCATAAAGAGCCAGGAAGAGGAAGAAGAGGGCAAGGGACTAGGGGGAGTAGCCACAGCTGAGCTCATGTTAGGGAGAGCTCTTGGGGCCAGGCCAAGTCACAAAGTGGCCATAAAACACACCCTGGCCCCACCTGTGGACCCATTCCCACCAGCGTCACTTGCCTTGCCTCATCTGACCCTCTCAGCCTGCCTCTCCCAGCTCAAAAGAGCCCAGCCTAAGCTGCCCCCTCCCAGGGTGGGTGAATTCTCACCCAAGAGAGCTCAGTGTGGAGGAAGAGGAGAGTGGAGGCAGGAGGGGATTATGTTCCTGGCAACCTGACTCACTGTCTCACCTGGGCAGGGAATGATTAGATCAGCTACGGGGGTTAGAGGAAACACATCTGTTCCTCTTTCATACAAAGCCTCTTGTCACACAAGACAATACAAGAGGCTCTCCTTTTCCGGAAAGCCAGGCAGCCCTCCTCTCTCTCACCCCTCACCTGTTCTTCACCATCCTGACCACATTCCTCCAAAGATAGCTCACACTTTTGTTTAAATTTCGACTTCTAGGAAATATCAATGCGATTCAGTTCCTTAAAAATACAACCAAGCAGTTCAAGCTTTCTTTAGGATGACACCGACCTAGGATGGGGAAGTGTGAGAAAAGTATGGGACTGAGGGGCCAGAGGTCAAAACTAGCCTCCATACTTACTAGCTGCGCTGTCGCAGACAAGTGACTCCATCTTGCACAGCCTCAGTTTCCTTACCTGTAATAACAAAAATAATCACACTTGCTATATTTCTCTTTGAGAGTTAATATGGCATACTGGGTCAGCCTTGGAGCCAGGAAAATCTGAGTTCAAGGCTTACCTCTGACACATAGACTGTGTGAACCTAGGCAAGTCTCACAGGGGCTCAGGGAAGTCTCTAAAAACATAATTTATAAAGGAATTGTTCATCTGTATCAGAGGAGGGATTTTATTTCCCAGTAGGCATCCCTCTCACCAGGGGAATAATAGCTTAGGAGGCAAAATAACATACGTATGGTCACATTCAACAAATATTTGTCGAGTAACAACTATTACGTTTAGTAACTGCTAATAATAATATCAGATAAAGCTTTAAGGTTTACAGAAAGCTTTGCAAATATGATCTCTCAATTCATCCTCACCACAACACTGGGAGGCAGGCGCTATTATCATCCCATTTTACAGAAGAGGAAACAAGTAGAGGAGTGAATCCCCTCTTCAAGGTTCACAAAATGCTTCACACAGTCTCTTGGTGTAGTGGCCAGCGGTGTGTTTGGGGCCAGAGTTCAAATCCCAGCTCTGGCTACTTGCTGATGGTGGGTAAATGATCACATTTCTCTGGACTTGGTTTCATGATCTGTACGATGGAAGAGCT
Source organism: Notamacropus eugenii (assembly GCF_028372415.1). Classification (NCBI taxonomy): domain Eukaryota; kingdom Metazoa; phylum Chordata; class Mammalia; order Diprotodontia; family Macropodidae; genus Notamacropus; species Notamacropus eugenii. The sequence continues at coordinate 26,242,630 of NC_092876.1, read as the reverse complement.
GGATTTAATCTTTCTTCCCTTTCTAGATCCTACGCATGGCCACTTCTACTTCAGAAACAAAGAAAAACTAAAGCATAGCTTAAATGAGACATCCAGGGTCACAGTGCAGCTGGCAAGGGGTGCAGAAAGCAGCTGGTTTGAATGTAGAATTCTGGGTTCCAAATAAGGGTTTGCTCTAGAATAGTCTAAAGCAGCAAGAGAAAACTTAAACTGTAACATGCAGTCTAGGGGGCCCCCCAACCTGTAGACCAAGAACCCCTAAACTGTAATGATTCACAAATAAACAAACATGCCTCCTTCAGACCAATTCATATGAGACATGTATGTGTAAGGGGACTTTGAACATGCCCAGGTCACCTAACATGGAGGCACTCTGCATCCCCTACCAGTGGCTGGGCATAGTCTCCTCTGATTAGCTGGGTCACCCAGAATAGACCATATCTTTCAAAATAACCAGACTAGGTCAGTCTCTCTTTTTCTCCTGCTGTGTCCAGAGAATGAAGGTCATAGGTTCACCCACAACACTGATACCAGCGAGAGGGGAAGGACTTCCTTCCTCCGCTCCCTCTTTTATAGAGACCCATGAAATGGTCACAGGGCTGTTAGTTTCAATTCTTTGGTGTTTGTCCTTCTCAGTTTCCGGTGCCAGGTGTGATCTCCACAAGACCCAGAATTGAGCCATGGTGACCTTGGAGCCAGGACCCCTGGTGGGATGTTACAAGCCAGTCAGCCCAGAAGGGAAGCCCTGAAAAGCCAGGGTGCCTGACACCAGAGCCCAAGGTAGGTCTGGGACTTGGAAACGGGATTGTGATATATAGAAACAGAGTTCAGCTGTGAAACTATTCCCCATCCCCACCTTAGCACTGGAATGGCTCACGGGGAAAGGAGAATTTAAAGCCCATTTTGTATATTTGTATATTTATCATTATACTTGTTGAAGCAAACCTGCCTTTGTAAAATCTAATTCAGCTTTAAGGAGTTAAGTGGGACTGGAGTGCAGAGGGCCCACCTCTTATGTGTCTTGACACATAATGACTGTGTGACCCTGGAGAACTCTCTCCATTTCTCACTATTCCAGGTGACTCACAGAGACAAACATTCAGAGCAGACACCTGACTGTTTTGAGAGAGGGGATTTCCTTATCCAGGAGTTCCTTATATAATAAAACCATAAGTTGGTGCCGTTCTCATCCTATCCTTTCTCAGTCAACAAATATTAACAATATAACTCTGACATGGATGTGTCTCAAGTGTGTTTAAGCTAAAAAAAAGCTTGCTTCAGTCTCTCATTTTGTGGATGAGAAGTCCCAGAGAAGGGAGTGACTCAGTAGCATCGTAGGATGTCAGAAGAGAATGAGCTCAAGGATGTAGAATTTGGAACTTGAATGCTGGGCAGGAAGTCAACAGGCAGAGTTAAAGAGATTGGGGAATGGTAACATTTCCAGGAAGGAGGTATAGAGAAAGGAACAAAGGAAGGAAGGGAGAGAGAGAGAAAGGAAGAGGAGAAAGGAAGGAAAGAGGGAAGGAAGGAAGGAAGGAAGGAAGGAAGGAAGGAAGGAAGGAAGGAAGGAAGGAAGGAAGGAAGGAGCAGTCTTACCTGCATTCTAGTGCAGGAGACAACACAACAGTTATAAAAAATACATTTTGAAGCACCACGGTGAACAAAATGCTGGGCCTAGAGTCAAGAGGTCCTGAGTTCAAATTCAGCCTCAGACATAGATTGTGTATGCCCTGGGCAAGTCACTTAACTCCTATTTATCTGTTTCCCCATCCATAAAAGGGGTTCATAGCTGCACCTGCCTCACAGGGTTCTTGTGAGGGTCAGAGATAATGATTGTGAAGGTGCTTGGCACAGTGCCAAGCCTACACAGTAGACACTACTTACATGTGAGCTACTTCTATATGTACACAGTCACCAAACATTGATTAAGCACCTACTAAGTGCCAGGCACTGTGTGAGACACTAGAGATACAGAGAAAAATGAAAATATATTTTCTTTCAAGGAGCTCCTGGTCTGGAGTGGGGGGGAGAGGTGAGCCCAGACGACATGCTCACCACTATGCACAGACAAGATGGATACAGGAACACAGAGACGACCTCAGAGCAAAGACATTAACATTCAGGAGGCTTGGGAAAGGCTTCTTGCAGCCAGGAGGTCAGGGAAGGTCTCACACATAGGAGGAAGGGCACTACAGGTATGGGAGGAAGCCCTAGCCCAGCCAGAGCTGGAGGCCTGAAGACCAAGTTTGGGGAAGGGTAGGGCCAATTTGTAATGCATGATGGGAACCAGTGCATAAGGAGCCTGGAGACATGGACAGGAACCAGACTACACAGAAGACAGTCTGCATTTTATCCTAGCTAGAGGCATTAGGGGTGCCCTGGAGCTTTGGAAATGTGAAAGTGATAGGGGAGGCCAGGCTCTAGGAAGATCCCTCCGACAGCTGTGGGTGGGAAGGACTAAGCAAAGGAGAGCCTGGGGATAGGGAGACCAATAAGGAACCTCCTCCAATAATTCAGGCAAAAGCTCATGAGAGTCTGAACTCAGCTGGAGCCTAAGAATGGAAAGATGGGTCAAACAGAGTTGAAACAACTATGTACAAAGATGTGTACAGAATAAATGGAACGTAATCTTAGACATGAGCATTAGGATGTCTCTCTTTGGCATAGATCCACCATGGAGAGAAGGGAAGTTGAAAAGCCATTTGATGGAAAATCCAGAGTTGGACAAGGCAGTGTCCTCCATGGGATCTTGGAGGTGGAAGAGATCTTGGGAACCATCTTTTAACACCTTCATTTTTAGATGGAAAACTAAGATCAGAGGGGTGAAGTCACAGTGGTAAACCGAGGCCAGACCTCCTGACTTCTGGTCCAAGGCCCTGCTCCAAGCTGTTCTCTCTCCAGACTTATAGGCACAGACAGGGTACCACTCTTGACTTTGTGAGGGTGTAAGCACATAGGCCAGAAATTTTTGCCCCCATAAACATAACAAGGGCTCTTAATTTCCACCAGCAATCACAGGCCAGAACTACCCATGGACCCCCAGCAAGGGGCTCAGGCTTCCCCATAAATGACAAATAGACATCTGTCTCATTTCTGATCACTGCTCCCCATGACCACTGAGCCTACCCTGATCAGGCCCTCCTCTCTTCCCCAGGCTGGTCTTACTGCCTCAAATCAATTAGCTCTCTGGTCCCTCCTTCCCACCGCTGGCAGAATGAGTGTGCACCCCTAATGCATACTCTGTGATTATGTCACACCTCCCTCAAGACCCTTGGGTACCCTACGAAATCAAGTTTCAGTCCCCAACAGAGGAGCCGAAAGCCCCACAATCTGGCTTAGCTCCTACCTCTCCCTCAAGTCTTTACTCCTCCCTCTCACCCCCCCCTTTTATGAAATTCCAGCTCAACTGGATTTACCCCTTCTCACCCTGTCCACCCCTGATCCGCATCACTACTAGTTCATTCCTTCCAAAAAAAATTGCCTTCCACTAATTTTGTACTGATTTTCTGTCTACTCACATGCGGACACATTTCGTCCCAACAGAAGCTCCCTGAAGCCAAGGCTGTTTTTGTCCTTGCTTCTCCAGTAGCTAGGACAGTGCCTGGCATTCAGGAGGCACCTGTAATAATTGGTTGTTGAACAACAAAGCTAACAAAAACCACATGATTATCTCAATAGATGCAGAAAAAGCTTTTGACAAAATACAACATCCATTCCTACTAAAAACATTGGAGAACGTAGGAATAAAGGGAACTTTCCATAAAATAATAAGCAGTATCTACCTAAAACCTTCAGCAAGCATTATATGCAATGGGGATAAGCTAGATGCATTCCCAATAAGATCAGGGGTGAAACAAGGTTGTCCATTATCACCACTATTATTCAATATGGTACTAGAAATGTTAGCTGTAGCAATTAGACAAGATAAAGATATTCAAGGAATTAGAATAGCCAAAGAAGAAACTAAGTTATCACTCTTTGCAGATGATATGATGATTTACCTAGAGAATCCCAGAGATTCAAGTAAAAAATTACTTGAATTAATAAACAACTTTGGCAAAGTTGCAGGGTACAAAATAAACCCACACAAATCTTCTGCATTCCTATATATTAGCAACAAAGTTCAACAGCAAGAGATAGAAAGAGAAATCCCATTTAAAGTTAGGGTAGACAGTATAAAATACTTAGGTGTCTACCTGCCAAAACAAACCCAGGGACTATATGAACACAATTACAAGACACTTTTTGCACAAATAAGGTCAGATTTAAGTAAGTGGAAAAACATTAGTTGCTCATGGGTAGGCCGTGCTAATATAATAAAAATGACAATTCTACCCAAATTAATATACTTATTTAGTGCCATACCAATTAAACTATCAGACAATTACTTTCTAGAGCTGGATAAAATAATATCAAAATTCATTTGGAAAAACAAAAGGTCCAGAATATCAAAGGGACTAATGAAAAGAAATGCCTGGGAAGGTGGCCTAGCGCTACCAGACCTTAAACTGTACTATAAAGCAGCAATTATCAAAACCACTTGGTATTGGCTAAGAAACAGAGAGGTAGACAAGTGGAATAGACTTGGCACTCAAGATGCAGTAGGCAAGGAATATAGCAACCTTCTGTTTGATAAACCCAAGGACCCCAGCTTCTGGGATAAGAACTCATTGTTTGATAAAAATTGCTGGGAAAACTGGATAACAGTGTGGCGGAAATTAGGCATAGACCCATACCTGACACCGTACACAAGAATAAAGTCCAAATGGGTACATGATTTAGGTATAAAGATTGATACCATGAATAAACTGGAGAAGCAAGGAATAGTGTATTTATCAGATCTATGGAGAAGGGAAGAATTCTTTACTAAAGGAGAGATAGAATGCAATATGAAATGCAAAATGGATAACTTTGATTACATTAAACTGAGAAGTTTTTGCACAACCAAACCCAATGCAACCAAAATCCGGAGGGATGTAGTAAATTGGGAAAAAATTTTTACAGCTAAGCTCGGGGATAAAGGCCTCATTTCTAGAATATATAGAGAACTGACCCAAATGTATAATCATACAAGTCATTCCCCAATTGATAAATGGTCAAAGGATATGAACAGGCAATTTTCAGAGGAAGAAATTAAAGCTATCTATAATCATATGAAAAAATGCTCTAAATCACTATTGGTTAGAGAGATGCAAATCAAAACAACTCTGAGGTACCACATCACACCTATAAGATTGGCAAACATGACAGAACAAGAAAATGATAAATGCTGGAGAGGATGTGGGAGATTTGGAACACTAATTCATTGTTGGTGGAGCTGTGAGCGCATCCAACCATTCTGGAGAGCAATTTGGAACTATGCCCAAAGGGCTACAAAAATGTGCATACCCTTTGACCCAGCAATATCGCTACTAGGACTATATCCCCAAGAGATCATAAAAATGGGAAAGGGTCCCACATGTACAAAAATATTTATAGCAGCACTCTATGTAGTTGCCAAAAAATGGAAGTCAGGGGGATGTCCATCAATTGGGGAATGGCTGAATAAATTATGGTATATGAATGTAATGGAGTAATATTGTGCCATAAGAAATGATGAACAAGAAGACTTCAGAGAGGCCTGGAAGGACTTATATGACCTGATGCTGAGTGAAAGGAGCAGAACCAGGAGAACTTTATGCACAGCAACAACCACAGTGTGTGAGAGTTTTTTCTGGTAGACTTAGATTTTTGTAATAACACAAGAACTTCTGAAAAAAAAAAAAATCCCAATGGTGGACCTCAAGGCAAAATGCCTTCCACACTCAGAGAGAGAAATATGGAAGTCACTCACATAATGTAGCAGATCATGTTTGTGTATGTGTATCTGTTTGTGTATCATGTTCTGATTTGTTATACGGATTCTTTCATTTATCTTAGTCTGACTACATAGCATGACTATAGTGAAAATATACTCAATAGGAAAGTATATGTAGAATCTATACAGAATTGTATGCAGTCGTGGGGAGGGAGGGAGGTAGTGGGGGGTGGGTGGGGAGGGATAAAATCGCAATTGTATGGCAGTGATTGTTAAACATTAAAAAAAATAAAAAAATAAAAATAAAAAAAAAAGTCAAGGGCCAAAAAAAAAAAAAAATAATTGGTTGTTGATCTAACGATTGATTGACTTTTTTTTCACACTACCTCCCACCCCCAGGCTTAGAATTGACTCCTTTCTCAGGGCCAACTCAGAAACCTTCCTTTCACAGGCCACACACACTGCGGGTAAGTGTCCTCTTCCTCCTCCTTCTAAGTGGCCCATGGGTCTTAGCTTGACCATCCTCTGCCTCATTACATTCTATCTTGTCCAGGCTTCTCATTTCTGGATACCATGGGGTAACTGGAAGAAGATCAACTGTAAGCTTCTTAAAGCCCAACAGGAATTGTCATTTTTCAGTTGTTTGTCTCACGTATGTCTACCACAGGAAGGTCTAACACAGGTATGTCTACCACAGGTGCTTCACAAGTATCTGATGAACTGAAACACAGGACATCATGACCCATGCCTCCCATTCTTATGAGAAACCTCCATGACATTCTAAACTTGTAGAAGAGGAAGGTTTACCCAACCTAACCCTGGCGTACTGTGGCAATCATGATATGGTACCTAACTTCCTCAGGGTGGTCACTTTACAGCTATCACAGACAGATTTCATCAGCTCCTTCCTTGATGGTGTTATCACACAAATTGAGAAAGATGTTTCTTATAATCAGATATCCCAAGAGTCAGAAGGAACCCAAAAGGTCATCTAACCCAACCCAGAACTGAACAGAAATCCTCTCTCCGGAAGCCCTGGTCGTCCAAAAGCTGACCACAAAGGCATGCGATCATCTGGACTTTGCGTGGAGTCCTTATTACCTGGACCTTATTACCTGGAGTTGACCTTGAGTCAGGAGACCTGGGCTGGAATCCCTGCTCTGTTCCTCATAACCTATCTAGGCAACTGTGGGCACCTCCCCAGGCCTCAGTTGCCTCATCAGGAAAATGGAGACAGTAACTCTTGCACTACTGTCTTTGTTCACAGGATTGCAGTGGGGAAGGGGCTCTGTAAACCTTAAAACATTAGGGAAATGGCAAGAGCTATTACCACAAACCTTCCTCTTCAGTCATTTCTGATTGTTGGAAAGGTTACCTTCCTTCCCTCAACTTAATCATCCTTCAAGACTTCAAATCTTAAAGAATATTTTTAAAAAGACATCAAGTCCTTCTCATTGATCCCCAAGTTCTGCCATATCTTGTCTAAAATGCGTATTTCTTCCAACAACCCTGAACACTGTAACTCACACAGTAGGTCCTTGATCAGTGTCTGTGGATTCCCCGATCTTGAGTGCTGCTACTCTCCTAGCACCCTCCCAATTCTGCTCACCCTTTCCCAAAATATGATCCTGCTACTGTACATGGGATAAAAAACAGAAAGGAGCCAGAGAGGTCACATAGACCCAACCCTGTTATTTTACAAATGAAGACAAGGAGGGTAAGTGACATTCCCAACATCAGTATAGGCACTAAGTAACTGAATTGGTATTCAAACCCATGTTCTCATGTTCCTGCTACAGGGCTCCGTCCACTCCAATGTTTCCTGCCTGGTCCTTCTAAAATATTGGGGCAAGAATCATCCAGAATCTTTCAGGTAGCATCTGACAAGGGCAGAGAACCTTAGGTCTATTGCTTCTCTCGTTTCCAACACCAGACTTCTGTTAGATCAAGTAGCCTGTTGGCCACCAGGCAGCATTGCTGATTCATACTGAGCTTTTGGTCTGCTAAGACCCCCAGAACTTTGTCTAGCCAGCTCTCCCTAAACCCATACTTATTACATAGGTGCCTCTTTTTTCACAGAAGTGTAAGACTTTACATTGATTCCTCCAGGTGCCCTTACACTGACCATAGCTCATAAAGGCTTTGTCCATCTGTCAAAGCCTGTCCTTACCAACTGAGGCTGTGTACCGAGAAAACTTCAGAAGTAGGGGACATCACAACCTTCAGCAGCAGCCTTATCTCTGTTATATAGCTAGTGTTCTGAATTCATCACTTGGACCTTAGGGCTCAAGAAGTGTCCCACATATTTTGAGAGACACTCCCTGGAAGTGAGACTGACAAGACTCTATTTAAGATGTGAATAAAATATGTCTTCCCTCAGGTGCCATGAAGCAATTGATGGTCCAGTTGATAGACTACTGGACCTGAATTCAAATCCAGCTTCAGATACTTACTAGCTATGTGACCCCAGGCAAAAAAAAAATTTAGCCTTTGTTTGTCTCAGTTTCCTCAACTGTAAAATAGGGATGATAACAGCACTCAAGGGGCAGCAAAGTGTCACAGTAGACAGAGAACTGGGCCTAGAGTCAGGAAGACTCATCTTCCTGAGTTCAAATCTAACCATAGACACTTACAAGCTCTGTGACCCTGGGCAAGTCACTTAACCCTGGTTTCCTCATCTGTAAAATGAGCTGGAGAAGGAAATAGCAAATAGCTCTAGAATTTTTGCCAAGAAAATCCCACACAAGTTGGACACAAATGAAAAACGATCAAACAACAACAGTTCTTACCTCATAAAATTGTTATGAAAATCAGATGAGACAATATTTGTAAAAGTCCTTAGCGCAGTGCCTGGCACATAGTAGGTCTAGTCATATGAATGATTTTTCCCTCCCTCCCATGTGTACTCTGGGGCAGAAACCCATGAGGTAGGAAGGTTAGGAATCAATCCTCAACATCCTTGGTTCACTTCCTGTTTTCTATCTGCTAACCTTTCTAAGTTTGGGGGGCAAAGAGGAGGAGAAGTCAGTAGCAGGTGACAGCGATGCCTAGAAAGGCTGAGAGACCTCATTCAGTACTGGTGAGAAGTCACAGTGCAAAGAAAGCAAGGCTCACCATACTTAGCCCACCTCCAAACTGGGAGCTTCACCAGGTTTCTGTTCTGAGCCCTCTAGTCTCTTTATTCTGTCTCTAAATGAGGCCACTTCATCAATTCCCAGGTTTGATTACTATGCAGATGACTCCTAAGTCTGTAGAAATAGCCCCAGTATCTCCCCTGACCCTGCATCACGGATCACCTATCCTGCGATTCAAATCCTATGCCTCAGAGACATCTCAAACTCAGTATCTGTTCCCCACCCCCATGCTAGAAACCCCTCCCCTCTTCCTAAAATTTCCCTAGTAAGTGGTTCCTCCAAGTTGCCCAGTTTCCTAAATTCAGGGTTATCCTAGACTGCTCACTCTCTCTCACCCCACATAACCAATTAGTTACCAGTTCTTGTCATTTCCACCTCCCTAACACCATTCACATTTGACCCCTTCTCTCCACTCACACAGCCACCCTGATGGAGAGACCTCATCACCTAGAGTATTACAGTGGTTTGCTAATTGGTCACCTTGCCAATCCAACACATAGCTACCAAAGTGGTTTTTCTTAAAGCACGGATTTGATCATGCCACTCCATTGGACTACTGATGTGGGAAATTGATTTCTCTCACCATCTTCTCCACTTTAACTTGTTTCTAATCCATGATCCTGAGATGGGAAGCAGACACCATTCTCAGGAGCTAAGAGTGAGCAGGGTCAAGCTTTCTCCTGGCCACAGTGGAAGACCTGGCAGGACAATTTGGGTTTGTCAGCAATTCCAGGAGATGACTGCAGGGGGATTCTTCCATACAGAAGCATTTGGTCTAGTTCCTTTTTTAATTTATGCTACATTGCCTATAAACTATGTGATCACAGAATGCTATCTCTGAATCTATAAGTGGAATGGACTGTGAACTGAAAGATGGGTGGACAAAAGATCCCATATTTTAGTGCTTTGGACAATATCCTATTTAATTCCCTGGATTCATAACAGATCTGATCAGCAAAGGTTAATCTAAGTTATTTAGCACAAAAGTAGACCTTGCCATATCTTGGGTTTGAAGGATAGTTGTTGTTGTGTTTGTCCTTCATTGCCCAAGAAGACCATGCCATCAGAGAAATGATGACATGACTTGAGCTTGACTTTGTTTTGAGTGACGGAGAGCTGTGCAAGGTCACCAGCCTCACTTCTCCTCCAGAGCCATCTGAATCCAGTGACCAGATATTCATCACGATAATTGGAGATGACTCAGCATGCAATAGGAGACCTTGGCCCTACTTCTCCAGGCCACTGATCATTTCACATCCCAAATGTTCTAGGGTGTGATCACCAGTTTTACCAATGGGTCACAGTTGCCTGACCCACATATCTCACCTATAGTATCACTTGAAGGCAGAGTTCTTGTTCTGATCATTGAGGCTCTGCTTGATCTCATCCCATCTGGGATCCCAATCCTCTTCTGCCTTCTGGTCTCTGTAGGAGGATGAGGGAGGGGCATGAGCTCAAAGGGAAAGAGTTAGAGAGGGTGACAAGTCTTCTTTGTGCTCAGACCAAGCTCACTTCCAAGCCTCACCCTCTCTGCTGTCCTCCTCCTGAGACAGAATCTCTCCCTTGAGGGCAGAACAGGGCCTTTGTAACCATTCTGGGAGCTCACCCTCTGTCATTCCTGGCAGATCAGCATTTATTCTAGAAAGAGAAGGCAAAGACAATATCTCCTCCCTCTGAGATTCTTCTCCTTCCCCAGGTCAACTTGTAGTGACCAAAGCTTTTTCCTAGGAGAGAGCAGAAGGAATGAATGGCCCCTGGCACCCAAAGACCCTCATCCCAGGTGAGTGCAGTCCATCCACAGACCTGACCAGCATCAGCAAACCTGGAATCCAAGAGAGCCAAGGAAGCCTTATGCTGGTAGACACAGGTTGCCCTTGGCAGTGCTGTCAACAGAGTAGAAATTGTCCTCCTGGTTCTGCTCATGGCCTCCTGCCTCAGGCCACACAACCTTCCCCAGGTCTCTCTGGATCCCTCCCATTTACCATTTCTTAGGTTGTCAATAAGCATGTAGAAAGTGACTCCTCTGTGCCAAGCACTGTGCTAACCTACTGGGGATGCAAAGGAAGGTTTCCAAAATAAGAGCCCCTGCCCTACAGGAGCTCGTAGTCTCATGGGCAGAGAACATTGCAGCACTTGACGGATAGTGTGTAGGTACTGGATGGTTCAGGGTCGTCTGGTGGCCAACAGGAATACAGAAGTTTTTTTTTTAAGAAAGCAGTCCCTAAGCACATGCTAGACAAGGTTCAGTTGTTGACTCAAGTAAAGTGTCACTTGGAGGGCAAATCAGATATTGCTGCCAGCTAATCAAATGCCTGTGCTGGATAACTACTACTGGAACATACTGTCTTCTATAGGACTAAAGATGTCAGAACTGGAGTCACACAACCCAAGGGCCCCAAGAGGGGCATCAATGTCACAGATAGGAAGTTTGTCCTTACAGCAAACCTAAATCTAGCTCTCTGCAATTTCCACCCACTGATCCTCTTTTTAGTCTCTGAGTCAAAAGTCTAATTCCTCTTTCATATGAGAGCCTTAAAAATACTTAGACAGTTATTTTATCTCTCCCAAATCTTTGTTTGTCTAACCTAAAACAGCCCTGATCCCTTTCATGTGTCTGTCTTCACTGTCCTGGCTGCCCTCCCTTCCCCTAAAAGTTGTTGACTTATCAGCAAGTGCCCTTCCAAATGTATGGTGTGCAAGACTGAACACAGTACTCCAAGTGTGCTCTGAGCAGGGCAGTCGTACTAAGATCTCTCAGGGCTATACCCAAGATCAAATTGGCTTCTATGGAACCTGAGAGTACCACCCTACTGCACATAGGAAGTATCAACAAAGTACTCAGGTTCAAGGTACTGGGCATGGGAGGGGTGGGCTTCATTGCTCACAACAAAGCTCAGGAGTCTGCACCAAGGTGTCTACTTTTGCTAATTATCCAAAGGCCAGTAAAAGCTCAAAGAAAAGGTGTGTAATAAAGAGACAGAAGATGTATTCCCTGTTTCCCTTAAACCTGGGGCACATTCTACCACAAATATGTTCATTCAGTCATGTCCGACTCTTCATAACCACATGGACCATAGCACGCCAATAATGTCCATGGGGTTTTCTTGGCAAAGATACTGGAGTGGTCTGTCATGTTCTTCTCCAGTGAATTAAGGCAAATAGAGGTTAAGTGACTTACCCAGGGTCCCACAACTACTCTGAGGCCAGATTTGAACTTGGGAAGATGAGTCTTCCTGACTCCAGGTTCAGTGCTCTACCCACTGTGCCACCTAGCTCCCACCTACCACAAATGTGTGTGTTTGTCCTTCATTGCCGAAGAAGACCATGCTATCAGAGAAATAATGACATGACTTGCACTTGACTTTGTTTTGACTGAGGGAGGGCTGTGCAGCTCACCAGCCTCACTTCTCCTCCAGAGCCATCTGAATCCAGTGACCAGATATTCATCAGAATGACTGGAGATGACCCAGGATGAGGCAAATTGAGATTAAGTGACTTGCCCAAGGTCACACAACTAGTGAGTGTCAAGTGTCTGAGGAGAGATTTGAACTGAGGTCCTCTTGACTCCTGCACTGGTGCTCCTAGCTGCCCACCTACCACAAATATATACCCCTTAAATGAGAGAAATAGCTATGTTCAGGGATCCCAGGTGAAGCACATGCATAAGGAATATCTATGCCCAGAGGGCTGTGTGGACTCTATTGCTGCTGCAGGTCTACACCCTCTCTCCGGGATGCTCTCCTGAGCCTCCTCCCCTAGGAGCCTTGAGCACAGTGCCTAGAGGAGGTACTTTATAAGTGCTGGTTGACATGAACAGTCATGTTGAGCCCAAGTTGCTCTAGTGTCCTTCTGCTGCCACCTACTGGACATCAGTAGAGAGTCCTCAGCTAAGGTCCTGCCATTTTCCAACAGAACAGACACTTTCATTTCTCTTTGAGTAAAGCCAGAGGCAAAGCTCAAACTCCTTAAAAATAGATTGAAAGTCCTCCCACACAATTAAAAACTCTCCAAAACACAGATCACTGCCCAGTGACTTAGAGCTTTTAGTTTAGTCTTGGAAATCCCTCTGACCCAAGCTTCTTTCTGATTTAGGGTTAAAATATTCTTCTGACTCTGCATTGATCCCTTAACGGGATCCTATGTCCCCCAATACCCAAGGGGGATGTACCAACTCTGCCCAAGAAAGAATAGAGAGGTAAATGGTTCTGAGGAGCCATCCTGACCTCTCAAATCCTCTAGAATGGGTCATGCAAATGAGACAAGAACAAAGAGGTTGGAATGCCCCTCCCCAATCAAGGGATCCTTAGTTCCATCTCTTTATATTTCTTCCTAATTCTTACCTATCATCTGCAAATGTAGTCACCCACCACAAGCCCCACAGGTTTGGAGCACTGGGATGCTTGTTTAGTTATCACTTCATGCTCGCTGGCTAATCTTTTTTTCAGTCATGTCCTACTCTTCATGACCTCATTTAGGGTTTTCTTGGCAAAGATACTGGAGTAGTTTGCCATTTCCTTCTCCAGCTCATTTTATGGGTGGAGAAACAGAGACAAATAGGGTTAAGTGATTTGCCCCAGGGTCATACAGCTAGTGTCTGAAGTTAGATTTGAACTCAGGAGGATGAGTCTTCCTGACTCCAGACCAGGCACTCTATCCACTAGTGTGCCACCTAGCTGCCTGAAGCACTGGCTGAACCTCTCTATAAAATGGGGATCGTAAGGGCACCTAGCCCCCAGGACTATTGTGAGGATCAAATGAGAATACTGCTTTGCAAACCTTAGAGTGCTATATAAAGGTGAGTTTGGTAGTAGGAGTAGGCTGAATTAATGGGAGCACAGCGTCTACAATTCTATCTCGACCGACAAAGAGGAATTATTAAAAGGGGACAGAGGATTAAGAAGACCCTCCCAGAGGGGAAGCAGCTCTAGCACAGGCGCATTTGTGGAACCAGGAAAAGGTTCCTAGGGCCAGGGCAGAGGAGAGAATGAAGGGACTCAGAGATTATGGAGGCTGGGTGGAGCCAGGCAAGCAAGTCTGGATATCTTCCAGAAAGCCCCAGGGAATCACATCACCATAATGGGAGCTGGCATTTCTATTGAACTCTTGGGCTTCCAGCACTTTACAAGCATTATCTCATTTGATCTGGTAACATGAATGCTGTGGATCCTAGCTTGCAGTTGCTGCCCAAATAAACCAGCACAGGATAGAGACAGACCAGGAAGCTGCAGTTTGTTAACAAGACACACCATCAGGAGGAAACGGACGCATATGTCTCACAATTCCACACGGGACGTGTATAGTCTTTGGTGCTGAGCAGTTCTGATAACTTCTTGGTAGGGCCCAGAAAAAGGTAAATAGAGGTAAAAAGAGAAATAAAAGAAAAGAAAGAGAAATGTGCTCTTCTTTTTATACCTGACTCCTCAAAAGAAAATTATCAGTAAGTCAATTAAGTAACATTTGGAAGGGCCTAGCTCTGCTTTAGTAATAGAATACTGGGGGATGACTTCTCTGAACTCGTCAGGTCCTTGAGTTTTCTTTCACAGTCTTAAAGGGTTTTAGTAGGTGCTCAGATTCTTTAAGAGTCTGGCCCACTTGTCAGTACAAGCATTACAATAGCTCAGGTTCTTAAAATCTGGGCAGTAGTGTGGATTCTTAAAATCTTACCCACCCCAACTAGTGTTTTAATAAACCTTGTCTCAGACAGAAAAAAGGCTTCAGTCAAATTCTTTCAAGGCAGGACCTGCCATTTGCCCTTGAATTTCAGGATTCCCAACGCACCCTAGACCATATCAGGAGAAATCTTCACGGTCTTGGGTAGACATCACCCTAACTCACTAGTGAGTTTGAGACCCCTTGGTTACCCCCAACCTGGTTTAGCCCATATGCCGAAATGGTTTACTGAGGTGTGGCCATTGAGCATGCTACAGCTTCTTGGAGCTACAGGTGAGAGTTGGGCGGAACAGGTGGACAACAGAAATGGAAAGAGCCCTAAAAAGGGCTCAGCAGCCATAATACCAGAGGCACTAGTCTTCTCTGAACACACCTAAGAAGGAAAGTGTGGGAGAGAAGAGGTGTGACTGACTGACTACCAGACTGAAGGTCTACAGAGCCATTGTGCTGACCTTATTGTCGTATGCCTGGGAAACATGGACAGTCTACCAGGGTCATGCCAAGAAACTGAATCGCTTCCATTTGAACTGTCTTTGGAAGATTTTTAAGGATCACCTGGCAGGATAAGGTACCAGACACTGAGGTCCTTACATGAACCAAACTGTCAAGCATTCAAACTATGCTTCAGAGAGCGCAACTCCAATGTGCTGGTCACGTTGTTTGAATGCAAAACATATGCTTACCAAAAAGACTATTTTATGGAGAACTCACACAAGGCAAGAGTTCACATGGTGGTCAGAAGAAGCAATACAGGGACACTCTCAAGGTCTCACTAAAGAACTTTGGAATAGATTGTGCAACATGGGAGAGACTGGCACAGGACCACCCAGCATGGCATGCCCACATGAGAAAAGGTGCTATGCTCTATTAGTAAAGCAGAATTGAAACAGCTCAAAGGAAATGAAGGATATGCAAATTTAGAGAATCCATCCCAAATGTTCACACAGACTATCTGTGCCCAACCTATGGTAGAGCATTCTGAGCTCATATTGGTCTGATCAGCCACAGTCGGATACATTGAAACTTGACTCTGGCACAGTGATGTCATTTTGGTCCTCTCCAAGAACAAAGGACAACAGCCAACCAAGAAACCACAACAGTTTGCCATTTCCTGCTTCAGCTCATTTTACAGATGAGGAAAGAGAGGCAAACAGGGCAGCTCGGTGGCAAAGTAGATAGAGTGCCAACCCTTTAGTCAGGAGGACCTGAATTCAAATCTGACCTCAGACCCTGGGCAAGTCACTTTCCCCTGTCTGCCTCAGTTTCATCATCTGTAAAATGAGCTGGAGAAGGAAATAGCAAACCACTCCAGCATCTTTGTCAATAAAACCCCAGCTGGGTCATGACTAAACAACAACAAAAATAAAGAAAATGAAAGAAGGAGAGAGAGAGAAAGGAAGAAAGGAAGGAAGGAAGAAAGAAAGAAAGGAAGAAAGAAAGAAAGAAAGAAAGAAAGAAAGAAAGAAAGAAAGAAAGAAAGAAAGAAAGAAAGGAAGAAGAAGGAAGGAAGGAAGGAAGGAAGGAAGGAAGGAAGGAAGGAAGGAAGGAAGGAAGGAAGGAAGGAAGGAAGGAAGGAAGGAAGGAAAGGAAAGAAAGAAAGAAAAAGAAAGAAAGAAAGAAAGAAAGAAAGAAAGAAAGAAAGAAAGGAAGGAAGGAAGGAAGGAAGGAAGGAAGGAAGGAAGGAAGGAAGGGAGGAGAGGAGAGAAGAAAAGAGGAGAAAAGAAAGGAAAAGAAAAGAAAAAACAAAAGATGCCTCAGTCTGTACTCACGTACATCAGTTCTGTATGTGGAGGTAGATAGCATGTTTCATCATGAGTCCTCTGGCATTGGGGTGGGTCTTTGTACTGATCAGTTACCAAGTCTTTCAAAGTTGCTTATCTGTACGATATTGGTGTTCATGTATAAATTGTTCTCTAGGTTCTCCTTACTTTTATATAGATAGATATTTTATAGATATTTTATATATTTATGAATTATCTAAATGTATATTTTATCTATACTTTATATACATATATAATATACGTTTTCCTACGTTTTCCTGAAACCATCCTCGTCATCATTTCTCACAGCACGATTGTGTTGAATGAAAATCTCAGTTAGGGTTTTACTTTAAAGAATCAGGCAAACTCAGGAAAATGAGACAAGTTTATTCTAGTCCACAAGGCAAATGCAACATATCCAGCCAGGTGACAATTTCAAAACAATCCACTGCATTTAGAAGTCAACTTTTCCCAGTAAGAGCAAGAAAATTCTGATAAGTCGACTCTTCCAGAGGGAATAGGTCATTGCATCTCAGTTCATCCCCCAATGCAGTATCATAGGGAAATGTTTAAATATAAAGGGATGGGTTGAAAGCACATGTGACTATGTGCTGACTAGCAGCATTCAATACAAAGGACAAAGAGATGGGATCAAAGTACATGATGCCTCTCCCAAAAGATAAATTGACTTGTACCAGGAAGGCGAGAAAGACTGGAAATAATGGGATCTCTCACATGGAATTAGCTCAAATTTCAATAATTGCACTGATCCATCATAACTTGTCTGGTCATTTTCCAACCAATGGCCATCCTCCCTGCATAGCTTCTAACTCCTTGCCACCACAAAAAGAGCTGCTATAAATATTTTTGCACATATGGGTCCTTTTCCGCTTTCTTTGGGTTAAAAGGTCAAAAGTTTTAATTGACTTGGGGGTATTGCTCCAAATTGCTTTTCATAATGGTTGAAATAGTTCACAGATCCATCAACAGTGCATTGAAGCACTCGTTTCCCCACATCCCTTGCAGCATTTATCATTTTCCTTTTTTTAATCATCTTGGCCCATCTGATGGGTGCAAGTTGATTTAATTTGTATTTCTCTAATTATTAGTGAGGGAAGCTAGGTGGCAGACTGAGTAGAATATAGGCTTAAAGTCAAGAAGAAATGAGTTCAAATCTAGCCTCAGACACTTATTACCTGAGTGACCCTGGGCAAGTCACTTCACCCTGTTTGCCTCAGTTCCCCCTCTGTAAAGTAAGCTGGAGAAGGAAATGACAAACCACTCCAGTATCTTTGCCAAGAAAACCCCAAATGGGGTCTTGAAGAGTTAGATGTGACTTAAACAACAATTATTAGCGATTTAGAGCATTTTTTTTCTTATTAAGGATTTAGAGTAATTTTTTTCATGTCTATTGATAGCTTGGATTTCTTCCTCTAAAAACCACCTATTCATATGCCTTGACTATAAATTGGAGGATGGCTCTTATTCTTTTAAATTTGTCTCATATCCTTGTAAACCTTTTAAAAATGAGATCTTTGTAAAGAGAAACTTGTTGCAAAGATCTTTTTTCCCCATTTTCCTGCTTTTCTTCTAATTTTAGCTACATTGGTTTTATGGTACAGTGGGTAGACTGCTGAGCCTGCAGTTAGGAAGGCCTGAGTTCAAATATGACCTCAGACACTTACTAGCTATGTGACCTGGGAAGTCACTTAACCTGGGTAAAACCAGGATAATAATAGCACATACTTCCCAGGGTTGTTGTGATCAAGTGAGATAATAATCAGAAGGCTTGGCACAGTGCCTGGCTCATAGTCAGTGCTATACAGTTATCCCTTCCATATCACAACTGTCACCATCAAGATTTCAATGTCATGGGTTGGCACAGGAAATTAATTGGGAATTTTGGGGGAGTTTTGTGGAAGCCAAAAACAACACACAACGGCCAACAGAAGATACAGACAAAGCTTATGCCCAAATACTTAACCCAAATTTTACAATAAGGTACTGTAAACACCCCATTAAAAAAAGAAAAATTCAGACTTCTTCTCTGGTACAAAGGGAGGGCCAAAAAGTCTTATGCTAATTTTCCAGATCTCAGGAGCACCATGCCCCTAACCTCCCACAATGTGGAAAGGATACTTGTATAAATATTAGCTATTATTATTGTAGAAAATCTCTTTAATTTTATGTAATTAGAATTATCAATTTTACTTCCTGTGAGCCTCTCTGTCTCTTGTTTGGTCATGAACTCCTCCTTTATCCATAGATCTAATAGGTAATTTCTTCCATCTTCCCCCTATTTGCCCATGATGTCAAATTTATGTCTAAATCATGTAACCATTTTGAGCTTGTTTTGGTATATTGTTTGAGATGTTAGTCTACACCTAGCTTTCTGCCAAAAATTTGCAGTTTTCCCAACAGTTTTTGTTGAATGCTAAGTTCTTGCCCCATTAAAATGTCTGGATTTACTATGTGCTTAATAAGTTCCACCAATCAACTTCTCTTTCTTATGCAGTATTAAACTGCTTAGGACCAGCTAGGTAGCACAGTGGATAGAACACTGGGCCTGAAGTCAAGATGACTCATCTGACTGAGTTCAAATCTGGCCTCCAACACTTACTAGCTGTGTGACCCTGTTTGCCTCAGTTTCCTCATCTATAAAATGAGCTAGAGAAGGAAATGAAAAACTGCTCCAGAATCTTTGCCAAAAAAACCCAAATGGAATCACACAGAGTCAGACAGAACTGAGCATCCCCATCAAATTGTATTGATCATTAGAGCTTTGTAATATAGTTGATAGCTCCATTCGTTCCCTTTTTATTTTTACTTCCTTGATATTCTTGACCTTTTTTCCTCCAGATGAATTATTTTTTTCTAGCTCTATAAAGTAGTTCTTTGGTGGTTTGATTGGTATGGTGCTGAATAAGTAAATTAATTCAAGTATTATCCTCATTTTTAATTAAATTGGCTCAGTCTACCCATGAGCAATTATTATTTCTCCAATTGTTAAGCTCTTTATTTGTGTGAAGAATATTTTGTAATTGTGTTCATATAGTTCCTGTGTGTTTCTTGACAGGTAGGCTCCCTAATATTTTACACTGTGCACAGTTATTTCAAATGAAATTTCTCTACTTTTTCTTGCTAGATTTTGGTTAAATACAGAAATGCAGATGAATTGTGTGGATTCATTTTATATTCTGCTAACTTTGCTGAACTTGTTCATTGTTTCAATTACTTTTTGGTTGACTCTAGCAAACTATTACATCGGCAAAAAGGGATAGTTTTGTTTCCTCTTTGCCTAAGCTTATTCTTTCCATTTCTTTTTCTCATCTTATCACTATTATTTATGGCAAAAAATATTGACTAGTAATAGTGA
Organism: Notamacropus eugenii; assembly: GCF_028372415.1. Classification (NCBI taxonomy): domain Eukaryota; kingdom Metazoa; phylum Chordata; class Mammalia; order Diprotodontia; family Macropodidae; genus Notamacropus; species Notamacropus eugenii. Next base: position 26,222,893 of record NC_092876.1, on the reverse strand, counting down.
TAATGAACATCCTTGCTCCACTCTTGATCTGAGTGAAAAGACTTCTACAGCATTCCCATTAAAGGTAATGCTTGTTTTTAGTTTTAGTTATTTTTTATCATCTGTCATTTTAAAGAAAACTCCATTTATTCCTATGCTTTCTACTGTTTTTAATAGGAATGGATGGTGTATTTTATCAAAAGCTTTTCCTGCATTTATTAAAATTATTTTTGTTGGTTTTGCCATTAATATGGTCCATTATGCTTACAATTGTTCCAATACTGAACCAGTCCTATATTCCTGGTATAAATCCAGTGACTTGGTGATCATAGGCTTTGTGACTTAATCATGGGCTTTGTGATGGATTGCTGTAGTCTTCTTGCTAATATTTTATTTAAAGGTTTTTTTCACCTCAATATTCCTTAGGGAAATGCTACATTGCTTTCTGATGCAAGAATATCAAGAAAGAAAGAGTCCTTGGGCTCAGTTGGTCCCACCTCCTTATTTCATAAATTAGGAAAAAGAGAACTCAAATACAACCCACATCCTCCAAAGTCACTCAGCTAGTTTGTGACAGAAAGAGGAAAAGGACCCAACTTGCTGAGTAAAGAGGTAATGTGACAGATATGTCAGGAGGGTGACAAAGGCATTTTTATGCATGGGGGCAAAACTCTTACCAAGTTCTTGGAGGACTCAGAATTTAAATATGCCCCTAATTGCAAGAAGATAGTATAAAAAGAATGGAAAGGACATTCGATAATGAATTTAGAGAACAAGGTTCAAGTCCTGGTTTTATACTAAAAAATCAGGAGACTATTACTGACTGTATGACTTTGGGAGAGTCCCTTCTCTCCCCTCCCCCCCCCCCAACCCCCATTCTTCGGTCTTATGCCCCACTTGAAAAATGGAGCCGATTATTTAGACTATATAGTTTCTTAAGGTAGACAAAATCAAGGTCCTTTTCAATTCTAACACTGTCTATTCCAAGGTCTTTCCAGTTCCAGCATGCCATTTTCCATGGCTCCTTCTAGGTCTGATATCCCGATATTTCTCATTCCATGGTATCTCCCAGTTCTGCCATTTCATGCTTTAAGAGCCATCCATCTCTGGCATTTCCTGGTCTATAATCTTTACTCCTTACCACACACACACACACACACACACACACACACACACACACACACACACACACACACACACGCTTCAGAATCAGCTAGAATAGCTCCTTTTCACTGTAGGAATCAAACACAAAGAAGAGAATGGGAGGCGTTTACTGACTTGACTTCACCAGTCTCAGCAGCAAACTTTCCTATCTCAAGAAAGCTTCTGATTCTGGTACTGATGGCAGCCACACAAAATACTTGTGAGGCAAGTCTTCCCCCTTGTGGCAGTACATGGGATATGCTTCTACTTTGTTCTCTAGATCACACCAACCAGAAGACTGTCAAGTTCAAAGCTGCACCCACTCCTGGCAGAGAGAAATCGCTGAGGTTGGAAGGTCTTTGTTACAGACCTGACAACACAGACATAGAGCAGCTGGAAGCTTGGGGTCAGGTGGGCAAGAGATTGCAAGGGGTCTGAATTGGGGTAAGAAAAAACCTCCATTTTTATTTACATCCTTATATACATTTTATATGCATCTTTATTTCAAGATAATTGATTTCCTTTGTAACACTGTGTGTTAATTTTATGCATTTAAAAGCAGTATTCTGAGGAGCTCACTGGTTTCACCAGACTGACTGCCAAAGGGGTTTATGACATAAAAAAAAAAAAGGTTAAGAACTCCTGGTCCCTCACACATCAGATTGGCTAAGATGACAGAAAAGAAAAATGATCAATGTTGGAGGGAATGTGGAGAAATAAGGACACGGATGCATTGTTGGTGAATATGTTAGCAGGTCCAATCCTTCTGGAGAGACTTATAATCAGGAAGACTCCTCTTCCTGAGTTCAAATCTGACCTCAGACACTTCCTAACTATGTGACCCTGGACAAGTCACTTCCCCCTGTTTGCCTCAGTTTCCTCATCTGTAAAATGAGCTGGAGAAGGAAATGACAAACCACTCTAGTATCTTTGCCAAGAAAACCCCAGTTTAGAACTATGCCCAATGGACTATAAAACTGTGCCTGTCCTTTTACCCATCAATACCACTAACTAGGTCTGTATCCCTAAGAGATCAAAGAAAAAAGGCAAAGGACCTGTATTTACAAAAATGTTTGTAGCAGCTCTTATTGGGAAGGCAAAAAAAATGGAAACTGAGGGACTATATCTTCATTATGACAATATCAGCTGGAAAATGGCTAAACAAATTGTGGCATATGATTGTGGTATAAGAAATGACGAACAGGATGCTCTTAGAAAAAAAAAACCTGGATACAATTATATGAACTCATGCAAAATGAAGTGAATAGAGCTAAGGGAACATTGTATACAGTAATAGCAGTATTTTAACAATGATGATCAAGTGTGAAGACTTAGCTACTCTGATCAAGACAAATTGTAAAATTGTAAAAACTTGTCCAAGACAATTCCAAAGGAGCCATGATGAAAAACGCTGTCTTCTTGTGGAAAGAGAAATGATGAACTCTGATTGCAGATGGAAGTATGCTTTTTTTAACTATATTCGTTTTTATTGTTTTATTTTAGTTTTCTTTTGCAACATGGCTAATACAGAAATAAATTTAGCATGATCTCTCACGCATACTTGAAATCAAATTGCTTGCCTTCTCAAAGTGGGAGGAGGGGCAAGAGAGAATGAGAGAATTTAGAATTCAAAAATTTGTAAATGGTTGTTAAAAAAAGTTTACAGGTAATGTAATACATTTTAAAAGTTTGTAAAAATGTGATAATTACAAAAAAAGTAATATATGCAATGAAATAAAAATGTCTATTTTTTAGGGGCTCCTGATATGGTGGAAATACCATTGTATTAGAAGTGTTCTTTAGACTCATAATCAGGAAGACTCATCTTCCTGAGTTCAAATCTGGCCTCAAACACTTCCTAGCTATATGACCCTGGACAAGTCACTTCACCCTGTTTGCCTCGGTTTCCTCATCTATAAAATGAGCTGGAGAAGGAAATGACAAACCACTCTAGTATCTTTGCCAAGAAAACCCCAAATGAGGTCATGAAGAGTAAGACACAACTGGAAAAGGACTGAACAAAAATTCTTCTGATCTTTAAAAAAAAATTACAAAGTACCTTCCTTACTAGAATCCTGTTTCATAAATGTCATTAGATTGACTCTATCCCAATGTCTCATCCAGGTTTTCTACATCATCCCTGAGGGTTTTCTTTGCCATATGCTCAAATTGCTCCCCCAAACTCTGTTTCCCCTACACACATTTTAAGGGGGGGCAGTGACCAGTACCCCAGGTCCATTAAACCACCTAATATCAACTAGGTTTTTAGATAAGGATTTTAAATAAATGCTTTTTAGCATAAGTGGCTGAGTCAGAGGTCCACAATGCCACACAAAAGACGTTCAATTTACACTCAGTGCTACCGAGTTTATATTCTGACTCTGTTCCTAACAACCTGTGTGACCTTGGACAAGTCCTCCCTGGTCTCAGTTCCTTCCTCTGTAAAATAATGATGCTTTCTAGTATCTCTTCTCAGTTGAAACCCTTTGTCCAGTCCTCTGCAATTGAAAGCTAGATGATGGAAAAATGGAACAGAAAGGAAAGAAGGAAAAAAGACCACTGAGCCCTTAAAGGTAGGTTACCGCAATAAGAGGAATGAGCAGGGCCCTCTGAGGCATAAGCAGCTCTTTGTCTTCCAAAGAATTAAGGTGTGGGTCCAAAGATGTTTTCAGGTATCACATCACCCATGTAGGATCAGAGGAAGAAGAGTTGTGTGGAGATGGTTGGTGACTGTCAACTCAAGGATACCAAGGCAGCTGTTTGTCAACCTTACAATAACAAAAGGGAGGTCCTAAAGCATGCAACCTTCTAAGTCTGGTCAAATTATGACTAATACCTATTCCTGGTAACATATATGGGCAAAAATGATACTGCCAGAAGGGGTTGAGAAAGCATTGTGAAAGATTATGAAATCGGGAACAACACCTTAAGGGCTTAACATCTTAAGCAGGTGATGATCACTGCTGCCCATCAAAGTCAAGGGATTCCAAACAGAAAGGCAGATTTGAGAAATTAATAGCTGGGGTTGAGAAGATGGTATCAGAAGACAGGATCTTGGAATCCTAGAGGCATCAAGCACACAGAAACAGACCTAGATTAAAATCCAATTGGGAAATGCTTTACAAAGTAAAAGTACAATACGACATAGGTAATGTTAATTTGTGGTTTTCTAGGACAGAATATGACCCACAGGGAGTTTGACACCACTGTCCTAAACCATGACTTAAATATAGGCATACCAGATTCTTGGGAAGGGAGGGAGAGCACCTAACAAAGGCTGGTAAGAATATATTTGCATCAAAGGTTAAAAAATCTGCTCACAGTGTTTCAAATTGGTCTATTTTACATTCAATGTACATGAAATTCTAGCTCCCAATTCCATAACATTACATAGACTGTCCCCCATGCCTGGAATGCTCCCACTTTACCTTTACCTCTTGAAACTCATAATTCATTTCAAGCCAGAGTTCAGCTGTTACCTGCCTCAGTTGATCTTTTATGATTTCCCCAATTGTTAGTCCCTATGCCTCCCTACTCCCCTCCTCAAATCATTTCGTAGGTCATAAGAGTGCTGAGTCTGGAGTCAGGAAGACCTGACTTCAAATCTGGTCTCAGACACTCACTCAGTAGCTGTGGCACTAAACCTCTATTTGCCTCAGTTTCCTCATTTGTAAAATAAGGATAATAATAGCATCAACCTCAAAGGGTTGTTGTGAGGATCAAAGGAGACAACTCTTGTAAATGCCTGTATTATGGTAGGCACTATATAAGTATTAAATATTATTATATATTTATCTGAGATCATCCTGCATCTCCCCAGAAGAACATGAGTTCAATGAAGAGAGGGGCTGTCTCATATCTTTGTCTCCCAAGCACTGAGGATGGTGGTGGGCACTTATTAAATGCTCTTCCTGGCTCTGCCATTTACAACTGAATGGCCTTGGGCATGTTACTCCCCCTCTCTGGGCCTGTTTCCTCATCTATAAACTGTGAAGTTCGTGCTAGGTGACACCAGAGATCTTTTGCTAGCTTCAATTCAATGCTATTATGACTGACTAATTGGGGTGGTATCTGGGTTGAGCCTTGAAGGAGGCCAAAGATGCCAAGAGGCCAAGGTGAGAATGAATAACATTCCATGAATGGGAAGCAGGGTGTGCCAAGGCAGAGAGGAGGGAGACTATGGGAACAGAAAGGAGGTACGTTTTGCTGAAACCGAGAGAGTATGAAGGGGAAGTATGATATAGTAAGTGTGGTAAGGTCAGCTGGAGCAGGGTCAGCAAGCACTTTAAATGATAAACAGAAGAGTTTCCATTTATCCCCTTTCGAGGCTAAAAAACACCTGAGAGGTGCCTCCCCTTCCTTTCCTCAGACTTTTCTAACCTCTCAGCAGTCTGTCCTCTGACCTCATATGACATAGGTAATGTCTACCTCAACCTCTCTCTCCAAACCTATCAGTCACTTTTTAATCACCAAGTTCAGCAGTCTTTTCTCAAATGCTCACCCTTCTTGACTTCTGCGGAGTCTTCAATACTGTCCAGCACCCTCTTCTCCTTTCTCTTCACCTCTCTCCTGCATCTCTTACCTGTCTGACCCCTCCTTCTCAGTCTTTTTTTGCTAGATATTCTTCCAGATCATGGCCACAAATCATGATTGTCCCTCGAGGTTTTGTCCTGGGGCCTCTTTTCTTCTCTTTCTAGATTTTACTTAGGGATCTCATCAGCTCCCATGGATTCAGTGATCATCTCTGGGCAGACCATTCTCAGACCAATTTATCAAGATCTGACAGCTCTGCTGACTTCCATTCTCTCATCTCCAACTACATGAGTTTCATGTCCCATATATACCTGACCCTCCACATGGTCATAGTTGAATTCATTATCTTTGAACTCCAAAGCTTCCCTTCTTCCTGACTTTGCTTTTACTACCAAGGGTACTGCCAATCTCCTGGGCACTCAGACTCCCAATCTAGGGGTCATCCTCGACTCCTCAGTCTCTCTCACCTTTCAAATCCAATCAGTTTTCAAGTCCTATCAATTATTCTCCCTTTGTAACATCTCTCATATATACACTCCCTTCTCTCCTCTGTCACTGCACCCACCCTGGTGCAAGCCCTCATCACCTTATGCCTGGACTATTGCAATAGCAGCTGGGCAGTCTGCCTGCCTCATCTCTCCCTATTCCCATCCATCCTCCACTCAGTCATCAAAGGGATCTTCCATAAGTCTATCCATGCCATTCATCTACTCAATGAACTCAACTGGTTCTCAAGCATTTCCAGGATCAAAATTCTCTGTTTGGTTTTTAAAGACCTGCATAACTTGGCCCCTTCCTACCTTTCCAGTCTTCTCACACCCTCCTCTTCTCCACATACCCTGAGATGCAGTGACATTGGCTTCTTTGCCATTCCAGGACACTCCAAGACAGTGCCTGGAATTCCCTCTCCTCTGTCTCCTGGTTTCCTTGGCTTTCCTGTAGGTCACAGTTAAAATCCCTCCTTCATCAAGAAGTCTTTCCCAACCCTCTTTGATACTAGTAACTTCCCTCCATTGATTATTTCCAGTTTATCCTGCATAGATCTTATATCTACATGATTATTTTCATGTAATTTCCCTCATTAGACTGTAAACTCCTCAAGAGTTTTTGTTTGGTTTTAGGGTTGTTGTGTTATTGGGTTTTTTTTAACTTTTCCTCATGCCTCCAGTGTTTAGCACAATGCCTAACATTGTATAGGATCTCAGTAAATGGTTCTTGTTTGTTGTTCAGTTATTTCAGTTGCGTCTGACTCTCTGTGACCTCATTTGGGGAGGTTTCTTGGCAAAGAAACCAAAGTGGTTTGCCATTTCCTTCTCCAGCTCATTTTACAGATGAGGAAACTGAGATAAAATGAATGAAGTGACTTGTCTGGAATCACACAGGTAAGAAGTGTCTGAGGCCAGATTTGAACTCAGGAAGATGATTCTTCCTGATTCTAGGGTTGGTCCTGCAGTCCCACCTAGCTGTTGTAAGTGCTGGTTGACTTGATTTGAACTGGGAGTTACTGAAGATTCATGAACAAGGGAGTGATATGGTCAGCCTTGTGCCTTAGGAAGATTATGAGATTTCTGCTTCCAAGAGCCAAGATGGCAGAGGAAGAAGTAAGTCCCTCTCACTCTCCCTTACTGACCTCTGAAAACTCAGAAAATATCACCTCAAGAAAAACCCTTGAACAGCTGATCCAACAGAAAAACAGGACATAGTAGTCTTGTAGCCCAGGAATGTTGGGGGATTAACAGAAAAGACCTCTCTCCCTCTGGAGGAAGTGGAGCAGTACAGGACAAGAGATACCCCAACAGGCCAGAGACAATCCCAACCGGGGAGATCCTGAGCCCCATGGTAGTGAAGCAGGCAAGTGCCCACACCAGAACCCCCAAGTGCCTCAGCACAGACAAGGGAACTGGTAAACATCAGCTCAGAAAACCACCACATGCGTCAGCATTCTCCAGTAGCCAAATGTACCAGTACTTTAGCACAATTGCAGAAGGCACAACTCCAGGCTGGCAGACATCCTCCAGTAGCCAAACATATGAGTGCAAGGCCCAGGTAAGCAGGAGTTCTCCAGGGCCAGACTCCCTACTCCCACCTCGAGAGTTCCAGTGTTGCTGACCCCAGCTCAGCATCAGGTGAGCTACAGACCCCTACAGCTTCCAGATGCTCACACCTGAGGCACCAGCACATAAAGCCAGTAACCTGATCCCGGGTTCCTAGCACAAAAAGCTTGGGTCAGTGGTCCCTGCACTCCAACAGAAGAGCTTAATTCTAAAAGTCAGGAAGCAGGCAAACACCATAAGCAAAAAGCAGAAATGGACAATGACCATAGATTCTTATGATGGGGACGGGGAAAATCAAGGTACAAACCAGAAGAGGACAACGTCATCAATATATCCACATCTGAAACCTCAAAGGGGAATATGAACTGGTCTCAAATCCAAAAAGCCTTCTTCGAAGAGCTCAAGAAGAATGTTTAAAAAAAAAAAGTCAAATAAGAAAGGTAGAAGAAAAATTGGGAAAAGAAATGAGAGGTATGTAAGAGTCAATAGCTTGGAAAAGGAAGGACAAAAATTGACTGTAGTAAACAAGTCCTTAAAAAATACAATTGGCCAAATGGGGAAAAGTACACTGAAGAAAACAACTCCTTGAAAAGTAGAATTGGCCAAATGGAAAAGGAGGCACAAGAACTCGCTGAAGAGAACTCCTCAACAAGTAAAATGAATCAAATGGAAAGGAGGTGCAAAATCCAACAGAAGAAATAAATTTGTTAAAAGTTAGAATTGGGTAGGTGGAAGCTAATGATTCTATGAGATATAAAGAATCAGTCAAACAGAAACAAAAGAATGAAAAAGTAGAGGAAAATGTAAAATATCTCATTGGTAAAACAACTGACCTGGAAAATAGATTCATGAGAGACAATTTAAAAATTATTGGTATACTTGAAAACCATGGTAAAAAAAGAGACTGGACAGCATCTTTCAGGATATCATCAAGGAAAAATGTCCTGAGGTTCTAGAAGCAGGAAGTAAGATAGTCGTTGAAAGACTCCACCAATCACTTCCTGAAAGAGATTCCAAATTGAAAATGCCAAGGAAGAGAAAATACTGCAAGCAGAAAGAAATAGAAGGAAACAATTTAAATATCATGAAATCACAGAACTTGGAAGCTTCTACGTTAAAAGATCAGAAGGTGTGGAATATGATATTCTGTAAGGCAAAGGAGTCTGGATTACAACCAAGAATCAACTACCTAGAGAAACTGAGCATAATCTTTCAAGCAAGGAGATGGACATTCAATAAAATAGGGAACTTCAAACCTTCCTGATGAAAATACCAGAGCTCAACAGAAAATTTGATCTTCAAATAAAAGCCACAAGAGAGGCATAAAAAGGTAAAAAGGAAAGAAAAAATGTTATTAATAAGGGCAAACTGTTCATATCCCTAAAAGGGAAAATGACATTTGTAACTCTTGAGATCTGTATTGTTATTATGACATTTAAAAGGGCATATATACCTAGCAGAGGGTGTGGGAATAGGTTGACTTTGATATAATGATAAAAAATTTAACTTAGTGGTGAAAAGAGATTGTACTGAAAGAAGAGTAAAGGAGGAGGCAAACAATTACATCACATGAAAAGGCACAAATACCTATTAGAGTAGAGGGGGAAAAGGGTGGGAGATGATCATTGTTTGAACCTTACTCTCATCAGATTTGGCTCAGAGAGAATAGCATAAATCAGTTAGGTATAGAAATCTAACTTACCCTATAGGAAGAAGGATGGAAAAAGGGAAAGAAAAGAAAAAGGGTACAGAGAAGGGAGGGAAAATGCAGTAAAAATAAAGAAAAAGAAAACAGAGGAGGATGATGGAAGAGAGGACAGACTGAGGGAGGTGATGATCCAAAGCAAAACTCTAGTGAGAAGGGAAAGGGAAAAAGAAGAGATAAAAGCATAAACAGAGAGGAATATAGGATGGAGAGAAAAACAGACAGTAATCATAAACTGTGAATATAAATGGGATGAACTTCCCCATAAAATGGAAGCGGATAGCAGAATAGATTAAGAACTATAATAATACAATGTATTGTCTATAAGAAACACATTTGAAGCAGAGGGATACACACAGAGTAAAGGTAAAGGGATGGAGCAGAATGTATTATGCTTCAGCTGAATTTTAAAAAGCAGGGGTAGCAATCTTGATCTCAGATAAATGCAAAAATAGATCTAATTAAAAGAGATAAGGAAGGAAACTATATCCTGGTAAAAGGTACCATAGACAATGAAGTAATATCATTACTAAACAGATATGTACCAAATGGTGTAGCATCCAAATTCTCAGAGGAGAAGTTAAGGGAATTACAGGAAGAAATAGATAACAAAACTATACTAGTGGGGGACCTCAACCTCCCCCTCTCAGAACTAGATAAATCTAATCACAGGTATGGTAGACATACAGAGAAAACTGAATGGGGAAAGAAAGGAAATATACCTTTTTCTTGGTGGTACATGTCACCTACACAAAAATTGACCATGTATTAGAGCACAAAAACCTCACAATCCAATGCAGAAAGACAGAAATATTAAATGCATCCTTTTCAGATCCTGATGTAATAAAATTTACATGCAATAAAGGGTCATGGAAATATAGACTAAAAACTAATTGGAAACTAAATGATCTAATCCTAAAGAATGAATAGGTCCAACAACAAATCATAGAAACAATCAATAACTTTATCCAAGAGAATGAATATAATGACATAACATATCAAAACTTATGGGATGCAGTGAAAGCAGTTCTTAGGGGAAGTTTCATATCTCTAAATGCTTACATGGATAAAATAGAGAAAGAGGAGATCAATGAATTGGGCATGCAACTAAAACAGCTAGAAAAAGAACAAATTAAAAATCCCCAATTAAATACCAAATTAGAAATTCTGAAAACCAGAAAAGAAATTACGAAAATTGAAATTAAGAAAACTATTGAACTAATAAATAAAACTAAGAGCTGGTTTTATGAAAAAAAAACAATAAAGTAGATAAATCTTTGATTAATTTGATTTAAAGAAGAAGAAAATCACATTACCAGCATCAAAAATAAAAAGGGTGAATTCACCACCAATAAAGAGGAAATTAAAACAATAATTAGGAGTTATTTTGCCCAACTGTATGTCAATAAATTTAACAATCTTAGTGAAACAGATCAATATTTACAAAAATATAAATTGCCCAGATTAACTGAAGGAAAATAAAACACATAAATAACCCCATTTCAGAAAAAGAAACTGAACAAGTCATCAATGAACTCCGTTAAAAAAAATTTCTAGGGCCAGATGGATTTATACGTGAATTTCATCAAACATTTATAGAACAACTAATTCCAATACTACATAAACTATTTGGGAAAATAGGCAGAGTCCTACCAAATTCTTTTTATGACACAAATATGGTGCTGATACCTAAACCAGGAAGAACCAAAACAGAGAAAAAAATCATAGGCCAATTTCCCTAATAAATATAGATGTAAAAATTTTAAATAAAATATTAGCTAAAAGATCACAGCAACTTATCTTAAGGATAATACACTATGACGAGGAAGGATTTATACCAGGAATGCAGCTGGTTCAATATTAGAAAAACTATCATCATAACTGACCATATCAACAACAAAACCAACAGAAATCATATGATTATCTCAATACATGCAGAAAAAGCACTTGAGAAAATATAACACCCATTACTCTTAAAAACACTAGAGAACAGAGGAATAAGTGGACTCTTCCTTAAAATGATAGGTAGTCTCTATCTAATACCATCAGCGAGCATTTTATGTAATGAGGATAAGCTAGAGGTATTTTCAATAAGATCAAGGGGTGAAATAAGGATGTCCATTATCACCTGTTATTAGAAATGTTAGCTTTAGAAATGAGAATAAAAAGAAATTAGGGGAATTACAGTAGGCAAAGAAGAAACAAAGCTATCACTCGTTTGCAGATGATATGATGGTATATTTAGAGAATTCTAGAAAATCAAGTAAAAAAAATTACTTGAAATAATAAGCAACCCAGCAATACCACTTCTAGGACTGTATCTCCCCAAGAGATGACAAAAATGGGAAAGGGTCCCACATGTACAAAAATATTTATAGTAGCATTCTGTGGTGGCCAAAAACTGGAAATCAAGGGGATACCCATCAACTGGGGAATGGCTGAATAAATTGTGGTAGATGAATGTAATGGAATACTATTGCGCTGTAAGAAATGATGAACAGGATGACTTCAGAGAGGCTTGGAAAGACTTATATGAATGGATGCTGAGTGAAAGGAGCAGAAGCAGGAGAACTTTATACATAGCAACAACCACAGTGTGTGAGGATTTTTTCTGGTAGACTTAGAACTTCACTGCAATGCAAGGACTTAAAATTGTATGCCAACTTGGGGAAGGAGGGGGAGAGAGGGGGAACAAAAATCTAAGTTAATACAGAAGTGATTGCAGAACACTGAAAACAAATAATAATAATAAAAAATAATTCTTGAAAAAAATAATAATAAGCAACTTTAGTGAAGTTGAAGTATATAAAATAAACCCACACAAATTATCAGCATTTCTATATATAGCTAACAAAGCCCAACAGAAAAAGATAGAAAGAGAAATTCCATTTAAAGTTACTACAGACATTACAAAATATTTTGGAATCTACCTGGCAAAACAAATGAACGAAGTATATATGAAACACAATTACAAAACACTTTTCACATGAGTCAGATCTAAGTAATAGAAAAAGTATTAGTTGCTCATGGGTAGGCTGAGCTAATATAATAAAAATGACAATTCTACCTAAATTAAACTACTTATTCAATGCCATACCAATCAAACTACCAAAAAAAAATCTTATAAAGCTAGAAAAACAATAACAAAATTCATCTGGAAGAAGAGAAGGTCCAGAATATCAAGGAAATTAATGAAAAGAAATGTAAGAGAAGGTGGCCTAGCTGTACCAGGTCTTAAATTGTATTATAAAGGAACAATCATCAAAACTACTTGGCACTGGATAAGAAATAGAGTGGTGGATCAATGGAATAGCTTAGGTATGCAAGACAAAACAATGACTATAATAATCTACAATTTGATAAATCCAAAGACTTCAGCTTCTGGAATCAGAATTAACTATTTAACAAAAACTGCTGAGAAAACTGCAAAATAGCATGGAAGAAACTAAGCATAGATCAATATCTTACACCCTATACCAAGATAAAGTCAAAATGGGCACATGATTTAGATGTAAAGTCTGACACCATAAGCAAACTAGAAGAGCAAGGAATAGTGTGCCTGTCAGATCTATAGAGAAGTGAAGAATTTATGACCAAACAAGAGATAAAGGATGTTACAAAATGCAAAATGGATGATTCCTATTACATTAAATTATAAAGGTTTTGCACAAACAAAGTCAATGCAACCAAGATTAGAAGTGAAACAGAAAACTGGGAAGCAAATCTTACAACCAGTGTCTCTGATAAAGGCCTCATTTCTAAAATATAGAAAGAACTGAATTGAATTTATAAGAATATAAGTCACTCCTCAATTGATAAACACTCAAAGGATATGAACAGGAAGTCTTCAGATGAAGAAATTAAAGTTATCTATAGGCAAATGAAAAAATATTCTAAGTCACTATTGATTAGAGAAATGCAAATCAAAATGACTCTGAGGTACCACATCACACCTATCACATTGGCCAACATGACAAAACAGGAAAATGATCAATGTTGGAAAAGATGTGGGAAAATTGGAACACTAATGTATTGTTGGTGACATTGTGAACTGATCCAACCATACTGGAGAGCAATTGGAATTTTGCCCAAAGGGCTATAAAATTGGGCATACCCTTTGACCCAGAAATATCACTTCTAGGTCTATATCCCAAAAAGATCATAAAAATTGGAAAAAGACCCACATATACAAAAATATTTATTGCAGCCCTTTTTGTGGTGGCAAAGAATTGGAAATCGAGGGGATGCCCCTCAATTGAGGAATGGTTGAATAAGTTATGGTATGTAGATGTAATGGAATACTATAAGAAATATATATACATGTGTATGTGTGCATGTGTGTATGTGTGTGTGTGTGTGTGTGAAATGATGAGCAGGCAGAATTCGGGAAAACCTGGAAAGACTTACATGAACTGATGCTGAGTGAAATGAGCAGAACCAGAACATTTTACACAGTAACAGCCACATTGTGCAATGACTAACTTTGATAGACCTATCTCTTCTCAGCAGTGCAAAGATCTAAGACAACTCCAAAACATTCATGATGATAGATGCTGTCCACAAGCAGAGAAAGAACTTTGGAGGCTGAATGTAGATGGAAGCATACTATTTGCTCTCTTTTTGGTTGTTTTATTTCTTCCTTCTCTTGGTTCCTCCCATTAGTTCTAATTCTTCTTCACATCATGATTAATGTGAAAATATGTTGAATGTGAATGTATAAGTAGAGCCTATATCAGATTGCATGCCATACTGGAGAGAGAAGAGGAGTGGCAAGGAGAGAAAAATTTCCAAATTTCAGCCTCTTGGTTAACAAGGTCATCCATACCCTGTCTGCTGCTTTTGGAAAGAAGTAAAGACTGGAAGAACAGAGAAGGTTTGAACGTCTGAAGGTTGTGATGAGGATGGAGAACAGGTTTAGGAGGAGGGAGGCATGGGGATTGATTGAAATATAGGCAACTGTGATCCAAGAGTTCTGGTCATGAGGGAATTGTGTTTATGAGGGATGGTGAAATAACAACACATGTCTGAGGTGAAAGGTGAAAGTCATGGGAGTTAAGGAGACTAATGAACATGGAAGCCAGGATGAGACTGATCAACATGGAAGACAGGATGAGGCTAATTAACATGGAGGTCAGGATGAGGCTGATAAACATAGCAGATGTAGAAACAACTGAATATGAGGAATGGGGAAGAGGGAAGAATGGAGGGTTGGTCTGATGCCGCCTCTCTGAGTGATTGGAGAGAGAAGAAGACAACAGGAAGATCAAAAGCAGCAGATGGGGAAGGGGGCTTCTCTCAGGCTCATGAGCATTCTATCATAGTTTTCAAGAGAAGTTGGAAGTTTTCTAGCCATAGGACAGAAAAATAGGATCATAGAGTTAAAGGGATCTCAGGGACTGCCTGGGTCAACCCCTTCATTTGATAGATGATGAAAAAGGTACAGAGGATTTGTCCAGTGTTACAGAGGCAGCTAGGTGGCAGCGCAGTGGATAAAGCACTGGCCCTGAGTCAGGAAGACTCATCTTCCTAAGCTCAAATCTGGCCTCAGATACTTACTAGCTATGTGACCTTGGACAGGTCACTTAATTCTGTTTGCCTTAGTTTCCTCATCTGTCAAATGAGCTGGAGAAGGAAATGACAAACCACTCCACCAAGAAAACCCCAAATGGGATCACAACTAAAAAATGATTAAACAACAGAGGTAAAAAGTGGCAAGGTCCCATTTTAATTATCTACAAATATATACCTTCCCATGCTCATAGGGTGGCATGTGGAAAAGAGATTAGACTTGTTTGGCTTGGCCAGCTTTTGGATTGCTCTAAGGTGGTGGAGATGGTGCACAAAAACCCTTCTTCACTCCAGCTCCTACACTACCAAAAGATATCTAGTAAATACAGCCTTAACAAGGATCTGAAGCTTGCATGTAGACAAGGGCACCAGAGGGTTACAGCTTATGAGTTATTTTGAAACAAAACCATTTTCTGCATTCTCAATGTCTCTCAAGGAAGAAATCTTGCAGAATCTAGTTATGCTCAAAATGTTCCCTAAGGCATTATACCCCCCCCGCCCCCCACAATCCAGCTTGAGTCCCCTCCTCACCTGAGATAAAGGCCTAAAACCTGGATTGGTCAATCAGGAAAAGGACATTTTGGCCTGCTCTGAACTTAACCTACCATAGTGCTTTACACACTCTCTGAGTGAACCCAAAATGCCCCTTTCTGTGTCAGCAACTACAGGGTTGATCAGGAACATTCTTCTGTTAATGACTGATAAAGACCACGCACCTTGAATTTGAACACTATCTTGAATAACGGCATTTCTCTTATCTAGTTATACTATTATGTTATGTCCTGCTATGACATTCATATTTTACGCCCATGTTCATGGCTGACACATATAGAGACTACAATTTTGACTGACACAGGCATTGTGAGTTGGGAGGGAAAGGGGGATTGCTCTGAGGATATAAGGTCCCCTTCAACTGTCCTTTTTTTCAGTTCATTTCTAATGAGCTCCCGTGTATTGACTCATACACATTGCCCGCTTTGGGAGAAACAAACGTGCATACAGCCTAATTTTGTCTTTCTTAGAACTCTCTAAAGGTTGACAGTATCAATAGAATTGGGACAAATTCAAAACACACATTATAGCAGAACCAACTATCCCAGTGGTACTGGGTTTTCCTTACTAGGATTTGCCAAGCATGGCTGGATAACCCCTTGCCCCCAGGTTTCTCTGAGGTCCTTCGATCCTGTAAATTCCCCCAGATTTACTAGATGGTCCTCTCTGAATCATACCCATCCTTCAAGGCCCAGGACAATCCCTACCTCCCTCAGACTGCCTTCCCTTCTCAGTCTAGCCCATAGCAATCAGTCCCTTGCCTGATACCACATAGTTTGTAGTATAATGGACAGAGTGCTGGACTTGGAATCAGGAGACCAGAGTCCACCTCCTAGCTCTGACACCTACCTCTGCCTCATCAACAATCAGTAAGCAGCTTTTGAACATTTACTGTATAAGAATTTAAACATTTACAAATACAAGAATGAAACAATCTCTACTCTCAAGGAACCAACAATCTAACGGAGAACCAACATCTAAATCTCTGATCTTCCATTTCCTCATCTGTAAAATGAAGGATAATAAAATAAAAGGGTAATAAAAATGTGGGGGTACTGGTGAATGATGCTGGAGAAATGAGTTCTTACTTAAAGCATTCAACCGACGTTTACCATATGTTGTTTTTCAGTTGTGTCTGACTCTTCATGACCCCATTTGGGGTTTATTTAGCAGAGATACTAGAGTGGTTTGCCATTTCCTTCTCCAGCTCATTTTACAGATGAGGAAACTGAGGCAAATGCAGTTAAGTGACTTGTCATGGATCACACAGTAGTGTCTTAGTCCAGATTTGAACTCAGGTCTTCCTGAATCCAGGCACAGAGTTCTATCCACTGCACCACCTAGCTGCCCTGACATTTACCAAACACTGTCTTCTCTTGTTCACTTTTGGTTTTTAATGTGGATGTACAGTGGTGTACTGGAGATATCCTGGCTCAGGAGAACCAACTATTAAGTTTTCAGTGTAAACATTTATACTTCAGAAATTAGTATAAGCTGATAACAACAATGATGATCAGAGCTTGATTTATGGTTTTTGATTTGTCTAGACTTAAGCGATGGAGAAAATGGTAATACTGTAAGTTAAACTAAAAATGCACAGTGCATACACCTTTTTCAGCAAGCCAGTTGCTAAAAACTTACCAGAATACCACTGAGTATACATCACTGACCCCCCCCTTCCCAGCTGTCAAGACTGTCTGCAATTGTTTAGATCACAGACTGGTAAGACGAGAAGGGATCTTGAAGACCATTTAATCCAAACCTCCTTGGATTTTACAGGTGTGGAAATATGTTTAAAGCCTTTTCAATTTTTCTAAAATGATAAAGAAATACTATTTTCTAGCCTAAGACTTCTCAGACTTTTCCTTTTAGGAAAGTAAGAAGAACAAAAGTTGAGACCTTCCTCATCTAAAATTAAGGTTGATAATCAAACCCAACTCTTGACTAGATGGGATCACTGCCTTCCCACCAACCTGGAGAGAGTGGCTCCATCATCTGTTGGGGACATCAGCTTCTTTCTCAAAATTCAAGGTTAAGCTCTTGATCCCTGGAAGGGACTCTTAAGAGGCAATGGTCCAGGAAGGAACTGAACGGTGATTATTCTGAAATGTTTGCCTTGTTCACTATTCCTATAAATGTCACTTCGAAATGTCTTGGGGACACTCATATTGGAAAACAGAGACTATAACATTTTAGACAGCTCCCTCCAAACTAGAAATGTCTTCGATACATATTAATAAAATTATTTCTGAGAGAACTGAGCCTAATCACAGAGCACATTATTAGTATTTATTTTTAGTATTAACCAGTATTCATTTCTTCCACACAGATGAGGCAACTGAGGCTGAAGGAGAAGGTTCTAAGTTAGAGGCGGGTGTCCTGACCCTCAGCCTTGTGGGAGTGGTTTTTTGCTTTTTGATCTGGGACATACCTGCACTTTCTCTTTCCAACAGTATCTGGCACAGAGGTCTGCACATTCATAAGTACTCGATAAATATTTGTTAATTCATTGTAAAGTTTCTACAAGGAAGGAACTACTTAGAAACTAAGACTGCAAGGACATTTTTTAAGTGTGTGACTCATTCCTTGTCTTTTCATCTGCAGAAAACAGAGCACATTCTTCTTTCCCCCTCTGCCCAGAACTAATTCCAGGAAAGATCAACTTGGGGAGTTTCACCAATGCAGCCAGAACCTTCTCAGCCAATCCCTCTGATTCCCTGAGGGTAGACCCTCCCTTTCTTACCCAACGTTGAGGAATGGTTGATATTTAACTTTTGTAAAATGATATGATTATAAAATATTACCATCAGGGCATCTTCTGCCATTTCCCTCCTGCTCTCGAACACGCAGGATTACTCCTGCACGTCTCAATTCGTTCTACAGAAAAAGGCTACTCTCAATAGCCTTTGCCCCTGCAGTTTCTGTTCTCTAAAAGCCTCTCCCTGAGCCCCTGGGGCAAAGTTAGCTAACTCTCCTATAATTCCTTATAAGTCCTGTGGGGAGAAGTGAACCTTTTCAACAGATTTGGAGAGATAGTGGAGGATAGAAGGACATGGTGTGCCAGGGTCCATGGGTCACAAAGAGCCAGACGATGACTGAACAATTCAACAACAATGCAGCTCCTGGGCCAGTTCCCACCTCTCTGAGCTTCAGTTTCCTAATCTATCAAGTGCACAAGTCAGACAACACATTTGCAGGGCCTCTCCCAGCTCCAATAATACCTGTCCGAGGGTCACTTCCAGCTCTGACTTTCGATGTTCCAAGTCCTAAGGACATCCCAAGCTCTGAAAGTTTCCATTTCAAGGGCTTCTTCCAGCTGCGACATATTCTCTTTTGTGTTCTAAAATCCCTTCAGTTCGAACCTCTGAGGCCTTCATTTCCCTCCCAGCTCTATTCTTTCCCAATCCTATCAGCCCCTAGAGACCTGCTTTCTCCATCTGATTGGGAAGCCTTGGTGCATTTTTCCCCTTTGCCCCCAGATTCATCATCTAAGCAAAGAAATCCAGTTCATGGACTTTTCTGAAAATCAGATTTCAATTCCATTAACATTTATTTAACATTTTCGATATCAACCAACATTTTAAACACCAGTCAACAAGCATTTTGTGGGACAGCATGTGTTAACCATTACTGAGTTCATTCTAAGAAAGATTAACAAGATTAGGCTGCACGTGCATGTTTATTTCTGTCAAAGCTGGTAGATTGAGCATATAAAGATACACATTGGGGCTCATTGTAGAAATGGGCCCAAGAACAGACAGACAAAGGGGACCTTGTATTTTCAGAGTAATTCCCTCTTAACTCAATTTCCCTCTCCTCCTTGCTCAGGATGCCTGTGTCAGCCAAAATTATAGTCTCTATATGGGTTAACCATAATATGAGAAAGGAATATCTTAATTGGATGGATTGTAAATACAATAAGAGAATGTCAAGGTGTAGATTGAAATGATGGATAGATTCAGGATGTCTGTGTTTCTTTTATCATCAACATGAATATGGGTGTGTATATGTATATAGCATAACATAGCATAGCTTAACACACACCCATAAAATACTAAGACAGGAAAAAGTCCCATTATTCAAGATAGTGTCCTATTCAAGGCATCCTGCCCTGGGCATTCATAAACAGAAGAATGCTCCTGATTGGCTTCATCCAGACTGATGACACAGGAAGGGGCATTTGGGGTTCACCCAGAGAGCAAAGCCAAGCATGTCTGTTATGCAGGTGCATGCAAGGCATTATAGTAAGTTAAACTCAGAGTGGGACAAAATGTCTTTCTCCTGATTGGCCAATCCAGGTTTTCAGGCCTTTCTCAGGTCTTAGGGGTTCAAAATGGTTTGGGGAAGGGTTCATATTCTCCTCCTTTCGGTCAAGGGTGCACCAAAAGGCGCCACCTCCAGACCAAGGAAGGCATGGGAAAACTTCACTCTTCCTCAGAGAGTGGGAAGAGACTTGAAGTGGGCATCTTCAGATGATCCAGGAGTCTACATTCACAAGTTGGCAGCTGTGGGAGTAGTCAGAAAGACCTGCTAGGGACCCTTAGAAGACATAGGAGTTGACAATTGAGAGAAAACAGCATAATATAGCTCATTGGCTGAAGGCACATAGAAATGGTTCAGTTTCCCAGTCATGCAGGTTCAAACAATACAACAAAGTTTTTTCACAGTTCCCAATAACTGCATAATTACATTAAGTCAGGTATAGATTAGAGGGCTCACTATAGACTAGTTTTGAGAAGGAAGATTTACATATCACCAAGATAACCAAGAAAACTTAAACATGAACCATACAAATCAATACAATCATCCCCTTATATCCCAATAACCTATTCTCAAGATCTTTTTAAGCGGCAACTTTTGAGTCCTCAATGTCTCATGTAGCTACCTGGTCCCTAGACAGCCTTTCTTGAACAATAGGTTTTATTCTCAGGACATTTCTAAAATGGAGTTCTGCTTCTCTGGTTCAGATCTAGAAGTTCCTAGATAATTCTGGCTTAGAATAAATTAGTAAAATCATTTAAATGTGGTTCTCCAGTTTTGAAACTTCAGGGAATTTCAGTTTATATATCATGTGCTATTTCTGTCCTTACCTAAATTCTATACCTGGTAGAAAAACCTTTTAAAATTTGTGGGTCCAACCATAAAATGAGCTCTTCTGCCTTTTAAAATTATCAGACATATGCTTTAATAATAGGAACATGACCACTTTACCATTATCCATATAATATGTGTAAAAATCCAATTTTGAAAACATTACCAAAACATGGTTGAAGTTTGAATATCTATGATAGATAAATTTTGGAACCCAATCATATATACGTGTATATAATTCTTAGAGGAAACAGTCTAATCCTGTTGCTTTCCCTCAAAATTTACTCTTCCATTTAATTAGAAATCTATCACATTACATCTTTGTCTTACTACTTGGTCTAATCACATCCTCCTTAGGAGGATGTTATCCCTATATTGGCACTTGACCATTATTATTTGGCTGCCCAGAGAAGTTCATCAATATTGTACATCAATTTTATGACGGCATGTTTGTCTGAGTTCTGGATAATGGACAAAGCTCTTGTGCCTTCCCAGTCACCAATGGAGTGAAACAGGGCTGTGTTCTTGCTCCCATGCTTTTGAGCATGATGTTTTCAGCCATGTTGTCAAATGCTTTCAATGAGAATGAACAAGGCATCAAGGTCAACTACCATACTGATGGTAAATTCTTTAGTTTGAAAAGGCTACAAGTCAAGACCAAAGTGGATGGAGTGTTGGTGCATGATTTTCTGTTTGCAGATGACTGTGGACTCAATGCAGCCTCTGAAGCTGAGATACAACAAAGTATGGATCAATTCTCTGCTGCCTGTGCTAATTTTGGCCTAATAATTAACACCAAGAAATACAAGTGCTTCATCAGCCACCACCACACCATCCATATGTGCAACCATTGGTTACAATAAATGGAGAAGTTTTGAATGCTGTGGATAAGTTCATTTACCCTGGTAGTGTACTTTTCAGGGATGTACACATTGACAATGAGGATGATGCACGCATTGCCAGACTTAGCTCAGTGTTTGGGAAGCTCCAAAGAAAAGTATGGGAGAGAAGAGATATTAGACTGACTACCAAACTAAAGGTCTATAGAGCCATTGTGCTGACCTCATTGTTGTATGCCTGTGAAACCTGGACAGTCTACCAGTGCCATGCCAGGAAACTGAATCACTTCCATTTGAACTGTCTTAGGAAGATTTTAAAGATCACCTGGAAGGATAAGGTACCAGACACTGAGGTCCTTACTCGAACTAAACTGCCATGCATTCAAACTATGTTTCAAAGAGCACAACTCTGATGGACATTGGCCATGTTGTTTGAATGTAAAATGTACACTTGCCAAAAAGATGGAGAACTCACATGGGGCAGGCGATCACATGGTGATCAGAAGAAACGATACAAGAACACTCTCAAGGTCTCTCTCAAGAACTGTGTATTTGACTGTGCAACATGGGAGACAATGGCCCAAGACTGCTCAGCATGGCATGCCCACATCAGAAAGGGTGCTGTGCTCTATGAGCAAAGCAGATTTGAGATAGCACAAAGTAAAGGTAGGATGTGCAAATTTGGAGTATCCATGCTCAGATGTTCACATGGACTATCTGTGCCCAATCTGTGGTAGAGCATTCCGAGCTCATTTGGCCTGATCAGTCACAGTCAGACATATTGAAACTTGAGTTTATCATGGTGATATCATTTTGGTCCTCTTCAAGAATGAAGGACAACAACCAACCAACCAATTTGACCACAAATGTAAGTTAAAATTGTACACTATTCATTCTTGCACCCTATTGTAGTGACTCAGGGATGTTCCAATTTCCATCTATTATTTAACAAATTTAGTATTATACTTACAGAACTTCTTGATTATATATTTCTACAGAAATTTGCTATAAAAGGAAAAAGAGAGACATAGTTACAACAATGTCATATAGCAAAACAGAAGGGAAAAATCTTCCTTAGCTCTGTTTGATTCCAGGGATAAGTCATATGTGACAATCGCTCATGCAGCTACAAGATGTTAAAAGCAAAGCTCAGGATTAATCAGGTGGGTAATTTTCCTTTTCAGAACAGAAATAACACAGTTAGGAAATGGAGTCAGGAGGATCTTACCTAGCCCATGTCCGAGGTTGCCCTAAAATCTCTTCCCAAGCACAGAAATCCATCTTTAGCAGTTCTCAGCCTGCAGCACGTGCCATTCTACTATTGGCTTCATGACAATTCAGACAACTATCCCTGTAATTAAAACTCAAAACAATAGTAAATTGCAGCCTCGTAAAGTCTTGAATAGCAAGCTGCCGCAATCAGAGCTTCAGGTGAGTTCAGCTCTCAAGAATCACACATCATAGATACTAAGTATTTAATCTCACATTGGGAACAGCAAGAGATTGATCACAGAAAAATACTGCAGTTCTTAGAATACCATTAAACAATGGGAACATCTTAAGGTGAGTCTTAAGCAGTTTGCATAAATTTCTGCACATGTTCTAATTCCAATTAAATCTAATAATATTAGATTTCCCACTAAGTTAACACAAGACTGCTTATAAATTACTACTCTTCACTAATATAACTCTCTGTACTGGAATCCCATGCCTTAACAGAAACAAAGAGGTTCCTGATTTTGACCTCACAAATTGATAGATTTACATCCTTGTTTCACAAACTTGTTTATCCTTCTCTAATTATTTTCACCCTGGAAGAATGGGACGTTACAGGAATTGAATCTTATACATGGGACAAGTTCAAACACTAACTTAACTCTTCCTTGGGGATAACTACAAATTAAGATCAAAACAGCAAGATCTCTTCTGCTTTAACAGCTCATTGTAGTAACTTAGCAATAAATTATCTTGCAAATGAAATTTTAGTAGACCTAAAGATCACGCAAGAGATTTTTTATAAAACATTCCTATAAAAGCATTCCTAAAAAAATTTTTTAGACTGATTTAAGAGGAATAATCACTAAACTTTTATGAAGAAAATTAGTTGGAAACTTCCAAAATGATAAATATCTCTTTTCTACCTTAAAACAAAAATAAACCTTTAAACTGGAATTCATTAAAACTAAGTTGGTGTAAAATATCCTTAAGAAACATAAATAAATTCCCAAAGTATTATAACAAACTAAATGTCTGGTTATTAAAGAATTCCTAGATATCTCAAAATTCCTTCATCAAAAAGGTGTTTATAATGGGGAGGATATTCAGCTTTTATAAGCCAAGAAGAACATACCCAATTTAAATTAGCTTTATCGCAATAACAAAGTTTATCAGACCTTTAAAAATTTACTCAGTGTCTTGTCTTTTCTTTGTCCTTTAATATATCACTAGAAATTAAGACAATAAGCACATTCTTGAATCTCACACAGACAGTGAATGTGGTAGTACACAAACCTTCAAATTAACATACAGATAGGTAGATAGATAGATAGATAGATAGATAGATAGATAGATAGATAGATAGATAGATGGATGGATAGATAGATAGATGGATAGAGATACACACACACACACACATCCTTAGAAGAAACAGGCTTAAAAGTCATAATCCTATTTTGCGCAAAGATTTCCACTCACTTGGTAGGAATTCCATAATACCGAAAACTCTTGCACAGAGTTGAAAAGACTTTAAGGTGAAAGTTCCTCTTAAATATAGACAAAACTTGGAAGTTTATCCTAACTATTTATTCTTATAGTTCTTAATCTAACTCCTAGATTATGAGAGAAATTGCTTTTTCAACAACAGCTGATACAATTGTTTACCAAATTACACATAACAATACCCTAAACAATATTACGCATTTAAAACTTGAAACAAATCACTATCAATTTAGATAAATGAATTTCTAAATCACTTTGTGCAGAAAATAATTTATTTCATCATTAATATGTTGAAACTACAACCCTAAACCACCTTGTAGATTTTCATAATAGCCAAGACTTTCAAATGGAAAATAGTAATAGTAAATATTATTATCATTACATAATCATTCTATATTATATATATGTATATACTATATCATATAATTATATAATATGTATTATATATTACATAATTATATAGTATATAATTATATTATAACATGTTAAATATTATTATATATTATATTATTATATGTAATATATAATATTATTATCATTATTATTACCTGTTTACAATCAAATATATCTTATTAAATGTTAACAATCTCAAAATATCCAAAAAAAATTTCACATCTATTTAAGGACCAAATTCATGTGCAACAAAATTCAGATTAAAAATTGCTTTGTCTAACACCATTTCTACCTCACAATAATCTCTCAAATTTTACAATTTAAGACAATTTTAGAAATGCAATTTAGAAATATAGTATAATACCATGAACAATAAACTTCAGGTGACATAAATTGCATTTCCAAATGATCACACATGGAAATTATTGATTTTATGACTTTTGGTATGTTTCAAAACCACTCCAAGTTATCAGATATGGAGTGATTACATTAAATTAGAAGATCATAATAATGTTGTGTCTAGCATATACCAGTCATTGGGTTAAGCCCTTTACAATCATTATATCATTTTGATCCACGACAACAACCATTATTATTTTTCCTTTTACAAATTAGGAAATGGGTCAAATAGAGATAAAATAGCTTGCCATAAATTATAAACGCTGGTACATTTCTGCAACCAGAACAGAAGTTCTTACCAAGTACTTACCAAGAGTAGAGGCTGTCTGGCTTCCCACCTCATAGTGTCACTTCAGGCCTTCCAAAGGCATGTGGATTCTCCCAGGCAGCAGCTGGGTGCTGGGAGTGCTTGCATAGGGGTTGAAGTAGCTGATGCCAGGGCCTTCCCAGTAGTGATAATTCTTGGTGACAAGGCTCAGAGAATGGCCTGATCCATTTACCTTTCCCCTCCCCACAGCGGCCAAACATGCTGAGGCTGGGGTAGTTTGCAGCTGCTGGGGCAGGGTGGACAGAATGTATTGAACCTGGGTGATACTCCCAGGCTTTACCTAGAAGAGCAGGCTTCAGGGCACCCAGGGCACAGGGTCATTAGGGCCATTAGGGCCATTGCCAGTGGGATCCTCACAGTGATGCCCCTCCTTTCACCAGGTGGGGAAGGGTGATTTAATGAGGTGACTTTCTGGTGAAGTTGCTTCCAGGTCTATGTGATAGAGGGTCCTGGAAATCTATAGCTGTCTGTGGTCTACTTACACTGTGGTAAGGAAAGGCTTTTGGATTGTTTTCAAGCAGGAATACATACAAAAGGCCTCAAAGACTCGATTTTGCTTTATTTCCTGCCTGGTGGCATCCATCAATCGAGGAAGCTAGCTGCTGTAGGCCTCCAGGCTGGGAAGAAACTTCAGCACTCTCACACCTGGACCACAGCCATGAGCACATGGTCCTGTTGTTGTCTCTATCCCATATTATGGCCATTCTTTCCTGCCTTACGCAAAGGATGTAATAGACTAGCTGTGACCATGTGAGCTTAGAAAAGTCAGGAGAGGACTGGGAGTCCAGGAACTAACAGCAGGCAACTGAGCCCAGGGAGAAATGAAAACCTGAACAATATGTAGGACCCATTCTAGCAGTGGCTCAACACTGAAATGCTGGTTTTTGTCAGCAAGGGAGCAACTTACTCCATCAGCACATTCAGAGATGAGCTTAGTGGGGTCCAGGGACCAAGGTGGTACCACCAAGAATATGCCCCTAGCTTGGTGGTGGGGTGAGGGTGGGGGTAGGAAGGGTGGCAACTTTGTGTACCTCTTCTTGCTATAACTTCTAAGCAAATATTTCTTGGTATAAGCTAATTGATGTTCGTTGGCTCATTGGTTAAATAATCCTAATCATTGATGATTGAGAATGCTCTAGAAAGGAGACCAAGTCAATAGCATTAGAGAGATCCCCAACTCCTCTGGTATGATAGGTCCAGCATCTTCCTTATATACCTCCTTTCTCCCCTCCCAACATAAAGGGGGTTCACCTAAAACAAGAAAAGGTTGCCCCTGGGCCTGGGACCTGGGTGACCCAAGCTTCCCTGACATAGCCTCCTGATCATCAAGGGGGGGAGCAGCATGAGAAAATCCCAGTCACATGGACCTTTCAGTCATAGCAGGGGGGCATAAGATCAGAGGGGTCAGCCTGAACCAGATTAAAATGTAACTAGGGAATTGTCTAAGCTAACACAAAGTTAAGTGAGCAGAACCAGGAGAACACTGTACACAGTAAAAGCGATATTGAAACGATGACCAACTGTGAAAGATTTAGCACTCTGATGGATACAGTGATCCAAGACAGTTCCAAATGTCTCCTGAGGAAAAATGCTTTCTGCCTCCAGAGAGAAAAATAAACTCCAAGTGCAGAATGAAGCATGTAATTTTCATTTTCTTAATTTTTCTTGCTGTTTTCCCATATGGCTAATGTGGAAATATGTTTGGCATGACTTCACATGTGTAATGGGAATCACGTCTCTTGCCTTCTCAATGGGTGGGTCAGGGGATGAAGGGAGGGAAAGAATTTGGAACTGAACATTAAAATTAAAGATGTAATTGAAAAATGTTTTTTAAAAATAAAAATAAAAAAACAGATAATATTAATACATGGTTTTCTAAGACAATATGAGGCTCACAGGGATCCTTCTATATGTTTCAGTGGCCTCCATTCCCATTTCAGTTTGATGCCACTGCGTAAGATCATGTGAGTCTCTATTCCCTGATGATCTATTGACCAGATATGTTTCCATAAGGAGACAAGGGGGTGGAAGTTAGGGTCTACATCCAAAGAACCTCAGTGCCAATATATTCTTGTTGCATAGGTCCCTGCTGAGTTAGGGCAAAGTCAACCTCCTCTTGTAAATATTCAATGACTTACAAGGGCCTCATTTCATCCCCAAATGGAACCTGAACTGAAAGAGTTGGCATCAGAGCTGAATCTCTCAGAAGTCCTAAAACCTCTAGGACCCCGCAAGATTGTGCCTTGTTCTAAGAACCCAACTTGCCAGAAAAACTGTACTTAGAATAAAGGCTCCTAGAGTTCATATGGGTTACAGGAATGTGTTTCCTTTTGTAAAAGCTGATTGGCAGGAATTGGCTAAATAATTCATCACTTGGCATTAAAAGGCCAAGGTCTCCCACCTCATCCTGGGCCATGGATTAGTGGCCCTGATCCATATCCGGCCACTGGACCCACATGGCTCCAGAGGAGAATGTGAGGTTATGACTTTGCATAGCCCTCCCTCACTCAAAGTTTATGAATAAACTTTCATGGCACCATCTTCCTGATGTCATGGTCCTCTTCAAGACTAAAGGACAAACAATTCATCTCTGATCATTGGCAATTATTTGGGGAGAAAATGTAACAGAAGAAGGAACTGAGCCAAAAGTCTTAGAAGGATACTTCAACCCCTCAGAGTATAACTTTGCTCAAATGTGACTTTGTTCTGGGAACCTGGCATACCAAGGACAGTGGGAAATGGAATAAGGATGCCAGAGTCTACAACCAGTTGTGCCCTTGGGGAACCTGATTTGCTAGTGGGACTGAGAGATGGAATATGGAACCCCAAAACTTAGAACAGTGACATACACCTTTTAAGTCCCCACAGACATGGCTAAGAGAATAGTCTTACACTTCTGGACAGATACAAGATTATCCTTGATTTCATCCCACCTACGCAAACAATGTAGAAAAACCCCTAAAAGACTACCACAGCTTATAGACAATCAAATCAATCCTCTTCCCTCTCCAGTAAGTCCTGTCTTCTACCCAGGCCCATCACAAGCTGCTAGATTCAGGGCAACACACTACTGCTCAAACTCCCTTCTGAAAGACTGCTAAGGAGGCACCCTCCCCAAATGCTTGTGAGCCCCACTTTACCCCCCAGGAACCTGGCAAAGACTTTCAGATTTAGAGGAAGTACTACTCTAAGCTCCCAAAGAGGCACCTCCCTTCCCATGAAACCTGCACCGTCCAAATGACTCACGTAAGAGCAGGGGCCAGATTCTCAAAGACTGCAACCTAATCTCTTACAGCTCTTCAATCAGTCAACAAGTATTTCTAAATGCTTTCTACACGTCAGGGACCCAGGACACAAATACAAAAGTGATCCAGTCTTGCCTAGGAGTGTGCAATACCTCCTAGGGGGGCATTCACAGGGAAGTGAATGAGAATATATACTAGAAAATGCAGTTTGGGGGACAGGGAAGGGGACCAGGAGAGGCCTCTTGAAGGGTGTGGTGTTTAGGGCAGCTGAGATTCCAAGAGGCATTTGTGAAGTAGATGGAACAGTTTGTGCAGAATGGGGTGGAGTCCAATGGAGAGAGCCTCAAGCAGGTTTATTTGGAGATTGTGCAGAGCAAGGAATCTTGTCTGGATCTGAGAACTTGTTTTGTATTTTCCATGAACTAAGTTTCCTTAGGAACTCTATGCATTTTTCTATTTTGCATTTAAAGACATGATTCTGAGAGAGGATTCATAGACTTCACCAGACTGAATGCCAGAGGGGTCCAGGACCCAAAAAGGTGACAAACCCCTGGGCCAGAGTACATGAGAAGTAAGGTAGCCTAAGAGACTGGCTGGAGGCAAACCATGAACAGTTTTAAATGGCAAACAGGAATGAGAGAGCCCCTGAAGATTCCTGGGCAGGGGAAATGACCCCCATTGACCTCCAATGGGTGGAGAAGGGTATGTATGATCCCAATAGGCTGATCTTTCCTGAGAACTCCCCCTTCTGTCCCGGAGACTGGATTCCTGGATTCTCTTGGACAATGCCAGGAAACTAGTACTGCCCAGGAATTAGAAATTCTCTAGAAAATCTCCCCCCAGCCCCACCACTAACCAAAATTCAAGATCTCCCCTCTTGGGCTGAGGGTAAAGGCTTTGGAAACTGCCATTTGTCACAGCCCCAAGTAAACCATTACCTGCACCCAGGGTGATGATCAGAGACTGTTTACAGGCACAGGCTGTAAACAGTCATCTTCATCCCTGTTGCTCTATGGTGTTTTCCCAAAAAGGAGGAAAGGGGAAAAGGCTAGCTCTTAAGGTGATCTTAATTTTTATAAACCAGAGCAAAGAGGTGGTACCCACAGTCCAGGCAACCAACTCATTTCCAATTGATCCACAGCAGCCCAGGCCAATCACTTCATCCTCCATTGATGACCCCCGACCAAACTCTTACACAGAGATGAGTAATTTTGTTACATATAACTTTTGTTGCATCATGATCTGAAAAGGATGCATTTAATATTTCTGCCTTTCTGATTGTGAGGTTTTTATGCCCTAATACATGGTCAATTTTTGTGTAGGTGCAATGTACCACTGAGAAAAAGGTATATTCCTTTCTATTCAATTTTCTCCTGAGGTCTATCATATCTACCTTTTCTAAAATTCTATTCACCTCCTTAACTTCTTTCTTCCTTATTTTGCGGTTACATTTATCAAGTTTGGAGAGAGGGAGGCTGAGGTCCCCCACTAGTATAGTTTTGCTGTCTTCCTGTAACTCCCTTAACTTCTCCTCTAAAAATTTGGATACTATACCACTTGGTGCATATAAGTTTAGTAATGATATTATGTCATTAACTATGGTGCCGTTTAGCAGGATATAGCTTCCTTCCTTATCTCTTTTGATTGGATCTGTTTTTGCTTTTGTTTTGTATGAGATTCAGATTGCTACACCTGCTTTTTTAATTCAGCTGAAGCATAATATATTCTACTCCAGCCTTTTTACCTTTACCCTGTGTGTGTCCCTGCTTCAAATGTGTTTCTTGTAAACAACATATTGTAGGATTATGGTTTTTAATCCATTATGCTATCCACTTCCATTTTATGGGAGAGTTCATCCCATTCACATTCACAGTTATGATTACTATTTGCATCTTTCTCTCCATCCAATCCCCCCCTCCCATTTTTGCTTTTATTTCTCCCTTCTCCTTTACCCTCCTGTAACAGTAAGAACCCCAGCACACACAGGAGGGCCTGCTGTACAGGTTCTTAGATGTGCTTTTCTAAAAGGAAACTTTCAAGGGGTCAACAATCTACTTTAATCATTTACTTAGTTCAGGGGGAAAGGCAGTACCCTGAACTTCAAAGAAAACAGACAAGGAAACAAAGATCAACCAACCAATAGGGCTTCCAACTGTCTGGCAGTAAGTGATACATACATCACAGATCAACAGAGAGATCCAACTCCCTGATCATTACATACATACATAATTATCAGACAGAGAGAAGCACCAACATCTGGCTTTTCAAAGCCGGGGGGCTCCTTAGTGGCTTCGCAGAGTCTCATCTGGCCAAAGGACCACTTTTAATGAATAAGCTCCAAAGTAAAACCTCACCTCACAGTATATATACGCTTTCCAGAGCCGAAGAGTATGACCCTCTGACCCAGTGCCTCAATAGAAATTAACAAAAGGTATCAAGGCCAATTAATGGGTGGGAAAGATCTTTAACCCACCATTAACCCTGCATTAACATTACTCCTCCTTAAAAGAATTTTGCTTTGATTTACAAAAACTGCTGGGAAAACTGGAAAATAGTATGGCAGAAACAGGGCATAGACCTGCATCTGACACTGTATACCAAAATAAAGTCCAAGTGGGTACACAATTTAGGTATAAAGGTTGATACTATAAACAAATTAGGGGAGCAAGGAAGTTTATCTGTCAGATTTATGGAGAATGGAGGTATTTATGGCCAAACAAAAATATAGAACATCATGAAATGTGAAATGGATAATTTTGATTACATTAAATTTAAAAGTTTTTGCCCAAACAAAGCCAATGCAACCAAGATTAGGAGGGAAGCAGAACATTGGGAAAGAACTTTTATACCTAGTGTCCTGAAAAAGGCCTCATTTCTAAAATATATACAGAATTGAGTGAAATTTACAAGAATACAAATTATTCCCCAATTAATAAATGGTCAAAAGATACGAACAGGCAATTTTCAGAGGAAGAAATTAAAGCTATCTATAGTTATATGAAAAAATGCTCTAAATCACTATTGATTAGAGAGATGCAAATCAAAACAACTCTGAGGCGCCACATCACACCTATCAAATTGGCTAACATGACACAACAGGAAAATGATAAATGCTGGAGAGGATGTGGGAGAGTTGGTATACTAATTCATTGTTGGTGGAGCTGTGAGCTGATCCAGCCATTCTGGAGAGCAATTTGAAGCTATGCCCAAAGGGCTATAAAAATGTCCATACCCTTTGACTTGCTTCTAAGGCTGTATCCCAAAGAGATCGTAAAAATGGAAAAGGACCCACATGTACAAAAATATTTATAGCAGCTCTTTTTGTGGTGGCCAAGAACTGGAAATTGAGAGGATGTCCATCAACAGGGGAATGACTGAACAAGTGGTGGTATATGAATGTAATGGGATACTATTGTGCTATAAGAAATGATGAACAAGTGGAAAGACTTATCCTGGAAAGACTTCTACGAACTGATGCTGAGTGAAGTGAGTAGAACCAGGAGAACATTATTCACAGAAATAGCCACAGTGTCTGATGACTGGTATTTGATAAACTTAGCCCTTCTCAGCAATGCAAGAGCCTAAAACAATTCCAAAGGACTCATGATGGAAAATGCCATCCACATCCAGAGAAAGAACTATGGAGTTGAAATGCAGAGCGAAGCAGACTATTTTCTTTTCTTTTATGTTTTGTTTTCTTTTTCATGGTTTTTCTACTTTGTTATAATTCTTCTGTGCAACATGACTAATGTGAAAATGTGTTTAATAGGAATGTAAGTGTAGAGCTCATATCAGATTGCATGCCCTCCCCGTCTTGGGGAAGAAATGGGAGAAAATTTAAAATTTATGGAAACGAATGGTGAAAACTAAAAATAAATAAATTGGGGGAAAAGAAGGCAATAAAAACAAAAGTTTTGCTTTCGAATACCACCTCCTTAATCTTTTCTCTCTTCTATCAGCTCCTCTCCCTTTTCTTTCCCCTTCCCCCTCCTACTGACTGTAGAGTAAGCTATATTTCTATACTTAACTGAGTATGTTATTACCTCCTTGAACCAAATCCAATGACAGTAAAGTTCAAATACTGCTCATCTCCCTCCCTTCTTTCCCTCTACTATAATGTTTTTGTGTCTTTTCATGTAATGTAATTTACCCTTTTCTGCCTCCTCCTTTCCTCTTCTCCCCTTACAATCCCTTTGTACCCCTTAAATTAGGTTTTTTTATCATCACTTCAGTCAATTTATACCCACACCCTTTGTCTATGTATATCTCTTTTAAACGTCTTATAAAGATACAATTCTCAAGATTTTTAAGTACCATCCTCTCATATTGGGATGTAAACAGTTTGCCCTTATTAAATAACATGGGGTTTTTTTCCTGTTTACCTTTTCATGCTTCTCTTGACTCTTGTATTTGAAGATCAAATTTTCCATTGAGCTTTTTCATCAGGAAGGTCTGGAAGTCCATTATTTCATTGAATGTCCTCCTTGCCTGAAAGATTATGCTCAGTTTTTCAGGGTAATCAATCCTTGGTTGTAGTCCAACCTCCTTCACCTTACAGAATATCATATTTCAATGCCTCTGATCTTTTAATGTAGAAGCTGCAAGGTCCTATGTGATCCTGACTGTAGTTCCATGATATTTGAATTGTTTCTTTCTAGCTCCTTGTATTTTCTCCTTGACCTGACAATTCTGGAATTTGGCTACAATATTCCTTGGCACTTTCAATTTGTGGTTTCTTTCAGGAAGTTATTGGTGGATTCTTTCAATGACTATTTTACCCTCTGGTTCTAGGACCTCAGGACAGTTTTTCTTGGTGATTTCTTAGAAGATACTGTCCAGACTTTTTTTTCATCATGACTTTCTGGTAGACCAATAATTTTTAGATTATCTCTCCTGGATCTATTTTCTGGGTCAGTTGTTTTTCCAATGAGGCATTTTACATTTTCTTCTATTTTTTCATTCTTTAGATTTTAGTTGCTTCTTGATGCCTCACAGAGTTATTAGCTTCTACTTGTCCAATTCTAATTTTTAACAAATTGTTCTCTTCAGTTAGTTTTTTGTACCTCCTTTTCCATTTGGCCAATTTTACTTTTTAAGGAGTT
Organism: Notamacropus eugenii; assembly: GCF_028372415.1. Taxonomy (NCBI): domain Eukaryota; kingdom Metazoa; phylum Chordata; class Mammalia; order Diprotodontia; family Macropodidae; genus Notamacropus; species Notamacropus eugenii. Next base: position 26,189,244 of record NC_092876.1, on the reverse strand, counting down.
ATTTTCTCCAGGTAGGTTTTGTACTTCTCTATCCATTTGGCCACTTTTACTTTTTAATGAGTTGCTTTCTTCAGTGGATTTTTTTTTTCCATTTTGTCAATTGTATTTTTAAAAGAATTGATCAAATTTTCTTCTACATCTCTAATTTGACTTTTAAAATTCTTCTTGAGTTCTTCCAATAATGCTTTTTGGACTTGAGATCAGTTCATATTCCTTTTTGAGGCTTCAGATGCAGATATAGTGTCAACCCTGTCCTCTTCTGAATTCATATTTTGATCTTCCCTGTCCCCATAATAAAAAAAATCTGTGGTCTTTGCTTTTCTAATTGGCTTTTTGCTCATTGTAATTGCCTTTTTCCTGGCTTTTAAAGTGTATCTCTGCTTCTGGGGTAGAGGGGACTCTGTTCCATGCTTCTTGTGCCAGGGGCTAGGGGCCTAGTTACTAGCTTTGTGTGCTATGGCCTCTGGTTCTGGCAGCTGGAAGCTACATAATGCTGTAGCTTATCTGGTGCTGAGCTGGAGCTGGCTGATGTGTGCCAAGGCCAGGTGCAGTTTTTCTGTGTTTCCCCAGGGTTACACTGAAGCTCACGGCATGAGATGTAGGCAAGGGGTGGTCTGGCCACTGGAGGTCTCCTTCTCCCCTAGAGCTGAGCTAGAGCACAGGCAGGCTCAGCTCCTGGTGGATTCCTGTCCATGCTGATATCTGCTGATTCTCCTGGCTGCGCAAAGACATGTCTAGGGTCCTGACGTTAACACTTGCCAGTTCCATGACCCTGGGGCTCAGGATCTCCTGGTGGTCAGCTTGCTGCTGGCTTACTGGGAAGCCTTCCATCCTGTACTGATTCTCATCAGCCACAGCAAGAGGGACTCTCTCCCTCACCTCCTGAGCTAAAAGACTGCTGTACCCTTTCTGTTGGCTCCACTATTCCAGGATTCTTCCTGGGAAAAATATTCTCTGGCTTTTCAAGGTCAAAAAGGGAGAATGAGAGTACTTACTGTTTACTTCACCATCTTGGCTCCCAGAAGTCTAAATCAGAGATGTGTAATTTGAAAGGAGCAGGAACACTAAAAACTAGAAGAGATGTCTGGTGAGCTGAGCCCCAGAGGAAGATCAAGACTTGGAGAAGCAGAAATGTGGAGGGACAACATTGTGAGAAGCCAACACAAGGCGTCAGAAGATAGAATGGCACCTCTGAAGAACAGTTTAGTAAGCTAGTCCAATTGCACCATCAAGTCTATGAAAAGGAAGAGTTCCATGACATAAGGTCTAAGGGACAGGTTAGAGAAAGCCTGAGAATGGCTCTAAATGACAAGCCACAGAGTTCAGATTTTATCTCAGAAACAATAGAAAGCCACTGAAGGTTCTTCAGTAAGGGAATAATGTGGCACATGGCACAGGTTGACTAGCCTGTGTCTGAAAGTAGTGATTGTGGCACCTCTGTGAAGATAGATTGGAAGAAGAAACTTGAAGCAATGACACCAAGCAGGAAGCTGTAATAGCTATAACAGTCAAGGCAAGAGATGATAAGGGCCCCAACAAGGGCAATTAGCTTGTGTGTAGAAAGAAGGGAGTGTTTTAAGAAATACTATGAAGGAAGGGACAGCAAGATTTGGTAACTGACTGAATAAGTGAAGTCTGGGAGAGAGAATGTTCAGGACCATAGATTTAGGACCTTGAAAATCATAAGTTCAACCCCTTACTTTTACAGATGGGGAAACTGAGGACCAGAGAGGTTAAGTGATTGCCCAAGTTCACACAGCAGGCTAGTATGTGGGGCAGGATTTTCCTGCCTCCAAGTCCAGGCCCCTGTCTCTCTCTAATGATTAGGGTGTTGTGGCAACTTGGAGGATAGTAGAGTCCGCAGCCGAAACAGGGTGGTTTGGGGAAGATGTGCCCTATTTGAATATGTCAGGTCTGAAGTACCAACAGAACAGCAAAGCACATTAGGCCATTACCCCCAACCCCAGTTCTCAACCAAGGATTCTTTCCATTTGAAGGGGCACCCAAGGAAGGCACAGGCAGAGAAGAGGTGCCATGCCTTCCACTTCTGCCATTTCTCCTCTGTTGGCCATTCAACTGGGGAAAGGGCATCTATCACTATAACAAGGAAATGGAGACTGGAGGGAGAAAGTCTAGTTCACAAGAGTCGAGGAGTGAGAACCCTCTGGGAGACTTGGGTTTGAGGCCAAGTTGTCACTTGCTTACTTGAGCTCTTAACATTGTTTTCTTTCCTTTGTTTAATCACTTTTGCTTCCTAGATTCCAGGAAATCACTTAGTCTCACCTGTAACCTGAATATCAGCTTCATACCACCCTCCAAGCCACTCTGCTCCTCCAATGAGAAGACTTGCCTAGGATTAAAGAGCAGGCCACCACACCTATTAACCCACACCTGAGCCAGCTTCCTCTTCATCTGGAACCCAACTCCCACACCCTGGATTCAAGGACCAGTAGGACCACCAGCAAAATGAGAGCCCCCGTCTTCTCTGTCCTGTTGCTGCTGCTGCTGCCACTGTCCATTACCTTCTTCAGCAGCAAAGCAGGTAAATGAAACCAGTTTTCCAGGTGACAGAGAAAGAAGTTTCTGGGTGCCCCATTAGAAGAGAAGGCAAAGTCAAGATTGGGGGGCTCTAAATTTCTCAGGGTGCCCACATGCCAGGTTCTGAGCCCCTCTCAAAGGCTCCGGCTTCCCGGAGTACACTACCCAGCCTTCCCGGTCCAAGCTTGATTCAGGGACAGAACTAGATTGGGACTCAGAAGATCCAGGTTTTCATCCTGAGTCTCCCCTTAAAATTGGTCATTTTCATTCCTCTCTTTCTGGACCTGTTAACAAAGTAAAACTAAAGTATGAGACTAGGCACTCTCTACAGCCCAGGAGGCTCTGCCACTCCATGTTTCATGAAGAAGGAATGTATTTATTTAGCAGAAGACAGCAGAGGCCCCTAGTCCTGATGCTTTATCCACTAACTAGGACTGTGATCTTGTGTAAAATTGTCCTCCACCCCAGTTACTTTTCCTTACCTGCAAAATGAGCATGGGAGAATGGTTGGGGGTGGGGTGCTGATGTGATTGCTAATATCCCTTTTAGCTTTAAAATCTACGTTTTATATTTCAACTCTGTTACCTTAGACAAGTCATTTGTTATCTCTCTTCCGAGCCTCTTTCTTTATCTGAAACCTATGAAGGCCTCTACTTTGGTTCAAAGAAGGAGGCAACCCATCCCTTGATTATGGCCTCTCTGTGGGGTGAGAAGGCAAGGAGGACCCCTCTTTTCCACTCCTAAGCAGATCTGCCTAAGGCTTAAATGTACAATAACCCAGTTTTGGAGAGTCAGCAAGGATTGGGCTGCACTGCCAACTTGACCACACTGCCTCAGAAGCTTCTTATGAGCAATTGGAGAGAACGTGAGCCTCTTTCAAGCAGATCTACTCCATTCGGAAAAATACTTGTGCCCTACCAAATCAAGGATGGAAGGGCCAGACCTGACATCCCATATTCTGTGTGCTCTGCTCCCTTCCAGCTCGGATATTACTGTTTCAAGGTGTCTCCCAGTTCAGACACACCATGTTCTATGGTCTAAGTTTTCTCCCACCTCTCACATCTTAAGAGTCAAGATGTCTTGTCCAACGTCACATAGAAGTTGTCGTAAAGAGACTAGAATCCAGAGGCATGAGGAACAGCCAGGAGGCCAGTGTTGTTGGATCACAGAGCATGTGGAAAAGGAGTAAGCTATGAGGAGACCAAAAAGTAAGGAGGAGGCTAGGTTGTGAGGGCTTTGAACAGCAAACAAAGGATCTTTTATTTGATCCTGGAGATTAGTGAGTGGGGTGGGAGTGACATGGAAAATCATTTTGGCAGCTAAAATGGAGGATGGGCTGGAGCAGGGAGACTGGAGGCAGGGAGACAACCAGCAGGTTATTGCAATAATCCAGGTGTGAGGTGATGAGGGTTTCCAAGGTAGGCAGGAGAGAAGGGGGCATATTTGAAATGTTGCAATGGTAGAACTGACAGGACAGGACAGTGATTAGAACTGGGGCTAGAAATAGTGAGGAGTTCAGGATGACTCCTGCATTGCCAGCCTGAAGGACTGGGAAGATAATGGCATCCTAGATAGTAACAAGGAAGTCAGGAAGAGGCACATGGAGAAGAGAGAGATGACATCAGTTTTAGACATGCTGAGTTTAAGACATCAATGGGAGTATCGCACATTGCACATATTTTTAGACTTTTTAAATAATCAGTTATGTTAATTTTTCCCTCATTTTCTTTTTTTGTCTTAAAATACTATTTGTTATTTAAAAATTACTCTGAGAGGAGGTAAGCTATGGTGATGCAAAGAAAAATCCTTTACATAAACTAATTTTTTGAAAAAGACATCTATTGGGCATCCAATTTGAGATGTCCAATAGGCAGTCAGAGTTATAAGACTGGCGATCAGGAGATGTTAGGGTTGGACAAGCAGATCTGAATCATCTGCATAGAGATGAGAATTGAATCCATGGAAACTGATGAGATCACCAAGCAAAGAAGTACAGAAAGAAGAGATTCCAGTTCAGAGTCCTGGGCCAGACCTCTGGGACATGTATGAAGATCTAGCAAAGGAAAGGAGAAATCATAGAGGGAAGAGCAGAACCAGGAGGAAGCAAGTGTTATGAAAACCTAGGGAAAGAGAATATCCAAAAACAGTGACTGACAATGTCAAAGGCTGCAGGGAGATCAGCAAAGGTGAGGGTGAACATTAACTGATGACTGGAGACAGCACTTTCAGTGGAATGATGAAATTGGAAGCCACAAGAAGAAAGTGAAAGGGAAGAAGATACCAACTGGGGACAACCTTCCCAAGAAGCTAAGCCACAAAAGGGAGGAGAGAAAGGGTGATCTATAGAGGAGATAAACAGATCAAGTAAGGGCTTTTCTGAAGATGAAGGAGACATGGGCAATGTCTGGAAGCAGCAGAGAAGAAGCCAATAGACAGGGAGAGATTGAAGATCAGTGGACAATCTGCTGCAGAAGACAGAACTCAATGGTCTCACTTGAGCATGGAAAGGGGTTTGCTTTGGCCAGAAGACAGGTCATGTCTTCATGTGAAAGAAGGGTGAAGTAGGAGAGGTACAAGGCATCTGAGTGATGTAAGGGAAGCTCTTGGTTTCCAGGAGCTAGTAACAGAATGATCTCAATTTTCTTTTTTTTTAATTCTGATATATTTTATATTTATTTTATTAAATTTTTCCAAATTATATTTTTAAAAATTTTAACATTCACTTTTTAAAATTTCGAGTTCCAAATCATCTCCCTCTCACTTACCCCCTTCCACCTCTTGAGATGGCAAGCAATATGATATTAATGACACGTGTGAAATCACACAAAACATATTTCCATATTAGCCATATTCCAAATGAAAATATAGATAAAAAGAAAAATGAAAAATTGTAAGTGTATGCTTCAGTATGCATTCAGAGTTCATCAGTTTTTGCTGGGGAGGTGGAGAGCATTTTTTCATCATGGGTCCTTTGGAATTGTCTTGAACAGAGTAGTCAAGTATTTCACAATTGACTTTTGTCTATTTTTTAAGTGAAGTATGAGATGAGCTTCTCATCTGAAAGGGTTAGGGAAGGCCCCCTGTGGAAGATTTAAAGAAGGCTGAAAAGATTTACAAGACCCGCTGTGGTGGATGGGATCATGAAGCAATCAGTGAGGTGTAAAGGGATCATAGTGCCAAAGTAAAGATTCAGTGAGATTATGTGAGATAAGACGTTGAGCCTCACCTTCTCATATGACTGGCAAAAGAGGAACCAGAAGAGGGAACAGGTTTGCCTGAAGGCATCAAATCAGGTAGTCTATCCATCTGAAAGGTACCAGCAAAAGAACTGGGCTTATAGCCAAGAGAGCTGATAAGACCCTCCAAGGCTTATTCTCCCCAAGGCCATCTGACAGAACAGCCCTGCTACACCTCCAAGAAGTGGTCACCCAGCCTTTGCTGTCATGGCTCCAGTGAAAAGGATCCCCAGGGCTTCAAGTGAGCAGTTGAAGAGATTGTGGTGCTAGGCAGAAAGGCAGGTTTTCTTGCCCTCTCTTTCTTCCTGCTGGTTTGTTGAGGGATTTGGCCCAACATCAGCCCTCGTCTGTAGGACCAGCTTCAAGCTAGGATCTTCTTACACCCCCAGTTGTCAGAGACACAGAGAGAGAGAGAGAGTGAGAGAGAGAGAGAGAGAGAGAGAGTGAGTGAGTTGTGGCATCACAAAGAAGAGAACAGAACAGCCCTGGGTAAGAGGAAGGCATCAGAGAAAGGCCAAAGTGGAAAGGAGAGAATGCTCCAGATATGATGCAAAGGTTATTTCTCTGTATTACAATTTGAACTCAGCTTCCAGGTGGCTCAACTTGAGATTAAAGGGAAGATCTGGTTTACCAATCTCCTATGAGACACTTATGGTCAGAGGAAGAGATTTGGAATCTTTAAAGTCTACCAATCTGGAGAAAAAGATAACCCCCATCTCCTCCTCGATTCAGACTGTAAAGTTCCATTTCTCATCTCCAAAACTGAGCAGCCCAACCTGCCTGCAATAGGACAGGAGGTGAAATAAGAACAGACATTGATAAGAGTAGCTTAGGAGCTACAAGATGGCTTTTACTTATCTTCTTTGACCCTCACACTTGAGCTCCGACATAGGGGATGCAAGTTTTATTTTTCCACTTTATGGACAGAGAAACTGTTAACTGTGGATTAGCTTACCCATGATTATTGAACCCAAGTCTCCACAGTCCAAATCAAGTGTATTTTCCAGGGTTCTGGTAATCTCCCCACCAAATACACTGAAAAGTGACCTCTATTTCCTTCCCACAGAGGCTGCTGAAAGCCAGAAGGATGACAAACTGCCTGCAGAGAGGCATCCTAAGGGCACAACGCAGGAGTGTCTGTGTAAAGGTCAGTGATGTCACTTCTAGCCCTGCCATCATCCTGGCTCACCCCCTTGGGCCCATCTTGGCACTGGAGGGGAGGGGAAGAAGCTATCTCATTGCCACCCTTTCCCCTTTGTCCTACTAGTACAGTTGGGGTGCTACCATTTCAGTTTCCCAAGGAGCAGAGTCCCAGACAGTGCTGGGGGTCCACTTGAGCAAGACCCAGAGCATCACAGAATCAAAAGACTAGATGAACTCTAAAGCTCCTTCCAATTCTCAATCTAATATACTAATCCTCCCAATTCTAAATTCTAGCTGTTAGAGCTAGAAGGAATCCAATGTCACCCCTTCAAATGATGGATGGTAAAACTGATGCCCAGAGAGAGGAAGGGACTTATCCATGGGACTTGTCCACTCTTCCATGTATCTCTGTCAGTACAAGAATCACAGAATCTCAGCTGGAAAGCTCAGGCTAATGTATGGCCCACAAATACCTGCACAGGAATCCCCTTAACAACAGCCCCTAACAGTATGTGACCACTCAGTCTTTATTTGAGAACCTCCAGCGCTGAAGTACCAGCTAAACCTTACACTCCCCTCCCACTTTGGGAGGGCCATGGTTGTCAGGCAGATTCTGAGCTTAATATAGTAAGGAGGGAGAAAGGTCCTCTCTGCAGCTTCCCCCATTACTTCTAGGTTTGTCCTAGGGGCTGAAGGAGCCCAGTTCTTGGCTACATCGTGAATGGATGAAGGAATGAGTGAGAAAGCGTGTTAAGTGTTTATTCTAGGCCAGGTTCCCTGTTTGGCACTGGGGACACAAGTACAGAGGCTGGAAAGGTAGGTTGGTGGCCTCAAGTGCTTGGTTGAGGAGTCTCCACTTTCTTCCACACACATCGGGGAATCCTGACCAGCTTCTGAGTAGGGGATAATAAGGTGAGACCAAAGACTCAGGAAAACCGGGGAGCTGTGTGAAGGCTGCATCCAGAAAGTCAGAAAGTAAAGGGCTGGAGACCAATTACAAAGCAGTTAGTTACCAGGCTCTCCAAAGACCAGGCCCTGGAGAAGCTTATATTCTAAAAGAGGCAGCTCAGTGCCTCAGAGTCTGGAGTCAGTCAGCCTCAGATCTTTACTTGTGTGACCGTGGGCAAGTGACTTAACCTCTGTCTGCCTCACCTAACCCATCTGTAAGGAGAATAACAACATCTACCTCTGGGGGGGCTGTGAGGATCAAATGAGGTCATACTTGTAAAGTGCTAGCACAGGGCCTGGAGCACAACAGGTGCTTTAGAGAAGTTTCTTTCTTCCCCCCACCCCCACCCCAGTAGGAAAATACAGTCCTTGTTGGAGAGTGGTGGCCAGGAAGGCTGTTTTGGTCTGGAAAGCCCCAGGCACAGTGAGCAATCAGTGGGACAACACAGTGACACAGAATTTCCAGAAAGGAGACAGTTGGTTTGATTATTGTGACCAGGGAGGCCATGGAAGGGGGGGGGGGGGTGGCCCAGGGCACAGCTGGGCGGAGGCAGCTCCTCAGGGACCAGTCCCTGAAGGTCCTCGCAGCCTCTGCTCCCCAGCCTTCACACAGCTCCCCACATTTTCCTACTCCATGTCTTACTCCCCTTCTCCAAAGCTTTCCAGGGTCCCCCAATAGCCCACTGCCAAGTATTTTGGTCCTTGCAGCCTCACTTTCCCCTATCCTCTTTCCCACACTGCATTCTAACCAGACCAGACTAGACCAGAGCAGACTACCAGCTCTAACTCCATCAGATCCTATGCTTCCCTGGCTCTGGGCGGCCCATTCCTTCAAGAGGTCTGGAAAGCATTCCCTGCCACCTCTGTCCACTGGAATACTGCGTTTCCTCCAGGGCCCAGCCCCACCCCAGTGCCAGTGGCTTCTTTCATCCATCTCTGGGAGCAGTTCATCTCAGCTTCTCCTGGCCACCACCATCTGATCTGTCTGCATGTGTCTCTCTCCCCTACTATCACAGGTTCTTCAAGACATCATTCTTTATTTAGTATTCTCTGTAGTTAGATCAATGCATTTTGGATGAAACACAAGGAACCAACGAAATCCACTCAAGAATTTTAAAGAACCTAATGCTAAAATGTGGTCTTTGCCTAGTGATCCTTTAAGCCACTGAAGACAGTGTTCATGCCCCCCCCACAGTGGTATCTGCACCAGGGGAAATACCCCCCTTGTTCTTTCAACACATCCTTCTAAACCATGTTGAAATGCTTTAAGAACTAGCAGAGGTCCAAGGAGCCCAGCCCTGGGTAAGGCTCTTCCTTCCCTTCTCGGGTGCCTCAGCTGTAAAACGATGACGCTAGGTCAACAAGCATGTAGTGAGCAGCTACTACGTGCTGGGCATTATGCTGAGCACTCAGGCTACAAAGAAAGGCTCTCCAGGAGCTCCTGGTCTAAGTGGGGAGGCTGCACATAAACAGCTACACACAAACAAGCTCCAAACGGGTAAATTGGAAAGAATCAACAGAGAGAAGACCCTTAGAAGTAAGGGGGATTTGAAGAGGCTTCTTGTAGTCTGTGAGATTTGGGTTGGACCTTGAAAGAAGCCAGGGAAGCCGGGATGCAGAGAGAGATAAGGAGAGAGCATTCCGGGCAAGGGAGGCAGCCAGTGAAGATGTCCAGAGTCTGGATGAATTGTCTTGTGTGAAGAACAGCCAGGAGATCGCTGTGAGGAAAGAACTAGATGATTGCTAATGTCCCTTCTAATCAAAATCCCTGATCCCACACAAATGTGCACTGTGAATTATTACCAGTGTAAATTTAGCCAAACAGTTTTCTCTCTGCAGGCCTCAGTTTCCTTATATGAGGAGTGGATAGATAATCCCTGAGGGTCCCTTCCAGCTGTAACTCTCAGGATCCTTTTCTCCATTATCCCTACCCTGAATTTGAGGGTCCTGGGTGGGAAATGGGGATATTTCAGATATCTTCCAGAACACTCATGGAGGAAAGAGGGTACGGGTATCCAAGTCACCTACAAGACACTGCCCATGTGACCGCCTTAAACACAAACGGAAAAAATCACGTAAGTTGTCTAAATAAAACAGGGTCATTTGGGAGGGAAGGAGAATAAACACAGCAAAGTTAAGACTGAGCCCAAGACGGAGTATTTCTGCTTAGTCACAGACTCAAAGAGCTTAGAGCTCAAGAGGACTGAGGCTCAGCAAGGTGAGGTAATTTGTTGGAGATCACACTGCAGTCAATACAGTGGCTGTGTTGGGAACTCAGGTGCTTTGACTCCCAAAGGCTTCCTCCTCCAATACCGTCCAGGCCCCATCCACCCCTCCAAGCAAGAGGTGAAGGGTAGGGAAGACAGAAAGGAAGGAAGACACCCACTTGGACTAACTCTGTATCCTCCCCATGTAGGGGAGGTGGAGACACCCTGAATGTCAATCACTCTGTCAAAAGCTTCTGACTCCCCAACCGTAGGAGGATAGACTTCCCATCTGACTGTTCTGAGCCTCGGTTTCTCTCTGCCAGTGAGGATAATAATCACCCTGAGCCCGGGGAAGCAAGCAGTCTTCTTTAGAGCACAATGATGTGGTCAGAGGGGCACTACAGAGCCAAAGAAACAACATGCCCTGGGCTCAAGTCCCAGCTCTGGTCTCCTAAGGAGTGTGACCATGTTGGGTGGCCACCTCCCAGAGGCTGCTTCCTCCTCATAAAATGGGAAGCGTAAAAGCAGCAGCCCTAGCCTCCTTCACAGGGCTTCGAGGATCCTGAGGCATTCTGGTTCAAAACCAGCAACAGGACAACCTTGAGCACTCACAATGCTGAGGGTCACTAAAATTTAGCTGCTTCTAAATATCTCGTGTGTCCTGACAGACAGACGACAGTCTGGCAAAGTTGGTGGGGCCCTTCTCAGAACAATGCTACGAAATGCATAAAATAAAAGACACAAGATTACAGTGGAAACCCATTCTATTAAAAGTTATCAAAATATCAAGATAAAACAAAACAACCAAGTTCCTGGACCCCCTATGCAGAATCTCTGGGCTAAATGAGAGAGTAGGGGGACTCAGGGATGCCTGCCAGAACACATCTCTGTAGTAATTCGCTTTTCTCCTCATAAAAGCCCTGTGAAGTGTGGGGTACTGCTGTATTGGTCAGCTGGAGAAACCAAGGCTCAGAAAGGATGGTGCCCTGACCCCAGGTGACACAAGAAGTGTGAGGGACAGAATTCAAACCCAGGTCTTCCCAGACTCTCCCACATTGTCCTGCAAGCTTTGAAGACAGCTCTCCTGAGGGCTGCTCCCACCAAACCTCACCACAGGATACTCTAGGCAGCCCTGAAAGGCACTTAGAGAATGAAGGAATGCTGGACCCCCACTGAAGCCCTGTCCCTACACATCAGGTGACCCTGGACCCTCAACTGGTCATGGTGGAAAGCTGTGACAAGCCCATCCTACATTCCCAGCTGGAAAGCTTGGAGTAAGAGCCCAGTGATGGTCTGTGACCATTGTCAGAGCATGGCCTAACTTAGGGCACTGAGTTCAAATGCTGGCTCTGGTACTTAGCGCCCCTGTGATCTAGGGCAGGTCACTTACCACTAGAGGCCTTGGTTTTCTTCTTTGTAAAACCCAGCCCAGCTTTCTTGGCTTCCAATCCCGTTCTTTCTAAACCTCAGATTCAGTTCTTGGGCCCAACTAACCTCATGTCTCTCACCTTTCTGGGCTTAGGGCATCAGAAACGCTGGAGACAAAGCTGCCTCAGGTTTCTGAAGCAATGTCAGCTGCAGAAAATGGCTGGACCTTTGTAAGAGCTTAGTCCCTTCTGAAGGGCAGCAAGGTAATCCCCATTTTCCCCAGATTGCTACAATTCAGAAAATATTCCCAGGGTCATGTGGACTTCAGGCACTCTTCAGCTTGATCCGTTCCCTATCTCTGCCCTTGCTTTCACAGGTCCAAGCTGTGGCTGAGAGAAAAGAAACATCAGTCCCTGCAGTCTCTAATCACTGCGGAAACTCGCCTCCCCCAGCCTTCAGCCTGACTGCTCATCACTACACCAGCAATATGGAGCACCCTGGGGTCTTCAATAAATACAAGAACATTTCACCCACCGAAGCGGTTGGATTCAGTTCCTAAAACCCAGGCAGCTCCCACTTAGCCCAAAGACGCCAGCTCAATTCTCCAGACCCTGGGGAGATGTTAGAAAAAACCAGGGGCATCTGGGAGGGACCCTGCAATAGTGGAGCCCTACCTTATCATTTAAAGAGAAAGTAGCTTATGCCCAGAGAGGAGAAGTGAGTAGCCTGAGTTTTCTCCAAGCCACAACCCTCTGGAGGTCGGACCCCTTCAGAGAAGGTTACAATAGAATCAATGAGCAGTCACTGATTCTCTGGCATCTGGATGGGATTTAAAGGATGGGCAGTGAGGCGAGATGACACCATCTGCCTCAAAGTCAAGGAGACTTGGGTCCCGGTTCCTCTTCTGGCAGGCCTAGGTTTTGTGTGCTCTGGAGTAAAGCACTTACTTTTCTTAGGTCCCAGACAACTCTTCAGGGCTACAAATGACTGAGTTGGAGCTGATCTGAATTAGTACAGGGAGTTTATTCATCAGGACTTCCTGACACCAGTAAAATCACAGGCCTGCTCCAAAAATCCCAGTAATAAACTATCTATTTTTTATGACACCTTCAGGACCGCATAGCCTTGATATGGGGCACTACTGTAAAGGGCAGGAAAAGGCTAGAAGCAGGAAGGTTGCAGTATCAGGGACATGGCCAAGGGCACAGAGAGGCGGGCCCAGAAGTCAAAGATGTTGTGGAGGTGAGATCATCTGTACTAATGGTTTAGCTGTGAGAGGTAAGAGGCAATTCAAAGGCAACCCCAATCAAGGCAATACCAGGGAAAGTAAGCTGCCCCACACCAAAATGGGAAAACCAGCTGGCTTAAAGGGACAGGTCATGAGCCTGATCAGCGTTGGGCAGGTAAGTTGGTGGCATTGGTGGCACCAGATAGAGAGTTCCATGGGCAGCTAGAGATCAGGAGAAAGAAATGACTGATGATCCAGATTTGAGAACCTTCTAGCAGAGAGGTCAGGCACAAGATTGCCAAGAGAATGAATGAATGAAGGATTTATTAAATGCTAACTACATGCCAAGAATGAGGCTAAGGGCTGAGAACAGAAAGAAAAAAAAAAGAACAGCCCTCCTCCACCCCCACCAAAGGAGCTCTTGCTCCATTTGAGGGTGACAACATGGAGGTGCAGGATAGAGAGATAAATGGAAAGGCCCCAAGTCCTACAGGGGCAGTAAAAGGACACAAGACAAGACTCAGGGGTCTTTGGGGAACATCAACCAGTCGGAGGATTGTGGTGGGGGGATGGGGACTGGAGGGCCAAGCAGCAGGGTGGAAGAAGAGGCCCAGAGCACCTCAGGAAGGAGGGCCTAGCAGGGGGGCATGTGATAAGGCCTAGAGGAAGTTAGGAAAGAGGGCCAAGCTGCAGGGCACACAGCAAGGCTCAGAGAGCCTTAGGACTGATGGTAAGGCTGGTGCTCAGTCACCAGGAGTTCACTTCTCAATTCCTGGCTCTCCAACCACGTTATAAGCAGCCATGCTCCCAAATTGAGTCTAGGCATCCCTGGATTCTTCAGGGAGGGCACCCCTCCCTCTAGAGACATCCCCAAAGGGTTAAAGCTGCCCAAGGGTTGGAGAGCAAGTGAAAAATGGGTAGGACAGACCCTTGGTGTGATGTTAGAAGATTGTTCAAATCCCAGTTCAGCCACTTACCTGTGGGACCTTGGCAAAGTCCCTTCACCTTCTCTGTGCCTCAGTTTCCTCATTTGTTCAATGAGCAAGTGGGACTCTTCTGGCTCTAAATCCTGTGCTCCTAGGGGTTTGTGATGAAGATGCTGAAAAAGCAGCTAGAGAGGAAGGGTGAGAACCAGGAGAAAATTGAAGCTCTAAAGCCAAAAGAGAGTATCCTGTAGCAGGAAAGAGTATCTCTCTCTGTGACAGGTGCCCTTTCCTCAAACACGAAGACACTTTTCCAGAACAAAGGCCTTTGTTCCAAGGTCCAGGACTCTGTTTCTGCAAGACCATAAAAAGCAGGTGACCAAGTTGGGACACCCACCTCAGGGGAGAAAAATAGGGTCCCCTGAATGGATGAGGGGGCGGGGCCCTGTCTATGACACAAGAGGCTAAGCCCCTCCCCTACCACAGGAGGGCCAGGGGCAGAGGCTCCTCCTTTCCTCACCCCAGTGGAAAGGACAGAAGTGGCATCACTGGGCACAGCAGAAGGGGCCAAGTATTGAACACACACCAACCAGGATCAAGTGTAGGGAATCGGAAATGCCAGGATGAAGGAATGCATGGAAATCAAAGAGATGCACATATGTGAGGAGCCAGTGAGAAATCTATAAAGGGGGTGACCTGGGGGGTCAGAGGGATGGAGGCTGGGTTGACAATGTCTCCCATAACAACAGAGGAGCAGGGGCCTAGATCACAGCAGGAACCTATCTCCAAGCAGGGACCTGTATCATGGCAGGAAACTTCATTAGAGCAGGAGGAAACTGTCACTGAAAATGAATCTGTATACCAGCAGAGCTCAGCATCTGAGCAGACACCAATAGCACAGCTGGGAACTGCCCCTGAGCAGATCCCTATAGCACACCTGGGACCATGTGCTCCTGAGCAGACCCCTGTACCACAGCTGGGACCATGTGCTCCTGAGCAGACCCCTGTACCACCGCTGGGACCATATGCTCCTGAGCAGATCCCTGCACCACAGCTGGGACCATGTGCCCCTGAGCAGACCCCTGTACCACAGCTGGGATTGTGTGCTCCCGAGCAGACCCCTGTACCACAGCTGGGACCGTGTGCTCCCGAGCAGACCCCTGTACCACAGCTGGGACCATATGCTCCTGAGCAGATCCCTGCACCACAGCTGGGACCATGTGCTCCCGAGCAGACACCTGTACCACAGCTGGGACCATGTGCTCCCGAGCAGACCCCTATACCACAGCTGGGACCATATGCTCCTGAGCAGACCCCGGTACCACAGCTGGGATCATGTGCTCCTGAGCAGACCCCTGTACCACAGCTGGGACCATGTGCTCCCGAGCAGACACCTGTACCACAGCTGGGACCATGTGCTCCCGAGCAGACCCCGGTACCACAGCTGGGATCATGTGCTCCTGAGCAGACCCCTGTACCGCAGCTGGGACCATGTGCCCCTGAGCAGATCCCTGTACCACAGCTGGGACCATGTGCTCCTGAGCAGACTCCTGTACCACAGCTGGGACCGTGTGCCCCTGAGCAAACCCCTATACCACAACTGGGACCATGTACTCCTGAGCAGACCCCCACAGCACAGCTGGGACCGTGTGCCCCTGAGCAGAGCCCTGCACCACAGCTGGGACCATGTGCTCCTGAGCAGACTCCCACAGCAGAGCTGGGACCACATGCCCCTGAGCAGAGCCCTGCACCACAGCTGGGACCATGTGCTCCTGAGCAGACCCCCACAGCACAGCTGGGACCACATGCCCCTGAGCAGAGCCCTGCACCACAGCTGGGATCATGTGCTCCTGAGCAGACCCCCACAGCACAGCTGGGACCACATGCCCCTGAGCAGACCCCTGTACCAGAACTGGGACCATGTGCTCCTGAGCAGACTCCCACAGCACACCTGGGACCTGCCTCTGAACAAAAGCCAACATTCCTGCCAGGATCTCCATCCCAGGCAGAATCTGACTCAGAGAGAGGCATATCTCTCACATCACAATACAGCCACACCTCCCAACACAGATCAGTGATGCATCTAGAACTTAAATCCCTGAAGGACTCAGCCTCAGAGCTGGGGTTTCATCAGGGCTCAGCATTTGAGGATGGACCCATATCCCAACTCAGAGCTACAGCAGTAGAAATAACAGCATCCCAGCCTGGAGCTGCCTCCGAGAGTGAACCTCCAGCACAGCCAAGACCAGAACCCATATTACAGCAGGAACCCACTAGACACTTCGAACCCAAATCAATACAGGAATCTACCTTGGAGCAAGGACTCATATCAGAGCAAGCCTCTCCCTTACAGCAAGGATCTGCATCACAAGAAGCTACCCTGCAGCAGGAGCAGCAGCAGCCCATAGCCGAGCAAGAAGCTGGCTTCGAGAAGGGGTCTGTATCACAGCAGCCACCCACACCCCAGCCTTCACCAGGGCAGCCGCACATCATAGAGAAGGAAAACAATGACCTGGACAGCGGAGCCAAGGAGGACTCTCTGATCCTCCAGGAACCTCCTTCCAACCTGAACTATGCCCCCCATAAGGTGGTGTCAGCAGCAGACGGAACCCTGGGCCATGATGGAAAGATGCACATCAACCAGGGTGTTCACAGGGATGCAGGTAACGGAGGAAGAGGGGAAAGGACCCTGCTTAGTTGGAATGGGGCAGTAGGGGAAAGGAGTCTCAGTGGACTCCCCAGATCCTAAATTCAGACTCCACAAGCTCTGGGTCGGCAGTCTGAGGGCCTGGACTCAGTTTCCACTTCTGTCACTTATTTCACTGGGCCTGGGAGGTGCTGGCCTGGCTACAGTAGCTGGCGACCCCTGTCCCCTCTAACTCTACTATGACCCTGTATCTGTGGGGAAAAGGGGAGGAGGGAGGAGAGGGAAACCACATTTTAAAAGAGGCTGGACCTGAACCTGGCTCTCCCAAAGCTGCTGCCTCTCAGACACGCGTGGGCTCTTGCATAGGTCTGGTGGCCCTCGGACCCTGGGATGCAGGGCTCAGTTCCTCTCGTCCCTTTCTTGGGGTGAGGGGTCCAGAGGCCCCCTTAGGGGATGCCCACCCCAATCCAGCAAGCCTATATCAAGGCCCCACTGGGTGCCAGGAAGGTATTGGCTCTGGGAGCCCTCCTGCCAACACCGTACAAAATCCACCCAAGACCCCCGTGGGGTCTGCTCTCGCGGGCCCAGGACTCGACCCCCTCTCTGGAACATGAAGCCCCCCTGGATGGGGGTGCTGGGGGGGCATGGGACCTGCCCAGTGCTCAGACCCCACAGACCCTCCAGACCCTCATTCCCCTCCCCAACCCCACAGCCCAAGCCACGCCCACACACCTAGGCCACACCCATCCCCCCCCCCCCCCCCCCCCCCCGACCATTCCCACCTTCGCGGGTCTAGGCCCAGCCTCCCTATAGGCTGCACACAAATATCCCCCGAGGCCACGCCTTCAGTTAGGCCACGCCTTCAGTTAGGCCACGCCCCGTTCTGAGCCCCAGGCCTCAGGACTGGTGGAGAGGCCTCGCGCTCTCGTCTCCCTTCCCACTTTTTGCTGGCCCTTGTGAAGCAGAGATTACGTGCCACCCACGCGCAGGCGCCATACCGGTCCCCCTCATTTGTACGCACTAGACATAGGCCACGCATGCGCCACCCCCAGGGATGGCAGGAAAGGTGAGGAGGAGGAGAATGGCACGTGCCCCGCCGTCGGCTCTCGAGGAAGCCGAGGTTGTCCCGCCCCCGCCTTCTGCCTCGCTCTAGGGAAGCGCGCCTGCGCAGCAGCCTGAGTCCTCAGCCTCCCTCCGGCTTGAGGAAGCAGCAGCAGGCAGGAAGGATGGGGGTGAGAGCGAGACTAGCGGCCTCTCCGTCCGGGCCCCGCCCCTCCTCCAGGGACAGGAGAGGGCGCAGAGGGTGGGAAAGGCGAGGAGGGGTCGCGGGAAGGCCGTCCCATTGGCTTCCGCCCCCGCGGCTCTTTAAGGGCCCTGGGGGGCGGGGCCTTATTCGCCCAGAGTCAACGCCGATTGGTCCGAGCGGCAGGGGCCGGGTTGGGGCGCGGGGAGGGGATTGGTCTGGCGGCGGGGAACGGCCAAGGACATGGAGCCGGCGGGGGGAGACGGGGTCTCCAGGACCAAGGAGGGAACGGGTAGCCGGAGCCGCCGGCGATGGCGGCGAGGCCTGGCCAAAGGTGAGAGGGAGCCGAGCAGGCGCTGGGTCCGAGTGCGGAGGGAGAGCAGGGCTGTAATCTGGCCTGCCCGACCCCCTGCGGGGTTCCTCAATCCCTGGTGGGGAAAGAGCCAGCGGTCCCCAGTGGACTAGCGGGATGTGAGGAGGGGGGCGATGGAATGTACCATGTGGGCGGGGAGATAGGGATAGGATGGGATGTACCATATAGAGTGCGACGTAGGGGGGATGGGGAAGAGGGGGAATGGTAGAGTGGGATGTACCATGGGAGAGGGGGGCTAGAAAGTGAAATGCCCCATGGCGGGGGATAAGGAGTGGGGCGTCCGGTGGGGAATGGGAGAGAGGAAACGAGGGACTCCCTGGAGTTGGGAGAAGCCCCAGAGACCATTCTAGTCCAACCTCATTTTACAGAAGGGGAAACTGAGGTCCAGGGAAGCTGGAGCGAGCCTCAGCTGGGATTTGAACCCAGGACCTCTGACTCCAAATCCAGCTCTCTGTTCAACCTGTTGTCCCAATTCACTTATTAACTCACCTTTCTGAAACCCCGCATTGTAAATGGGAGATGTTATGGGGCGATCCCCACTCTAGGGAGGCTGCTTGTCCCTGCATTACCTTGGGAGGTCGGGCGGCTCACCTATGGGGAGGAGGAAGGGGATGACTCCCCCCGCCCCCGCCGCAGCGCCCCTTCCCCTCGTCTGCTGGATTCACTGGGGGCAAAGTTGGGGTGACACTGGGAGCGGGTGCTGCCCGTGGGCGTCCCGGAGCGCAGCATCTGCAGGGGTGAGCCCCGGGAAGCCACCCTTGTGGGGACTGTAGGAGGCAGCCAGCCCCGCCTGCCCCCCAAGCTTACATCCTGCCTTTCCACCGAAATTATTAAGCAAGGGCTTCCCAGACTCGGGGCACCAGGGCCACACCCACACTGAGCTCGATCCAGGCTGGATGGGGACACAGAGCCTCTGCTCTGAGCCCCGGGGAGACTGCATGCCCCCCCCACGCACCCTCCGGGGCTTAGACAGTGGGCACCAGGGCCACACGGTTGCACTCACCCACATCCCCCATCGGGAGCCCCTGGGCTACCACACAGTCACGCTCTCCAGCCCCCCACCCAGCCTGACTCCCCCTGGGCCCAGGCCCTGAGCCAAGCCCTAGCCAGCTCCCTCCCCCAGCTCACTGACCCACGTTCACTTTTCCCTCCTTATTTATTCCCAGGAAATCCTTGTTTTTAACTTCTTGCACACTTGACACCCCAGGAGACTCTCTTGGCTGCTGGCCTCCCCTTTAGTCCTCCTTTCTACCACCTCTGGGACTGACTGAATCAAGGTTCTGTGCCCACACTCATGCACTCCCTGGGCTCTCCTAAGGACAAAGTCTGAGACGTTGGGTTAGATCACATCCACTCCTTTCCAGGGCAAAGGGTCCTTCCCTGGACCTTGGCTCATTCCTTCCTGTGCCTCGATTTCACCGTTAGCCCTCAAACCCTCCCAAGTTTCTGAGCTTCTGCTTAGAGTTGGAAGGAGTATGAGAGGACATCTAGTTCAGCCCCCTGAAACAGGCCAAGTTAAGTGCCCAGGGCTGGTGGGCCAGGCCCTCCCACTGCCAGTCCAGCACACATTGAGTTCTCTGACTTCTCCCCATGCCCCCTGGCCCAGCTGGGCCTCAGCCCCTTGTCCTGTGCTGGGCAGCCTCTGCTCCACTTCTCAGTGAGCATGTACCCCAGGCAGCCTCTGCCCTCACTCCCCTCTAGCCCAGTCTGTCTGTCCCCGGCAGCCCGTGTGGCCCAGCCTGCCCCCTGTCCATCCTCCAGGCCTGCCCCCAGACCTTGTGCCTCCCTCCCCTGCCCCCTTCTCTGGTTCTCAAGGGCCTGCTGCTAATCAGCTTTTGTTCTTGAAGCTGGATGGGGGGAGAGATGGGACACACCCCCAGCAGGATCACCCAGTGCCAGGCAGTGAGGGGCAGGCCCCAACTCTCGGCCTGAATGGCAGTCTGTTAGTCACCCCTCAGGCTGCAGCGGTCCCTCTGGAAAGTTGGGGTGATCATTCCAGCCCCCCCCAACATGACCAATCTTTCTGGCTCATGGTGCTAAGTCTCCCAGCAAACATCTACTTCTTAGCCATCACTGGTACCTCACTTTCCCTTTCTGTTAAAGTAAAGAAGAGCTTGGAGGAGATCTATAAGGGTGCTCCTAGGAGGCTAAGGATGACCCCCGGCTGTGCCTGGAGGGTAGGGGCAAGGGACTCACAGGATTATGGCTAGACCACTGAGCAGCCAGGGGCTGGAGCTGGGTACTGATCTCTCCATAGTGAGTTCCTAGGGTGTAGGGTAGGGAAGGCTGGGGCAGGGTTATACATGGGGCCACATGTGGCCTACAGATCCACAACTACAGGCTGCACTTCAGGATGTAGAAGGCCACACGTGGCCTTGAGGCAGCAGGATCCCTGCCCCTGGGATAGATAAACAAACTTGCTATGTGCTAAACTCTGGGGTTACAAAAAGGATCAGAATTGAGCCCCTGCTCCCAGGGAGTGCCTAGGCAGAAGCAAGATGCCCTGGAGGCCAGCAGCACTAGAATGGGGGACAGGGAGGGGCTGGAATTCTAGCTGACTGGAGATGGAGAAGCCCGAGCTCACCAGGGGGGCCCTGGAGGCCCTGGGAGCCTTGGAACTGTTGACATCACGTGCTTCCCCCCTTGTGCCAGAAGCTGCAGCAGAGGGGGGCCTGGGGGCGTGCCCCTGCCCCAGTGGGTGGGGTCTGCCCCTCCCCTCCCAGCTTTTATAGGCCAGAGATCTCCTTTCTGGCCTGCAGTAAGAGCCAGCCCGGGTAGGACTTGGGCTGCAAGATGCTGGGCATAAACAGGGAAAGGAAAATGGGTGAGAGTGGGCTCTGCACCCTGCCGGGAGAGGACAGACAGGGAGAGACATGCCCTGAGAAGGGGCAAGGGTCTTGGGGAGAGGGGGCGCTGGAGGAAGAAGACTTGGGGCCAGATGCCTGAGTCCATGCAGAGGGAGAAGTGGGAAAGGACCTAGAAACTGGATGCCTGGGCTCTTGGAGGGAGACCCAGAAACTGGGTCTCCTGGACCCTGGGTCTCTGGGGAGAGCAGGGCACCAGAAGCCTGGACCCTCACGGCATGGTGATGAGGGAGGGAGAGACAGGGAGTGACCCCTGGCTCAGGGATCCCTAGGATACCTCAGGATGGTGAAGGGAGACAGAGGTCTTGGCACAAGGGCTGGAAGGGCAGGTTGGGGACCCATGCCCATCCCCCAGCCACCATTCCTGTCTCCCTCCACAGCCTCCCGCCTGACCCATGGCATGGACCTCAGAGCCATGACACAGTCCCTGGTGGCTCTCTCAGAGGACAACGCCGCCTACTTTGCCAGCCAGGGCCCCGGAGACACGGCCCGCCGCCTGGCAGGAGCCTTTTCAGGGATACGGGAGCAGGCACTGGGGCTAGAGCCAGCCCTGGGCCAGCTGCTGGGCGTGGCCCACCTCTTTGACCTGGATGCCGAGACCCCCGCCAACGGCTACCGCAGCCTGGTGCACACAGCGCGCTGCTGCCTTGCCCACCTGCTGCACAAGGCCCGCTATGTGACCACCAGCCGCAAGAGCATCTTCTTCCGAGCAGGCCACAACCTGGCCGAGCTGGAAGCCTACCTGGCGGCCCTGACCCAGCTGCGAGCCCTGGCCTACTATGCCCAGCGCCTGCTGGCCGTCAACAGGCCAGGTGGCCTCTTCTTTGAGGGTGATGGGGGACTTAGTGCCGACTTCCTCAAAGAGTATGGCACCTTGCACAAGGGCTGCTTCTACGGCCGCTGCTTGGGCTTCCAGGTAAGGTGCCACGGGGACGGGTGGGGAGTGGGCACTGTACCCCCTCAAGGCAGAGTAGGGACTGTGGGCCCAGCATAGAGACAGCCACAGCTGGGAGGGTCCCTAGAAAGGTTCTAGAGCCCACAACTGGAAAGGAAGTGGAGGCCTGCGAGGGGCCAGCTCCCCAAGGGCACACAGGAAAGCAGAGGGCAGAACCTTGAAGTGATTTCTCACACCACCTTCTTCCACCCCCCACCGTAATCTCCAGCAGAGGGGCCAGTACCCATGACCACAATCTGACCTGCCTGGGGCGGAGTGGGGGTGGAAATGCCTGGGATCTAGGGCTCGTCCTTGTCCTCTACCAAAAAGAAGTCAGCAGATGTTTACCAAGTGCTCGCACATGTACAGGATAGTGCCCTGTTCTCATAAATACTCGGCTCTGACCTTGGGGTCCTGGGGCTTTCTTCAGAGTGCCAGCACACCCCCCCCCAGGAATCCCCTGGCAGGCCCACTGACCTCTGTCCCACTGGGCCAGGAAGCTCACAGTGAGCAGCTCAGTTGGACCCACCCCAGCCAGTACAGGGGGCCACACCCCTTGGCAATCAGAAGAAAGGCCCCTGGTGGTCCACTGGCCCTTTGCCTGCAGCCACTCGGCGTCTCCCCATCTCTCTGCCCCCAAGTCACTCCTGTGCCCTCAACTTCCGTCTCCCCCCTCCTCTTTGGCTATATGTCTCTCCATCTCTCTTGAGAGGCAGCCCTGCCCCTGTCATGCAGACCACCGGGTGAGGCAGAGCCATCAGCCTGTAGCATGTCTGGGGAGCCAAGAGACCCTGATTCAGATCTGACTCTGTCCCACATCAGCCCCGGAGGCTCTCCCTAGCTTTTGTATTCAGAGTTGGTGCAGACCTACACTGGTAGCAGGAGTTCCCTCCTGCAGGAGTCCCTATGGCAGGGCTAGGTGCCAGATCTGGACCTTAGAACCCATCGAATCTAGCCCCTCTCCTTTTATAGGCAAGTAAACTGAGGCCCTGCCCATGCTCCTCCCCTTCCTTCTCCCAGGACTCTTCATCTTTGTCTCCTCGGCTCCCTATCTCATCATCTCTCACTTCCCTGTGTCTTTCCATCACCCCCATCTCAGCTTCCCAGAGCTGGAATTTCAGCGTTGGCAGGGACGGTGGCCACCTGGCCTGATCTGGCCCTCACCAAGGGTCCGTCCCTGCCCCCACACTCACCGCTGACATCCGGCTTCCCTTGGGCCTCCCTGCGGCTTCCTCTTCTTGTCCCCAGCTCTGTCCCCATGGCCATGGTCTCTGAGTGGGTCACGTCCACAGCCACCCGTGTAGCTTCTCCTGCAGGCTTGGGGGCTGCGTCTTCTAGTTGCAGATGTGCTTCCTGGCCCCAGGAGATTGGCATTCAGTCAGGAGACAACATGTTCCCAGATGGCAAAACAAACTATGTGAAACAAGTACTAGGGAGTTTGGAGCAGGGGACTGGAGGGTCAGGGGCCCAGGCAGGGCTGCCTGGAGGAAGAGGGCCTGGTGCTTGAGCCTGCAGGGAAGTGGAGGATTTCAAGAGGCAGGGGGAAAGCTTTGCAGGTGAGGAGGGCTGTGAACACTTGAGCAAGGAGCAGGCCTACCGGACACTGGTGGGATTGAAGCCACCCCCAAGCAGACTCTGGCACAGGGAGGCAGGTCAGAGGTGCCCAAGCAACACACATGCTCCCTGCAGGCTGATGGGATCCCTAATTACCCACCAGAGCCTGCCCATGGCATGAAGACCAGGGAGACCAAGCAAGGTCTAGGCATCCCAGGCAACCCGAAAGAAGGGCGGTCTCCAGGAGCCAGTGAGGGCTTGTCACACCTGCACTTGGTACCCACTTTGGGCCACCAGGAAATGAGCAGAAGCCAGAAACTGAACAGAGAGGAAGGCCTGGTCCCTGGATAGCCCTAATGATGGACAACGAGGTGGCTCAGTGGGTCGCAAGCCAATCCTGGAGTCAGGAGGACCCTCCTGATGGATCAGTTCAGATACGGCCTCAGATACTTTGTAGCTGGATGACCCTGGTTGTCACTTCACCTTGTTTGCCTCAGTTTCCTTACCTGTAAAATGATCCAGAGAAGGAAATGGCAAGTCACTCCAGTATCTGAACCTAGCCCTGCCAACAGCCACCTGCCCCCGACTTCCCCAGCATCCCCCACTCTCTCCAGCATGAGCACCACTTCTGGATCCCTGGCTCTCCCCACCCTCCAGAGCTCACAGGCTCATGAGTCCTCTGTCACCCAAGAGCCAGAAAGAAAAGAAGTGACCCAGGGGCTTCCTGGGGACTGGGCCAGAGTTCCCAGCATGGACCCCGTCACTTCGTGGGGGTTCTGGCCAGTCAAAGAGGGCCTTCTTTGGTCTTGTCATAACAGTAAGAGGAGTAGCCGACATTTGTATAGCGTCACCTGTGTGCCAGGCACCAGGCTAGCTGCTTTCTACAAACAGGATCTCATTTGCTGCTCACAACAACCCTGGGAGGCAGGTGCATCCTTTTCCATATGAAGAAACTGAGGCAAGCAGGATGAAGTGACTTGCCCAGGGTCACACAACTAGGAGGTGTCTGAGGGCAGACTTGACCTCAGGGCTTCCTGGCTCCTGGCCCTCACTCTATCCAGCGTGTGCATAAAGGGGAATTCATCAGGCAGGCCATGGCGCAGTGCCTGCCCCTAAGGATGGTTCTCATGGGCCAGTCCGCTGTCACACCAGCTTCAGGCAAGCCTGGGGAGCAGCCCTGAGTCAACAGACCTCAGAGGACACAAGGCCGGGATGCCCCAAAGCTAGGTGACCTTTGGTCACACTCAGGATCTGAATTTGAGTCTTCCTCCCCTCTGTCAGGGTGTCCTGGGGCTAGCTCCCTCCTGTCATCCTCAACCCCCCACAACACCACCAGACCTTGCTGTCTCTTCCTGTTCTCATCATACAGCCCCACCCTGGGAGAAGGTCTCTTTCCTTCCCTCTTTCTCAGCAGCCTCCTGGCTCAGTCATTTTCTACACCACTCCCACCATCACTCCTCTCCTCCATAAATTCTGTGGCTCCTGATTCCCCCCAGGACCAAATAGGAGCTCCTCTGTTTGGCATGGAAAGCCTCCCTGGCATGGCCATGGCTCCCCATTGTGGGCCCGCCTCTGCTTCCTCCTGGTTCCCAGATAAAGAGTCGTGTTTGCTGATTGAGCCCAGTGGTTCCTGGGCTCTGCATTCTCCCACCCCCCCAACCAAGGTGACTTCACATCTGGTTTGTATAAAGGGAAGCACCTTGAGGACTGGGAGAGCCTGGGACACTTAATAGGCTCACCATTTCTAGGGGGCTGGATCTCAGCTGTGTCTCCTCTGGGCCACGCTGCCTTGTCCTTTGCCTCACTGCACACCCTCCCACCCCCCATCAGCCTGTCTCTGCGCCTCCCCCTGGACTGTTGGTGACTCCCTTTATCTCCCTCCCCCCAGTTCACTCCAGCCATCCGGCCTTTCCTGCAGACCATCTCCATCGGCCTGGTCTCCTTTGGGGAGCATTACAAACGCAACGAGTCGGGGATTGGTGAGTGCCCCTCCCCTACTCCCCAGGCTCCCCCTCATCTCCCTGCCTCTCACTACTCTCTCCCCTCTTGTCCCCTCCCCTTCCCCCCAACCTAAGCTGCAGAGAGGAGCAGTCCCTACCCAGGGTAAGTCATGGGCAGTGGAGGGCAGGGGCCTAAGCCCCCGGGCCCACCTTGAGCACCCCACCCTCTGCCTTACCCAGGTGTGGCTGCCAGCTCCCTCTTCACCGGCGGCCGCTTTGCTATTGACCCAGAGCTTCGAGGGGCTGAGTTCGAACGGATCACTCAGAATTTGGATGTGCATTTTTGGAAGGCCTTCTGGAACATAACAGAGATCGAGGTCCTATCAGTGAGTACAGCAGGGTGGTGAAAGAATTCAGAATTCAGCAGGAGGAGGAAGGAGAACACTTCTCCCCGACCAACTCTGTGGGCAGAGACATTTATCCCTTCTCAGCCTCTATTTCCCCATCTGTAATATGAAAACATGAGAGGCTTGAATTGCATGACTTTTAAGGTCTCAGTTCTCAGGCCTCTCCCGGTCCTGTTTTCCCCTATTCTAAGGTCCTTCTCACCTCTGACATTCCTTGTTCTAGGGGCCCTCCCAACTCTCACGTTCTACAACCCCCTGGGTCTAGAACTTTCCTCTCCATTATATCCTTTGATCTCTGAATACCTTTCCAAGAGGGTTTTTTTGTCCAGACCATCAGTGTTGAGAAGCCTCCCCGTGGCAGCTCCACCTACATTAGGATGTACCTCGGAGTGTCCTGAGGTTATTTGTTGCCTCAAAGCCTTAGGCCTCCCCTCCCCCAGCTCCATGTCCCTCTGTCCATCCCTTGGGTGGGTGGGGTTATTCCTCTCTTATTGAGGAGGAAACAACATTGAGAGAATCAAAGGGGCTTTGACAGTGATTTAGAGAGCGAAGGTTCCAACCCAGGTCTTCGTAGTGCTGGCCTACGCCTCATTCTGTGAGATGTTCAGAGAGGCCTCAGAAGGTGTGACTTAAGGGGGGCAGGGGCTGGGGGGCACATGCTAGACCCTCGAGGCCAGCTCTGACTCAACCATCCCTCCCCACCTGCCCTCCCCCTTCTCTCTGGCAGTCTCTGGCCAACATGGTATCAGCCACAGTTCGGGTGTGCCGGGCCCTCAGCTTGCCCCCTCAAGCCTTCGAGATCCCCCTGGCCAACAATCCCCAGGTCAACGTCACCATCTCGCCTCCGGTGGCACACACGGGCCCGGGCCCTGTGCTGGTTCGACTCATCTCATACGACCTTCGCGAGGGCCAGGTGCGGGGCAGGGCACCTTCCTGTCCTGCCCCCTTTATCCCTACCCAGCCCCCCTCATCCCTAGCCAGCCTTGGTCTCCCATCTCATCCCTCTACCTCCTGCTCCTTCCTCATTATCCCCCTTTCCCAAGGATCCTTTTCCATCCCCAGGACCCATCCCCTTCCCATCGGTCTCCTTTTGGCCTCTTCCCAGCAAACCCTGGATTTCCATGTTCCTCACCTCCTTAATGGGCAGATCTTCTGTCTCCCCTCCCTCCCAGTGATGGGGAGCAGGAACACACATCTTCTTTTTGTCTGCCCTCCCTCAAGGACAGCGAGGAACTGAACATCCTGGCCCGGTGCGAGGGCCCTCGGAGCCTGGAGCTGCGGCCTCGCAGCCACCACGCCCCGCGTTCCAAGTCCCTGGTCATTCACATTCACGGCGGCGGCTTCGTGGCACAGACCTCCAAGTCCCACGAGCCTTACCTCAAGAGCTGGGCGCAGGAGCTGGGGGTCCCCATCCTCTCCATTGACTACTCCCTGGCTCCCGAGGCTCCCTTCCCCCGGGCCCTGGAGGAGTGCTTCTTCGCTTACTGTTGGGCCCTCAAAAACTGCCGCCTCCTGGGTGAGCCTTCCCCAACCCCAGGGAGCCCCTGCCCAGCCACCCTCCCCCCACTAGTCCCCCTCATGACCCAGCCACTCACCTCCCCACTTGCTCTCATCAGCTCCAGCTTTTCTGACCTCTGATCTTAGCCATTTGCTTCTCTCCCCCCTCACCATGGAACATTGTTGGGGTTCCAGCAGCTGAATCCTCACTTCCAAGTATGATAGTGTGAATAGGGCCTTGCTCATGAGGGCAGGAAGACCCCTCCTCAGGCACTCATGACCCATAGGCATGACCCTGGGCAAGGGTCCCCCTCTCTAAAATGAGAGGGCTGGGCCCAATGGCCCCTGGAGTCCCCTCAATCCTGAATCTAGGAATGTCTTACCTCAGCCTCCCTGCCTCCTCGCCTGCACAGCACCCCACTTTCCAAATCTGTGTCCCTGCCTAGCACTTCCCCAACCTCCGACCTCCATCCTTCCAAGTTCTTTGGTAACTTCTTGAGCCACAAGCCTTCTTCTTGAATTCTTAGCCTGCCCTGAATTCCCCAGACTTCCCAAACTCTGACACCCCTCAGAATTTAGCCTCTGAGCCCTGGCCACCAACACCAGGGTCTCCTGGGTGCAGAAATTCAAACTGTTAGTTTGGGAAGAAACCCTGGCTGCTGCTAGCCCTGGCTGAGTGGGGAAGGGACAGGTCAGGTACCTGGGACACTTATAAGGTGGAAGGAGCTCAAGAGGAGGACATCAGATCAAATCCCCACATTTTACAGAGAAAGAAACTGAGGTTCAGGGAGGACCTTTCCTGGGCCATTTGGCCAACAAGTTAGTGACAAGGCTGAATGTGAGTCCAGGTTTCCCGGCTACTCTGGGATGTGCTGACCCCTTGGCCTCTCGTCCCCCTTGTCCCAACAGCTGAGTCCCAGCTCTCCTCTCTCAGGCCCAGCTCCCTGGACAGGGCAGTGACCCCTCCTTTCTTGCCTCCACCCAGGCTCAACAGGGGAGCGGGTGTGCCTGGCTGGGGACAGCGCTGGCGGCAACCTCTGCTTCACTGTATCCCTGCGGGCAGCAGCCTACGGCGTGAGGATTCCTGATGGCATCATGGCTGCCTACCCAGCCACGATGCTGCAGGCCTCAGCCTCGCCTTCACGCCTCATGAGCCTCATGGACCCCCTGCTCCCCCTCAGCGTCCTCTCCAAGTGCCTCAGTGCCTACGCTGGTGAGGCTGGGGTCCAGGTGCCAGGGGCACCAGAAGGGCGGGAGCTGGTGGCCAAGACCCCCAAGGAGTGCACAGGTGTGGGAAGCTAGAGGCTGAGACTGCCGGGGACTGAGGATGGGGCCACCTGGAGGGGAAGGAGGAGATGCTAAGGGGTCCCTTCTCCTTCCTCTCTACCAATCACAGGCGTAGAGCCTGAGATCCAGGAAGACCAAGAGCAGCAGGCCTTGGGTGTGATGGGGCTGGTGAAGAGGGACACGGCCCTGCTGCTGCGTGACCTGCGGCTGGGGGCCTCCTCCTGGCTCAACACCTTCCTGGAGCTCGGAGGCCGGCGACCTGTTGACCGCTCCCCGCCAACGACAGGTGAGGCCATGGCTGGACTGGGGAGGGGGGCACCATTCAGTTTTGCGGGTGTTTGTCCTTATCCTCCCATGTGCCAAGCAAGGGGCTTGCCTGGGGGTGGGGGGCACCATGGACAAAAGGGAACAGCCTCCAATACCCCCACAGCCTCCTACTGGGGGGGGGGGGTAGAACTGGAGAAAGCCTCAGGGTTCTTTGAGGCCTCAGGAACACAGCGCCCCCTCCTGGCCTTTACTTTGCCCCCATTTCATGAGTAGGTTGGCCTCCTACCCTGCGAGGATATTTCTGGTCTGGGGTGCCACTGCTTCCGACATTTTGTGATTCTTAGACCTGGGCTGGGCCCCTCCCAGCAAGAATATGAGGGGGGAGTACAGACCAGCCTGGGAAATGGGATTGGGGGACACAGCCCCCAGGGAGATGCTATGTCCTGCCCTGTGGACATGGAGTAAGATTTGTTTTTGGCTCCAGATGACAAGAAGAGAGGAGTGGGGTGGAGCGGGACAGATAGGTTTGATGTGAGGAAAAAGCCCAGCAGCTGGCCCCAAGTGTGGGGGTGGGAAGGGGGTGGCACTTGAGGGTAAGTCCTTTCCCAGTGAATCTTAGATCATGGGGTTCCCCATGGCCTGGGAAGAGTCACCTGGAGATGGCTCCTCCCACAAGATGGTGACAGGAAACCCTGGCGTCAGGGCAAGGGGGTGATGCCCAAAGTTCCTGTTTCTAATATTTCACGGTTTTTGGGTGAAGAGAGCAAGGTTCATATGGAGGTTAAGTGAAGGGCACAGGCACTTAGAATGAGAAAGTCATCAGAGTCTGAATCTGAACTCAGGTCTCCCGAGCCAGCTAGGGTGGAGTGGAGATAGGGACCTAGCAGCCTGGGAAGGTGGGAGAGACAAGAGGAGAAGGGGACTCAGATTGGTGGCGGGGAGAGAATGAGCAGATCGGGTGGGACACAGGGGCTGGTCCTAGTGCTCAGAGAGTCCAGAACTGCCCACAGGTCACCCACTCCCACCACCTCCTTTGGAGGTGAGGCCCAGGGTGGGGAGGGGCCAAACTGGGGCCTGCTCAAGGCCTGTGCCCTGGAGCAGGGAACTGGACATCCCAGCGGGACCTGGGGCCCGAGGTCAGGGGAGAATGCAGGGCAGGAGAGCTCACTACCTCCCTCTCCTTCCAGATACCATGCGCCGGAGCGTGTCTGAGGCTGCCCTGCAGGAGTCCTCCAGCCTCCCCAAGGACTCCCCTAAAAGTTTGACCTTACAAGACCTGAGCCTGGTGGGGGGCTCCACCCCCCCGGTCCTCTCCTCATCAGAAGAGACCCTGTCCTCAGCCCCTCAGGATGTGAACTTTTTCTTGCCCCCATCGGGGACAGAGGACGAAGTCCTGGAAGAGCAAGAGGAGAGCCAGGAGAATGTCGACCACCTGGGCTCCACCTTCCCTGACGGCTTCCAGCCCCGTCGCTCCAGCCAAGGCAGGGCCAACCTGTCCCTCCAGACATCCCCCATCGTCAAGAATCCCTTCATGTCCCCACTGCTGGCCCATGACTCCATGCTCCAGTCTCTGCCCCCTGTGCACATCGTGGTGAGCTGATGGGGTGGGGGGCAAGGTCCAGAGCGAAAGGGGCCTTAGATAGGGGGAGGGGATAGGGGAGGAGTTGAGGGGCTGAGGTCTAGCTTGGAGAATCATTTATGGGGAAGTAAAAGAGCCAGAGAGGGAATGGGGCAGAGCCCCTCCTAACCACCGACTCTCTCTCCCTTCCTTCCTCCCTCTCTCCATATCTGTCTGTCTGTCTGTCTCTATCTCCCTCTCTTTCATGGACAACCCTCTGGCTGTTGATCCTGGCCCTGGTCTGGCCTGTCCATCCTCATGCACCCCATGGCCCTGTGTGTGCTCACATCAGGCCTGTGCCCTGGATCCCATGCTGGATGACTCGGTGATGTTCGCCCGCCGCCTTCGGGGCCTTGGGCGTCCTGTTACCCTGCGGGTGGTGGACGACCTGCCCCATGGCTTCCTGAGCTTAGCATCCCTGTGCCGTGAGACTCGCCAGGCCACTGCCCTGTGCGTGGAACGCATCCGCCTCATCCTCACACCAGGGACAGAGATACAGACACCCCCGACGTCCACCAAGCCTCGGTGCTCTGAATGTTCCCGGAACAAACATTCCCCTCAGACCCCCACCTCAGCCACCAGCACAACCCCTGGCCTGCGGAGCCCAGGCCTGGCTCAGGCCCAACCCTCCCGCCACTCGGGCCTTGGCCCTGCCCGCTCCTGACTAAAGGCCTTGCGCTCTCTCTTGGTCGATTTTGTTTTGCACTATAGACTCGTGGTGATCGAGTGGGGTGGGGGACCCCTCTACCCCTTCTCCACCTCGCACTCCTCCCCTCTGTGGGGCTAACACTCCCCTGGGGAACCCCCCTGGGCCAGCACCCTGTGAAACCCTGGTTGAGTCAAAGGCAAAATGTTAGCACCAGAAGGTGCTTTGAGATCCAACATCACCATTTTGCATAGGTGGGAAACCCTCCACAATAGAAGGGACAATGAATTCTGGCCACCCATGTGGCCTGACACAAGTCCCTTCCCTGCTGGGCCTCACTTTCCCCCTTAGTAAAATGAGAGTTGGGTCAGATGACCTCTGGGAGCCCTCCCAGCTCTGAGTCCTACTGAAGAGGTAAGTCTGGGGCCAGAAGTCCCCATATCTGGTGCCTCCTTGTCCCAGAACTGTGCAACCCCATTCTGGGCATCATGAAGTTCAGGATTCTAGGGCCAGCTCTGCCCCAGCCTTACCAGGGGACCTTGGGCTGGCCCTGGAATCGCAGATTGTGAGAGCCCCTTTTACAGATGAGTAAAGTGGGGCCTGGCTGAGGCGTTGGCCACCTGCATCCCCTCTGGGCCTCTGTTTCCCCGAGTGCCTTAGGCCCATTGGGAAGGGTGGGAGGGAGGGAGCTCTGATTTCCTGTGCCCCTCAATGCTTTCCCATTCACTGTTTGCTCTCAGTGGGGGCAGCCCCCAAGCTGCTCTCCCCCAGCCCTAGCCACTGCCTTCTGCTGCTGCTGCTGCTGCTCTGCTCCCTTTTTTAAAATAAATGTGTTGAATTCACCCCAGCGGCTCTCAGTGACTGGACCCAGGGAGAGAGGGTTCCCCAGGGAGGCTCAGTAACCAGGCTTTCCACCAGGGGGTGCTAATGCCTGAGATAGCTGGCTGCCGGTGTGGGGCTCTGAGCGGGGGCAGAGGCTGGGACCAGAAGCCTGCCCTCCTGGGTCCTGCAGACATGCCCAAGCTGGAGGGCACAGGAATCAGGCCCCAGGCTTTATGAAGTTGTTTATAGGGCGGGGGCAGCTGGCGCCAAACCACAGGAAAGCCTCAGGGGAGGAACTGGGTCCATGTGTGTCCAGAGTAGAGAAGGGGAGACAACAGCTTGAGTGGCTAGAGCCACCCCCAGGAGCCAAACTGCCACCAGAAAGCAGCCCCTACCATAAGGGATCCAGGGACAAGAGCTGAGGGGAAACTGAGGAAGGCACCCAGGGCTGGTGCCGGCCTAGAGGAGAGGGCAGAGAGGGACCCCCAATGTACAGCAGTAGGGCCCAGGTGAGCCTGAGAGGGGCCGGGCCCACAGTTGGGAGCAGACTAGCCCTCCTTGGGGCAGATAAAGCACTAAGGGTGACCGGTCTCACCTCATTCCTCAACTGGCTGCCCTGGGTGCGGCGCTCAGCATAGATCCACCACCGTCACCACCACCAGTGGGAGCTAGGGGATTAGGACGTGTATGTCACTGAGGGACAGGTCCTGGGACCCGGACAATATGAGCCTGCCTCCAGTTAATCTAGGAGCCAGAGGGCAGGTGTTCGCCCTGCTGAAGCTGAAAATAGTCATTTGGGCCTGTGGGGGTGTAAATGGGGGGAAGGAAATAGGTCATTAACCCATGAGGAGTCGATAAGGGAGTGAGTCACAGGGGTGATGGGACCTTGGGAGTGAATCTTCCCTACCTCACCTGCCCTGGTCCCAGCTTGAGGTCTGACTGGACGGGTTGTGAGGGGGGAAAGAGGGGCCTCCCTATCCCTTCCTGTAGCTGTCTCAGCCTCCATCTCTATGTTGTCATAGAATTCGAGGTCACCTAGTTCAGCTCTCCCATTTTACAGGTGGGAAATTAAGGTCACGAGAGGGAGGTACTTGCCTGAGATCACACATCACATCATGGGGCAGATGCAGGTGGTCTGAATGCCAACCCTGGGCCCTTTCCCATCATACCTTGGGATCTCTCTCTCCCTCTCTGGGCCTGAGACAGAGATTGTAATTCTGTGTATTCATCTCCATGTGTGTGCAATTGTGTTTTGGGGGTAGGGGAGAGGAGGGAAGAGATCATGTCTGAGTTGAGGGAGGGCTGAGTCTGAAGTCAGAAGACCCAGTGCAGCATCCACTTGCTAGCTGTGGGACCTTGAGGTCCCCTGTCTGTAAAGGAAGGTGTTGGGATTAGATAGTGCCTGAGGAGCTGGCCCTTCCACCTGCCAAATCATATGATCCGTGTGTGTGAAAGAGACACACACACACACACACACCATTCGCTCTTCCCTACAGGTGTCCTCCCTTTCAACTCCATCTTCAGTTCTCTGGTCGCCTCCCTCTTTCACAGCTCCACCCATCCAGTCATCCCCATTAGGGAGAAACTGAGGCTAGAATGGAACGACTGCCAGGGCCACCTGGAGGGCAAGGGAGGAGTCCTTCAGGATTGACTTTCTGGCCCCTACACACACACACACACACACACACACACACACACACACACACACAGATCCCCTCTGGCCCCTACACACATGCACACACACGCACACACACGCACACACACACACACACACACACACACACACACACCAGTATGAACAGAGGCTGTCCCACACAGCCAAAATGTTCTATTTCCTTCTCACTTCCACCTCTCATAACTTGTGCCTTTCTTCAAGACTCAGTTCAGGTACCATCTTCTGCAAGAAGCTTTCCCTAACTAGCCCCTCCCCACAAGTTATCAGTGCTGTGTACCTTCTATTCCTCAGTCCAGCTCCCCACCAAGAGAAGATTAGCTTCCTGAGGGCAGGGAGATGCTTGTTTTTGTTTTATTTGTTTGTATGGCTCCTTAACCTAGTGGATAGAGCTCCTGCCCTGGCTAAAGCTAGTGGATAGAGCATCCTTCAGGAGGACCTGAGTTCAAATCCAGCTTCAGATGTTTTTTTACGAACTATGTATCCCTGGGCAAGTCATTTCACCCTGTTTGCCTCAGTTTCCTCATCTGTAAAATGAGCTGGAGAAGAAAATGGCATCCACTCTAATATCTTTGCCAAGAAAATCCCAAATGGGGTCAGGAGTCGGGCATGACTGAAATGACTTGGCAAGAACGTCAGCACAGAACATGTCACACTTAACAAATGCTTATTTTATCAAATTAAAAGGGTCTTTAAGAGGTCTTGAGGTAAGTAGTAAAGTCTGAATTCAACTTCAGGTCCTTTGACTTCATGCTCAGAGTTGTACCACCCTGCCCCTTTCACCCCAGAGACAGAGAAACCAACATACGCAGAGATCAGAAACCCCTGTCCAGAGACACACGAGGGTCAACGTTGGGAATGCCAGCCCCGAAGGCACAATGAAGTGTACCAAACAGCCCCGTCCCCCTGACACCCTCCCCTGAGGCATGCTCACAGCCTCATGGACTGTCAGAGCTAGAAAGGACCTGGGACACCGTCTAGTGCAACCTCTAAGACCCAAGGGAAGTGACTGGTTCAAGGGCACTCAGTAATATGTTGTTGAGCCAGGATCTGAGATGGTGGATTCGCAAAGCAAAGCTCTTTCTACTACTACATGACATACACAAGCCGCTGGTCCTCACGGGAGATGTTCCCACAGCTCAAGGACATCACCTTTGATGGGCTCTTAATAATCAATTCATGGACAAGCAATTATCCAGCGCCTACTGTGTGCCAGTCACAGGAGAGGCAGAGACAGGAGAAGCCCTCAGGCACTTCCGTTCTCTAAGGAGAGACCTCCACAAAGCAGAATAGAAGGGAGACCTTTCCCCATACTCACACTGTGGGTCACACATGCTTGCACTCATACTGATACAAAGACACACAATGACACACACAGACGACACACACAGATCCCACACCCAAACACAGTCGGCCTCACAGGACCAGCTTGAGTAGGCACACCCAGGTGCCTCCCATTCCCTGTCCTGGGTGGAGCCAGGAAGAAGCAGCCGGTTTGGGAAGGGGGTACTGAGCCACCCCACCTATCCCCTGTCCTGTCTGCTTGGCTCGACCGGTTTCCCAAGGAGAGCCAGCCTGAAGTAACCTCCATTGGGTAACTCCAGATATCCAGCCTCCCATCCCCAGCCCAATCAGGGACCCAGGGAGTCTAGGGCCCTAGCCTCTGGCCTCTACTGATTGCCCTCTAGGTCTTAGAAGAATGTGGTTTGGGGTCACTGAGGGAAAAGGGCTGGGAGGGGGCATCAGATGCCTGAGCCCCAACCCCACCTAGCCCTCAGTTTTCATACCTTCTTGCCCCTGGCCACCTCACCACTTGGTCAGTCTCAGTTTCCTCACCTAGTCTGAGCCAGTTGTGGCTAATTGGTGCCGCCAGGGTGAAGGGTAGAGGTGGGGGAAGATGTGAATACACCAGGCTTCTGTTAGCTCATTCCCTTTGCTTTCCCCATCCAGGCTGCCCAGAAGATGAAGTCAGCAAGGCAGGGCTGGGGCTTGGAGGGCATTAGGAAGTGAGGGAGCAAAGACCCCTAATTCAGAGTCCAGACACACAGTGAGGCTGAGAATAGGGGGCAGAGAGCAGAACTATGTAATGAAGAGGCTTCCCCTCCTTGGACCTGCCTCCCTTTCTGTACAATGAGGAAGCTGAATTAAATTTTCTGTTCCTAAGAGACAGAGATTCAGAGAGATTTAGACTAAGATTTAAGAGACAAATACAGGAATGAAGCAAGTATTTATTAAGCACCTACTGTATGCCAAGCACTTTGCTAAGCCATTTACAATTATCTCATTTGGTGCTCACAACAACCCTGGAAGTAAATGGGAGGCTAAAAGTTATGAAAAGATCTGGAGATCAGGATGCTGGGTCCCTGAAGGGGTGGGGACGGAGGCCCTGGATGCCTGGGTCTCTGGGAAGTGGCTGCCCCACCTAGGCCAGCAACATCACCCCATCCCTACCCAACCCTGCCCTGCCAAGTGACAGCACCTTCTCCCTGATGGGTGACTCCCCACTTTTCCGGTGGCTCCAGCATTTCTGGGGGTGACACCCACCCTAGGGACCTCACCCAGTCCTTGATGCTGCTTCCCTTACTGAGTCACACCCCCCCCAAGTCCTGCAGAGCTTGTTAGGGTCAGTGGCTAATCCTCAAGGAGGGTCCATGAAAGCACCTAGGTTTCTGTACCCTCAATCTTTCCACCAGAAAGAGTGCTCCTTGGTGTCTGCTCCCTCAGCTACCAAGCTTCTGGGTTTGGTTCTGAGGGGTTGAAGGACATATCACCCCCACAGACTACAGGGAGAGGTCTCCATAACAGCAGATCCCCTCTGGCCTCACGCTGTTCCCCACTCCTCAACTGGACTTGCTATCGTGGATAGGATCAGGAGAGCAGGAAGAGTGAAGGGAAGCAGGAGGCAGTTTAGGGGCTCCCTAATGCCCCCACACACACACACACCTACACAACCCTGCTCTCTCTCCCTGCCTCCCTCTTACTGACTATAGTCAGAGAAATTCAGAGGCAGCCTCAACTCCAGTGCAGCAGTGGATAGAGCTCTGGGCCTGAATCAAGAAGACAAGGCCATATGCAAGCTCAGACGTGTACAAGTTGTGTGACCCTGGGCATATCATTTAACCACTGTCTGCCTCGGTTTCCTCAATTGTCAAATAAGAATAATAATACCATCTACCTTCCAGAATTGTGGAAGATCAAATGAGATGTTTGTAAAAGTGCTTAGCACAGTGCCTGGTTTAATAAATACTTATTCCATCCATTCCTTTATCAGTTCTGTTTCTCCTTACCCCTCCTGTACCTCTTCTTTTTTTCCTTCTCCTCCTTCTCCTCTTTCTTCTTGTCCTCCTTTTTCTTCTTCTCCTCCTTTTCTTTCTCTTACTTCTTCTCCTCCTCTTTCTTCTCCTCCTCCTCTTTCTTCTTCTCCTTCTTATTTTTCTTGCTCCTCCTCCTTTTTCTCTCTCTTTTTACATACTTTTCCTTTCTTTTTTCTCTGTCTCTGTTTCTCTCTTTCTGTCTGTCTGTCTGTCTCTCCCTTTTCTCTCTCTCCTCTGTATCTGCCTTCATCTCAGTCTCTGCACATTTCATTGCATCTTAAGGCCATAAGATACTGCTCTAGAGGGACCTGGGGGATCACTGTGTTCAATCCCCTCATTTTCATATGGAGAAATTGAGGACCAAGGAGAGAAAGGGCCATGCTGTCAATCACACAGGGAGTAAATTTCGGGTTCAGTTTCAAGCCTGTCTTCACTCTTTCCTTGCATTTGTCCTTGTTTATCTCTTGAGAGTCAATGGGAAGAGTACTGAACCTCAGAAGACCAGGTATTCAAGTCCCTGGGCAGCTATTTATGAGTTCTAAAAACCTCCATTGGCCTCATTTAGAAAATGGGGCTTGTATTATATCCACCATGTACTTTGCTGGGTTGTGGTAGGGGAAACGCTTTGTACACCTTAAAAAGACTGTAAAATACAGAAGCTATTGCTTCTCTGTGTCTCTGATCCTCTCTACCTCTATCTCCCCGTCTCCTCATCTCTGTCCCAATGTACCTGGTCTCCCCACTTCTCCTTGCATCTGTTTTGGCTTGCTTCCAATGCCAGGTCTCTGTCCCTCATCTCAGTGATCCCCATATCTGTCCTGGGGCTCCCCCAGATGAGCTGGTCAGCAGGGATTTCCTAGAGGGGATGGGGGAGGGGACTCCCCATCTAAGCCTGGCTCCCAGTGTTTCCTCCACCTTGTGTCACCGTACTGCCCCGCCCCTGCTGCCCAGCTGCCCCATATAAGACCAGCTCGGGATGAGAACGCACAACCAGAGAGAGCGAGGCACGAAGTGACGAGGCCGGAGCCAACTTCAGCGCTACCCAGCCCAACAGCCAGAGCGCCCCTGCCCACTGCTCCCCAGGTAGGAAGGCGTCCTACCCCCCTCCCCCCCCAGCCCGGACAGCCCCCCACCGGCGTCTGCTGGA
Source organism: Notamacropus eugenii (assembly GCF_028372415.1). Classification (NCBI taxonomy): domain Eukaryota; kingdom Metazoa; phylum Chordata; class Mammalia; order Diprotodontia; family Macropodidae; genus Notamacropus; species Notamacropus eugenii. Next base: position 26,151,421 of record NC_092876.1, on the reverse strand, counting down.
GCGGTCTCTTCTTCGGTATTTCTTTAGACGCTTTCTCAGGGTCTCTCGCTTACCCCTGGCTGTCTTATCATTCTGGGGTTCTGCCCCCAGCTTTCTTCTCTCCTTGGCTGTCTCTACACAGATCTCTCAGGCTCCTCCTTGACTTTTCTATCGTCTCTTTTCCTGAATTTCTCGTAGCATCTCTGTCTCATTTACATTCCAACTCTATCTCTCCTATATTTCTAGGTGACTATCTCTCCCTTATCTTTGGGTATCTCTGTTTCTCTTTTCTCTCTCAGTGGGTGTTTCTGCTACTCTGCCTCGATGTCTTTGCGGGGGCCACAGGGCCCTTGGGTGTGGTAAAGTTCTCGGTCTCTGGCTATATCTGAGTCTCGGAAGGTTGGACTCCACTTGAGGATATCTGCAGCTTTCTCCATTCTGCAGCTTATGAGCAACTTTGCCTCTTGGTTAGGCTGTGTTTCGGTCAGATTTCTCGGCCTCTGATTGCATTGGGACTTTTTTTCCCGATTTTTTATTGCTGAGTGTTCACAGGAATCGCACTGACCATTTGTGGGTGCCTCAGTCCCTCCTTATCTATCTCCCCTCAATGACACCTCAATCCTGAGGCGTGGGGTTGGGGGTTGGAGATCCTCAGAATCCTAATGGATGAATTTTGGTACCAAGAGCTTCACTGAAGGAAGCGGGAAAGGCTGAGGGGGGCTCTGACCCGGCCTCTTTCTCCCTCCCCAGCTCCCCCTTCGCCTGCCTCAGTCCCTCCCCTTACTCCAGTGCTCTTGCCCCCACCCCACCCCCCACCCCACCTAGTCTGTAGGTGTCCCCGGAGCCAGCTACTCAGCACCTCCTCTCCACCTCGGTCCGCACCATCTCTGCAAGGATGCAGTTCGAGATGCATGACAACGTGAAGGGCAAAGGTGCGCTCGACTGAGAGACCCCTACCCTGCCTGCTTCCCCTCCCCTACTTCTCCTCGGGGTCGTTCGGACACCGCCAAGAAGCTGCCCAGGCCCCCAGAAGTGCAGAAACACCCCACCCCCAGATGTGGAGGACCACCTGCTCCTTCCCTCCTCCCAGATGTGGCCCTCAGCCCAGATGCGCAAGACGCCCCTTGACCCCAGAAGTGCAAGAGGAGGCCCCCATTTCCCTGAGCTCTCATCCTGTCTACTGGGAGGGAGCGTTCCCCTGGAACACGCCTGCAGGGAATGGCATCAGACACCCTTCCCCAAGATGTGCAAGAGGCACCGGATATCCAGATGTGCAGGAGGACCCACGCTCCCCAGCTACAGAAAGGCAGAGCCTGGGAGGGGGAGGGAAACCCCCAATGGGTCAAAGAAACCCCAGGTCCCACCCAGATGTGACTCCAAAGGCAGATGAGGAGCCCCCTCCCAGATGAGGGCGGTGGCTGCTGTGAAATTCCTGAGAGACCTTCCCCCTTCTTTCCCCCTCCACCTTCTCGAGCTGCCCCGATGTGCCAGGCAGGGAGAGGGTTAGGGAGAGGAGAAAAGAAGTGCAGACACCTGAAGCACCCTTATTTAACCTTTTCTCTTTCCTTGATCTCCCCAGCTATGTCTTACCCCGTGACTAGTCAACCCCAAAGCCAGAGCACCTGCTACCAGACCCAGCAAAGTGACTGGCACACAGAACTCACGGACTGCTGCAATGATATGCCCGTGTGTGAGTGTGCCCCGACCTGCCCCAGCATCCGTCCTCTGTCTACAGGCTCTGTCACCTAGAACTCAGAGCCAGGAGGGCCCCTAGACCAGGGAGTGTCCACGCTGGGAAGGATCTCAGAACGGAGAACGCTGTTAGAACTGAGAACTTTACAACTTAGAATATCAAAGATGGGTGTGATCTTCGAACCTAGACCACAGAATTTCAGAACTAGAAAGAGCCCTAGAACAGAATGTCAGATAGAAATGATCAGATCTAACCCCATCCAGAGGAGGGGGGTAGGAGAGAGACACAGATACAGAGACAAAGAAAGGAGGAAGAGGAGAGGAAAGGAGAGGAGAGGGGAGGAGAGGAGAGGAGAGAGGGGAAGGGAGGGGAGGGGAGGGGAGGCTTGGCTTCCTTCGGCTTGTGGGTCTTCCTGACCTCTCTCTCTCCTACCCTGAAGGTCTATGCGGCACCTTCGCCCCCCTGTGCCTGGCCTGCCGCATCGCTGATGATTTCGGGGAGTGCTGCTGTACGCCCTATCTGCCTGGTGGTCTCCACTCCCTCCGTACTGGCATGAGAGAGCGCTACCACATTTTGGTGAGGAAACTTGGAGGTTCCAGGGGAGGGAGCTGGGACCCTAAGACCAGGATAACTGGGGTCCCCAGATCTTCAATACCGCTCTAACCTCTCTGCCTTTCCCCCGACAGGGCTCTGTTGGAAACGACTGGGCAGCGCTTACCTTCTGCCTTCCTTGCACGCTCTGCCAGATGGCTCGGGAGCTGAAGATCAGACAGTGAGGACCCGCCCCAGCCCCGCCCACTTGTTCCTTCTGACCCTCCCCTCCCTTCGCCCTCACCACCCCCACCCCCAATAAAATCAGAAACCCAATGTTGTGTCCGAGTGTTCTGGGAAATCTGAGGGGGCTAGAACTTGGAAGCGCGGCGGCACGGCTAGGCTAAGCCTGGAAGGGAGCCAGGGCACCAAGGCTTAGCCGTGTGACCTTGGGTGAATTTCTGCCCTTCTCCCCCGATCAGGAGCTCCTGAGAGGGTATGGGCTTTTAGAACAAAGCTCCGAACTGAAGAGTTGGGAGAGCCCTCAGCCTGGGGGCAGCCCAACCTTTGCCTGAATTCGAATTCTCTCTACTCCGTGCCCAGCAGGTGATGTCTGCTTTGGCTTGAAAACCTCTGGAGAGGGCTCAGCACCTCAGCCCTTGAGGCTGCCAGTTCCACTGTGGAACAGTCCTTGTTACTCGCTTTTTTTCTGCCCTTTGTGACCAAAAAGAACATGCTTGACCCCTCCTGCATAGCACAGCCCTTCAAATACTGGGAGACACCTAACATGCCCCTCCTGAGCTCTCTCCTCCTGTGCCCAGTACCAGTGCTAGTATGACAGGGACAAAGGCCCTTCCACCATCCTGGTTGCTTTCCAATTAACACTCAGAGGGTGTTCATAAATGTCAGGGAGATCTGGGTTCCAAGTCCTGATTCTGACACTTAGAAGTTAGACTTATGGGTAGCCACAATCTCTGTAAGCTGCCATTTTCTCAGGGGTAATTAGCTCACAGGATTGCTGTGATGCTGAGACCCAACTGAATGAATCAAAAAAGCATTAAACACCTGCTATGTACACAGCACTGTACTAAAAGCTGAGATACAAGGGGGACATCAGGGGACTCCCTGATTTATTTGATGAACTTGTATGAAGTGACTATCTAAATGTCATGGGGGTTCGACCAGAAGAGCTTCCTGTCAAGTTGGAATCACCCACCTTGGCTAATTTGAAATGACCTCAGGAGGCTCTGAGTCACCAGTGACATCCAATGGCTGCTGTTATTCTGACCTTTGGAGAAAGGCTGCACCAGGCCAAACACGTCATCTTGTATTTCAACCAGTACCGATCTACTCCCACTGGTATTCTCTTAACCAGAGAAGACCCAGAGGAGGTTGGACTTTCTGGAGGAGGGTCGAGGACAGAATGGATGGAGCTGTTCTAACCCAGGCAGGACTGCATGTTGAGTATGGTATGGAGGAGGTTCTTGGGCAGGTGGAGGTCAGCCAGCCTCTGAATTCCCTTCTGGTTCTTTGCTTCTGGGAACATTCCTTCAGACATCAGGGCCCCATCTCTGATATCTGAACCTGAGCAGAGCTAGAACATTCACACCGAAAGGAGCCACTAGCAATAGGGAGTCTTGGTAAAGGGTGACAGAGCCCTAGATGTGGAGTTAGGAGACGCATGTTCAAATCTCAGCATCCACATATAAGTGGCTGGCTCTGGGTGACGAGCAGCAAGGCTCCCCTCTGAGCCTTGACTTTTTCTAATCTGTAAAGCAGGGATGGGAATGCCTCACTACGTGGAGATATGGATTCCACAGACCTCACCTGCAAGTCCCAAGGGGACACAAGTGGAAGCAGAAAACATAACTCACTCAGTGGATCAGACAAACTGACATGGATGTGGGTTTGACCCCTAGCTCTATCACTTGCTGTATGACCAGGCTAAGTCTCATTACCTTTATGGGCTGTTTCCTCTGGGCTCCCAGATGACTCAACAGTCCTGAAAGCCCCTTTCAGGGTTCAGATCTCTGCTCCTAGGACTCATGCTCCCAGACAATATTAGATACACAAACTGCTAGGTGGCTCAGTGGATAGAGCACCGGATCTGGAGTCTGGAAGACCAGAACTCAAATCCAGCCTCAGACAGCTGTGCAATCCCAGACAAGACACTGAATCTCTGCCTGACTCAGTTTCCTCAACTATTTAAGATGAAAACAATTCTGTGTGGCACACAGTAGGTGCTTAATCAATGTTTGCTTCCTCATTTCTTTTTTCAGTGATGCAAGGAGGCACAGAAGACCGTCACTTGAGACCAGAAAGTCACTTGAGTAACAGAAGGGATGGGCCCTGCCACACCCCACTTAACAAAGAAACCTCGTCTGGATGCCCAGTCTCAGTCCTAGTGCCAAGGCTCCTCCCTTCTTAGTCTGAAGGTCCCTTAGCTCAGGCGGGAGGGAGACCCTGGATGTACAGTCTAGTCTCACTGGTTCCTCCACCTTCTCCTGGGCCCAGGTCCAGGTCTACTTGAAGGGACCAAACATAGGTGTCATATGCCCTCAAAGGCAGGGAGGGGAGTTCTGTATTCTCAGTTAGGACAAGGTAAGGACATCCTGGAATTGGGGAACTGAGTCTAACCCCCTTATGTTGCTGTCATGAGCCCTTTGTTCTCAAAGAGGACAGTGGAAGAAAATGAAGGGAAGGTCTTTCTTTTTGCCCAAAGGCACACATACACTTGGCGGAGATGGCTTATGGAGCAGTTGGCAAAGATCCTGACCCTCCCTCCCCTGCACCAAGCCTGGAGAGACAGAAAATCACATGCACGAACCCTCTGAGGGATTAGGGGTCCCAGGGGTCTCAAAGGGTACCCGAAGGGGCTGCAGGAGAAAATCCCCAGCCAAGAGCCAGGACCAGTGTGCTAGGGCAGGGATGGACCGGCAATGGAGGATGGAACAAAGGGATGGGAGGCTGCAGTCTGATGGCAGCCCTGGCTGAAGGAGTTGGTCTACCACATCTCTATACAGCAACCAGACCACGGGGTCCCTGGTAATGTTTTATTTGGCGACTTGAGGTTTCCTCCTCCCATACACAGTAGCCCAGGGACCTCCTCCTTGCCCACAAGAGTGAGGCTATCCAAATCCTCTGAACGAGGGAGCAGCTCTAGGGAATGAAGGGTGAGGGGTTCACAAATAAGGAGGAGAGGACAAGTGGGATGTGGGTCCTGGAGTCCTGAGTTAAGGGACACAGGGACAAGAGAGGGTCAGGAGTTCCCACTGGTTGGGAAGGACAGGAAGAACCATTTCTGTGGCTCCTACTATGTGCTGAGGACTATGCTAAGTGCTTTACAAGAAAGCCTTGACTGCATTTGGGCAGCTGAGGACTGGAAGGGTCACTGATCATGAAACTTAAGAACTCAGAAGGGGCTTCAAAGGCTGCATAGTCCAAGCTGTAGAGGAGCAAGACTTCCCTTGGCTATCCAGCCTCCAACGGGTGACCACCAGGGCACTGAATTCACAGGTCTGTCCACCTTGACTCGGAATATCCCCCCAGAAAAGATGGGTTTGCTGGCTGGGATCCCAGCAAGGGGTCAGGGGGAATAGCTCCCAGAGTCCTTAGCTGGCCCCAGCCACTGACCACTTTGAGTGACGACTTGGATGAATTCTAAATGACATTGTCACTGAACCTACAAGTGGCAGCCAGGGGGAATCGCTTCCCACAGGATAGACAACAGACCCCCAAGGCTTCAACAGGAGCTGTCACACTGGGCCAACACCTGGCCTCAGAAAGACAACTTCATGAGGTGGGCAGAGGGCCAGCTGGGTCAGCAAGCCCAGTAAGAGTCAAGTCTGTGACACAGCCCCCCCACCTCGGGCTACACTGACTAGACCAGAGGAGCGCTGGGGAGGTCACCCTGGGGCACGAGCTTCAGCCCTGCACACATCTCAGGAAGGAAAGTGGATAAGGAGGACAGGCTGAAGGGATGGCTCTGCAGGGGACACCCACAAGCACTATGTAGATCTATGTGTAGGGCTATCCTGCAACAGAGGGACAACAGGGGTCCCCTTGGGCCAGAGAGGGTGGGACCAGGAGTGATGGGTGGAGGCGCAAAGGGGCAAACAAAGCCACCTCAAGAGGTAGTAAGATCCCCACACTGGGGCGGGATTTCAGGTACTATTGGACTAAATGTTCACTGGGACCCTTCCAAGTCTGAAATGCTGCAATTTGTCCCAGAAAGCCAAGAGGCTTACAAGGGAACTGAGGTGGTCCAGTGTCTAGGAAGTGGTGGCTTGGGAGACCCCAGGGAAGCCCTGGGTCCATAGCCACACTATGGAGCAGTTCATCTGGGGATGAAGGACATCGGGGCTCAGAGGTGATGGACTCAAGGTGTTGGGCGGGCAGGGGGCTGTACAGGGGAGCTGCCTTGAGAGAGGAAACATGGCCTGGAGCCCAGGGGGTGACTCAGAGAAGCCTGACATGGTACAAGCCAGAATCCAAACCAGGGGCTGACGGGAAGGGCATCGCCAAACCAGAGATGAGCCAGGTGCCTATGGAATGCGTGGGAGCTGAGGGGCAGGGAGCAGGGACTGGACGACCCTCCCTACCCCAGGGCCCTCAGAGAGACATGCTGGTGAGGTTGTCATGAGTCAGCAGTCCCTTCCTCCCACCCCCTACCCCGTGCCCACCAGCCCCGGGTCCACTGCCACCTCCACAATACTCCTGTAGCCGGTGCCGCAGGGTGACCAGGGCAGAACCCAGGCAGGCCCGGTTAGGGGTGTAGATGCCACCAGGCAGCTGCAGCAGGAGTGTGGCAACTCCAGCCATGCCGTCCTCTGTGGGCTCTAGCGTGATGGGCCCAGCCCTCAGGGCCACAGGGCAGCAGCCACCACTGCCAGCTCCCCAGGGCCCCCCACCTCCAGTCAACAGCAGCGGAGCCAGGAAAGGCTCTGAGCGGCGGAAGGCCGGGGGTGGCAGGCCTATGCCACTCGTCTTCCAAGGGATGCTAACAGCTGGGTCAGGTGGGAAGCAGACTGTGACCTTGGCAAATGGGCGGCTGGCCATCTTGGTCATCTCCTGCAGGTGTCGCCGCTGCTCGCGCCGCTGGTCTAGGGCCTGCTTGGCCTTCCAGAGCAAGACACAGAGAGACAGGAAGAGGAAGAAGCAGGAGAAGAAAACGGAGAAGAAGACAAAGAGGTCGATGTGTGCCTGGTCTTGGCGGAAGAAGAGGAGGCCCTGGGAGTCTGCGGAGCCATTGGCGCCAGGTGCTGTGGGGTCCCCAACGCCCAGCAGTAGTAAGTAGAAGCGGCTGGACTTGAGGGCATGCTGCTCATGGGGGTAGGTGATGACAAGCCGGTCCCGTACCCCACGCACCACCAGCACAGCGGCAGGTTCCATCACAGTCACGTAGGTGATGAGCCCCCGTGGCCGCACCTCCCGGATCCGAGGTTCAGTGGGCACACCAGGTCCGCCAGCACCCGCCTCACCAGCTCGCAGCCCAGCCTCTGCAGCCACAGGGGGCGGAGCCGGTGGAGGGGGCTGGATGTGGACAGAGTGGACTCCAGTGTCTGGGTCCACACGGACCACAAAGGTGTCATAAGATGTAGAGACGTAGAGGTCAACGGCACCAAAGGTCACATCCAGTGTTAGGCGGATATCCACATTGGTGAACTTTGGCTGAACCCCAAAGAGCACAGTGCGCCCTGGGCCAAGGGCCCGGCGCTTGGGCTCATGGAAGCAATTGGTCTGGGAGGTGGGGTCCAGGCAACACTCCTGCTCCACAGAGATCAGTCGATAACACTGCTGACCCCCAAGGGGGCTGCCGTGAAAAGACTCCCGGCACTTGGCGCACTGTGGGGGAAGGAGAGGCAGAAGAGCAATCCTCCTCACCTCCATCCCCCTGGTCTCCACTTCTCAGCCTAACATTCAAGGCCTCCTCACTCTGGTCTCAACTTCCCATCTCTGCCCTGCCCCCACCCCAAATAGTTCCTCTTCCTTCTCAGTTCCCTGATACTCTTCTACTCCTTCCAAGACCCACCTTAGGTCACCCCCTACTTCCAGGAGCCCTCCTGTGGTGGCCCTGACTCCTGGGGAGCTCCTGGGTACTTCTCATTCAGATGCCCATCAGAGCTGGCATGACATGTCATCTACCTGGCCGGCTACACCCCCTCCTTGGTCCACCCAGCCCAGTATCATCATATGCCCTTACCTGATACTTATAGCAGTCCCGGCGGTCACTTGGAGAGCTCCCCTGGCAGGTGCCCGTCTCTGTGTTATTCTGGCAGGGGCAGCCCGTCCCATCCTCATTACAGGTGTCTGCGTGGCCATTACACTGACACCTGGAAGGAGGGACGTCCTCAATCTCGAGTCACTGTTCCTAAGCCCCACATCTGACTGTCCTCCAGGACAAGGCCCCCCATAGGGGTGCAGCTCTCGCCCCCCAGCCCATCCACTGGCACTCACTTGGTGCACCGGCCATCCAGGAGAAAGTAGCCTTCCAGGCAGCGCTGACACTTGTCCCCATAGCTGTTGTTCTGACAGTTCACACACACAGCCTCGTCCTCACTCGGCCCCTCAGACACCCACTTCTCAATCTGGTGATGGACAGACCCCCAAGATGCAGGTATCTGGAGCTCCTGAAGCTCAGGCTCCTGCTCCCTCATCCCCACCCACCCACCCAGGTCACTCACCTCCTCAGGGTCCAGGGGGTACGCCTCCGGATCATCACGGGACATCTCTAACTCCTTCTCAGAGACACAGATATCGCTGTTCCCTCTGCAGAAAGCTCGGCAGGGGCGGCAGGTCCCGCCTCCCAGAGCTGAGCCCACAAACAGAGGTCGACAGCGTTCGCAGTGGGGACCCTGTGGAGGGAGCACAGTCAAGCAATGCCAGCTGGCTGACAAGCAGAGGATAAAGCCCAGGAGAGGGGCCAGATCCCTGACTCAGTGGTTCCAAAGGATCGCAATAGGAAAAAGAAAAAAGCTAATGCCATCCCCTGGGTGGCATGAAGAGGGGCAGAGTGGCACATTAATCAGACCATGCTTAGGATTCAACGTTCACTTCTGGGTGCCTCATTTTTTGAATTACCTAGAAAAGATGAAAAACAGCCAGTAGAGAGGGACTGGGTTGTCCAGGGGATGGGAGAACATCCCATATAAACACTGACTGGAGCAGTGAGGTCAGTGGGGAGTGAGCAGACAGGCAGATGGCTGCTCTCAGAAACTCCCATTCCTGGGCCTGGGCAGACTGCGGCCCAGCCTCACGCAAGACAATGTTATCACAGAGCGCTCTGCAAGCTAATTTCAAGCTATTACTGTAATTATTATTTACTACTAAAGAACGGCGAGAGATGATTGCTAAGCTCCTCTTGGCGAGATCTTTCAGATCGCAGATGGTGGGAGGGGTCCCAGCAGTTCAGAAAAGGGCGTTTTCCTGGTCCTTCAGAAAAGAGGGTGAAGTCTACAAACAGGGCGGTGTGTCTGACAAAACTCATCACTACACTAGTAAAGAAAAGGTTTGTGAGCATTAGAAAGAGAAGCAGTGAGCACTAAGGGACATCATAGCATCGTCAGGATGATGCCAAGTCAGACGGATGTCATTTCTTTTCTGACCAGGTCACTAGCTGGGCAAAAGAGGGGATCAGAGCACATGTACTATCTCTTCTGATTCCAGGAAAGCGTCTGATCAAGTTTCTCATGCTACGAGGCAGTCCAGGTAAATGGACCTGAAACTGGTTGTCTAACCAGACCTAAAAATGAGACACTGGAGGGCCAAGATCAATGGGGACGAAGCTATTCGTGTCCTGAGTGCTGCAGACAGCACACTTCTCAAAGCTGCAGAAGGCACGGATTTTGGAGGGACAGCTCACACATTGGATAAGAGGTGGGAAGATGCCCTACTTCTTCACTGGCCAAAAGAATGGACCCAGTGAAATACAAAAGGACAGAATAAGGTCAGACATCAAGTCCTAAACTTGAGTCTTTTTTAAAATTTTCAAAATATAGGATGAGGGCTGTGGCTGGTTGATTCCCATTGGAAAAAAAAGTGGGTATTTTCCAGCTCTCCATGAATCAATGGTACAGCAGAGAAGCCACACGACCCCAGTGTCTTAGGCTGAATTGGGAGCAGCAGCGCATAGAACATGAAGGAAGGAGTGGGGCCAGGAGAGGTGCCCAGGATGCCAGTGGGGTGGAGGGAGGGATGCATGACTATTCTGGAGGGTTTGAGGGGAAGATGGATTACAGTTTTTCTCACTGGCCCCAGAGCAGGGCAGAGAGACTGAGGTACAATGTCAGGAAAAATTTCCTGATGACTAGAGGTATCCCAAAGCAGAATGTGCCACCTTCAGGGGTAGTAAAAACTAGCATTTAGGTAAAGCTTTCAGAGCATTTCACCAATGCTACCTCATTTAATCCTCACAGCCACTCTGGGAAGCAGGGGTTGTTATCATCTCCATTTTACAGATGACCAAACTGAGGCAAACAGAGAGTAAAGTGACTTGTCCAGGGTCACACAGCTGGTCAGCATCTCAGGCTGGATTTGAACTCAGGCAGTTCTATGCCCTACCTAGAATCACCCTCACCAGAAGTCTTCGGGCAGTGAGTGGAGTACGCTGCTTGTTGGGCGTTGTTCCTTCAAGGTCTGGATTTGACCACATGGCCACTGAGGACCCCCCCAACTCTGATGCCCTCTGATTCTGCGACATGTCAAAGTGGTTGCAGACCCTCTGCCTGAAGACCACCAGTGACAGGGAGATCACTACCTGCTACTAAGCAGGTCTGATTGTTGGCACATTTTCCGTTTCCACCCAGGACTCCACTCCACCTCAGCCCTGCCTTCTGGGGCCAACAGGCACAAGGTGGGAGGCCCAGTGGCTCTGGGCCCAAATCCCAGCTCTGGAGCCTCTTTACCTGGATGGCCTTAGACAAGTCACGTCACATCTCAGTCTTGGTCCTCCAGGTCTCCTCCTGTGCAACCCTTACTCCAAGCTTGCTCTTCCCAAGGCCAGAATGGCCCTAGGGAGCCACCTGCTCTAACACTTCATGATGTCACCTCACTTTTCTCTTCTACACAGCACATCAGACATGAACCCTTCCACCGAGCAGACACTGGGCAGGAGCAGTGGCCAGCAGACAGCTGGCTGGTAGGAGGCAGGGCCAGGATTCCACTTCTCTCCTCTGGGTCCTTCCCTCCCACTCACTGCCTTTCCCTGGACTCACTTCACTCTATCCAGGTCTCTCCTAAGACCTGCCACCGCCAGACCCACTGCCCTAGGGCTGATCTGTCCAGCAGAGGGCACAGAGAGGCCAACCCTTTCCTTGCTCATAGCTGACACCTAAGTTTCTCGATGAGGAAATCTCCCAGGGCAATGTGAGCTTCCACTCTTCAGATCATCCTGGCTTTCCCAATTTCCTGTTCCTCCCCACCCCTTCTGCCCTCCTCTTGCTCAGGAAGCAGGAAAAGATCCTGTCTAGGCACTCCAGCTTCCATTCCTTGACCTTTGGCTCTGCCAAAGTTTCCTCCAGACCAGCTGAGCAGTGACCCTTGCTGGGGAATCCTACTTCAGGTTGGACCAGTTCATGGCTGAGCTCCTGCCCTGATCTACAAAGCACCTGGTTTTCACTAACTCAGCACCTTCCCAGCTCCATGTGATGGAAAAAAGGACTGTATGTGGGTCTGAATTCTGGCTGCCATGGCCTGGGGGACCCTGGGTATGTTCCCTTACTCCCTGATGACTCCTCCAGGCCTATCCAGCTATCAGTGATCCATTCCCGGCGACTCTCAGATTGGCCTGAGACTCCCCAGAGGCAGAGCCAGCATTGGGCATTGTTAGGTCAGACTGTCTGCATCTAAATTCACAGCTACCTCATCACATCACGTGGGACCTCCACCAAAGCAAGGTGCCTTCATTCCTTCCTCCCCAGAAGTTCTCCTATACCTCCTCTGCCCACCTCCCCCAGTTAAAGGCCTTTGACTCCTGAAGACACTGCAGCCATCCCTCCCACACCGGCTTCCTCTTTCTTTCTCTTTGTCTCCAAACTTTTTCAATCATGTCCCATGCTCTCCTCTTGGCTAAGACCAACCCTTCCACTTGTGTACTTCATCCAGGGGCATGCTGGTAAATGTTAACAACTGGTTCTCCAAAAAAGAGACAACTGTTCCCACAACAATTTGAATCGTTAGCATTTTCTCCACTATTCCTTAAGTCTAAACAATCAACGAAACAACAAATTAAACCTGGCTTTCTAGCATTTCCCAACTTTTGCATAATAAAGGCTCTCCGTGAAAAGTCAATCATTGGCTTTCAAGCTGGCTCAGGCATCCTTAATCTTCCTCCAACCCCCTCCCACCTTCTCCTCCATTGTCCCTTCCCTCTCTCCATAACCCTCAATTTCTCCTCCTCTCCCTGGCTCCTTTCCTGCTGCCGCACACAAGCCCCTGTCTCCCCTTTGCTGCCACACTTGAGCTGTTGTCCCATGTGTCTTTGCTGTTTATGCTCCTTCCCTCCCTGTGCTCTCTTTTCCATCGTCCGTAATCCAGCTTCTGATGTAATCCCTCCATTGAAACTGCTCTTTCTTCCAAAGCCATCATTAGCCTCTTAATGGCCAAATCTAGCTGTCTTCAGCACAGTGATGGGGGACTCCAGACGGCACACACACTTGACATGCAAGATGCAGGTCAGTGGGGAAAGTACTGCATCTGACTTGGCACGTTTGGTTTAAGAGATGGTTTTCTTTCCAAGCGGGGGGACAATAAATGCTTCTTAACAGAAAACTACTACTATCAAGTGACAAAACCAATCTGATGGTCTTTTCTTTGCCCTCTTCTTGTTGGAGACTCTACCCTCCCTGGGTTTTATCTCTCCTTATCCCCTCTACCTGTCTCATGTCCCATGACCCACTCAGCCGGACACTACCCCAGGTGCACAGAGATGGTCTTGACCTCATGATCTGCCCCAAGCATTCTGTTCCCTATTCATGAATTCTTAAATTCCCTTATCTGAGGATGATCATTTTCATTTCACCTTTCTTTCTGCCTTATGTCAACTAACCCTGTTCTTTGTCCTGTGATCTCCGCCCCTCAGTTCCTTCCCAGACCATCCTCCATGTAGTAGCTGTACTCTCTTCCTTCCTCATTTTGACCCCAGGTGAACCAGCTGACTTCTACATTGTCCTGTAAAATTAAGTCCTTTATCTCCACGTCCCATCGTGCCTTGCCAAGCCCCAATCTTGAATAACTCCCACCATTCATCAATACCTGGCTACTACTCAAGGGATACTGGACCAAGCTGGAGAAAACCGGGAAACCATGCTGACCAGGTCCACTACAAATTTATGTTAGGTGATCCTCACTCATTTTACACCTCCCTCTTCACCTGCCTTTCCTACGCTCTACAGCAGCTCTTCCAAGCCTTCTTATCCCTCCTCAAACCACCCTCATCTTCCTCTACCTCTTCTCATACCTCCTAAACACTTTCTGCTACTATCTCTTCCTCCACCCATCTCAGATTGAGGTTACCCTTCTCCTTGCTCTCTACACACACCAACAACCCTGCTGCCTTCCATCTTCTCCAGCAACAGCTCCTTCTTCCATATCCACTCCCTTACTAACCTTGGGTCTCTCCCTATCTACTGGCTGCTTCCCCCCACATCTCCTCCATCTTCAAAAATCCCCTCACTTTCATCATCTGTTGTCAGCAATTCTCATCCTATAGCTCTTTTCCCTTTCATGCCTAAGCTACTTGAGAGGACCATCTACAACCAGTGCTGCCCCAGCCTCCCCTAAACTTTACAGTCTGGCTTTCAACCTCATCCTCCCTCAAAGACTGCTCTCTCCAGAGCAACCAAGGATCTCTTAGCTGCTCATTCCAACAGCCTTTTCTCAGTCCTCATCCTTCTCAGCCTCTCTGCAACCTTGGGCACAACCTATGACTCTCTTCTCTTGGATACGCTTTACTCTAGGTCCTCTTCTCAGGACAGCACCCTCTTCCTCCTGGTTCTCTTCCTCCCTCTCTGGCCACTCCTTCTCTGTGTCTTTTGCTGGTTTTTCATCTACATCTGTACAGATGATTCTCAGGTCTATTTGCCCAGGCTTAACCTCTTTTGAGCTCCAGTTGCTCCTCTCCAAGGGCCTACTGGACATCTAGAACTGGACGTCCCACAGCCATCTTAAACTCAATACGTCCAAAACTGAATTCACTCTTTCCCCTCAGAATCAAAAATGACCTGGCCCCCTTCCACCTTCCCAGTCTTCTTATACGTCCCTGCCCACCACATTCTCTGAGCCAGTGGCCCTGGCCTCTCGGCTGTTCTTCTAACAATAACCTCCATCTTTCAGCTCTGGGCACATCCCCTAGCTGTGCCCTCTGCCTGGGACACTCTCTCCCTGAACTCTGCCTCCTCATTTCCAGGCTTCCTTCAAGTCCCAGCTAAAACACCACCTTCTCCAGGAAGTGTCTCCCTCTCCCTGCTACTGCTAGTGACTTTTCCCAGTTAATTATCTCCAACTAAGCCCCTGTGAATACCTGTGTGCCCTGCTTATAACTGCATCCCCTGCACACAGCTATCTGCCTTCTGTGTCTACCATTACTGGATGTGGGCTCTGGGAGGGACCCTCTCTGTCCCTCAGGCTCCAGACCAGCCTGCACTCTCCCCACATGACCAGAGCCTCCTTCCATCCTAGCCCATGTCAGCCTAGCCGACGTTGGACTTGTTCTCTTATAAATTTATATTCTGTCTATTTATGGAACAGCAGGGGGGCAGCAGTTAGAGCAGTAAGCCTGGAGTCAGGGATACCCAAATTCAAATTTTGCCTCAGACACTTCCCAGCTATGTGACTCTGGGCAAGACCCTTCCCCTGTGCTTCAGTTTCCTCATCTGTAAAATGGAGATAATAATAAGCACCTACCTCACAGGTTTGTGGCAAAGATCCGATGAGAGAATATGGATAAGGCAGTGAAAGTCTTCACAAGCCACAGAAATGCTGGCTGTTATCATCGTGGTGATTGTTACGGCCACCCCTCCTGTTACAATGCATCTGCACCCTCGCACAGTGCTGCAAGCCCGCAATAAAGGTTTGCTGACTGAGCGATGAATCACATGCAGCCATGGTTGGAGGGTCAAGGAAGCACTGGAGGGAAGAGCTCAGGAGGAGGCAGGGATCTGGTGAGGAGGTGGGGGGGAAGGAGGAATGAGGGTGAGGGACAGAGGCCATGGCAGGCCTGGAGGACAGAAGCGAATCTGTGAGGCCCCGGCCTGGGCAGATGTTGGTCAGGGTAAGGATCAGAGATTAGGGTGCAGGGTGCAGGGGCTCCCCAGAAGCCAGGAGCAGGGATAAAACTGGGCACCAGTACCCAGGGTCCTCACCGCAGTGTTGTTATGGCACTCAAGGCAGCGGTCCCTGGCCCCCACACCATCACAGTTACTGTGCCTGTTGCAACGACACTCAGTAGAACAGTTACGGCCAACAAAGCCAAAATGGCAGAGACAGCGGTCGGGCTCCACGCAGGAGCCATTCACGCAGCCTTGGGCACAGACTGGGCGACACTGGCCCTGCACACTGCCAAGGGGAGGGAGCGAGAAGCAAGGGTCAAAGCCTAGCCACAACCCGTCCCCCCTGTTCCCCTCCATCTATGGTCTATCAGACCCCTCTATTACCCCCATCTTCACTGCCCCCCCATCCTCACTGTCCCATCCTCACTGCCCTGTCCTCACTGCCGCCATCCTCCCTGACCCCTGTCCTCCCTGGCCCCTGTCCTCACTGGTCCATGGTGTAGCCAGTCTTGCAGGTACATTGGTAGCCATGAGGCCGGTCATGACAGCTCTGGGTGTCATTACAGTCATGATGTCCATTGGCACACTCATTCTCAGGAGGGCAGGACAGGAATGCCCAGGAGGCCCTAGGATCTCCATGCCCACAGGTTAGGCCTGTTGGGGAAGGGACAAAGGAGGGAGATCACCCCAGCTCCTACCATAGCACCCCATCCTGCTGATCCTGGTCCTATTTGACTGCTGCCCCACTACGGTTTTCAAATGCCAGAGCCTGAGGTACTCAGATATCAAGCCCAGAGCCCCCATCCCCTGCACTCAACATACACAGAGACAGCGAGCCAAAATGGGCAAAGAAGTATTCAAAGTCACACTGGTCAGAACCCACCATTCCTGCTTCTCTACCCCCAGCCCCTCCCCCACTCCAAGCTTCCCTCCTCACCATTGCGGGGCCCACTGAGGCCACCCTCCATGCACAGTCCTGTCCCGTCCTGGCCAGGGTCTCCCCTGGCACACCAGCCGCAGTGTGGGCGTCGGAGGCAGAGGGCACATTGGGGGGCATTGCCACAACCCAGAGAGCAGCTCTCTGCCCCTCGCAGCAGACGTCCACAGCCCCCTGCCAGGCAGCGCAGAGGTAGAAAAGATGGGCTCAGACACTGCAGGGACACAGGAGGGAGGGAGCGGGGCAGGACCCCCAAGCAGCAAGAGAGACACAGAGGAAGAGGAGGGGACAGCAAAGATAAATCAGATTTGGAGTGTTCAGGGCAGCCCCTGCCCCTCCTCTCCTGTGGTGCCCACACCTCCCAGGGCTCCTGTTCCCTCAGGGCGCCTATGGTGCTCATCCCTTCCAGGGCCCCCATCCCCCACCTGCTGGAGGCTGCTGCTCCAGACACAATGCTGCCAGCCCCCGTCAGCACCCTTGGAGTCGAGGCAAGAGGAGCAGTTGGTGAGGCGGTGGCAGGGAGTGGGGCAGGGCATGGGGGGTGATGACTCCACGGGCATTGGGGACACGTTGAGCAGTGAGTGGCTGAAGCAGGTCCAGTCATAGGTGGGCTGTACTGAGAGGATGCGGCGGGTCTCCCCTGGCAGAGGGAAGGGCAGCCGGCATTGGTACCCTGGTCCAGCCCCTGTGATCCCCATGATACCTGAAACCTCCCCGGCACTCACCAGTGCGCTTGAACTGGCGCGTCCACATGCACTTGCCCTCCTGCGTGCACTGTTCGCAGTCAGCCGCCCCACATGCGGCCTCTGAGCAGTTACCGGCCCAGAACACCTCACGCTGGTTGATACGACAGTCATTCTCTGAAGTGCAGGAGCCATTGCGGCCGATGCAGGCGCCCTCCGGACAGTTGGTGCACCACTTACACCGTGGCGGGGCAGCCTGCCAGGAGTGGGATGCTCAGGCCCAGAGCCCCCAGGGGGACAGCCCCCCACCTTCCCTTTGGGGACCCCAGACTGTGGCCCAGAGAGCTCAGAGGGGGTGGGGGGCACCTCACCTCCTCTCCTTCCCCCAATCTCAGAGTGCGGGGGTGGCGGGCAAGGCACTCACTGCAAGTGCGCAGACGGCGACACTCCTCTGACGAGCGGGGCATGGGGGAGCAGGAGGGGCTGCTGCAGCCCAGCCTGGGGACAAGGGGCAAGCAGCGCATGAAGAACACTGGGGTGGGGGGCACTGACCTTCCCCACCCATTAACATGGGATCATGCTGCTCCTCCCTCTGTCCCAGGGCTGTTCCCAGGAAGGGGGGCACAGGGAGCCCAGGACCTGCCTCTTCTCCCCTCCTTGGACTTAGTCCCAGGTATCTCCCCATCACCTGTGGGCCTGGTCTCCTGACAGGCACGATTCATGGCACCAGCTGCAAGCACCTGAGGCATTACATGCCTCGGGGGAGTGCACCAGGTGGCAGGGGTCCGAAGGCACACTCAGTGACAGCAGGCGCCCCAGAGCCACCCCACCGAAGCCCCCTGAGATGTAGAGGCGACCCCCTACAGCTGCCACAGCATGGGCCACGGACTCCTCCATTGGGGGCCCCACAGAAGCTGGACCTGGAGGTGGCCAAAGCAGAGAAGGAGGCTCAGAGACAGGGTCCAAGAAGGCAGGAGGAGGGGAGCAGAGCTAGTGGAGAGACTGGAGCCGGAGGGAGAGAGATGGGCAGACAGAGTCAGGGACCCCAAGGCCCAGGAGCGCCAGGGGGAGAGAGGGAGGGAGGGAGGGAGGGAGAGAGAGAGAGAGAGAGAGAGAGAGAGAGAGAGAGAGAGAGAGAAGGAGGGAGGGAGGAAGGAAGAGAGAGGAAGAGAGGGAGGGAGGGAGAGACAGGGAGAAGGAGGGAGGGAGAGAGGGAGGGAGGGAGGGAGAGAGAGGGAGAGAGAGAAAGAGAGGGAGAGAGAGAAAGAGAGGGAGGGAGAGAGGGAGGGAGGGAGGGAGAGAGAGGAAGAGAGAGAGAGTCCCAACAGAGACCAGGAGAGGCCCACAGGCAGACATGGACAGGGGGTCAGTGGGCTCCTGAGCTGGAGGATGAGCCCTCACAGGCCCTGGGCAGAGCCAGCCTCAGCCAGGATGTGATTGACTCAGGGTGACTTCATGCAAAAGGGCAGCACAGACTGAGGCCAAGGTCAGGGATCCCTGGATTGGGAGTCACTGGGAACATTTTCTGGCCCCACAAAGAGCTGTCTGAGGACAGGGTGCTGCCTGTCAAATTCTAAGCAGGTGGATGGCCGGTGAAAGCACTGCCCAGTGACCATCCATGATGGGGCAGTGGTAAGCACTGGGCCTGGACTCCTGTCCCCTCAGGCACTCCTCCCTAGCTATACACCCTGGGGCCAGTCAAAGCATTTCTGTCTGGGCCTGTTTCCTCATCTGTAAAATGGGAAGGTTCAGAGGCCCCTTACTCGCTCCAAGTCTGTAACTGATGCTTCCCTCCCACAGTGCCTGAGGAGGAAGAAAGGCTGATGAGCCCTGACACCCCTCTGCCCCACCCTCACAGGGTCTGCCACTCACGGGTCAGGTTGGGCAGCAACCAGGAGTTGCAGTTGACCTGGTACAACAGGACATCGCTGCTGAACTCATCCGGCTCCGAGCGGCCCCCCAGGACCACCATGGTGTCCCCAAGCAGGGCTGCCGCGTGGAACAGCCGGGGCCTGGGCTGGGTGAGGAGGCAGAGTCACAGCCACAAGGGGCACCTGTCTGGGCCCTTCCCTGCTCCCCCAGATCCTCCCCATCACACAACCTCAGGAAACCCCCCAGGCATTGCCCCCTTTCATTCCTCGGTAAGCTCTCCTTCCTTCAAACCCTTCCCTCTAGGAGACCTGGCTGAAGCCTTCCCCCATCCCCACCCCCCAGATGAATCCCCTCTCAGCTCCCCACATAGGCTCTTCTCTGGCCCATAGGCTCTCATCCAAGCCTCCCCTTCCTAGAAGCCCTCCTCGATGCCTGGGGCACACAGGAAAATCTTGCCCCTCTGAGCTCACCTGGCTGACCTGAGGCAGCATGGGGCCAACCTCAGTTCCTACCTCCCTGGGGGGCTCCCATGTGCTGACCCCCCTACCTCAGCTACCTCATCCTGACCCTCCATGTTCTGTGGCAGTGTCTTCACCCATCCTCTGCCTCCCAGGGGGGGCCTAGTGACCCTGACCTTTGCCCCCTGGGAAGGGGCCAGAAGGCTCCAGGTGCGGTCAGGGCAGTGCAGGGAGTAGAGCTCCGGGGACGGGGCAGCCAGCTCGACGTGAAAGCGGAAGCCGCCAAAGACATACAGTGAGTCTGTGGCCTCGTGGTAGACCGCCGAGTGACCATAAAGGCCTGGCAGAAGGAGAGGAGCCGCAGAGATGGGCAGTGAGAGCCTGGAGGGCCACAGCGGACCCAGCCCCAGGCTTGTCATCCTCACCGGTGGGTGGCGTCCCGCTCGAAGGACCAGCTAGCCACGTGCCCGTCATCAGCTGGTACTCCAAGAGTTGTTGGTTGAAGCCATTTTCAGGCGAATACCCCCCAACAAGCAGCAGGGACAAGCCTCGCCGGGAGGTCAGCGTGTGGCCGGCCACCGCAGGCAGTAGTAGGGTCTGTGGGGTCTGAGGTCAGGAAACAGAGAGCAGCTCAAGGAGGCAGGCAAGGGCAACGACCTGCCACAGAGCAGTGTGGACAAGAAGGGACTTGGTCAGACCCAGGAGGAGGGGGGTCAGGAGCTGCTCACCTTCTCCTGGCGCCACTGCAAGGTGGTAAGGTTGAGGACCCAGAAGTCCCGGGCGACCCCTTGTGCTGTGAGACCCCCCAGCAAGTACATGGCGCCACGGCCAGCAGGCACATAGGCGGCCGCATGGAACAAGCGGGGCGCGGGCCCGGGCCCCCCATCCTCAGAGCCAGCCAGCATCTGGGTCCAGCGTCGCTCCCCTACTGAGTACCTGTGGAGAGGGCCAGGCAGTCAGCCCTCAGCTGCTCAAGGAGGTACCCAGCACCCCTGGAGGTCATGCTCACCTGTACAGGTTTCCCAAGAGCCCCTGAGGCAGGCCCAGACCCCCAAACATCCACAGGGTAGAGTCAGGCCCCTCAACCATGGTGTGGCCCAGACGGTGCAGAAAGCGGCTCGCTGTATCCTATAGGGAGACAGAGGACTCAAGTTTGGGTCTGGTGACGGAAGGAGAGTGTGTGAGTGTGTGTTTGTGTGTACATGTGCATGTGTGTGGAGGTGGAAACATGTCTGACCTAAAGATCCACCCCCCCAACATGTAGCGGAAGGGCGGTGAGGAGGAAGCCTAGCAGCCCCTCGCCTCCCTCTGACTCTACAGGGCTCCCAAAACACAGCCCTGAGAGTCCAGCCAGCAGGGCTGGGACTGCCTTCACGTCTCTCTCCTCCCCACACTCCCACATCAGTCTGTTTGTCTGCCTGCCTCTCTTTGTCTCTCAGTCCCCCATGCCAATCTATCTATCCCTCTCTTTTTCTCTGTCTCTCCCCATACCCCTAGGCCATTCTATCTCTCTGTCTCTGTCTTTCTCTCCCACACCCCCATGTCAGTCTGTCTCTTATCCCCCTGCTCCGTCCTTCTCTCCCTCCCTTCCCGCCCCTGCCCCCTTGTCCTCAGTAGGACCAAAGAGATGTGAGCATCCACACATCAGTGCTGGGCAGGAAGGAGGTGGTCACCCAGAACAACGGGGTCTACACTCACAGACTGTGAGGAATAAGAAGGAGCCTTCCTCAAAGATCCCTCAGGTGTCTGGGCTGGGAGCTGAGGGAGGGAAGGAGCAGGCAAACATGGCCCTGGGTCCCCCTGGGCAGAGGAGTTGGCCTGGGTCCCAGGGTCCCTCCCAGATATCAGGGTTGGGCCCCAGGGCAGGACTCACAGTAGAGAGCCGGCTGTCCAGGAGCGTCTCCCAGACAAGCTGCCCCCCGTCCAGATAGGTGGCACAATCTGCTCCCCCAAAACCCTCAAAGCAGACGCACAATCCTAGGCTCTGAGGAGAAGATGGGGGAGGAAATCTGGGGTCAAAGACAGGCCATCCCCTGCCTGAACACGCACTCCCCTTTTCACCCCAACCCGTGGCCCACCATCTGCTCACACCTGGTTGCAGACACCGCCCCCAATGTGGGCAGAGCAGTTCCCAGGGCACAGGGCGAGGGTGCAGGCAGGGCCAGCCCAGCCTGGGGGGCAGCGGCACCGGCCAGCCCCACCTCCTCCTGCTTCTTCAGGGACACACTCCTGGGGGGCTGGGCAGCTCCCAGGGCCCCCCGGTCCCATCTCACAGCGGCCGGAGCCCACAGATGCGTTGAAACCCCATGAAGATGAGCCGTTTGCCTCCCAATGTAGGACCAGCAGCCCTGGAGGAGCAGGAGCACAGGGAGCAGCTGAGCCAGCCCAGGGGCTCCCCTTGTTCTGAGGGGGTGGGAGCATGGGAGGCGGCTGAGTCAGCCCAGGGGCTCCCCTCGTTCTGGGGGGGTGGGAGCATGGGAGGCGGCTGAGTCAGCCCAGGGGCTCCCCTCATTCTGGGGGGTGGGAGCATGGGAGGAGGCTGAACTAGTTCAGGGGCTCCCCCTCATTGACCCAGTAGGTGTAGTTCCCTGGTTTGGGACCAGAGCCTCAGGCCTCCTTCTTCAGGGTTGGCTCTAATACCCCTAGGTACTCCCAGGTACCTGACAGCGCCTGCACAGTGAGAGGCCGGTCCCGCCGCTGGCCACAAAAAGCTGCAATGAGGCTCCGGTCAGACTGCACAATGCCCGTGTCCAGAAATCGTGGGAAGCCATCGAAAGCCAGGACATAGCTTAGCTGTGGAAGAGGGGAGGTCAGTAAGGGGCTGGGCCTCAGGGAACAGGGGAGCTTTGTCTGGGGGTGCTGGGGTGCCTCTGGCCCCACATGCCCAGAGCCCCTGTCCCCTGGGAGACCCCTGGCACAGTCCTGTCCTCACAGGCCTGGCAAGGGGAGGTCAGATTTAGTCTGTCAGGCCCTGGTGGGCTCGTGTCTGGGTGGTGCTTCTCTACTTGCTCAGCACCCCATGAGGCGAAGTCTAAGTCCTGGGGAAGTGGGGTCTGCTGATCAAGGGGGTGGGGTCTCAGAAGCAGAGAGGATGTGTCCCACTTAGAGGCCCCCAGCCCACCAATGCTCTCCAAATGCTCACCGTGCAAGGGGTGCTACTGTCTGGGGAAAAGGTGAGGGTCAATGGGGGGCAGGGAAGCCCAGGAGGGCAGGGCTCCAAGTTTTCCGAGGCTGACACCACCCACACGCAGTAAGCCAGCCCAGGCCCAGCTTGACTGTCCACTTGCGGGGGGCCCCCTGCTCGGCGGGAGCCCAGGGCCACAGATGATACGTTGGTGAGGAGGGCTCGGCCCCCACACTCCCGAAAACATGAGCCCCCAGCCCTGTAGGGTAGGACAAGGAATCAGAGATCTGCCCACCCCTTGGTGGTTTCCTTGGGTGACCCCCCCCCTTTCCCCAGTCCCTAGTGTGACCCCACAAGGACCACCCGTCAGGTTCCTTTCAACTCCATCCTCTCCAGCCCATACCCCAGCTTCTCTTTAGTCACTCACACTCTTATCCAGGATCCGTCCCAAACCCACCACCTGCCTAGAGCCCATCTTCCACCCACTGCCTGCTCACCGAGGGTCCCCGTAGTAGCCAGCTGCGCAGAGCTCACAGTGGGCCCCCTCTGTGTGGTCCTGGCAGTAGCACAACCCAGTGAGGCCATCACAGTGGCCCTGCTGGGGGTCCCCATGCCCATTGCACTGACAAGGCTGACAGCCGCTGGGCCCTGTGGCATTGCCGAAGCTACCTGGCCTGCACTGCTCACACTGTTCACCCCAGGTCCAGTCTGCAGAGAACCAGGCACAAGTGGGAGGAAGGAAACGTCAACAGCAAACCAGCCACTGCACTGGACTTACAATATAAAGCCTGGAGCTAGATGGAAGGACTCTGGAGTTTGGTTTGTAAGTGTTCAGACATGATAGTAAAGGCAGCGGAAGATCGCACACCTCACTGCCCACCTGCAGGGGTCCCTTGGGAAGGGCGACCTGCCACCAACTTATCACTAATTAGCACTGCTGCAGCTCACTGTGGGGGATATAGCAGATTAGGGTCAGAGGGAGGACCCCAGAGATCACTTGGTCCCATCTTCTCCATTTTACAGATGAGGAAACTGAGGACTGAGGCAGTCCAGTGACCTGCCCCAGAGGGGCAGTACACACGAAGGCAAGGAGCAGGAAAGGGGCTGACCCTGGGCCCTCTGGCTCCAAATCCAGCATGCATTCCACACCAAGTATGCTATGTGTTGAGATAACAAAGCCAAGGGTGCTTACGAGGAGAGACAGACCAGACAAGACTTCAGACATCCCTTATTCTAAGGCTCCTCCCAGCTCTGACCTTCCCTGTTCTGAGGCCCCTCCCAGCTCTGACATCCCCTGTTCTAAGGCCCCTCCCAGCCCTGACATCCCCAGTTCTAAGGCCCCTCCTAGATAGGACTTTCTGAGATTCTATGAAACAACTGTTCACCTTGCCCTCAAGCCTGGGGCTCATTTCAGGGTTTATTAAACAGAATGACTGAAAGTCAGAGTTGGAAGGAGTCTTGGGAATCACCTATGTCTCATCCTCTGGTCTTTCACTTGACAACCTTGAGGTCCAGAGGACTTGTTCACAGAAGGGGCCTGGAGCTCCTAATGCCCAGCCCAGCAGCCTTCCCCGTATGACTTGAGGCTACCTGGCCTTTGGGGGCCCCTCCTTACCCTGACACTCATCACAGACTCCCGGCCCCTGGGTGTAGCAGTAACTGTGGAAGTTACAGCCACAGTCTCGGGAACAGAGAGGGGCAGGAGGCCCAGGGGCAGGTGTAGGCAGAGTGGGGTCCGAGGTCCAGCCCAGATCACAAACACAGATGAAGTCAGGGGGGCCACTACATGTGCCATGGCCACAGTCCTCCAGGCACCTAGGGCATCAATGAGGGAAGAAAGATGAGTCAGAGAAGCAGGCACAGCCTAGGCTCCCAATGCCTACCTTCACATACTAGGAGACTAATCCCCACCATCTCCATAGTAACCCACACAACACCATGGGTCCATCTGCACTGCTATATCCTTCCAACTGATGACCCACGTCTCCGTGGCAATCTCATGATAACTAGTGACCCACGTCTCCATGGCAACCTCATTACAACTGATGACCCATATCTCCATGGCAACCCCATTCCAACTGATTGACCCATGTCTCCACGGCAATCTCATAACCCATGACCCACATCTCCATAGTGACCCCATTCCAACTGGTGACCCATGATTCCAGAGTCATCTCTTTGGAGACCCAAATCTTCATGGGCAGACCCAATAAAAGAAGCAGTCCCAACCTTCCAGGTACCATCTCCTCTCCCACCACAGCAACCCCACCCCTTCTCACGTCTGGTTGCAGTGGGTGACCCCATCACCATGGTAACCATGCCCACAATGACATTCATAGCTGATTGGTGTGTTCAGGCAGGATGCCAGGGAGTGGCACCGTGCCAGGCCCAGGCGGCACTCATCCACATCTGGGCACTGGGCATATGACCAGTGGGCAGGAAGCCCTGGAGGCAGCCCTTCTCCAGCTCCCAGGGAGCAGGGACCACCTCCCATAGGTCCTGAGAAGTCTCCTGGGAGGCACCTAGGAATTAGGACCAGAGAAGGGCAAAGGAAAGGGAGAGAGTAAAGGGGGAGAAGAAGAAATGGGGTAAGAAGGAAGAGGGATAAAAGACAGGGAGACAATGAGTAAGAGGAGAAAGAAAGGGATGAGATAGAGAGGGAGAGAAAGAGAGAGGGAGGCAGGGAGGGAGAGGGAGAGGCAGGCAGAAGGTAAGAGAGAGCCACAAGGCCAGGGAGCAGGGGGTGATGGCACACATGAGAGAATGCAGGGGATGGAGAAATGAAACGACAGCCATGAGCCCATGCACAGAGGCTCCCGCCCCTCCTCAGCCCCCCAGCACTCTGCCCTGGTCTCACCCTCACCTGCCCAGGGTCGGGTTGTCCTCATTCCCACACCAGCCACACTCATGGCTCTGCAGGCAATCATGACAGGAGAGGAAACGCGCACAGCTCATACATCGCGGCTCTGAGTGGACACTGGGCCGGGGAGGGGACATCTGTCAGCATGGGAGACGCTACCTCCCTGTCCTCCAACTCTCACCCACGCCCCCATCCCACCATGCCAGCATTGATAGAGCACCCTAAGCTTTGCAAACCACTTTGCAAATACTGTCTTTGAGCCAAGAAACAACCCTGGGAAGCAGGTGCTATTATCATCCCTATTATACAGATGAGGAAGGTGAGATACACAGCAGTGACTTGCCCAGGATCATACAGCTAGTCTGTCTGAGGTCAGAACTCAGGTCTTCCTGACTCCAGGCTCAGGGCTCTACTGACTGGGCCACCCAACTAACCACTATCCCCCACCTCTCCCTGTCCCTTCAGTCTCTGATCTGATCCTGCCCACCTGTCATCCCAGCCCCTGCAGCCCCCATGAGGATAGCGGGCGAGGTAGGCAGCAAAGAGGAAGCAGGTCTGTGTAGACTGGCACCAGGCACACTGGCTAGAGTTGGCCAGGCATGTCTCACAGGAGTGTCGCCTGCAAGAGGGAGCCAGGGGTCAGAGTCCAGATCTGGCCAGCCTCACACTCCCAGTCAGGCACTTCCCTCCCTTGACCCTTCCATGGAGTCAGCCCATCCCCTCAGGGTCCCTGGGACAGGTCTCACTGGTTACAGAGCGGGGGGCAGTTAGACGGGCTCCTCACAGCTGACCCAGCCCGGCCCCGGCGGCTGCACGTGGCATCTCCCTTCCTGCTCAGACTCTGCTGCCACTCACAGAAAGGGTCCTGAGGGAGAGGAGAGGCAGGAGTGCATCAGGGGCCTCCCCCTGACTCCTCCTCCCCCACATCCACCACACCTGGTCTAGTCTTCACACTCACCAGGTTTTTTCCACTTCAGTGTTTCTGCCTAGAATGTCACCCCCCTCCCATCCAAGTCCTACAAGCCCTTCATCCCCCTCTCATCTTTTTTGTCTCACAGACTCCTGATAACTCAAAGGACAGGGCCTCAAAGACCACAAGGCACAACCGTTCCTTCCCCCTCTTTGCCCCCTCCATCAGCCTTCCCCCAGCCCCTACCTCCTCAGCAAGTTCTTCCTTCTAGGATCTACAGCTGCACCTGCGCTAGGTCCCATGCTCAAGGTCCACTTTGGGGCCCCACCTCCCAGCCCCGCAGTGACCGTCAGAACCTGGGCACAGGCGTGGCAGTCGCGGTGCTCCTCACAGAGTGGGCAGAGGGCTGGAGCCAGCACCAGCAGGGCCCCACCCCCGCTGCAGCGTGCGCCATCTTGGCGAAGGAGGCAAGAGGCACTGAGGGGGCACCAGCCACAGCCCTGGTCCGCCAGACAGCCCAGGCAGGAGGTATAAGATGTACAAGCTAATGAGCGGAAGGGCTCCAAAAAAAAGAAGGAGATCTCCTGGGGAGGGAACAGTCAGAGGTCAGCAGGCTGGGCCTAGGGGTCAGCAGCTGACCAGCCAGGCCTTGAGGACAGGGCTGGGGGGGGCCACAGTTGAGCACTTACACTGCCCCCAGGCACACCGGTCCGGTCCCATAACAGTGTGAGCTCGCTGTTCCCAGACCCCGCAGAGCTATTCAGCTGACCCTGGATCTCCACGGCATATTTGTGGCCACGGCCGGGGAGGGGGAAGAGGCGGGCTGAGCCAGGGCGCTGGAGCCTGCGGATCTCCTTATCCTGCTGGGCTACCCAGCGCCCCACTTCCTCCTAGGTGATTGAAGGACAAGGAAGAAAGCCTAAGAAAGCCTCAGATCCACCATAAGATACCTCATTCCCCAGGATTCCCCAAACAGCAGTCCATCCCCTGATCAATGGTCACACCTCCCCTCCTGCAGACTTGGATGCTTCCAGCTTCTCCCTCAACTCCCCCAACCTACCCCCAATTCGGCCCTGACACATCCCACTCCCCTTCCTAGACTCCTACCCCATGGATTCCCAAATCTCCCCCCAGAATGTGTCAGCACCTCTTCTTTTGGGCACTTTGACAGCCCCATCCCACTGGGCCCCCTCCTCAGAAGCCCTGGGCCAAAGCTAAGGTGTGGCCCCCATGACCCCTCTGTGCCTTTGGGCCCTCTGCCCAGGACTGACCCTGCTTGGCCCCTTGTGCCCGACTGCCTCAGGAGCTCAGTCAGAAGCAGTGGGAAGGCCACATATGCAGGCCAGGCTCCTCAATGCATGTCTGTGGGAGAGCCCCTTACCCACTCCCAGACTCCTGCACAATCACCCCTCACATGTAAGCGACTGTGTGAAGGTAGAAGGGCCAGGCTGGCCCGAGGGGCCTGTCCTGGGCCAGAGCCAGCTGAGGAGATAGGCCTTCCTCCTGACAAGGCCTGGGCCCAAGAACTGGGAGCAGCAGATAGCTGGGTCCATGTCCTCTCACCACTGGCCCCTGGGGTCTGGCACATTCCAAGATGGAAGAGCAGCCCAGGATTCATCCTGTTCCTGCTGTCTCCTTGTCATATAAGAACTGTTTCCTTTCAGAGCTCCCATCTCATCTAAGAGTCCCTTCCCTCAGGCCCATGTCCCCCCACTTCCTCAAGCAGACACTTCCAAAGTCACCTGCCTCACTTCCCTCAAACAGTACCCACTCATCCCCTTCCAGGGCCCCCAACCGAAGCTGCAGATGCCTCGGCTCTGGCGGATCATCTCAGACCTCCCACCAGCCTCCTTTGGGCCGCTTCCCTGCTCCAGGCTGCCCATCGCCCTCACCATGTCCTGGCTATCGGGTCCCCGGGACATCCGTGCCAGGACCCTCAGCCTCTGGGCCCGGGCCCACACGATGACATCATCAGCCCCCGAGGCTCCAGGCCCCCCAGGCAACAGCGGGTGGATGAAGCCCCGGTAGACAAGTGACACATCTGTCTCTGTGTTGGACGTCTGTGACAGCGTGATGGTTGTGCTACGGACAATTGACACCTGCCAGGGACAAAAGAGAGGGGACACCAGTGAGCACCCACAGGGGGCAACAGTGAGCGCTTACAGGAGTACCCTCTCACCTCCCAAGCCCACAATCCCTGGGGTGTTTGCTCTCAGAACCAGCAGGGCCCTTAGGGATCTGCTCTCATAGGCATAGGGAGGAAGGGGCCCTTGGATGTGCCCAGGGCGGGCCTGAGCCATCCCCACATCACCTTGTCAGGCTGGGAGGCATTGGGGGGTTGCTGGAAGGTGAGCAGGTGGAGTCCGGGCAGGAAGCTCTGGGTAACACAGGCATCGAGGGTTGTGACGAAGACAGGGGCTGCCCCCCACCAGCCCACGGTGCCAGAAATCTGCTCCCCTCGGCATCGAGCCTGATCTGAGGGGAGGAAAAGAAACAGAGAGGCCGGTCAGCCAGACGCCCCCCCGGCCCTGCGTCCTTGCACGCCATTTCCCACACCCCAAAGGTGACACAGCAGCCTGGCAGATACAGGACTTGCTGACTCACACCAGGGGAAGGAAGCCAACCCCCACCCCCCCATGCAAAAGCTGTGGGGCAGGCAAGCTCATCACTCACCAGGCCGGGGGAGGCAGCTCTCATTGTGGACGCACCAGCCCAGGGCCCCGGGCCCACGAGGTGGGGGGACAGCACCACTAAATGCCAGACAGGCCTGGCAGTCCCCCAGAAGGCGGGCCAGGCCTAGGCAACCAGCTGCTGGGCACTGTAGAGAGGGAAAGGAGGGCATGTCAGGGGCTGTTATGGGCCTGCGAGAAGCAAGTGGATGCAGAACCACAGCAAAGGGAGCATTAGGGTCACTCACAGCTCCAGGGGGGCTTCCAGGGGGCGGAGCAGCCTGGCAGGCTCCTTGGCACCAGCTGCACTCAGGGTCCCTGGCACAGACACTGTGCTCTGTGTACATGGAACAGTAATCCAGATGGTACTGATGTGGTGGGCCAGGACAGGGGAGGAAGCACAGGGTTAAGCCTTGGGCCTGCATCCTGGCCCAGGAACCATTCCCCCACAATTTCAACCCCTCCCACAGCAGCCCCAAACCCCCATGTTCCCCCAGAACCTGCTTTAACCCCCTACCCCCCCGTCTCTTGGCTTAGCCACAGCCCTTGCCCAACATCTGTAACCCTGACATGACTCCACCACCCAGGACCTCACAGGCTCAGACCTGGCCCCTGACCTGGGCAACTAACCTCCCCATCCCATGCCCCTTCTCCACCCCCGCCATGGGAGCTCACATCTGGGGCTGGCGCCTGGAACACGAAGGGGGGCACCTTGTAGGCCATTAGGTCCCCTCGGGGCCGCCCACTGTATCCACCGGCCACAAGCAGGACACTGCCCCCCAGCACAGCCGCCACGTGGGAGTATCGGCCCCCAGGGGGTGCCGCCCGGCCTGGGGGGACAAGGGAGGACAGGGAGGTCAGAAGCTGCCTTCCTCCTCATCCTCCAAGACTTGGCCCCAACTGCCACCTCCAGGGAGCCCTCAGGCCTGGGTCCTCAGGGCAGGGTCAGGACAGAGCATGCCAGGTGGGGGGTGGGGTCAAAATGGGGCTTCCTAAGGGGGACTGAGTATGGAGAGGGTCCAAGAAGCATCAGCTACCTTCGGGGGTCCCTGGAGGGGCTAATTCTGCTCCTGACACCCACTGATGGCAGCCAAGATGGTAGAAGAAGATGCCATCCTCATAACACTTCTCCTCCTGGTAGTGGGTATGCACGTTGCCTCCTGAAAACCAAGGGGAAGGAGAGATGAGGCACACCTAGAGAGGGTGAGGGGTGGGAGTGGGGGGGGGGGTCAGTGGCTCTCCCACACCTGGAAAGGATTAGGCAAGAAGGGCTCGAAAAATTGGGGAGACAGTCACTGGTGGAGCTCCCAAGTCAGCCACAAGCCAGAATGCCGGAGGGGTGTGGAATGCGCTCACCATAGACTACCATGTAGTTGCCAAGGACACTGGCTGTGTGGAAGGCTCGCTCCCGGGGCCCCCGCTGACCATCTCGACCACGCAGGGAGGTCCACACACGCAAATCCACATGGAAGAGCTCGGTAGAGTTCACTCGAACAGAGAACCTAGAGGGTGAAGACACTTGGGACAAGGGGCAGGGAAGGGCAGGGGTCTCAAGTGGATGCAGGGGGAGGGGCAGTGGTCCTGAGTGGATGGGGGATGGGGCTGAGAGGGAAGAGAGGTCACTGTCCTGGGCCACTCACCGGGCTGTGGAAGGCCTGTGGCCCCCATAGACGAGCAGAGCCCGGGACGGAGGGTGGAAGATCATGGAATGACCGGTGGCAGCGGGGGGTCGGCCTCCTGCTGGCCGCACCTCCTCCCAGTAACCCTGGCCCCGCCCAGGGCCCTCGAGGCGGAAGCGGAAGAGGCCCGAAGAGAAGAGGTCATGTTGCGTGCGGCCCCCAAAGATGTACAGCCAGGAGTCGTCCACCAGGGCAGCAGCGTGTCCAGCCAGGCCTGGGGGTCCTGAGGAAGGGGGGGCCAGCAGCTCCCAGTGGCCCCCAGCCCGTGGGGTGAAAGCCCACACGTCGCTGGTCAGAGAGCCATCAGCCAGCTCCCCGCCCATGAGCACCAGCGAGCCAGCCCAGGCCACAGCCACGTGGGAATGCCGGGCGGCCTGGTGGGGAGACAAGGTCCAGCCTCAGAGACAGGGCCCATGGGGAGGGAGAGGGAAAAGCTGGCAGGGAGGCAGGGGAGAAAGAGACCGGGGTGGGCAGAGGCAGGCAAAGGGCATGCAGAGAGGAGAGTATGAGGGCATCCTGTGATCAGACAGACAATCTTGGTTGGGCATGGGCAGGGGGCATGCTCACTCAGGGTCCTCACCGGGCCTGGGCTGAGGTCCCACCGCTCCCAGGAGTTGGCAGAGAAGTTGTACAGGACAAGGTCACCCAGCGCCGAGTTCAGGTCCTGACCTGGGAGGTGGGAAAGGGGCAGGAGGCAAGGCTGGGTACAGCTGGCCACCCTGCCCTCACCCCACCCACCACTCCTCAGACCCTGCCCACACCTCCAAAGACAGCGAGCAGACCAGGAGGCGACAGGAAGGCACCAGCTGCCCCAACACGGGCTGGGAAGGAGGCATCCTCAGCACTGACATTGTGCCACCAGCCAGCCCCCTGGTTCTCCCACAGACGCAAGTCACAGGCCCTGCCCAGGAAGCCTGGCTCACAGCGGCACGGGCCTGCCTCCTGTGGGGAGACCGAGGTCAGAAGATATGGCAGCTGAGGGCCAAACATCTCAAGTCAGGGATGAGGGGCTCAAAGAGCAGGGGCCAGGCCAGGGGAGAGTCCTCACCGAGGCACATGTGCCATGCTCACGGCAGTAGGCAGAGCAGTCCTGACGGGCACAGGCGGGGCCGCCCCAGCCCAGGTCACAGGTGCACAAGCCTGAGGGCTCACACAGGCCCCGGCTGGAACAGCCGCCAGGGCACAGCGAGAAGGAGAAGGAGGCGTTGAAGCCCAGCAAGTTGTAGTTGGCATCAGAGAAGAGGTGAAGGAGCATCTGCCAAGGCATGAGAAGAGAGAGCTGGGGGGAGCTGGCACTCTGTAAGGAGGAAGGGATGGGGCGGGGGGGGGCCAGGCAGGGGTGGGGGGGCCAGGCAGAGGAAGGGGAGCCACATAGGGGAGGGGGGACCAGGCAGGGGTGGGGGGACCAAGGTGGGGGCAGGTAGGGGAGAGGGACTAGGAAGAGGAAGGGGAGTCACACAGAGGAAGGGGGACCAGGCAGGGGTGGGGGGGTCAGGTAGGAAGGCAGCCAAGGGTGGGAAGGGGGAAAGCCACACCTTGCCAGAGGAGGCCTCAATGCGTGGGGGGCGGGTGCTGCCACTGAGGCTGGCTAGCAGGGGTCCCCGAGGCGAGTCCCCATCATACACAAAGAGGTAGTCATAGGTGCACTCCGTATCCAGAAACAGAAAATCCAGGAGGATGCGGTGCCGAGGGCTGGGAGCTGCGTGGGCAAGCCGAGCTCACTCTCAACTTGCTGCCCCAGGACCCCGAGTTCCCCTCCTGCATGGGGGAGGCCCTGACCCCTAGACTCACCCTCGATGAGCCACTCGCAGTTCCCATTGACACTGTAGTTCCCTGCCCCGTCAGACACGTATCCTGGGGCCTCTCGCAGCACCTGTCTCTGGCCCTTGCAGTCACCAGCCTGGGTCTGCGGGGCCAGTGGCCACAGCAGGGCCACTGCCACCAAGGCCACTGGTGCCCAGGGGCTGTGGCCCTGGGCAGCGGCCATGACCAGGCCCCAGGGGCAGAGGGCACTCAGAGGAGGGGACCTGGGAGCATCAGTCCTGGGTGGGGAGAGAGACCAGATGAGCCCGAGCAGCAGTAGGGGCACACCTCCAGAGAGCCACTGAGTGCACAGGGTCCTTCTCTACTCTGTCTTAGTTTTGCCCTCAAGGACATGAGTCGTCCACCCCCAGGGCCCCTTGCCACCTCTGCTAGCCCACTTTCCATCAGCCCTTCCTCCTCCAACAGAGAGAAGAGCGCCCAGCACAAGGTGACCACAACCAGAGAGGACCCAAGGCCATGCCACATAAGAGCATTTTAGCTTCCAGAAAAATAATGTGGCAGCTAAAAGATTTAGAAGCAACTGGGGATGGCACAGTCTGAAAAGACTTTAGTTCAAATGCGGCCTCAGACACTTCCTAACTGGGTGACCCTGGGTCAGGCATTTCACTTCTCTGCCTCAGTTTCCCCAACTGTAAAAGGAGCCACATCACAGCACTTCCCTCCCAGGGCTAGTGTGAAGACCGAATGAGATGAGGTGACCTGTTCAGACTGACCTCGGGGGTAGGACCAGGACCAAAGAGGTCTAGGTGGGAGACCTAGAAAACCTTCCTGAAACACAAGAGCTGTCCCAAAGAGGAAGGGGCAGCCCCTCCTCAAAGAGGAGCGCTCTCAGCTAAGTGCTGAGAATACAGAGAAAGGAAAAAACCAGCTGTGCCCTCAAGGAGGTGGTTGCTAATTCCTTGGTAGAGGTGACATTCTGGTGCTGGTGGGGGCTGGACAATGCAGGAAGGACCCCTCGACAGAGTAGATACTCTCAGGAGAAGACAAGACAGTGGTGCTCCACATATGGGACAGGAGCAGGAAGGATCCCCCACAAAAGCAAATCCCCCTGCAGACAGGCATTCTAAACATGGCAATGCTTACCCTTCTTGGGGTCACGGACCCTGTGGCAGCTGGGATGGGAAAGCTGACAGACCCTTTCTCAGAATCATGTTTTTAAATAATTGAAGGAAATGCCAGATTTCAGTAAGAGGTTAATTTTTTTTAAATGGTAGTTTGGTGGTACAATGGTTAGAGACTGGAGTCAGGAAGCCTCAACTTCCTGAGAAAAAATCTGGCCTCAGATGCTTCCTAGCTGGGTGACCCTGAGCAAGTCATTAAACCCTGTTTGCCTCAGTTTCCTCATATGTAAAATGAGCTGGAAAAGGAAATAGCAAACCACTGTGGAAAACCCTTAAATGGAGTCATGAAGAGTGGGATACAACTGAAAACACTCAGCAACAAATGCCATTTTTTCCTATCCAAGTTCAAGACCTCCTGAAATTGGGGGTCTGTAGAAATCACATTAAGAACCCTTGCTCTAGAGAGGGAAGGGTCCCCCTCCATTCTCATTCTCTCTCTAACACACACAAATACACACATCCCACATACTCAACACACACACACAAACTTGGAACACATGTTCAAAATTACATGTTAATACAGTTCACTATAGATAAGTTTCTCCCTGTAAAGAAGACTGACCTCTTAGGCTAAAGAGAGCAAGGCCCCCTGCCCCAATGCCACACAGAACTTTAGGGTAGGGAACCTCAACAGTCATCTAGGCCCATAGATGGTGGCCTGGGTGGACAGACCTCTGGGTCTGGAGTCAGAAAGACCTGAGTTCAAATCCAGCCAGCTATGTGACCCTGGGCAAATCACTTCACCCTGTTTGCCTCAGTTTCCTCATTGGAGATAATAACAATCCCTCCCTGTTGGGAGGTGAGGTCAACGCAAAGAGCAAGTGCTCTACAAATGTCTTTTCCATCCTCCCTCCGGAGCTCAACCTACACACAAAAAGAAATGCCTCCTATGACCACCCTGCAAGTGGTGGTCTTCTACTTGAAGTCCCTCCCTGAGGGAGAGAACCCTCCACAGTTCCCCTTCTCAGATGCTTCCTGGCTCATCTGTGGTCTTCTTCTTAGAGGGCAAGGATCCTCGGAGAGCCAGCACAGCCCACTCGGAGGCTGGCACAGATGCCCACCCCCTGAGCGCCTGGTGCTTCTGCCCTGAGTGTCTCCTGGCTTCCATCTAAGGCACTGACTCATCGTGACTTGGAGTCCACTAAGGCCCCCAGAACCTCTTTGGTCCCTCTCACCCCCTCCTCATGAAGCCCACCCTTCACCCCACCAAAGGGAGGGGGTGAACGTCCAAAAGAAAGGGAGACCCCCTTCCCTTGGGCAGAGGGACCCCAGAGTCCAGGGAAACTTCTCTTGGGGTCCCCTTGAAGCTGGGAGCCCAGAGATGGGGCTCCATGTAAGGAGGGGCCCTGGAGATGGGGTCCCCCACAGAGAGGGAGAGAAGGCGGGAGGGTCGGACCCCACCAGGCGGGGGGGGCGGTGCCCTCCAGATGGGGGAGGGTCCCCTGCGGATGGAGGAAGGGACTCCCAATAGAGGGGGGGACTCCCTAAGCCGGGGAGGGTCCCCTGGAGAGGGGGAGGGAGCGGCCTCGGGTCCCCCCAGGCCCTGGTACCGCCGGGAGGCTGCGGGGCGGCCGGGCCGGGCCGGGCCGGAGCGGGCGGGGGCAGGACAGGGCGGGTGGGCGGCCCGGGAGGGCCCCACGGGCCCCTGGAGCCGCGCGCACTCACCACCTCCTCCCGGGAGCCACACCGACCCGACGAGCACCAGCGAGACGCCGGAGGAGCGGGACAGAGCGGCCCCGGAGCCTGGGAAGCAGCGAGAGCGCGGCGGGCAGAGGGGCCCTGGAGGACCGCGCCGGCCCCGCCCCCTGGGCGTCGCCTCTCCGCCCCCTCCCCTGCACATGCGTCAGGGGGGAGAGAGGGGGAGAGGGGGGGAGAGGGGGGGAGGGGGGAGACAGAGACAGAGAGGGAGGGAGGGAGAGACAGAGAGAGACAGAGACAGAGAGACAGAGACAGACAGAGAGAGACAGAGACAGAGAGGGAGGGAGGGAGAGACAGAGACAGAGAGAGACACAGAGAGACAGAGACAGAGAGACAGAGAGAGACAGAGAGGGAGGGAGGGAGAGACAGACAGAGACAGAGAGAGACAGAGAGAGAGAGACAGAGACAGACAGAGACAGAGACAGAAACAGAGAGACAGAGACAGAGAGACAAAGACAGAAAGAGAGACAGAGACAGAGAGAGAGAGACAGAGAGTGTGTGTGCGTGTGTGTGTTCTCGGTCCTGGGACAAAAGTGCAAACGACAAAACAATCCCTCCTCTGTATGCATGAAAATACATACAACATAAATAAGAAATTAATAAATTTATATGTGAAATAAAGTCTATACAGTTAAATATAAAATAGTTTGGGAAGGAGGGTGCTAGAAGTTGGATCCATCTGGGAAGGTTTCAGGCAGAAGATGGTGCCTTGAACTGTGTGTGCCTTAGGACAGAACTCTGAGGCAAGAATGGGGAGAGATAGCGTCCCAAGCATGGGTGAAGGCCAGTGCAGAGGCTGGAGATGAAGCATAGCCAGTATTATCAGAGCAGGGAACTGGATTGGGAACAGACAAAAGGCAGAAAGCCCAGTTAGCTGGGAGTGAGAGGTGGTAAGATCCTGAACTAGGTGTATGAGTAAAAGGGTTTGATTGCAGGGGTGTTCTGACATTTAACAACTGACTCTTCTCTTCAAAAAAAAATTTAAGCAAGACAAGTTTGAGAAGGAAGTAGATTATGGGGCATGAGAAGACCAAGTAATTGTGAGTTTGAAGAATCTGAGGGAGGGTCTGTGCAGATTTTAAAGTCCCCTTGCCTAAGGGCAAGAGTCAGGGAAGAGAGGAAGGTAATGAGGCAGGAACTGAAGTCCTTGAGAAAAGAGGAAGGATGCTTTGGGGTCCAGTAGACTACAGCCACCATGATTTGGATTGAATGGAAATTGTTGATGGAGTGACCTTTAAAGGAAGAATGTTTGCTGAGGGAAGGAGGTGAAGGGAAAGGTTGGAAATGAGTGAGGAGAAAAGAGTATTCTGATTCCTCCTTAACCAGAATGTGGTGTGAGCAGTGAGGAGGAGGAGGTGTGGGAGAACTCAGGGCCAGTGCCAGGGAGTATAGCCAGGGATACAGTGTTATCAGAGGAGGGAACTTGGGTCAGAGGTATAGGGACACAAAAGGCACGGGCAGCTCAGGGGACCTGGAAAGCCCTGCTGCTGGACATGGGATTGGAGATAGGTCTTGAAAGAAGTCAGGGAAACTAAGAAGCAGTAATGAGGATGGAAAGCATTCCAGCCATAGGAGAACAGGCAGTGCAAAGGTGAGGAGGTGGGAGATGAGCGCCATGGCAGAGGACTCACAAGTTGGCCAGATAGCTGGATTGTAGAGAGGAGTAAAGTCTAAGAATATGGGAAAGGTAAAGGGAGTCAGATTGTGAAGGGCTATCAACGCCCATCACTGGACTTTATATTTGGTCCTGGAGATAACAGGGAATCACTGGAATGTATTGCACAGGAGAGTTGACATGGTTAGACCTACATTTTAGGAAATTCACTTTAACAGCTGAGTAGAAGATGGACTGGAGTGAAAAGACTCAAGGCAGGGAGACCAACACTCTGAAGTCTATAGTAACTCCACGTGTGAGGCAATGAGAATATAAACTAAGGTGGTGGCCACTAGAATAGAGAAAAGGGGACCTATCTGAAATGCATTGTGAAGAGGGAAACAGAAGAATTATTGATGGGTTGGATATATGGTGTAGGAGAGACTGAGGAGTCAAGGTGGACAACCAGGTAATGCGGCAATTGGGAGCTAGCAGAAGATGGGAACTGGGTTAGGGGGCAGGGTGAGGAAAAGACATCAAGTTCCATTTTGGACATGTAGAGTTTAAAATACTTACATGGCATCCAGTTTGAGATGTCCAAAATCAGCAGTTGCTGATGTGGGACTGTCTTAGGAGAGAGCTTAGGGATGGCTATATAGATCTGAGAACTATCTCCATAGAGAAAATAATTGAACCAAACCCATGCGAGCTGATGAGATTATCGAATAAGATAACATAGAAGAGAGAGAAAAATAATGAGAGAATGAAAGAGAAAGGGAGGAAGAGAGAAAAAGGAATGAAAGAATAAGAGAGTAAGAAAGAGAAAGAATGAGAGAGAATAAGAGAGAAAGGGAGTAAGAGAGAATGAGGGAGAAAGAAAGAGAGAGAGGGATGGAGGGAGAGATGAGAGGGAGAGAGAGAGAGGGAGAGGGGGGGAGAGAGAGAGAGAGAGAGAGAGAGAGAGAGAGAGAGAGAGAGAGAGAGAGAGAGAGAGAGAGAGAGAGAGAGAGAGAGAGAAGAGAGAGAGAGCAAGCCCAGGACAGAACCACAGGGGCCATGACATGGATGAAGACCCAGCAAAGGAGAAGAAGAAGTCAGACTGTCAGAAGGCAGACAGGCAGGAGGAGAACCAGGAGAGAGCACTAACCCTAGAGTGGGGCAGAGAGAGTCTGTGTCACGCAGAGCCTGCCTCCCTCCCTGCGTGAACTTCCAGGAGCATCTGGGGAATGAGGCAGAGCTGGCCAGGCAATGTGTCAGCCACTTCACCTGTCTATGCCTCGGTTTCCTCAACCGTGAAATGGGGATCATAACAGCACCTACCACCAAAGAGTTGTTGTGTGGGTCAAAGGAGATTCTAAAGTGCTTTGCAAACCTTGAAGCATTATATAAATACTGACTATTATTATTAACTATTATTAGACTGTCTCAGGAATCTGGTTGTTTGCCACAGGAAATGACAGGAAAGATGTTGCAGAAAACAGACAGGTGGCTTAGAAAGCTGTTTACTGATAGTAAAAGTTCTTGCTTCCAACACATTTTTCTCTCAGTTTTTTCATATTAAACAAAGAAGGAAGCTATGGCAGGTAGGTGGCTCCATAGTGCATAGCATACTGGACCTGGAGTCAGGAAGACCCACCTTCCAAAGTTCAAAGGTGGTCTCAGACACTTGCTAGCTACGTAACCCTGGACAAGTCACTTAACCTTGTCTGCCTCAGTTTTCTCATCTGTCAATGAGCTGGCGAAGAAAATGGCAAACCACTGCAGTATCTTTGCCAAAAAAACCCCGAATGGAGTGACAAAAGAATCAGTCACCACTGGAAAACAACTGAACACCAAGAAGCATTGATTCTGGAAAGGGCATGTGTCAATTGACTCCCCTATAGCCTATCTCACCCTATCTCACCTTCCCTGGCCACCTCTTCCCTATATCTTTCCACTGGAGAACAGAGAGAGCCTCAATTCAAGATTTATATTTCCAGGGCTTAATATACAGTAAGCACTTACAAAAAGTTATTCGGAGGTCAGGAGACTTCATCAAAATCTTCACTTTCTGTATCTTCCTCAGCCCAATCTGGCATCATGTATGCCCACGGTAACACATGATAAATGCTTGCTCACAGGATGATGGAACAAACACCATGCTTGGGATGAGGAGACAAATTCTCACTCCAGCTCTGCTCTCCAAACTTGGGTGACCTGGCTGAGCAATCCCTTGACTTCCTGAGGTCCTCTCCTTTCTAATGGGATGACATGATGTTGTGCCAATTACTTAATGCTGAACATGTCACTAGTCCCCTCTGAACCTCAGTCCCAGCTTCTTGGGGGACATCATCCCTCTCCATCTCCTCCTTCAGTCCAGTCTCAGGGGAAGAGGGGGACTTCCCTCTTGCTCAAAACATACAGTTACACTTTTCATTTGCCCAGTATCCAAAATACAAGGGCCTTAGAGGCTGTCTAGTGTGATCCTCTCCTTTTATATGGGAAGAGCTGAGGTCAACAGGCTAGCTCATTAGGCCAGGCAGAAGAGCCAAGACAAGAGCCTCTGCCTCCTGACTCCTACAACAAGGTTCTTTCCACTATCCCATACCTGTCCTTCTAGTCTGAAAGTCCTTCATCTCTATAAAAGGAAGTCATTAAAATAGTTCTCATTTTCCTTCTCTGTAAAATGGGGAAAACACAGAATGTCAGACTGGGAGAGACTCATAGAACATGGAATGTCAAAGTTGGGAGGGCCCTTACAACAGGGAAGGTCAGAGCTAGGAGGGCCTTAGAACAGGGGATGTCAGAGCTGGAAGGGGACCTAAAATGGCACGTCATAATTGGGAGACCCTTGGAACAGGGAATGTCAGAGCTGGGAGGAACCTTAGAACAGGGGCCACCATACTTTAAATTGAGTTTTCAGAGATGGAAAGGACCACTGAGAGTAGCCCCAATCTGATTCAAAATCCCCTCTGCCATCCAGGCATTAACCATATACCCTATGATTAAAAACCTCCTGTGATGGGGACCCCCCTGGCTCCTGAGGCAGGCCAGGTCCTCCTTTGGGCAAATCCAAAGTTTAGGAGTTTTCCCTCTACCAATCTAAAATTTACCTCCCTGTAACCTATACCCAGGGTCAGTAGGTGGTGCCATAGTGGACCTCTGGGTCTAGAGTCAAAGAGATTCATCTTCCTGAGTTCAAATCTGGCCTCAGACACTTCCTAGCTGTTTTACTCTGGAGAAATCATGTCACCCTGTTTGCCTCAGTTTCCTCATCTGTAAAATGAGCTGGAGAAGCAAACCCCTCCAGTATCTCTGCCAAAAAGACCCCAAATGGTGTCATCATGACATGACTGAAACAACTCAACAACAAAAACTCCCCCTCCTCACTCCTAGTTGTGTTTCCTTGATACCAAACAGTCTTCTCCTTCCTCTCCAACATGATATTGGGAAGGTATTAGAGTTTCTCCAGTTTCCTACATGACTCTTCTCTTCCTTAGAGTAAACTGTGGCTTCCTAGGCGGCACAGTTTCTAGTGCCCTCCCTATCCTGGCTGGCCACCCTCTGCTGGTTCTTTCCAATTCCTCGTGTTTCTAGCTTGCTTGTACACAGTTGCTTGCATGTTGTCTTCCCCATTAGACTGGGTGCTTAGAGCAGTACTTGGCACA
This sequence comes from Notamacropus eugenii, assembly GCF_028372415.1. Taxonomy (NCBI): domain Eukaryota; kingdom Metazoa; phylum Chordata; class Mammalia; order Diprotodontia; family Macropodidae; genus Notamacropus; species Notamacropus eugenii. The sequence continues at coordinate 26,110,877 of NC_092876.1, read as the reverse complement.
TAATAAGGGGTTAGGAAATGTTTGTGCACTTACTGACCCTTATCTGATCTAACTCCAGTTTGTCAATATGGCTTCCCTAAAATGTCGTGCTAAGAGCCCCGGGTCTGTTACCTCATCTCTCTCAGTTTTTGTTCCCTCGTCTATAAATAATAATATAGATAATAACAGCACTTTTGGGGTTGTTGTGAGGAATATAGGGTCTTGGATTTTGAACTGGAAGGAGACTTAGAGGTCATTGGGTCCAACCTGCTGATTTTTACAGATGAGAAAAGTGAAGCTGGTAAGTGTCAGAGGTGAGATTTGAAAATGAGTCTTCCTGACTTAGCCCTGCCCTGTCTCCACTACCATAGCGTCCTCTCTTAATGTTAGCTATTGTTATACAGTTGTGAAATGTTGCATGTCAATGATTTTAAATGTTAAGCCTTAAGTTGCTCCAAGGAGAGCCCAGGCAGGTGCTAGTCAGGGTCAGGGAGTACTTCTCAGGTCAAATTCAGAGATGCAGACTAACCCTGGTCTACTAAGGCAGAGGAATAGGTCGCATGTGGAGGAACAGGTGCAGATCACCATCTTGTGGCCAACACTGGGATCGCACCCTGAGTAAACAATCTCAACCACACCTTTGGGACACACCCAGAGATGATGCCTACCTATCTGTCTTTCCCCTTCTGGTGTAATGAACAGATGTTTCCAAAAACAGGAAAACTACCTGTATGAGAACCAGCAAAACAACTTCACATTGGAGAGCAAGTAATGAATCCTCCAAGTGTGCAATGACTATCCAGATTCCAGAAAATAGATGGATCATTGTTCTAAAGTTGAGAAGGAGGTCAAAGACCATCGACAGTCTGGTTCCCTCATTTTACAGATGAAGAAACTGAGGCCCAGATTAATGATGTGACTTGCCCATTAGTCACAGAGATATTACATGTCAAAGATGGGCTTTGAATTCAGATCCTCTGACTCCAGGACCAGAGCTCTTAAGACACACCCTCCCTGCTGTAACACATCGTCACCTTAGCTGCACCACTCAGTGTCTGAGAATGGTGGAACATATCATACTTTCCTTCTCTCAGTAGAGAAGCACAGGACTATGAGTAGGGAAATTTGTGGTCAGGCACAGTTACTATGTTGCTATCTTGTGTGAAACTGTTTCTTTGTTTCAAGGGAATGTTCTGGGAGTACTTGGGAAGGAAAAGACAATTTTTTTAAAAGCATCAATGAGACATTTAAAAAAAAAAAACCTCAATGTAATTTCAATAGCTCTAAACGGATCTATTTAAATAATCTATTGATTCCAAGGCTGATAAAGAAGAAAAAGGAATATTGTCTAAAGAGAAGTATGTGGATACCCAAGCAACTCACTAACCAAAATTTTTTAAGTATGCTTGAGTCAGTATTCAAATAATATCAATTCTTCCTCTGGAATTGGATAGCATGCATCATCATTCATCCTTTGGGATTGTCTTGGATCATTCTATTGATGAGAATAACTAAGTCATTCACAATTCTTCATCGTACAATACTGTTGCTACTGTGTTAATTTTCTCCTGGTTCTGTTCACTTCACTACACATTAATTCATGTAAGTCTTCCCAGGTTTTTCTGAAATCACCCAGCTTGTCATTGTGTGGCATATTCCATCACAATCATATGCCATAGCCTGTTTAGTCATTTCCCAGTTAATGAATATGCCCTCAATTTCCCATTCTTAGCCACCACAAAAAAGAGATACAATAAATATTTTTGTAGAGGTGGGCCTTTTCCTTCTTTTTCTTTATGTCTTTGGGATATAGACCTAGAAGTAGCTACTGTTCTCGAACAGGACTATGGCATCAGGAAGGTGATACCATGATTCGAAAGTGAATTGCACTTAAGTGAGAAAGGCTGTGAAAATTCACTAAGTTCACTTTCTGTTCTGGAGCCATCTGGGTCCAGTGACAAGATATAGGTAAGAACAAATGGAGACCTTAGATGCAGGAGGAGGTCTTTCTCAGGTCTCGGTTTGACTGAGGCAAAGTCCACGAAGTAGTTAGGGCTAGGTAAGAAATAAGGGGGAAAATGGCCATGCAAAGTCATTAGCCTCACTTTCTCCTCCAGAGCCTCCTGGGCCCAGTGGCAAGATATAAATCAGGACGACTGGAGATGGTCCTCCCCTAGAAGGGTGTGCACAGTTGGCTCTCTAGAATAGTTGGATCAGTTCACAACTCCACCAACGGTGTATTAGTATGCCAGTTGTCCCACATTTCCTTCAATATCCATCATTTTCCTTTTTTGTCATATTAGCCTATCTAATAGATGTGAGGTGGTGCCTCAGAGTTGTTTTAATTTGCATTTGTCTAATCAAGAGTGATTTAGAACATTTTTAATGTGATTATAGATAGCTTTGATTTCTTTTTCTGAAAACTGCCTGTTCATATCCTTTGATCGTTTATCAATTGGGGAGTGATTTGTAGTTTTATAAATTTGACTCAGTTCTCTACATATTTGGGAAATGAGGTTTTATCAGAAATACTCATTGCAAAAATTTTTTCACTGTTTTCTGCTTTCTTCTTAATTTTGGTTGTATTTGTTTTGTTTGTGCAAAAACTTTTTAATTTTATATAATCAAAATTATCGATTTTACATTTTGTAATGCTTTTTACATTTTCTTTGGTCCTGAATTCTTCTCTTATCCATAAATCTGACAAATAAATTACTCATGCTCTCCTAATTTGTTTGGGGTATCACCCTTTCTTGTAAATCATGTGCCTACTTTAATGTTATCTTAGTAAACAGTAGTCTTTGTCAAATAATGAGTCTTTGTTCCAAAAGCTTGGATCTTTCAGTATATCATATAGTAGGTTCCTATGGTCATTTATTATAATGTAATGTGTACTTAATCTATTCCACTGATCCATCTCTTTATTTCTTAGCCAGTACCAGGTTGTTTTGATAATTACCACTGTATAATACAGTTTGACCACCTTCCTTCACTTTTTTCATTGATTTTCTTGATATCCTTGACCTTTTGTTCTTCCCGATGAATTTTATTGATTTTTCTAGCTCTATAAAATAAATTTTGATAGTTTGATTAGTATGACTGTGAATAAATAGATTAATTTATTAAGAATTGTCATTTGTGTATATATATACATATACATACATAAGTGTATATATATAATTGTGATTTTAATATATTGGCTCAGCCTATCCTTGAGCAGTTAATATTTTTCCTGTTGTTTAGAACTGATTTTATTTGTGTCAAAAGAGTTTTGTAGTTGTGTTCATATAGTTCCTGGGTTTGTGTTGACAAGTAGATTCCCAAATATTTTACACTGTCTATAGTTACTTTAAATGGAACCTCTCTTTCTATCTCTTGCTGTTGGGCTATGTTGGTAATATGCAGAAATGCTGATGATTTATGTGGGTTTATTTTACATACTGCAACTTTGCTAAAGTTGTTAATTATTTCAAGTAGTTTTTTTATTTGACCTTCTAGGATTCTTTAAGTATAATGTCATATCACCTGCAAAAGCAATAGCTTTGTTTTCTCATTACCTATTCTAATTCCTTCAATTTCTTTTTCTTCTTTTATGGCTATAGCTAACATTTCTGGTACAATACTGAATAATAGAGGTGATGATTGACATTCTTGCCTCACCCCTGATTGTAATGGGAAGGCTTCCAGTTTATCCCCATTACAGATGCTGCTGCTGATGGTTTTAGATAAATATTACTTATTACTTTAAGGAAGTTCCATTTATTCCTATGATCTCTGATGTGTTTTTTCTTTAACAGGAATGGGTGCTGTATTTTACCAAAGGTGTTTTCTGTGTCTATTGAGATAATCACATAATTTCTGTTTCAACCAACCAATTTTAAAAAGATATGTACACAAGATGGGAGCAAATATAGGTAACATGAGATGAATGCAGAAGTATGTCTTGGTCTTAAAAGAATAATATCAGAAGTCCTAAAGTTTAGAAGGAGCTGCTGATGGTGAAAAACACCAAGGACAACTGAAAAGAGGTAGGAGAGGAATTGGCTTGTTTGTTTAAAAAGAGATAAGATCATTGGTTAGGGTAGATGGAACAATGAAAACTGGCAAAAGAGAGAAAGCAGAACTATTCCACTCTTATGAAAAACTTCTGATCTCTCCTTCCCCCCCCCCCCCCCCCAAAAAAAGTGTTTCTTCTACTAGAACAAAAAGGGAGGGGGGTAGAAGGGGAGAAATAGCTTGGGGCACTATATCCGGTCAGGCCACCAGGTGGCACTCTAAACTTGAGCTTTGTTGACTTCACCCAACTGGGCATGTGGGAATTTACATCATCTAATCCTTGGGTTACAGATTCCCTCACTCTTTTTCATGCATAGACTGCTTTATCTATTTGGAATTCTCTACATTCTCACATGCTTTTTTGAGCCCTATTCTAGGGGTATGTTTACTCAGTAATACTTCACAAATCCCTGAGAGCTGACTGCCTCCACTTTTACCAGATCCCACTTTTACCTCTTCTTCTTCCTCCTCTGACCCTCACCTCCAAATCCATTCAATTGGCATTTAGACTAAAATGTTTTTATTGTAATTATAAAATGATGATAAGTGTAACTGCACTAGATCTGAGAAATTAGAGTGGCCACAGCTAAATTCCCCCCATCTTTCCTGTGTCACGTCTGTTGGCTCTCAAACACATAAGAAGGAAAGACAGATGCATCTAAAGACCTTTGCTGAGTAGTGCTTCCCAGGGCCTCCTTTGATATCAGAATTATAGAGGAAGGGAAAACTAACTCCCCATGCTCCATCTCCCCCAAGCTCACTTTTCAACTAGAACCTGAAGTCAACTCCTAGTGAGACACCAGGTGCATCTAAAACTCCACTTAAGCTTCCAGAGGCTTCCCAGTACTCCTTCAGGCTGCCCTAGCCCTCATCAAGGGTACCTAAACATGAACAATCAGCTTCCTTTTCCAAGGCTCCTCTTAATGTGGCTGACAAATCTATAAGTCCAAGGCTTTAGTACTTCCATGGGCTATTCTCCAGGTTGTTCACATGGTTAGATTCCTACATCTCCTCTCAGATCTTCCCAGGCCTTCTTGACTACAGGCCTGTCACTCTAGCCACTATGCCATCAGCTGCCACCTAGGAAAGTCAAGTGGTTGATGGTAACAGTCTTCTTAAAGGATTGTTTGATCTAGCTTCCTTTTTTTATTTTGCTCTATATACAATAAGCAATGTGACTGACGTGAGAAAGCAGAAGCTTCCTGAAGGATGGGGGCTATCAGTTGGATATAGATAGCAAATTTCATGTTTTAATATTGAACAATATTCTACCTAATCCCTAGATTCAAGCAGAACTCAGTCAGCAACTAATGCCTCTTTTTACACTTTGTTGGCCCACCATGTTGAAAGGAAGAAGTCTAGTGTTTTGAGGCAGAGAGTGTTCTGGTTGCATTCAGAGATGCTATAGCTATACTTGCATCTTAAACTATATACCACAATAAGTTCAAAATGGATATACAACTTCAATATGAAAGGTCATACCATAAAACAACTGGGAGAGAATGAAATCAAATATATTTCACACTTATGACTAGAGAGAGAATTCTTAAGCAAACAAAGGGTTAAAGAAGATCACAAAAGACACACTATATAATTTCAAATACATTTACTAAAATGTTTCTGCCTGAACAAAATCAATGAGCTGGAATAAAAAGGTAGATTGTTAATTGAGGCCAGGGGAGGGGCTTTTCATTAATTATCTCTGATAAGCATCTCATATCCAAGATATATATATAGAGAGATGAAATTAACATAAATATACAATATCAATTTCCCACTGTTGACCTGAAAACTTGGTTAAAGAAAGGCAACAGGCTAATGCATACATTTTATGATTTAATTAATTAATCAATTCCCTATTAAAGACAACGGTAACATAATGCATTATGGAGCCAGAAATGTTCTGGCTGGCCAGTGCAGAAATCTTCTGGCTTATATACATTTTGCCATGAGAAAGGAACTCTCCTAGTTGAACAAATCATAAATTTAGTAAGACAAGACAATTAACAAAGTAATGTTGGTCAGGCCTTGGGATTCCAGCTGGGTAAGCATATGTCTCGGTGATAAGGAAAGAAACCCCACCATTAGTAAGTGGTAGGCTTCCTCCCTTAAACAGATAATTGACATAGGAAAGGGTAAACAATGTTCAATAGAAATTATGATCTAAGATGTCTATATTTTCTTTATCATTAATACGCCATAACATAGTATATGTCTATAGATCAAAGGAAAGTCCCATTATTCATAACATAGTATGTGTCTATAGATAATAAGATTCATCAAAGGAAAGTCTCATTATTCATCAAAGGAAAGTCTTATTATTCAAGATATAGTGTCTTAGGTTAAAGGTCTCCTTAAGGAGTGTAGAGTCAGCCTTGGCTGGCTTTTGCTGACATAGGAAGAGGCACTCTCTGAGTTTACTTCAGAGAGAACAAGAGATTATTCTAAAATTTTATATTAAACATTATCACCACTGAAGAAATAGTCAAAGGATATGAACAACTAGTTCTCAGAAGAAGAAATTCAAAGTATTAACAACCATATGAAAGATTGCTGCAAATCATCTGTTCTAGGAGAACTGCCAGGACTAGCAAGGGAAGATGAAGAGTCTGAAAGTCTTCAGGCTTTTCCAAGCTTGCAAGGTCCTCCTCTGACCAAGGCAGTGGGAAACCTGAGGCTAAGGCCAAGGCTCTTTCTCACCCCCCCACCAAAAAAGAAATTTCCAAGTATTTATAAATAACTCACAGATTACGACCATATTTCCTTAGCCAATCTAAACATACTCCCTGTCACTCCAGTTCATCTAATGACTTTCAAAGATTTTTTGCAAGTAGTCTAAAGTCATTGATTGATTGATTGATTGATGCACATTCTTCCCCTGGTTAAGGTATTAGGGCATAGCATCTTATGACTTACTTTAAGTGGAGCGGAGTAATTGACCCACAAATTCAATCTCACACACACACACACACACACACACACACACACACACACACACACATCCTTACAACAGAATTAAAGTCTCATGTATGCCAAAATATTCACAGCAGCACTTTTGTGGTACCAAAGAACTAAAGACAAAATACACACCCACTGATCAGGAAAAAATTGTAATATTAACATTGTACTATCAGGAATGACTAATATGAAGTATTTGAAAAAGAAACTTATCTAAAATGATACGGGTTGAAGTAAAAAGGACCAAAAGAGAGTGGGAAAACTTAACTGAACTGATACAGAGTGATATAAGTAGAACCAGGAAAGAAAAACATGTTCTAATCTGAACATTTCTGCTGAGAGCTAGAGTCAAAAACAGACAAAGCACTCTGAAAACCTCTCTCTGCTCAAAGACCTTTCAGAACATTCCCAGACAACGGACAAAATTCCCCATTGAGATAGATATTCCCATAGTCACTGCACTCTGCTGAATAAAGGTAACGATTTACTTTACCAGTTTTAACATACAGAACAATACAACTTTGGGCACACCCTCAGAGAATCATTTTCCTAAAGTCATTCAATGCAGCTTTAACCATCTTTAATCCTGTTATGGCTTCTCCTTTCCAGATGGTCAAAGGTGAACATAAGAGATATTTCCATTAACTTAAGGGATCAAAGAGATGTCTTCCCTTAACCTGATCTCTTCAGGGAATGAGGAAAGAGGGCACTTCTGTCAGGTGGATCCCTCAAAGACCCTTCACCCTTGGTGAGTCTTCTCTCTAATTGTTTCTGTGAGGGGTCCTTTCCTGGGCTGATAAAGAGAGCAATACATTGTTTCACCACTGATAGAGAACAGCTGATACAGTTTTTCTTTCGTATCAGTCCAAAGACTTCAGACTACTAGGATAATTTTTAAATGCTTACTTTATCTATACAAAAGAGGTGATGGGACGCTAGTCTGTGTCCCCACCAAAGCTCTCTTGGCTGCCACATCTTTCTCTATCCCCATCCTTCTTGACCCCTCTGAAGCTTCTGATGATATTGACCACCCTTCTCCTGGATACCCTGTGCTTCCTTGGAGTTTCCTCTCTCTCCTTTACTGATCTCTGGTGACCCCTCTGTTGATTATCTCCAGTTAATCCTGTATAGATCTTGTTTGTACATAGTTGTCTGCATGTTGTCTCCCACTTTTGCTCCTTGGGAACAGTGACTCCCTACTGTCTCCTCTGAAATAATATAATATTAAAACAATAATGATGACATATTATGTTATAATTATATTTGTCATATTATTTAAATTAATATTACATATTTATTATAATATATTAATGTTGTTATTATCTGCATGTTAATTATTAATTCTGTATTAATATATAAGCCTATGGAATAAATAAATAGTAAATGTAAAAATAAAATAATGCTCATTCAGCATTTAAAGCCCTTCACAGTCTGCCTCCAACCAATCTTTTCAAACCTATTTTGTATTATTCCTTTTCACACTTCTTTTGTCCTGGTCAAGCCAGCCTCCTCACTATTCTCCATAAAGGATCTTCCATCTCTTACTTGTGGACTTTTACCCAAGCTGTACCCATCCCTGACCCACACCTTTGGTAGCTCTGGCTCCCTTCAAGACTTAGCCCAGGTGTTCAGCCCTTTCTCACTGCAAAATATTTGTTCTTCATCTTAAAAAATATTTTAAAATGCTTGAATGTTGTGGTTGGTAAATGGCCTTTTTTCATGGAATAAACTGACTCTAGATATCCCTCCAATCCTCACTATATGAATGAGAAAGGAGAGAGGCAGCATTCTCCTCATTTGACAGATAAGGAACCCAGAGAAATGACTAAACAACTTTCCCAAAGTTAGGTCAGAGAAGCCTGTGGTAGAGGTAAGATCAGAGTTCAGTTGCCTCCCCAGGCTAGCCTCTATCATCTATAAAAGTAATAATAGCTCACATTTACATAGCATTTTCAGGTTAGCAAAACACTTTCATTGATCCTTAGAACAACCATAGGAGGCAGGTGCTATTATGATCCCCATTTTATTGATGAAGAAGCTGAGGCAGAAAGAGATGAAATGATTTGCCCAACGTCATACAGCTAGCAAGGCTCTGAGTCAGGATTCCAATTCAGGTCTTCCTATTCCAAGTCCCCACTCCAGTACCACCTCATCTATCAAAATTAATTGCTGAAAACTGTACACAAGAGAAGTTCACAATTTCAAATACAATTCTCTTTTGTGCTTCTCTTTGTATATTGAAACATGCATTAAATTCAGAGTAAAAATGAAACATTTCTACAAAGAAAAAAATTAATTGTTGGAAAAATAGTACCCTAAAGACACCTCAAGAGGGCCACTGTGCAAGCAGAGAATCAGAAGGTTCCAATTAAAATTGGGTGAGTAGGTGGCACAGTGGAGAAAGCTGATGATGACCATTTTTACTGTTGTTTTTTACAAAAAAAATTCACATCTAAGAGTTATTAGTGTCCATCTACCTCAAAATTAGATCACGCAAGCATAGCCTGCTGCCTCCCTCAGTGTTTTATCTGTCTCTGTGGAGATCCTGAAACATCCCAGGAAATGATTCACAAAGGGAGATCAATGGAGCAGAAATCATGAGACTTGCTACAGGAAATGAGATTATTTCATCCCTCTCCAAGATAGAGAGGGCCCTGGAAAGGCCCTGCCCCAAGTTTTCTCTGGGGTAAAGAGCCAGAAGGTAGAATAAAATGACCCTATCTGTACTTTGTGCTCACTTTTGCTCCTTTCCTATTAGACTCTGCAGCTGGAATTTCTGGATGGCCCCAATGGGGGCCGGTTCAACAGAAGGCTCAGAATCTTGGACAGGGAAGGCAATGAAAGCAGAATCCAGCCAACAGGATCAGAGCTCCAACAGAGAGCAATGTCCCCACTGTCAACTAATGGACATCATCCAACAAGACTCCTATTTGCCTGAAGGCTGGTGAACTATAAGAACTAAATTCACTGCTTCTCCTTTCTAGCTCATGAATGAATGGGGAGTGAATGACTCTCACCACTTGTCTTCATCCACTACTCCACTGGGTATGGGCAGTAGGGACTTCCCTCTTTCCTCACCCAAATATCTGGGAGAGGGCAAGGAGAAGTATTAGGAGAGGGAGCTGACTGGTAAGAACTGTTTCTACTCGGGACTAATTCGCCTAATTTCATTCCACTTTATGAACTCTATATCTGCGTTACCACAACATAGGATCTGAATGCATCTGAATGCAGTAAGAAGGGACCTGAGAGGGTGGAAGACCTACAATGGGGTGGGGGCTCTGAGTCTGCTAGATAGTGGATCTCATTTCATCTAGAACCAAAGAGACGCCAGTTACGAAGAAATTGACATAAAACTGCTTAGCACTGAAATGGCAGCCCAGGCATTGGTGGACTTGGGCCCCTCCTAGTGACCAGTGAGAAAACTGCAGCCTATCGGAAAGCGGCCATTCCTTGAAAGCAGCAATGCTTCTTTTTCAAGTAGAGGGTGGCCCTGGTAAACTAATTTGGAGATTGCCTTCCATTAATTCAAACCTCTTGGCTAGATAATTCACTCAGTGAATGGTATCTCTCTGTATGGTTGAGGGAGGCAGCCCTGAGTCCAAAAGAATAGTATGTACTTAACTATGTACCTGTTGTTTCTCCCAACAACATAAAAGTTCCTTGAGAGTCAGAATTCTTTCATTCTTGTCTTTGTTCCCTGGTATGTAACACAACTCCCAGCGCATGGTAGATGGTTGAAGGAGTCTTGTTGAATTGCAATGAGCTCCTACTTGGTACAAAAACTCTGGCCCAGAAGCCTCACTCCCCTGCTGCTACAATCTCTAGGGCTGAAAGGATCTCAGGGGTTGGATGGTGGGCTTGCACAGATTTGCAGGCAGACTCCACAGAGGACCCAGATCCCCTCTTGTGGGAAGTCCTTCTTCCCTCTGCATTTCTTTCTAGCAGCTCTTCTTCCTCTGTCTCCTGGCCTTCCTTTTAGATTCTGTGTGGAAGAGAATTTCACACCTGCACCCAAGGCCCATTGCACATTTTTAAATCTCTATCACTACAAAACAGTTTCTTCAAATATCCTCCTGAGGCTTATTAACATTACTCTTTTATAGATGAGGAAATAGAGGTACAAAAAGCCTAGGTGGCTTGCCCAGGGTCACAGAGCTAGTAAGTATCTGAAGCTGAATTTGAACTCAGAATCTTTAGATTATAAGCTAAATTAGTGCAAGGACTGTCTTTCTTTTAATTAAGTGCATACCCATCACTTAGCGCAGCACCTGACATGTTACAAATACTTAATAATGCGTCCAGCACTCTTTCCACTCAACCCCCTGGCTGCCCAGATTTAATGACTTACCATGTTCACATAGCTACAAAATGCTGGTAATCTACATTAGTCAGTAATCTACATATGCATTACAACATACTAAGGGTCTGAATGCGGTAAGGGATGTGAGACAATAAAAACCAACCACTGTGGGGTTGGGCTTCAGAACCAGATTCAAACCCAGGTCTTGCTATTCTGGGACCCGTATTCTTTCCACTGTTCTGGAAAGCCTCTCTCATGCCCCCTCATCTCCCTCATTTTATAGAGCAGCACACTGAAGAGGAAGGCAGAGATTTACCCAGGGTCAGGATATCAGAGTCAATGGTGGAGCTGGGTCCAAGACACCAGGCTCCTGGTTCAGGAACATTACCAGCCAAGAATGGTGGAATGGACAGAGATTCAGCCTCCAAGTCGGGGAGACCTGGCTTTAATTTCCATCTCTGGCACGCAGCAACTGAGTAGTCTTGGCCAAGGCGCAAGTGCCATTTTGCACAGGGAAAAGGAATTTTCACACTGGGAGTTACTTACACCAATGAAATTACAGGTCAAAGAAAAAAAGCTGGTGATTCTGTCGACATGGTTGGCATCTCCTCTCTTCTCTCTCCATCTCCTCTTGGCTAGTACAAGGCCAGGCACACAGTAGCTGATCAGTGTGTATATGTATGTATGTCTGTGAGGCATGATTAAAACTTGTTTCCACATAAATTATGTAATGTATGACTTATGAAATCTGGGAGATCAATACATGCCAGAAAGTTTTTTGACTTGCAGCAAATGCAGGAAAGTAAATTGACTGTAAAAGACACTAACAACATAGATTAGTACTAGATTATCTTCTAGCAGAAGAGGGGGGAAATTGAGAGACATAACTGAGAAATTGTTTCCATTAATTCAGAATAGCAGTCAGCAGAATGGGAGACATAATGAAAGAAGTATGTCTCACAAAGAAAATAACAGGCAAAGCAAGGATCCAGCTGGTTTTTATCTTGCTTTGAGGTTAAGAAATCAGCTAAGTAGAGTAAAAATCAAGTTTTGCTCGGAATCCTCATGCATAATAAACTTATGAATATTAACTTTTCTTCCCCCTGCAGGACTCAAGGTTCATTTTAATGGTCATCCAATGTATGTAGCAGGAAGGGGAGAACATGTGAGGGGAAACTATCAGAAAGTTGTACACCCTGTATTACCCAGCCAACAGGGAGACAGGAGAGGGACACTGCGGTCAGGCATAGGTTTTTAAGGCTTACTTTTGTTTCTGGAGGTTGTGTCTATTTTATGAGGCACTCACCACCGCAGTTGTATTAATAAACTTTTCTTTTATCTTCACGCCTCCCAAGCCCAAATGAGTTATCTCTCACATATATGTATACATACATACACACACACACACACACACATACACACACACATATATATATATATACACATATGTGTAAGTGTATAGCCATAAAATACAAAGTACCTGATATTTAACAGCTTCATAGAAGTAGGGCCCAGCCCACCTATGTCTGTCAGGATGAAGACTGCTAGGAAGAAGGAATCACTCTTTTTTCAGCACTCTGGGCTATGGGCATCACTGAGCAAGATCTATGGATGCCACCCCCAGGCATGGGAGAGAGGAGCAAGGAAGGGAAAGGGGTGTTTGGGGGCTCCTGCCTCCCTGATCTCTATACATGAGAGATTTCCTACCTCTATACCTTTGTTCAAGGTGACTCTCCCATCCTGGGATTCCTTTCATTCTCCCCTCCCCTCCACAGTCATTTGTCGAAATACCACCCATCCTCCAAGACCCAGTTCAAATACTAACTCCTCTATGAGACCTTTCTTGAGCTCTAAAGAGAAGTCACAAAATGTGGGGATAAGGGTGGGATGGTGGGAGACATGTCATCACTGGCAGGGTCTATAGGGACAATCTCATTCAATTTCACCACCCTCATTTCATAGATGAGGAAACCATCACATAGGGAGACATCTTGGCCAAGGTTGGCAAAACCAGGACTAGAACCCAGACCCCCAACCCCCAAATGAGTCAGAGCCCCAAGAGGCTGTGGGCCTCTCTTACTAACCTTATCCCATCATGCCCAGGATTGGAATTCTCTGCTTGTAGGCCTTATTCTTTTAACTAATACAAATAGAGGCAGCTAGATGGTGTAGTGGTTAGCGTGCTGGGGCTGAATTTGGCCTCAGACGTTTATTAATTGTGTGATGCTGGGCAAGTCACTTAACCCTGTTTGCCTCAGTTTCCTCATCTGTAAAATAATCTGGAGAAGGAAATGCAAACCCCGCCAGCATTTCTGCCAAGAAAACCACAAATGGGGTTATGAAAAGCTGGACACAACCAAACCACAACAAAATAGCCAGAATTTACACAGAGATTTCCATATCTTACCTCATTCGATCCTCACAACAGTCCTGTGAGATAGATGCTATTATCGCCACTTTACAGATGAGGAAACTGAGGGAAAAAATTAAGTGACTTGCTGAGGGTGACTCAACAGGTAAGTGTCTGAGGCAAGATTTGAACTGAGGTCTCCCTGACTCCAAGTCAACATTCCATACACTATAACACCAAGCAGTCCTGTAACATCATTATAGCATCAAGAAAGGCAGGAATACATACATACATATGTATATTATTATATTATAATATATTACTATTTACTATTATAATAAATTATATTATTATATATTATAATTATATAGTATATACAGAGCTGTATCCTCCTGTAGCCTCAAACATAGGGTGCAGCACACAATACACAACAGGAGATTTTTTTTAAGATGAATAAATGAGCTGGACCTTGCTCTCAGGGAGCCCCAAGTTTGATTGGGAAGGTAGTCCACTTCCCCCAGGGAAAGATGCTGACTGGCCAATCATGTGTACTCAGAGCTCAAGGAAGGGGCTTATATGGTCAGAGTGCAAGCTTCTCAGACCAAGGAAGAGAGTCCTGCAGATTGGAGCAGCCAAAGAGGGCTGCCTGGAGGAGATGGTTCACTTTCTGGCAGGCTCTAAAGAACAGAGAGGACATAAGTAGGCAGGAAGAAGCAGGAAGCTGCTCAGAGGATGAAGTATGCCTAGGGTATGATCCTTTGGTCCCTCTGTTGACCATGGTATCTCTGGCTAGTGGGGGGGAGAATACTCAGTGCCTGGTCAGGAAAGGGTGGCAGACAGGAGGGACAGATGAAGAGACAGAAGGGAAATTGGAGAACAACTTGTGCCCAGGTCTCCTGGTTATCTCACCTCAAGCCTTGGCATCTGTCCCAGAAGCTACTCATCTAGCAAGGCTCCATCACTCGATTCTGCTTTCCAATTGAGCAATTTGGCTCTGAGGTCACAGTAAAAACAAGGGACTGTGTCCTGGAGCTGCTGTCACTCTTCCCCTTCCTCCCACACCTGCCACCCTCTCTCATCCCAGAAGCCATCCAGCCCAACTCAGGGTCTCAACCACACCAGACTTCTGGCCAGTCCCTCTCCCCTCCTGGGTGCTCTCCCTGCCCACTCTCAGTCCTGGAATCTCTTCCCACCCTATCCCTGTGTCTTAGTCTCCCAGACTTTCTTCTTGAGTCCAACCTAAACCTGAACAAGAATCCCTTCTCAGAACCTCCCCCAAGTGCTCATCCATCCTTCACTCAAAGACCTTCAAGTGTAAGGAATCCATTTCCACTGTGGGAATTTTTCTTTATGTCAAACTTCACCTTACTCCTTTGCAGTTTCAACCCACTGGTCCTAGATCTGTCTTCTGGGATCAACCAAAACAAATAATCTTATAAAAGTAATCCTACAGACCACAAAATAAGACTAACAAGTATTGTGCATCTCATTTGATACTGAATAGTATTACCTTTTATATTATTATTAATAATAATAGCTAAATAAATAGTCTAATCTCATATACAAACCTTCAAATGCTTAAAGACAGTCATGTAAGTCTATGGTTCTTCTTTTCTCCTGACTACATGTGCTCAGCTCCACCAATTCACCCTTGAACTCTGGTGGTGGTGGTGGTTGTTTGTCTGCTTTGAAAGAGGACCAATGGCATCCCAACTGATTTCTTGACTTGTGCCTGAAATGGATTGAGGTGAGGCAAGCTGCCCAAAGCATAGTAAAAATGGGGTACTCTTCACTGGCACCTCGTAGTGGGGGTGGAGAGAGGGAGACAAAACTGGGGGCTCTAGCAGTGGCATTAGAGAAGAGACCCTCTGAATCTCTCAGGGTACCTTGAAAACCCTGAGTGGGAGGTACAGCAGGGTGGCCAGAGCATACTGACTACATCAGAATCATTTTTAAAAATTCATTAAGTACATTCAAATATAAAGGAAATCAATTATACTGAAATACAGTTCCCACATTTAAAAACACTTCTTAGACACTCCCTCATCCT
This sequence comes from Notamacropus eugenii, assembly GCF_028372415.1. NCBI lineage: Eukaryota > Metazoa > Chordata > Mammalia > Diprotodontia > Macropodidae > Notamacropus > Notamacropus eugenii. The sequence continues at coordinate 26,095,181 of NC_092876.1, read as the reverse complement.
CAAGTTTATAAACTTTGATATAGAAGGAAAATAGCAGAGGGCCTGGGTCTGTTCCCTTACCTGGGAAGCTGAAGGCAGGACATGAGGCATTGGAGAATGTGATGGATGTGATCTCCTGCCAGCAGAGACCAAGTTAGAACCATAGAGGACCACAGCAAGTCCATCCTGGAGGCAGCCCAATTGTGAGTATAGAAGGATTCAGTCTGAAGATACCTGAGACAGAGAAGTATCCTCCCAAATTACAAATGTTGTTACCCCTAGAAAGGTCACTGAGAAAATATCTATAATTAATGGCCCACATTGCTCCTTCCTCACCTCTGTATGACAATAATTATTACACATGTTGTCAAGGCATGACAGTTAGGTTCTCACAAACTAGACTCTACAACAGAACACATCTTTATGGTCACACAACAGTTGGAAAGATGTAGTGATTACAAGATTGTTTTTTTATGTATGGTCTGTTGACTACAAAAAATCACTGGATATGGTAAAGCAAGGGGCATATAGGTGTCATAAAGGATAGGGTGCTAGACCTAGAGTCAGGAGAACCTGAGTTCAAATCTGCCCTCAGATGCTTAGTAGCTGTGTGACCCTGGCCAAGTCACTTCACCCTGTTTGCCTCCAGTTCCTCTTCTATAAAATAAGCAGGAAAAGGAAATGGCAAACTACTCCTGTATCTCTTCCAAGAAAACCCCAAATGAGGTCACAAAGTCAGATACGACTAATGGACTGGAGAAAAAAAAATGGCACAACAGAATGCTGCTTTAATGGCTTCCTCCACCTATATACTCAAATCACATGTAGTTTTGGGTAAGACCCAAACACAGAGATAAGTCTGTTTTATGACTCTTCGATGATTAATATGAAGCAAAGTATAGAACAGGGAAGTATGTGTTTCCAAAGGTATTTTCAGGACGTCTCAGACAGAGGTCAAATTGAAAGGGTTTCTCTATTCTCCCTGATAGATCATAAGCTTCATGAGGGCAAGGACTGATCCATGTTTGTCTTTGTATCTCAGCACCATGGACAGCACCTGGCACAGAGGGCTTCGTAAATGCTTGGTGAGTGATGGAATTCATTTGTGCTAATTCCATCCAGCCTGGCCGACAACCCACTGATTTATTTCTACACAAGATGCATATTCACTTGGAGGAGTTCAGCGTAATTATGCATGCAAGAAAAATGAAGAGGGCGAAGAATGCTTGTTATCTAGCCTCATAGGCAGTTCGTTGGACAACTCATAAAGCTGATCCACCTAGTGCATGAATCTGGGACAGATTTTGAGAGTGAATAATGAACTAGATTAAATCAGTCAGTCAAGTAGAATTTGTTAAGCACCTACTATGTGCTGGGCATTGTACTAAACTCTAAGGATACAGAGAAATGCAAAGGACAGTGCAGCTCTCAAGGATAAAGAAGATAAAATCTGGCTAGACTGCATTTGAAAAATTGGACAATGATTTTAACGATCCCAAGCTAAACCAAGATCATCTTCTAAATACTTTTTGTGTGTGTGAGAGAATCATGGAATACCATAATCTCCAAATATCGATGCCTAATAGGTGTCCTCAAGGCTTCCGTACGCCTCCAACAGAAGATTGAAACCCCTCTCCATCTGGTCCACGAGGATGTTCAGCGTGACCAGAGACTTAGAGGGCAAAAGTTTCCACGTTTCCAGATTAAGAAACTGACGCCCATGGGGAAATGACTGGACCAAGAGAATGTCATTTATTTAAGAGTCACAGAGAACTTTACTTAAGTTCTCTCTTTTGATATTGATCAGTTATCTCATTCGATGTTATTTAGTATTAGTGCATCGGTTATCACACTTCACACATTATTAATAAAGAGTGTTTCTATGGTTCTTCAAGGTTTGCACAGCCTTTACACAGGCTACTTCCTTTAATATTATTATTAGTAATAAAACAAAACGTTCATACAGTACTTTAAGGCTAGCAAAACCTTTTCACACATTACCTCTTTGGAGGGAACCTCACAGCCAGCCTGGGAGCGTCGCACTGCGCTCTGTGCCCTGAGCTCCCTAGCAGCCTCTGCTCTTTCCAGGAGGCAGCGTCTACGTGTGTGTTCGTCCTTTGTTGCTGAAGAAGACCATGCCATCAGAGAAGTGATGACATGACTTGCACTTGACTTTGTTTTGAGTGAGGGAAGGCTGTGCAGCTCACCAGCCTCACTTCTCCTCCAGAGCCATCTGAATCCAGTGACCAGATATTCATCAGGATGACTGGAGATGACCCAGGATGAGGCAGTTGGGGTTAAGTGACTTGCCCAAGATCACACAGCTAGGGAGAGTCAGGTGTCTGAGGTAAGATTTGAACTCAGGTCCTTCTGACTCGGGCTCTATCCACTGCACCACCTAAAGCTCTAAGAGACTTGAGGAAAGGAGTATCCCTCTCGTGCTTTCTCGTGCCAGAGCCCTCCGCCTACCTTACTCCCTCAGGAGGGGGCAGGACCCCCTCTGGGCCAATCAGCGCAGGAGGAGGGAGGCCGAGGCTCGGGGAGGCGGGGGAAAGAAGGATGGGGGGAACCTATCCTAGGCCCCACCCCCTGAGGGAGCTCGCGCCCGCGCCCCAGGGGCTGGGCCTCGTGCTTCCAGTGTCTCGTGCTTGCCTGTCACCCCTCACTGCGCCTGCGCGCCCGCCCCGTGCTCGCCCCGCGCGCCTGCGCACTGATGGGTTTCGGAGGTTCGAGGCTGGCACTGAGAGGCGCGAGCACGTGGCGGGGGCGGGAGAGCGGCCCCTCCCCCCGAGTCACGTGGAGGGGGAGGGGGGTCGGTTGGGGAGGTAGGAACGGCCTGTGGAGAGGGGAAGAGTCGCGGCCACCAGTGCCCTTTCCTCTTTTAACCTACCCCTCTGGGCCACCCCTCACCCTCCCCCGGATCCCCAAACCCTGACCTTCTCCTTTGTCCTTGGCCCCTCCCCTGCACGAGTACCCTGAGCCCCCAATTCTGAGCCTGACCTCTGACCCTGACCCCTACCCTCTGACCTCTTCTCATCTCTGATCCCCAACCACGGACTCCCTCCCCAGTCTATGATCCTTTCCCTTCCCCCCCATCCCCAGCCTCTAATCCCTGACCCCCCTTCTCTTCCCATCCCCCACCTGGCCTTTGACCTCCGGCGGGCACCCCGGGTCCCTGCAGCTGGCCCCTGCCCTATGGGATCTTCCCCGCTCCTGCCTGCTCCAGCGCTCCCTCCGGCCCCAGACAGATAAAGGGGTGGTCCGAGGTGTTCCCCGTCTCCATGAGCATGCTGTCCCCCTGCTCTGTCACAGGCTGCCATGGAGCCCCGGGGGCTGGACCCCCGCCCAGCGCAGCTGGCTGACCGCTCGGCCCGCGTCCGGCACCGGAGGACCAAGCGGGAGCGGAACCAGGCGAGGGCCAGCAGAGGCCCCGGTGCTGGGGGCTCCCGGGCCCCGCGGGCCCGGCCTCCCAGGGACCCGACTGTGGGCCCCCCTGCCTCCCAGCCTGTGGTCATCACCCAAGGCCGGCTGAGCCGGGCACACCGGGGCCTCCTGAGCAACGAGGTGAAGTCCCTGGACGTGGACCGACTGCTGAGTGGCCTGGTTGAGGAGGCGAACAGCCCTCCCCCCGGGGAGCCTCCAGACCCTGTGGCAGCCACAGCACCACCCCCGCAGCACCCCACCTGGGGAGAGGAGCCCAGCCCCCTGCCAGCCAAGGGCAAAGAGAATGAAGCTCCCAGAAGCCCCACCCCAGGACCCCCCAGCCCCCAGGCGCTGCTGGAGGAACTTCAGGTTCAGCTGCGTCTTCCCGGGGCCTTCCCTAGGCGCAGCCTAGTCCAGGAGACCCGAGCAGAGATCCTCGGGGCCATGCTGGCCCATTACGGGGAACTGCCTGACCTCAGTCAGGTCCTTAGGGGCCTGAGGGAACAGAGAGCAGGTGAGGATAAGTATCCTTCATCCTGCCTCATCACCCCCCCCACACATCCCCCCTCTGCCCCAGCACCCCTGGCTCTGCCCATGCCTGGCTGCCCAGTCATCTCCTCCCCACCTTTCTCCATCAGCCCCTTTGGTCTGGGACTTCTCCAGTTCTCACTGGACAGGGGAGCCTTAGCTGCTTATGCTCTTGTTCATGCTAGGGCCAGAGCCTGGAAGCCCAGAGGAGTGGGGAATGGTGCCCCGGGGTCAAGACCATCCTGATCCACAGGCCCTGGTGGAGAGCAGGAGAAGGAGGAGAAGGAAGGGGAAAAGGGAACTTGTGTTTACCTTGGGGGCCACCCCAAGCCCACCTTCCACTGAGAAGGTAAGACCTTCTCATCTGAGGGACATGGGGGTGGCTGGTGAAAGTGTTTGAGGGTACAGGCAAGGTAAGTTGCTGTATACCTACTGTCTTTCCCTATATTCCTACCCATAGAGCCTGGTGCTGCCCCCAGACCCATGGATGCCCTCACCCTCACCCCCACCCCCAATCCTTGGACCTGAGAGAGGAGAGATGACTTGGGGCCCCCAGACATCATTTGATGTCCTGAAGAGCATCTGGCTGCCTGCTACCCCTCCCACATGTGCCCCACCCTGGCAGTGGGGGGCCAGAGGGGCTCCCCACCCACCTGCTTGCTTCCCCAACTCAGAGGCCCTGGACTGGAGCCCCAGCCCCCCAGCCCCTGTGCCTGGATTGCCCTGGTTTGTGTCCAGGAGCAGCCCAGAGCCCTGGACCTTCCCCCGAATGCGGCTCTACTGAGGACGGAGCTCTCCCCCAACGTGCCCCTCCATAAAGAAGCTTGTTGAGAGTGTTCTCCTTTCTGGGAGATGGCAGCGGGCAGGGGAGGATTAGCTCCCTTTCCCTCTTGGTCCTTTCATGTTCAGTAATTTCAATAAAAAGTATGAAGACCTCCACACATGGAAGACCCTGCGGATGAAAGACAGCAGTGCCAGCGTGCCCATGCCCAGAAGCTTGTGGTGTCTGGAAGGATGCAGTGAGCATTCCAGTCAGTGTAGGGTCAGGGCTGAGGCCCACAGGCATTGATCCCTGAGCAGAGCTTCAGGGGATACTGGGGATTCTAAGAGCACAGAGGAGAAGGGAGTTGGCAAGAAGGGTGAGTAGGTCATTTTTGCTGGGGCATTGAACGGGTGAAGGAGAGTGATATGAAGTGACATGGCAAAGGGCCAAAAATCGCCACCGTGAGGCACTGAATCCTATGGTCCCAAGTCAGCTACCTGGGCTGCGACTGGCAGCTCTCTTAAGTTCTGAGGGCTGTGCCAAGCAAGGACTATAACTTTGGCCTTAATATGGTGAGCAGGGGGCCATGAGGTAGCAGCCTAAGACTGGCCAGTCAATAAGCATTCAGGGCCTTCTGTGTGCCAAGCACGGCAGATAAAAAAAGAGCCCTCAGGGAGCTCAGAGTCTGATGGGGAAAGACTGTGAAAACTGCATGCAAGCTATACCAGAATCAATTGGCATAATCCAGAGAGGGCAGTCACCAGAACTAAGTGCAATTGGGAAAGGCTTCTGGGACTTGAGGAAAGTCATAGTTAGAGAGTGTTAGGGAGAGGGTGTTTCAGGCCTGGGGGACAGGCCAAAAGGATGCACCCAGAGCCAAGAGACAGAGGGTCTTCATGGGACAGCCAGGAAACTGGTGTTGCTGAATCACAAAGTCGAATTGAGGAGTCAGGAGTGAGAAGACTGGAGAGGTAGGAGGGGGCTAGGTTCTGAAGGGCTTTGAATGTCCAACAGGATTTTGTATTAGATTCTAGAGACAATAGGGAGCCCTTGGAGTTTATTGAGTAGGCGGTGATATGGTCAGACCTTCATTTTAGAGAAATCTCTTTAGTTCCTGATTGGAGAGTGGGCAGGAGTGGGGAGAGACTTCAGGGAGGCAGACCCACCTGCAGCTACTGCAGTAGTCAGGGAGAGGATGAGGGGCAGTGGCAGAGGAGAGGAGGGGGTCTATTTGGGAGATGCTATAACAGTGACACCAACAGTCCTCAGCAACAGCCTGCCTATGAGGGTAAGAGTGAGGAGTCCAGGATGACAGCTGGGTTGGGAGCATGGTGTTGCCTTTCCAGTAATAAGAAAGGTGAGGGGTGAGGGGGAGGAAGGTGTGGGGAGAAAGTTCTGGATATGCTGAGTTTAGAATGTTATGAGACATCTAGTTTGAGATGTCTAATAGCTAGCTGGAGTTGCAAGATATGAGTCTGGAGGTTAGAGCTGAATAAGTAGATCTGAGAATCATCCCCATGAAGATAATAATTAAGTCACTGGGAGCTGATGAGATCACCAGGTGAGGTAGTAAGGAGGGTGAGCGGAGAACCCAGGACAAAGCCCAGAGGGACACCTGTGGTTAAAGGGCATGATCTGAAGGAGATAGAGAGGGAGTGGTCAGAGAGGCAGGGGGCAGGAGACAGAGAAGAGAGAGAGCTGTCCTGAAACCTTGAGATAAGAGAGTGAGCCACAGTGTCAAAGGTGGCAGAAAGGTCAAGGAGAACGACTGGAGAAAAGGCCGCTGGATTTGGCAACTAAGAGATCATTGGTAACTTTGGTCAGAAACAGGATTGTAAGGGTTAAGAAATGAGAGGAAAAGAAATAGAGGCATCAGTGATAAATGGCTTGCTCAAAGGGTTTGGCCACAAAGAGAAGAGAAATGGGACCATTGCTAACAGGGATGGATAGACAAGTGAGGACGGGGAAGATGTGGGTATGTTTGTTGGTAATAAGGAAGCAACCAATGGTCAGAGATTGAGGATATGGGAGTGAGAGAGGAGGCAGCCTGTTGGAGTAGGTAAGATGGAATGAAGTAGCTTGTACAGGTAGAGGGGTTTGCCTGGGTCAGGAGAAGGGCCCCCCTCTTCATGTGACACCTGGGGGAAAACAGACACTCACATCTGAGTGATGTGAGATGAGGGGAAAAGAGGGAGCTCATGGCCCCAATTTTTTCAGTAAAATAGGGAACAAAGTCTCAGCTGAGAGGGTGGGGAGAAAGGTGACCATGGTGGGTTTGGAAGATCCACCCTGGGGTGGGATGGCAAATTAATAGGGGAAGTGTAAAAGTGTTGCTGGGCTGCCTTGAGGGTCCAGTTGGGGTTATGTTACATCTGTACTGAATGTGTTCAGCAGGGTAATGAGCCCAGGTCAGATGCAGAGCAGGTAAAAGCTCCCAGGCCAGTGGCAGGATTGAGCCCAAGATTAGCCCTTCCTTTTCAGCCTGGTCTTAAAAGGAAGTCAGTGAAAGTTGGAGCAGGGGAGTGTTATGAGGGCCCTGTGCTTTAAGAAAAGATTTCATCTGGCCCTTGTGTGGAGGACACAATCTTTGGAATGGAAGGGTTCAGAAGCTAACCAACTGAAAACTTTTGCTCTAGTCCTGATGAGAGGGGGTAAATGTCCTGTTATGGGAGAGTTCGGAGGTGACAATGATGGTGTCTCTGGACAGGTATGCTGGCAATTTTGTGCATGGAGACTATTTAGCTCATTTTCTGAGTCACTGGCACAGTGGAAAGTCCTATAGTCCATACCAGGAAACAGAATCCCAGAGTGGGATGACTTTAGGAAAAGAGTGTGCTGGGTTCCAGGGTGGAGAAAGTGTTGGTAATTGTGTAAGGGGGTGTTATTGACAACACACCCTGGTGAGATGGCTAGAGCCCAGATGGTTATCTCTAGTTTAGAGAGGTTAAGTTACCTGCCCAATATCATACTGGTAGTGGGCAGCTGGGTCGAGTGCTTTCCCCACCATGTCCCCCCAAAACACAACGTCCATCCAGAAAAAAGCAGAGGGGCCATCGGAGAAGGCAGGGAGTCCCCCGAGTCCCTCATGCCCAAGTGTCCGGGGCTGGGAGTTTGGCCGGCTTTGCTGCCACTTAGAGTGTGTGACTTTGGGGAAATCCTTTCCCCATGGGCCTCCATCTTCCACTCAGTAAAATGACTGGTTAAGGCTGAATGATCTCTGGGGACAAAGTGGGGGAGCTGGAAGGAACTACAGAGGTCATCTAGTCCGGCTGCTGGGGGTGAGGAGGGGTGGTGGTGGTGAGGAGAGCCAGCAGGCCTCAGGACTCCAGATTCAGATCCCTGGAAAGGTCCGGCCCCATCTGGTGCTCATCAGGACCAGGGTCTGAAAAGGAGGGAGTCGGAAGACAGTCTAGGGGAACAAGCTCTTCCTCTCGAGGCGCTGGGCTGCCACTGGACAACCGCAACTCAGTTGTATAGAAAAGAGATGGGGGGGGGGGGTAGGGTTAAAGTCAGACCCTTGCAGCCTCGGAGGCTGTCGCAGAGGTGGAGGGATGGTGGGATCCCGCGGTCCACTTAGAAGAGGAGGTATATAGGGAGGGGAGTGGGGTCTGGTGCTGTGAAAAAGTCCCGTCCTCACACCCCTGGAGACCAGAGAGGAGGAGAGGGATAGAGAAGACAGGGTCTGGTTCTGGTGAGGAGTGATGGGAGAGGGCACGGAGGCCAAAGTGGATGAAGAGGGATGAGACGGATGGGGGCGCAGAGAAGGCGCTTGGGCACGGTGGAGGAGTCTGGTCCTCGCAGCCCGGGAAGCCGAAATAAAGAGACTGGTGGGAAGGATGGGGGCGCAAAGGAGGAGCGTGGGCACCGCGGAGGTCCGCGCAGAGGAGGCGGGGAGGAGGGAGGGCGGAGGAGGGGCCCGGCGGCCGGCGGCGGCCCTTTAATCGGGTGCGCGCGCGCGCTCGGCCCCGCCGGAGTCTCCGGAGCGGGAGCAGGATGGAGCCCCCGCGCGCGCCCGCGCTGCTGATGGTGCTGCTGCCGCTGCTGCTGCCGCTGCCCCCCTGTGCCCGGGGCAAATACGTGCGGGGCAACCTCAGCTCCAAAGAGGTGAGCTCGTCGGGCCAGAGCCCTAGCGGGAGCTGCCCTAGAACCCAGCCCCTCCCCCGCCCTGGAGCCCGGCCGCCCTGCGCTGGGCCCCGCCCCCGGGAGACCCCTTCCCCATCACCCTCTCCTCCCCTCTGGGCCCCAGGCCTTCTAAGGCCCTAGCCCCGGGGCCCTCGGAGATGCTCAATCCACCTGGGGGCGGGGCAGAGGGAAGGGGCGGGGCTCAGTGGGGCGGGGTTAAAGAGGGTACCTGGGGAGAGGGGAGGGGGCCTTGGAATGGACCGTGGGAGGGGAAGGCAAAGGATCTCTAGGACAAGGGAGGATGGCTGGGAATAGGGGCTGACCTGAGGAGAGTAGCAGGTGGCGAGGGGAGGGGGCCTGGAAACTGAAGAGGGGAGCAGATATTGGGGTATAGGCCAGGGAGGTCGGGTTAGCGGAGACCTTGAGATATGGGCTGGGGAGATGCTGGGGTCAGGACTTCATGAAGGCTAAGGAGATACTGAGACCAGGGCCAGGAAGAGGTCAGGTCTGGGGAGACAGTGGGGTAGGTGGGAGAGGTAAGGTCAGATCTGGAAAGATATTGAGGTCAAGGCAAGGGAGATGGGGTCAGGTATGAGAAAATATCAGGGTATGGTGGAAGGAGGATTTGGGATGTTGTGCAGACTGGGCTGGGCGACAGTGGTGCTGACAGGACGCTGGGGAGGCTCTGATCCTTTTCCTTCTCTAGGACTGGGTGTTCCTGACAAGATTCTGCTTTCTCTCTGATTATGGCCGGCTGGACTTCAGGTTCAGATATCCCGAGGTGAGACTTTCCCCCCAAAAGCTCCGCGGCAAAACCCCTCCAGGTCCCCAGGGGGAGACCTTCCAGATTGTTGAAATGGGACCTTCTCCCCACATCCCTGAGACCCTCAAGCTGTGCTGGAAAGGAACATAAGTAGAGTCGGAGGACCAGGTTTCAAATGCCATGTTCTCTCTACAATTTTAGCTAAGCCCCTTCCCCTCTGCCAGCCTCTTTCTTCCCCAGCTGAATGAGAGGGTTGGACAGCCTGGTCTTAATCCCTAATCTACCTCCCATTGTCCTGGAATCTCCCAGGTGACACCTTCCCTATAGCAAGTCTTGAGGTTCCCACTCCTCTGTTCGCAGGCCAAGTGCTGTGAGAACATCCTCCTCTACTTTGATGACCCTTCCCAGTGGCCCGCAGTATACAAGGCCCAAGACAAGGTGGGAGAGCCCTAGGGGAAAGTAAAAGGCTGGGACCTTGGACTGGTAGAGCAGAGGGAGAAGGGCTGGGGAGGGTCAGGCTGGGAGGTCAACGCTTGAGCTCTGCAGTCAAGCCCATCCTTCCATGCTGCAGGACTGCTTGGCCAAAGAGGCAGTGATTCGGCCTGAGAACAACCAGGTGATCAACCTCACCACCCAGTACCCCTGGTCAGGCTGTCAAGTGAGTAATACAGGGCCTGGGAGGGAGGGGCGCAGCCATGGGAAGAGCTTGGGAATGGGAAGAGGGAGCCTGGATGTAAAAGGGTCCAGCTTGAGAATGAGGCAGAGATCGGGGGTCAGCAAGCATTTATTAAACACTCGCTGTGTGCCAGGCACTGTGCTCAGCGCTAAGAATCTAAGGAAAGGCAAAGGGTTCCCCTGTACACCCTACTTGGGGAGACCAAGTGGATGTAGCTGGGTCCATACAAGATGGCTATGGAGTAGATGGCCACTCATCTCTGAAAGGGGTGGGGAGATGGACTTGGCCCTTGCTTCCCTGGGTTCCCCTTGTCAGGTGGTATCTGAGGGGGGCATCGGCTATCTCAGCTGCTCCAGCGGCCGTAGCTTCCGCTCCGTGCGCGAGAGATGGTGGTACATCGCCCTCAGCAAGTGCGGGGTAAGGTGACCCTGCCCCACATGTCCCCCAGCTTGCCCACCCCACCCCTGATGGCCCCCTGGCTCAGGCCCCCCCTGCCACCCTGCAGGGGGATGGGCTGCAGCTGGAGTATGAGATGGTACTGACCAACGGAAAGTCTTTCTGGACCCGACACTTCTCTGCTGATGAATTTGGTGAGTCTTGAGACCTAGAGCCCTTGTGTCTATGAGGGCATCAGGATATCCTGAGCCTGAGCTGATCCCTGCTCTCTCCAGGGATCCTGGAGACAGATGTCACCTTTCTCCTCATCTTCACCCTCATCTTCCTCCTCTCCTGCTACTTTGGTTGTAAGTCAGAACACCGAGGTGGGAGGAGAGGGGAGACCTTGGAGGATAGTGCCCCATGGACACCTCTCCCCCTCCTCCCTGACCCCAGACTTGCTGAAAGGGCGACAGCTGCTTCACACAACCTACAAGATGTTCATGGCAGCAGCAGGAGTAGAAGGTGAGAGCTGAGGGGCCAGGAGGCCTTGAGGGTGCCCTGCTCAGGATCAAAGGAAGCTGGCACCTTTCATTCTACTCTGCCTCCACCCCCCACTTCTGTCCTGTGGATTCGAGTAAAGTCAAAGTTTTGTGGGCAGAAACTGCTCTCCTCCGATCTTCTCTTCCGAGCACGCAGGCAGTGCTTAATAAATGCACACTGACTGACTTGGCTTTGCCCTTTACAGTCCTCAGCCTGCTGTTTTTCTGCATATACTGGGGTCAGTATGCCAGCAATGGCATCGGCAATGAGAGCCTGAAGATTGTGGGTGAGGATCACATTGGCCGGGGCTGGGCACCAGCAGGGGCCTGGGCAGGCGCCCTCCTTGAGCCCCTTCTCTCCCTTTCTCTCTCCTCTCAGCCAAACTACTGTTTTCTGTCAGCTTCCTCATCTTCTTACTGATGCTGATTCTGCTGGGAAAAGGCTTCACCGTGACACGGTGCCTGGGCATGGGGACAGACCGGGCTCCCTGCGGGGTGGAAGTGGAGAGTGCTGGGGCCGGGGAAGCCAGGAGTAGGGGTGTGGGGCCGGGGGCTGGCCACTGCCGTCTTTCCTGATGGTCTCCTTTCCATCCCCCACATTGTTTTCTGTCTGTCTGTTGGTGTCTCTCTCTGCTCTCTGTCTCTCTCTTTCCCTCTGTGTCACTGTCTTGCGGTCTGTCTCTCTCCCTCTCCCTATCTCTCTATCTCTCCCTCCCTCCCTCCCTCTCTGTCTCTCTTTCCCTCTCTCTGTCTCTCTCCCTCTATCTCTCCATTCCTCTCTCTCCCTCTCTTTTTCCCTCTTCTTCTCTCTCCTTCTCTCTCTCTCTCTCTCTCTCTCTCTCTCTCTCTCTCTCTCTCTCTCTCTCTCTCTCTCTCTCCCCCTCTCCTTTCCTCCCTCCATCCCCAGGGGCCGGATCAGCCACTCAGGCTCTGTGAAGCTCTCCATCTACATGACACTGTACACACTCACACATGTGGCCCTCCTTATCTATGAGGCCGAGGTAAGAGCTGTCCAGGCCCTCCCCCCCACTCCCCCCACCCTCCTCCAGGGGCTTAGCTGGTCTCTTCTGTCCCTGCATTCAGTTTCATGCTCCTCAGGGCTCCTGTCTACTCTCCCCTCTGCTCCCTTCTCTGGGTCACAGCTCTCACCTCCTCTTTCTGGCTGTACCTCCTGCCTTTCTCTAGCTTGCTCTGCCTCTGCCTCCCATGATCTGTTGGAGGGGACAGCTACATTTGGGGAGGGAGCTTGTCATAGAGAAATGGTGTAAAGGGTTGGGGGCTTCTGCCTTGTCCTGGCCCCCAGGGGCCCTCCACAGGCACTGATGGCTAGTCCTGGCTTGCCCACCCACTTGCTATGCCTGGGCACAGGTCCTAGAGCCCCGTGCCCACCTCCTTAGGAGCCCCCCAGGACCCCACATTTTCCCTTCTGTGTTTTGTGACTGGCAGCTGGGTCTGCCCTTTGCTGTTTCTGTCACTGGATCTGGAGTCAGAGGACCTGGGCTTAACCTTTGACTCAGCCTGCTTACTTCCTGGGTGACCTTGGGAGCATGGCCTCAGCTCTCTGTGCCTCGGTTTCCTCATCTGTAAAAAGCAGGTCTAGGACCTGAGGATTGGGGCCTCACTGCTCCCTCCCTCGCTCCCTCCCTCTGGGGGCCAGTTCTTTGACCCCGGGCAGGTGCTGTATACCTACGAGTCTCCAGCTGGTTATGGGCTCATCGGCCTCCAGGTGGCCGCTTACGTGTGGTTCTGCTACGCGGTGCTGGTCTCCCTGAGGCACTTCCCCGAGAAACAGCCATTCTACGGTCCCTTCTTTGCGGCCTACACACTCTGGTGAGATGTCCCAGGGAGGGCCTGCAGCTTCTGGTGAAGCCTCTGGACCTTGGCAGCCCAGCCTGGTCAAGCATTGACCCTTTACCTCCAAACCCTACTGACCCCTGCATTCACCACTCTGATACCTGACCCAAGTCCTCTGTGACCTCTGACTTCTATTTATGTCTGTTCCCTGACCTTTGCTCAAAACACCCCCTCCTGATCTCTGACCTCTCCTAATCCAGGCACCTTCTCTGCCTCTGACATCTTCTGGTGAGACCATAGCCCTAGCCTGGCCTGGGAGACCCTGATCTGGGGAGGGAACTTGGACACTGTGCTGGGGGAGGGGTGGTCACTGGTCCCTGTGCACAGGACCCCTCCCCCTGCCCCTTAGGGAGCAGAACTTGGAGCCAGGGAGTGGGAAGTAGGCAGAGGGCTCACTCCCATCTTCATTCCCCCTCCTCAGGTTCTTTGCTGTCCCTGTCATGGCCCTCATCGCTAACTTTGGCATCCCCAAGTGGGCTCGAGAGAAGATTGTCAACGGCATCCAGCTGGGCATCCACCTCTATGCACATGGAGTGTTCCTGGTGAGGACAGAGATGGAAGGAGGCTGGGAAGAGCACTCAAGGCTGCCTCTTGTCCCCTCTCTGCCCCTCCATCTCTGAATCTCTCCTCCTGTCCATCCAGCCCATTTGTCCCTCTCCATCCCTCTGCCCTCATCCCTCTGTCCCCACTCCTCTGCCTCCCATCCCTCCGTCCCCCATCCTTCTGTCCCCATCCCTCCATCCCCATCCCTCCGTCCCTCATCCCTCCGTCCCCCCATCATCTCACAGTTCTTTCTCATCATCCCTCCCAGATCATGACGAGGCCCTCAGCTGCCAACAAGAACTTCCCGTACCATGTGCGAACCTCTCAGATTGCCTCAGCTGGGGGGCCCGGGCCAGAAGGGGCCCCGGCAGACAAGTCCTTCCCTCAGCATGTCTACGGAAACGTGACTTTCATCAGCGACTCGGTCCCCAACTTCACCGAGCTCTTCTCGATCCCTTCAGCATCAGGGGCCAGCGTAAGCTCTGCCATCCGGGTCCCGGCCACGCCCCCTGGGAGCTGGCTCCGCCCCCTGAGGACCTGGCTGCTCACCCAGGCCCCCCTCCCAGGCCCTGAGGACGCCCCTCTCCCCTCCCAACTCCTGGCCCCACCCCTGGAGTACCTCACACCGGTCCCTGCCCCACCCCCACAGACCTCTGACCACCTCCCACGCAGGACCCCACTGACCCCACCCCTAGGCTTCAGGAGCCCACCCCCACCCCTCCCCTCCTGGGTCCTGGCCTTGCTTCGGACCCCACCGCCAGCCCCACGAATTCCCCCTCCCCCAGCCTTCCAGGCCCCCCCTCCCCCTCCCCGGTCCCCAGTCCTGGCCACTCGGGCCTTGACCCCACCCCCTGAGTTCATCACCCACGACTTAACCATGCCCTTAGAGTATCTGGCCCCCCTCCCCACTCGCCAGGGGCGCTTCCTCACTCTCCCAGACTGAGCCACCAGGGGTGGGGAGCAGGGAAGGGATCTTTCCTAGGGAGGGGGGAGAGGAGGCTTTGGGGACCATATCCTCCCCTCCTCTTGTGAGTTCCCACCAGCAACTGATCATCCCCTCCCCTCCCTGAACCCTCCCCTCCCCCCAGGCTGGGAAGCAGGTGGAGGAGACAGCGGCTGCAGAACCTCCAAGGGGCCGGGTGGTGACCACGGCCAAACAGGCCTCTCCACCCCCGGCCCCCACTGGGGAGGGCTTGCCGCCCCCTTACCAGCTCCATGCCCCCCAGATCCACAGGCCTCACCCTGGCTTTCCTGAGTACTTCAGCGTCCATACCAGTGCGGGGGCTGTGCCCCCCATCTGAGGGCTGGCACCCCACTTCTGTGTGCCCATATCCACACACAGCCCAGAGTGGTTTGGGGGTGGGGGTTGGCCCAGCCTGAATCCTGGGCCCCAACAGGCCTTGATGGCTAGCAGCTTCCCTTCCCCACCCCATGCCCAATTCAGTACCCCCAACCCCCTCATTTTGTGCCAAATGGCCCCAGTGGGAGCCTCTCTCCCCCCCACCCCTCCCTCCCCTCAGCCCCTACCCCGAAGGTCACCGAGGGACCCCAGCCTCCTCCTGCTCCGGGATCTCCGACCTCCTTCAAGCCTGCACGGATACTGAGGTGCTTCTACAAGAAACCCCAGGATCCAAGCCCCAGGCTCATCCTCAGCCCTTGCAGATGCCATGACCTCTGGCCTCCTGGCCCTCACAGTCTCCTGCCACAGGCTTTGCCCCCTGCCCTTGGATGGATGTTCAGCTGGATTCTGACCCAGCAACCCCCAGGGTGGCACTCAGACAGCACTTCGCTTTTTTGTGGGGTGCCTAGGGGAGGGGTCCCTTTTCTTGCCAAAATAAAAAATGAGAACTCTAAGGACCAGTGTGGCTTCAGCCTTGTTTGCATGAATTAGGGGAGGTTCAGGGGAGATTGTAGAGATGACCCTGTTGAAGCACAGTGTGGCCCAGAGGTCCTCCACTGCCCTCCCAGCCAGCTCAGAGAGCCCAGGGTCTCAGAAGCTGCCCTGCTGGGGCCCCTTCATAGGCTGTGAAGCAGCAGAAAGGGGGCCTGGGCTCAGACCCCTGGCACTGCTCCTGATGGCCCCAGACTGGTCAACTTCACTTTCCAGGTCTCCATTGGTCATCCTTGGCCAGGTGGTGCAGGACCAGTTCTTTGTGAACTGTGGCTCCCAGGAAGGGGCTCCTGTTCTTGTCAAAGGACCTGTCAGAATCACAGCTGGGACTGGGGTTTGACTCCCCCAAGCAGAGAGCTGCCTAGTCTGAGCAGTGAGAAGGACAATTGTGGAGGGAGGAAACAGACATGCATTAAATATCAGTGCAGTGCCAAGCCCAAAGCCCTCCAGTTATCTTATTTGTGGAGAACACCTGAATATCGAGGCTGGGGAGGGCCCTTAGAACATGGAATGTCAGACCTGGGAGGGGGTCTTAGAACAGGGAATGTCAGGGCTGGGAGGGAACTTAAAGAACAGGATTTGGGGACAAAGGGTCTGGGTTCAAATCCCAGCTTTGCCACCCACTAACTGTGTGGCCTTGGGAAACTAAGTCAACCTCTCTGGGCCTCAGTTTCCCCCTACATAGAATGAAAGGATTATACTGGTGGCCTCTGAGATCCCTTGTGTCTTTAAATCCATAATCCTATGACCCTCTGATGTAAAGAAAAAATGTGCCCTATCCTCAAGGAGCTTATTAGGGACTAAAACATGTATTGTGAGAAATAAATATAAAGTAGCTGGTGGCACAGTGGATAGAGTGCCAGGCCTGGAGTCAGGAAGCCTGGAGTCAGGAAGCCTAGAGCTCAAATGCAGCCTGAGAGACTTCCTAGCTGTGTGATCCTGGGCAAGTCACTTAACCCTGTTTGCCTCGGCGGCAAACTACTCCCGTATCATTGCCAAGAAAACCCAAACAGGGTCACAGAGTCAAAAGCGACTGAAAAATGCCTAGACAAAAATTTGAAGGCAGAGACACAACCAACAACTTCTGGGGTGAGGGGAGTGCTATTCTGAATGTGGAGAAGGGAAAAGAATCAAGGAAGGCTTCATGGAAAAATCAGCTCCTGAGCTGAGGCTCAGAGGAAGATGGGATTTCCAAAAGATTGGAATGAGGAGAGCATGCTGTTCAAGGTCAGAGAGGCTGGATTATCGAATTGTAATTCAGAACCAGAAGCTTTAAATGCCTTAATGAGTAATCTGTATTTTAGCCTAAAGGGCACATGGTCCAGTGAAAAGAGTGCTGGATTTGAAGTCAGTGGAGCTGAATTCAAATTCGAGCTCTGTTCAATAAAGTTTCTGTTCTAAGGTCCCTTGTAACTGACAACCTATGTTCCAAATAAAGTTCCTTCCAGCTATGGACTGTGTGTGAGCCTGGGGAATGGATATAACCTCTCTGGGCCTCAATTATTTCTTCTTCTTCTTCTCTTTCTCCTCCTTCTCCTCCTCCTCTTCAGAGGCAACAGGGTTTAAGCAACTTGCCAGGGTCACACAGCTAATAAGTTTTTGAAGCCAAATTTGAACTCATGTCCTCCTGTTTCCAGGACGGATGCTCTTTTAACTGTACCATTTAGCTACCCTTTCAATTCCTTTTTCTAAAAAATGGGAGTGGGGTTGGACTAGATGACCCTTAAAGTCACTTGCAAACAGTTTGTAAGGTTCATGAGAGCTGATTGCTAAATTTTCAGAGTGAGCATTTACACCATGGAAATCAGCAAATGTTATAAATCAGGGTTTAAATTGTTGTTTTGTTGCTTGGTTAGATTCAAGACAGGGATGGAGAGAATGTGAATAATGCAAATTCAACTTAAAAGTGTTTCCTGTACATTTTTTTTCCTCAAAAGGGCCATTTGTTTAACATTTACCAAAATGTCCCTACTTCCAACTATAGGTCTATGACCTGAGCGAGTAACCAGTGAAGATCTGTGGGTAAAGGAGTGATGTCATCACACGTGGGAGATGATTTTGGTCGTGTTATGGGGACTGATTGGAGAAGAGAGAGACCAGGAGAGGGAGGCACCACTTAGAAACCAGCTGTAATAGTTCTGGTAACGGATGATGAAGGCTTGGTCTCAGGGGTTGCTTTGTCAGTGGAGAGGAGGGGATGGGGATGAGCTATGCTATGAAAGTAGAACTGCCAATATGTGGCAAGAATGGGTCATTGAATTTGGGCAGTCAGAGAGGTTAGGGGAAGAGAGAAGTCAAGGATCCCTCAGGTTACGGACTTGGGTGACTGGGATGGTAATGCCACCTCAAAAGAAATAGATATGGTGAAGATAGTTTGACCCTTCCCTTCTGTCTTTCTAAATAAAGTTCCTAGAGGGTGATTGGCATAGAGTGGTAAGGGGATTGATGGGAATGAAGAGGAATGTTTAGGCTAACTAAAGCATTGTCAGCCAAGCTGTGAATTGTTACAATCCTTTGCATAAGCAATTTGGAATTGTGTAGCTACATTAGCTAAAATATCCATGCCCTCTGACCCAAAGATTCTATTGCTGAGTATATATACTCCAAAGAGATCTATAAAAGACAGAGAGGCAGAGAAACAGAGAAACACAAGAGCCAGAGAAGAAGAAGAAAAGATTTATAGTATAATTCCTATCATAACTCCTGGCTACAATGTATATACCATAATAGTTATAACAACACTTTTTGTGGAAGTAAAGAGTAAGCAACAAAGTATATGCTCATTGATTGGGAAATAACTAAACAAATTGTGGCGTATCAATGTAATGTCATTATGATCATGTTATATATATCATCACATATATGAATGGAACATCACTGTGCTGTAAGAAATGCCCAATATGATGGCTCTAGAGAAGCCTAAGAAGAATGACATGAACTGATGAAATTGACATAAGTAAAACCAAAAACACATTATAACCACTGACTGCAACAATATACATGGAAAGAACATGAACTACAAAATAACTGAGACTGAATGTTGCAAAATTGTGAAGAGCAGGCTTGTACCCACAAGAGAGATATGAGAAAAGACCTCCCACTTTCTCCTTTGCAGAAGTCAGTGTTCATGAGAGTAGAATGCTGTATTTAATGACAGATTTTTTTTAATGTGTTGATGGGTTTTGCAGAATATTTTCTCTTCATTTTTTCTTTTAAAAATTCTTTGTTCTAAAGTAGGGTTCTCTGGGAGAGGAAAGAACAGGGATACATGGGGTAATGCTGGTGATGTAAATTAAAATGCATATTTTAAAGGAATTTTCTCATTGTAACTCAAGGAATTCACTGAGTTCTAAGAATAGCGACTGGACCAGGAGAAAGGTAGTTCCAAAGGTAGACACTGACTTGGGACTTCGTTGGTTGGATGAATCATAAAAGAGCCAACATAACCCTCAGGATTACCTGAGGTCTACTCAGGATAGACTTTCTTGTGCTGTCTGTAAATGGCAGCAGCAGAGTGCTGTCAGATTGCAGCTTGGACCAAATAGTGGCTGGTGGTAATATAGTGGAGAGGATGGACCAAGAGTGGGATCCAAGCAAGATCAGCATGAAGTCAGAGATTATCACCAGAACAGCTGATGGCAGCAGAAGCATTGGAAGCATAGAGACAAAGAGGTGTTCCAGGAAGAATGCGCTGTTGATTGCCCTTTCCAGCTTGTATTGTCAATGTGTCAGGTACCTGGCCACATATATTCCCTTTGTGTGTTCCCTTTCCTATTAATGGCGCTGCAACCTGTCAGAGAGAGGCCCTCCTACCCCCATTCATATGGAGTATATCTCCTTTGTCATTTATTTTACTGTATTGGTTTACCAATGCTTTTTATTTTGGGCTAATGTGTTCTGTGGTTGGTCTGATGTAAGAAACATCTATGGGGGCTCATGAGTTATAGTTTTGAGTAGATGCCAGCCCAAAACAGTCCATAAACCTGGGGTAACTTTCTAGGGGTCAACAATTGAAGTGGGAGTGGGCTAGGAAACTAGAGGAAGATTAGGATTCTTAGAGAAAGAACAATGGTAGGTGAAATTCATATAACATTTTAAGATTTTAAAGTACTTATTTTTATCTCATTTGAGCCCCATAACAACTGTGTGAGATAGATATTACAGTTATTCTTATTATTTTTAAAGATGAGAAAACTAAGTCTCAGAGAAATTTAGTGACATGATGTGGTCACTCGGGTAAGAAGGAAGGAAATAAGCATTTATTAAGCACTTACTGTGTGCCAGTCACTGTGTAAAGGGCATTAAAAATATTAATTCATTTGATCCTCACAGCAACCGTGGACAACAAGGCTATTATTGTCTCTATTTTCAGATAAGGAAACTGAGGCAGACAGAGGCTAAGTGACTTGCCCAGGGTCACACAGCTACTGAATATCTGAGGCTGGTTGAATCTCAGGCTTTCCAGATTCCAGGTCCAGGGCTCTATCCACTGCAGAGCCACCTAGCTGCCTCTGAGGGTAAGTATCAGAAGTAGAATTTGAACTCAAGGCTGCCTGAATACAAATCCAGCATTTTCTACCAGCTGGGCTTCTCCATTTTGGACAACGAATATGACATACCTGCAGGATACTGAGTAGGAGATGTTTTTGAATCAGCTGGCAATGGAGACCTGGGACTCTGGAGAGAAACTGAGGCTGGAGAAATACAGAAGAATGAAATTGACAGTCAGTTGGGAGGGAGGGCATGAGTCAAGTAGAAAAAAGCTTCATGTAGAAGTGTATGTCCCAGTAAAAATGCCCGAGGAGGAATCACTTAGGGGAAGAAGAAGAGGTGTAAGCTTAGTCCTCCTTCCCACTTTTCTTCCTAACTGGAGGTGGACATTTTGAACTTGAAAGGTCTGAAGGATCCCAGATTTTGCATCTTCCATTGGTGTCCTAAGAACGTTCCTGGATAAGCTGATAGCAGAGTTTGAATTGGGAGCCAAGGACAGACTGGTGCAGCAAGCCCAGCACAGAAGCCATACCCTGCCTCTGGGCACCTCTGGAACATCACACCAGAGAGAGTAAAGGATCTCCAGAAACCTGGAGCTCTGGGCCTGGTTCTTTGCCCTTCACCAGCTCTAGCCAACTTCTCACCCTGGATGATGCCCCTGCCCCATGGTCCCTTCCTCTCATTGGTCCTCTGCTTGAAGGACCCAGGACAGCCTCAACCCTGCCCCAATTCACCAGCCTCCTTCATCAGGCCTCTCTATGTGGGTAACTTTTACCTGTACATCCCCCTCCCCCAAACACACTTTTCAGCTTTGTGTGTGTGTGTGTGTGTGTGTGTGTTCCTCCATTGAAAGCTTCCTAAGGGCAAGGTCTGCCCTCTTTGAGACAAACAGGGACAGAAGGGGAGGAGAAGAGAGGGGAATGTAGGAGAATAGAGAGGAGAGGAAGGGAGAATTGAGGAGGAGAGGAGAGGAGACAAGGGGAGGGGAGGGGAGGAGGGAGGAGGAAAAGACCCAGGACAAACCTCTGAGGAACACCTGCAAAAACGAGTCCAGTGATGGATTCTGAATGCACAAAAATAATGCCTTCAGTCTTTTTCTGCCACTACTTTTTGTTCACCATTCAGTGGCAGCCTTGCTCTCCTGGCTCTACCGTCTCCTCCTCCTAAGTCCAACACCCGGGAGGACAGAGCTTTCTGACACCAGCACAGTATCCAGTTCCATGAAAGAAAAAACACCAAAGGGTGATATTGGTTCTCACTTCTCACCTACTTTGTAAATAATTGAACCACAGTAAAGCCAAGGGAAGTGGAAAGAGTCCTGAGCTCCAGTCCTGATTCTGTCCTTACTTCCCTGCGTGAGCCTGGCCAGGCCTCTTCTCTCTGGTTCGGCTTCCCCATTGATGAAATGGTTGAAGTAGACTGTCTTTGGGGACCTCATATTCTCTAGCATAAAGTTCCTCCCGGTTTCAACATTCTTCCATTCTAATTTGAAATATCTATCTGGGATAAATGCCCCCTTGTGGGCCAACAAAGCTTAGGGCCTCAGATTCTCATATACACATTTCTATAAGTATGAAGAATCTCTGAACTGGTCCAATCATTCTGGAAATCAAACTGGAACAACTGTGCTTGACTGCTACTAGGCTGATATTCCCAGAGAGATCAAAGAAAGAGAAACAGGGCCCAAATGGACAAAAATATGTAAAGTAGCTCTTTTTGTGGTGGCAAAAAATTGAAACTGCAGAGATACCCATCTATGGGGGAATGGCTCATCCAATGGTGGGATACGATTGTTTGGAACTCTGTTATGTTGGAAGGAATGATGAAGGGGTGATTTTGGACAAACCTGGGAAAATAATCATGAAATGATGCACAATGGAGTGAACAGAACCAGGAAAACAATGTATAAATAACTATATTATAAAGACAAACAACTTTGAAAGACTTTAGAGTTCTGATCAGCACAATGTCCAACCATGATTCCAGAGAAATCACCAATGATGAAACATGCCACTCATCTCCTGGCAGAGAGGTCATGGATTCAAGATGCAAAAGGAGACAGCATTTACGGACATGGCCAACTTAGACATTTAGACATTTATTCTGCGTAACTATGCATGCTTGTCACAAGGGATTTGGTTTTCTTTTTCTTCCCCCAGTGGTTGGGGAGGTAAAGGCAGGAGGGAGATAAAATAAATATTTGTTAATGGAAAAAAAAGGTATAATTTAAAAATATGTCTAAGAACTCAAAACTTATTAAAAACTGTTAAAATTATTTTTGCATATGATTTTGGAAAAATATTATTAAAATAAAAAATGTGCTTAATAAACAAAATGAACTAAAGATATTCCTTCAGAGGAGGAGAAAAATTACCACTGAGACTTGGTGGAATGCCTGGATTGTGGCTAAGGAAGGTTATAGATGAATTTGGGAGGAACCAAAAATATCCAAGCACCAAGGAAGTAGCATCATTTTTAAGCAAACAACAATCAAGAAACATTTATCAAATGCCTACTATGTGCCAAGTTCTGTGCTAAACTTAAGGATGAAAGTTCTTGTTCTCAAGGGGAAGGGAGAGAGGAATGGATCCATGTTTTCACTGCTGAAGGGAGTTACCACCTGAAGAATTTCTCCCAGTGAAGTTTGGTATCTTTTCTGTAACATGTGGTCACCAAAAGGTTAAATGACTCACAACAACAGCTAGTAAGTGTCTGAAGTCGCATTTGAACTCAGGTCTTCCTGGCATTCTATCCATCACTCAGTTGCAAATGGTGCAAGAGCCTGAGCTAGGGTGGTGGCTACGTGAGTGGAGACAGGCTCGGGATCACAAGATCTGTTAGGCAACATGTGGGCTGAGTGGAAGGGAGGAGTCACAGATGACCAAGGGTATGAGCCTGGATAACTAGGGGATTAAAGGCAGTGTTCTTGCCAGTAAAAGGGAAGCTTGGAAGAGGGAAGGTTGAGGTGGGGGGTTGGGGGGCAGTGGACATAATGAGCTCTGTTTGAGCATTAATTGTTTGGGATGTACCACCAGCTAGGTGGTACAGTGGATAGAGTCAGGAGAACCCCCCCCCCCCAAAAAAAAGAAAGAGAAAGAAAGAAAAAAAGAAATACTTATGAGATACCCAGTTTGAAATATTCAATAGGCAGTTGGTGATGTAAGATAACAGCTCAGTAGATAAATTAGGGCTGGATATATAGATAAGAATTATTCCCATAGAGATGTCAATTGGAATTGGAAGTGTTTAATTGAATGCTTGGGAGATCACCAAGTGAGAGAGGGGAAAGAAAGAGAGGACAGGAACAGGACAGAGATTTGGGAGGCAGGGATGTGCTGGAGGCAATTCCTTACCTCTGTCTTGTAAAAGCCAATAGTTTATTTTCAGTTTGAGCATTTACATTTGATGGATTGAAAAATGCTACAAACTGGGGCTTGCTTTATTGTTGGGTTGGTTGTCTAGACTTAAGAAAGTTATGGAGAAATGTTACTGATTCAGATTAAATTTAAAAGTGTGTCATGAAGGTAGCTCCCACCTGAAGAATCTCTACCAGTGAAGTTTGATACCTTTTCTGTAACCTGTACATTTTCCCTCAGAGAGCCAGTTGTTAAACATTTATCAGCACCCCACTGCTTGGAGGACATAGTGGCAGTGGCAAGGTTCAAGAACCGTCAAAGGAGCAGTCAGGAAAATGGGAAGACAATCTTACATTAAGATATCCAGGAACCAGAGATGTGAGAGATGGTGGAGAGCACAGTAGGGATCAAGGAAGGGAGAGACAAAAGCAATTTGATCTAGGGAGACAACTATAGGCCACTTGGCCAGAAGGAAGATATACATATATAAAATTTCCACATAAGTAAGGAGATAGAGAAAGAGAACCTGGTTGTCTTTTATGAGCCCAAGACATCAGACTCAAATGACTTACACGTTTGGCAGACCTTTTCATTTCCCCACATTCCCAATGGCTTCCACTGTTAGGTATATACCCCCAAGAAGCTCATTGATAAGAAAAAAGGCTCCATATATGCCAAAATATTTATAAAAGCACTTTTTGTGGCAGCACAGAACTAGGGGGAAAATAGATACCTACAACTGGGAAATGGTTAACCAAACTACGGTACATGAATGAAATGGGATTTTACTACGTTGTAAGAATGACCAATATGATCAAAACTGAGAAACATGGAATGATTTACATGAGTTGGTCAGAGTGAAGTAATCAGAGCCCACAAAAAAATATATATAATTATTTTTATTTTAATTTTTAAATATTTTGTTTTATTTTTTTCAGTTACATGCAAAAACAATTTTAACCTTTCTTTTGAGTTCCAAGTTTTTTCCTCTCTCTATCCGTTTGCCCCTCATTGAGAAAGTAAACAATTTGATATAGGTAATACATGGGCAGTCATGCAAAACATATTTCCATATTAGCTATGTTGTGAAAGAAAATTCAGACCAAAAAAGAAAGGAAGGAAGGAAAGGAGGAGGGAGAGAGGGAGGGAGAGACAGAGAGAGAGAGAGAGAGAGAGAGAGAGAGAGAGAGAGAGAGAGAGAGAGAGAGAGAGAGAGAGAGAAAGAAAAGGAAGGAAGGAAGGAAGGAAAAAAGAAAGAAAGAAAAAGAAAGAAAGATGCTTAGATTTGCATTCAGACTCCAGACTTTCCCTGGAGGTGGATAGCATTTTTCATCATAGGTCCTTTGAAATATACAATGATATTAAGTGTGAATGGAAATGTAACTCGCGTCCTAAAGCCCATTGGAAAGAGACTCCTTATTAAGAGATCAATACCTGGCTCTTGCGCAGGAGGAGGAGTTGGCCAGAGGAGGTGCCTCAGTTTGCTTTGAGTGGCTGTTTCTTTGGATTCTCCTTGAGAGTCTCATCAGTTTCTTCAAGTCTCTCCCATATTTTTGGATTTTGGGTGCTTTTGGCTTCCAACTGCGAGAGGGAAGATGGACGATGCCAACCTCACTTCAGGTCACTGAAGAAGACTTTGGAAAGAAGCCCACAAGAAAAGAGAGGACAGCCTCCATTGCATCCCCAAGCCCAGTTTGCCAGTTGCACTGCTCTATATCTGGCTACTGGACTCACATGGCTCCAGAGGAGAAAGTGAGGCTGGTGACTTTGCATAGCCCTGTCTTACTTCAGTCCAAGTCACCCACGTGTCATGGCATCACCTCCCTGATGTCATGGTCCTCTTTGAGAACAAATGACAAACAGGGATCTCCAGCTTGCTACACTAGAAATTTTGAGGAACTTTCCCTTGTATGAGATCTCTCTCTCCCTCTCCTCCCTTTCCCTCTCCCTCCCCCTCTCCTTCCCTCTTCCTCCCTTGTTCCCCTCCCTTTCCCTTCCTCTTCTTCTCCCTTTCTCACCCTCTCTCTCTCCTTCCCTCCCTCTCCCTCCTTCTCTCTCTCCCTCTCCCTTTCTCTCCCTCTCCCTGTCCTTCTCTCTTCCTCTCTGTGTCTCTCTCTCTCTTCCTCCCTCCTCCCCCCTCTCTATCTCTCTCTCTTCCTTCCTCTCTCTGTTGAGCTGTCCCTCTGTCCTCCTCTCTGTCCCTCTCTCTCTCTTCCTCCCTCCTCCACCCACCCCCTTTGTTGAGCTGAAAACTCCTTCTTTCTGTATACTCTGGTTATGTAGGTTTTCTCTGATTTCTGTTTGCTATACACTTTGATAAATGAGTTTCTTTGCTACTTACTATGTATGTTCATTGTAGAACCAGTGTTTGGTGGTAAAGGAGTCAAGCTTTGGATATAAAATTTAGGGTCCTACTTCCCCTAATTAATTAGAGATCAGAATTTGGTTGAACCTAAAAATGTCATTCCCCAGACTAATATTTAGGGAGCAGATAGATATAATTCCAACATGGTACTCCTTTCTCTCTGAGAACAGCAGTGGACAGGAAGGGACCACCTTCCCCTCCTAGCAGGAGCCAAAATCTCCCTTGCAGAAGGGTGGAGAGCAGAAAAGACTAGAGATAGATATCTATTCTGCCCCCTCCTTTCTGACAAGGCTGTACGTGGGCTCAGCCTTTGCTACAGATAAGACAATCTCCACAACATAGTAGAAGACAATGTTTAGGAATTATAAAGGACTAGCATGCCCCCAAAGAGGTTATGAGAAGCCATCCTCATTCCTTTGCAGAGGTGGGGGTTCCCCGGTGTGGAACACTGCATATATTTTCAGATTTTTCAGTGTATTGATCAGTTTTGTTGATTGTTCCTTCTTCTTCCTCTTTTTCTTTTCATTGAAAAACATTTTATATGAGATGGCTCTCGGGGGCAGGAGGGCAGATACTATAAGAAAGACAGAAATGTAAAAAAAGATCAATAAAAAATTATTTTAAAAATCCAATGATGCTAAAAAATGTTAATGTACTTAGGGAATATTTAATGAAAAAGTATGTTTTTTTAATTCAATTACCAATTCAATTCAATTCCTCAACTCCTCCTTGCCTGGTTTTCCAGCCTTCATGATTCTTATGGGCCAGATTGGCTTTCTTGGTGCTTCTTATGCAGAACACTCTGTTTCCCATCTTTTTGCCTTTGCCCTGGCTGACCCTCCAGGTTCTCCCCTTCCCTCTGCCTTTACAATCCCTATCCCCCTGTAAGACAAAACTTAAGGACCATCTTTTCCTTGAATCCCTTTCTGGTCTTCCTGCAGTGGTCCCCGGTGGCCCTCCTAGCATATTCTATGTGCCCTTCTTTCAAAATTACCTCATTCTTTTACATGTATTTTGTATGTATCTACACACGTACATTAGGTCTCCCCCACAGAATAAGAATTATGGCTAACATTCACATCACACTTTGCATGTATTATACTCAGGTGATCCTCAAGAAACCCCAGTGAGGTAGGTGCTGTTTTGATCATCCCTATTTTAGGAATAAGGAAACAGAGACAGAGAGAGGTTAAAGGACTTGCCCAGGGTCACACAGCTAATAAGTATCTGAGGCAGAATTTGAACTGAGCTCTTGTTGGCTCCCTTATCAGGACTCTACTTATTGTTTCTAGCTCCAAGAGGCCAGAAGCTGTTTCCCTTTTGTCTCTGTGCATCCACCACTTTGAATAGTGCCTGGAGCATAGCAGGCAATTACTAAATGGTTGCTGATTGGTGGACTGATGGGTGAATGCCATTTTGGAAGGTCCCCAGTGACATGCTCCATTTTTACCCATGACTAACACACTTGTCAGATGTGTAGATAACACAAAAGTGAAAAGGGCCCCCAAGCATGTTGGGGGAACAGAGTCAAGGTCTAAAAAGACTTTGAAGGGAAAGAGCATGAGACTAAAATTGAATAAATTGGAATTTTACAAGCACATCCCTAAGGCAGTCAGCTCCCTTGCTGGCTCTGCCATGGTTATTTATCTCAGGTCTGTGGTCAGGTGGTGGTTTAGAGGGACAGAAGATGAGTCAGCAAGGTTTCCTGAAGATTGTCCATGGCCCCTTCCTCCTAACATGAGTGTCCAGGGAGCTTGCATCTGCTTTGGGAGAAGTGCCCAGGGGGAACGGAATGACTGAGCGAAGCTCAAATGGGGGTGTCTAGGTGGGAGTTCTTCCTTTTCTCTCATTTCCCTCCTGAAATCCAGGCATTTCATTCTCCCCAAGGAGGAGAAGAAAGGGAAGACAAGGAAAGCTGACAGCAGGCTCATGGGTGGATAGCAACCAAAAGTGGGGACTTGGTGTGGTGGCTATGGTAGCAACTGGTCACAACTCAGGACAGATGAGGGCCCTTGGAATGAGGGACCTTAGAACAGGGGATGTCAGGGCTGGGATGGGCCTTAAAACAGGGGATGGCAGGACAGGACCAATGGTCTCATTTGATAAGCATTGAGGACTTAACAGTTTCCTTGCCACATGTTCATTATGTTCCATAAAACCATGCTTCCACAAGAAAGTCTACTGCTGGAGATGCTTTTTCCATGCTGACCAAGAGCAGGAAATGTTCCAAAATTTGGGAGAGAGCTACAACATCCTAAGAATCTTGAGCTGTTTCTACCCCATCTCTGAGTCCTCCAGGATCAAAAAACATTGCTCCCCACCAGTTCTGGGAATGCTTGGTGGGGCTCAGGGGCTGGAGGCTGGGCTCAGGAGATGGACAGAACCCTGGACTGGGGCTGGCCCCCCTGATAAATGACTGTCTCTTGTTGCTTAATGGTCAAACGACCCCTTGGACTGCCTACTTTCCCAGGTACACACTGTTCATTTGTGTACCTTATTTGTGAACTCAGATACCCTCCTAAAGTGTGCGCAGCCTACAGAACTGTCATTGGACAGTCTTAGCCTTGGGTTAAAAAAAAATCAACTTCCTAAGTACAAGAGGTGGGGCACGTGGGCCAAACAACATTTCCTGAAGAAGATCTGCCAGGTCTCAGTGGACTGCAAACCCAACATGAGTCAACCATGTGATAGGGAAGCCAGAATGGGGCATTAGGTGGCACTAAGAGAGGTGTTAGGTGAGGCGGAGTTGGGACAACTAGAGAGAGCGCTAGCCCTGGAGTCAGGAGGACCTGAGTTCAAATCCTCCCCACACACTGAATGGCTGTGTCTCTCTGTTTCCTCATCTGTAGAATAATGACACACCCGCCACCCGGAGTTGTGCGAGGATGAGACACTGTTTGTAAAGCGACAAGCCCAGTGCCTGGCACATAGTAGGCACTTCAGAAGATGGTTTCTTCCTCCGTTCCTCCCCCGTCCGGCGTCACATGGTCTCGTCCTCCCGGTGGTTTACAGTCAGGGTCAGGCTCTCGACTTCTCCTCGCCCGAGTGAATGGTCTCGCCCTCCTCCCCTATGTCTGGTATGGAATGGTCTCGTCCTCCAGCCCAGGGCCGAAGTCCCCGGAGCCGCGTGGGCGCCTGGAGCCGGATCCAGGAGGTGAGACAGACGCGCCCATCGCGCCCCGCTGCAGGGGGGGGACGCCGGCTCCCTCCATCCCCACCCCCACCTCTGGAGCAATGGGCACGCCCAGCCTGAGAAGCGGGGCGGGGCGGCCCATTGTCCCGGGCGTACGGGGGTTCGGGGGGAGCCTGACCATTTTCCTGGGCGGCGGGCGGGACCATCGGGCTCGGTGCGGAGGGGGGAGCGCAGAGGGGGCTGCGAGAAGAGCGGAGCGAAGCGGAGAGGAGGAGTCCGGGGCCCGGGCTGACCTCGGAATCGCCGCAGGAGCCGGAAGAGCCGAGCGCCGCCCGCCGCGATGAGCGGAGACCAGAACCCGGCTAGCACCCCGACCCCGGCGCAGGACGTACAGGGCGATGGGCGCTGGATGTCCCTGGTGAGGGACCCGGGCCTGCCGGGGTGGGTGGGGCCCGAGGGGCGGGGCCCAGGGAACCTGCTCCCCCCTCCTCCCCCCTCCCCCAAGCCTCCCGCCCCGCCCGCCCCTCCCTGGGCCCCTTGACAGGTGGGGAAACTGAGGCGAGGGGGAGGGGGGGAGCCCCGCCCCAGCCTTCCCTGCCTCCCGGGAACCTCGGTGTCCGTCCCCCGGGGCGGGCGCTGTCCGAGGTCCCCGCCGCAGCCTCGCTCTGCCCCCGCAGCACCACCGCTTCGTGGCGGACAGCAAGGACAAGGAGCCCGAGGTGGTGTTCATCGGGGACTCCCTGGTGCAGCTGCTGCACCAGTGCGAGGTGAGGGGGGCCTGGGGGCGCGGGGCTGGGGGCGCGGGGCTGGGGGTGTGGGGCTCAGGGGCGCGGGGCTGGGGACGCGGGGCTGGGGGTGTGGGGCTCAGGGGCGCGGGGCTGGGGACGCGGGGCTGGGGACGCGGGGCTGGGGGTGTGGGGCTCAGGGGCGCGGGGCTGGGGACGCGGGGCTGGGGATGCGGGGCTGGGGGTGTGAGGCTCAGGGGCGCGGGGCTGGGGGTGTGGGGCTCAGGGGCGCGGGGCTGGGGACGCGGGGCCGGGGGTGTGGGGCTCAGGGGCGCGGGGCTGGGGACGCGGGGCCGGGGGTGTGGGGCTCAGGGGCGCGGGGCTGGGGACGCGGGGCCGGGGGTGTGGGGCTCAGGGGCGCGGGGCTGGGGACGCGGGATGCGGGGTCTCAGGGGCGCGGGGCTGGGGACGCGGGATGCGGGGTCTCAGGGACGCGGGGCTGGGGGCGCGGGATGCGGGGTCTCAGGGACGCGGGGAGTGGAGCGCCGGGGGTCTGGGGTCCGAGCGCAGCGGAGGGACAGCTGATCCCAGCGCCTGGTAGCCCGCCTAACTAGCTAAGGCGGAAAGCTTCCGGACCGCCCCTCCTCCAAGGTGGCCTTGCCCTGGGCCAGGCCCTGCCCCGCTTCTCGGCTCCCCTCCCCCCGCCTTTACTTTGCAGGTGAGTTGGGCCCTCCGCCCTGGGCGCAGGAGGCCCTAGTCACTGCTTTGGAGAGGTCCCTTGTTTGCTGGGGGGGGCTAGAGATTGCTTCCTGGAAAAGAAAGGCGACCAGCTACATCGCTGTGGGTGGAGAGGGAGGATCAGAGAGGGAGGGGGGAGCCCTGGTCTGACCGGGAGGCTCCGAACCCTGACTGTGAAATGCAAAGAGGTTGGGGTGGGGAAGAGGGGAGGGGCCTGGGGGAATTGTAGAAGGGGCCTAAGGGCATTGCCGGGGGGGGGGGGGGGGGGGGCTGGGGGCATTGTAGGGAGGCCTGGGGGCAAAGCTGACCTTGGTATAGGTCACCTGGTTGAAGGAGCCTGTAGTCACTTCACCTCAGTTTCCTCAGCTGTAAGGTCAGAAGTAGACAACTGGGGGGAAGGCCGGGAAGAGTTAGTTTTGAAAATCTGAAAACCTGGCCTTGAATTGTGCTTCTGCCTGTCAGGGACAGCAGGCCTTCATTTCACTCTCCTGTCATACACGGGGTTGGACTAATTAGAACTTCTTATCCTAACCCCAAGAGGCCTGGATTCCTGGAAACGAACAATCAACAAATCCATGGCTTTATTTTGCCAGCCTTTCCTTCAGTCCTTTAAAAGGCATGATTCTGAGGAGGGGTCTGGAGGCCTTCCCCTCATTATAAAAGGCCCAGAGAGGGAACGACTCCCCTGAGGTTCCAATTTCACCCTTGGGGATGGGCTAGGAGCAGAAGCCAGGGCTTAGCTGGGGCTTCTTCAGCTAGCCCAGCCATGTTTGTCTCAACAGCTCTGGAGGGAACTCTTCTCCCCTCTTCATGCCCTCAACTTCGGGATAGGTGGGGATAGCACTCAGCATGTCCTGTGGAGGCTGGAGAATGGGGAGCTGGAGCACATCCGCCCCAAGGTGAGAGGCACCAGAGCCTGGCGGGGGTGGGGGTGGGCAGCGTCCTGGCTGGAGCTGGGCCCCCATCCAAGGGCCTTCTCAGATTGCTGTGGACAGTTTTCACACACCCGTGGGGGCAGGTGGTGGGTGTCCTCTTTAGAGGCCTCCAGGACCCCCCTTCATCATGCACATTCCTTTTCTCACAGATCGTGGTGGTCTGGGTGGGTACCAATAATCATGGACACACAGCGGAGCAGATCACAGCTGGAATAGAGGCAATCGTGGGCCTGGTGAACCAGCGGCAGCCCCAGGCCCGAGTGGTTGTGTTGGTAAGAGTGGCCAGCCCCAGGATAGATCCAAGGAAGTAGGGACGGTCTCAAATATGAGGCTATCTTGCCAGCCTACGCTTTTCTCTTTTCCTTACCTGCAGAGGCAGGCCTCTTGGGAAGGGTCCTTGACACCCCTACCCCCATTTGACAGAGGAAAGAGGCAGAGGGAAGGGACTTTGGCAAGGTAACAAAGAGAGTGCAGGGCTAGGACCCCATGAAGAAGAAACTGAGAGGGAGAGGATTGCTCTGCACCCAAGCCATCCCTGCCCTTTTAGAGTCAGGAAAACCCTTCCTCATTTGCAAATTGAGGCCCCATAAGGGACAGTATGGATCCTAGAGTTTAGGGCTAAAAAGATATTTAGGTATAATCTAGATCAACCTCATTTTTAAGTGAGAAACTCAAGGTAGAGGGCACAGAGTTTAACCCAAAGTTGATCACACACACTTCACAACGATCAGACTAGTTCTGTGGGGCGGAGAGGTGTCTGCCTGCCCTCTTCAGGCTTGTGCCACCTTCCAGGCCCTGCTCCCCAGGGGCCAGCACCCCAACCCACTGAGGGAGAAGAACCGCCGTGTCAATGAGCTGGTTCGAGCAGCCTTGGCCAGTCGGCCACGTGCTCACTTCCTGGATGCTGACCCTGGCTTCGTGCACTCAGATGGCACCATCAGCCACCACGACATGTATGACTACCTGCATCTCACCCGCCTGGGCTACACACCTGTGTGCAGGGCTTTGCACGCCTTGTTGTTGCGCCTCCTGGCTGCGGATCAGGGGTCCCCACAGCCTGAGCCTGGCCCCTGAATTCCCTCCCCATTAAACACCCTGTTTCCCCAGTCTAGCCTCCAGCCTCCTCTTTGCGTCTGTCTAAAGTAATTCTAGCAGAAATATTTCCCCACCAGTCCCCCATCCCTACCCTAGGAAAACTTTTGACTGTGAAACCTTGGGGATTCAGCTGCAGGGAGACTTGGGGACCAAGGCCAGCCCCTTTATTTTCCACATAGGAAACCAGGGCCAGAGAGTGAAGGAGCTGGACCATGACTGTGACAATTCTGCAGGCCCCCAGCACCTGGATCTTCACATTTACCCTGGCCTGTAGCTTCTATCCCCATACCACCTGCCCTCTTAGGCCCAGCTCTATCTCCTTTGAGTGGGTGGGTGGGCCTTCCTGGTTGACTTTGATTAAGCAGCTTCCCCTTGCTGGACGTTTCTTCAATGGGAAATTCAACAGGAGGTCCTTAGGATTTACCACTAGGAGGAAAGAGCTCATTTCAGAGATAAACAGAAGCCCACAAGGGGAAGGAACTTGCCCCCTGCTAACTGACCCACAGCTAAGCGTTTGGGGCAGGCCAAAGGCTCGATGGCATGCATGTGGATTCAGATGACCTGGCTTGGTAGGAGGCATTTTTGGCTTGGGGTGGAGAATAGATGTCCAGACTTCCCCACATTCCACCCCCCCCCTGCCCCCCCCACCAAAAGCAGTATGGGAGCAAATACATGATTTCCTCAGAAGACCCCAGTTTAAATCTGAGACCTCCCACTTAACCTGTGACTTCAGTTAACACCTCATCCCTGGAGGCTTCTAAAACAAGGGGGGGTGTAGATTAGAACAAGCATCTGTAAATTGCACCCCCCCTCCCCATTTTTGTACATGTAAAAAGCATTCCAAGTTCTGAGGCCAGAGTTTATCTCCCCTGGTCTAGGAATCCACAAAGAGTCCCTTCAAGGCAGACTGACCTGGTGACCCAAGAAGCTGAGTTCCTAGGTCTCTGGGGCTGACTTGCCAACAGACTGAGCAATGGTGGCTCACAAGGAGCCTAAAGGGCACTGACCCAAACCCCCTCGTTCGATAGGCTTGGAGGGGGAGGGCTTTACACTCCCCCCTCTCTTCC
Source organism: Notamacropus eugenii (assembly GCF_028372415.1). Classification (NCBI taxonomy): domain Eukaryota; kingdom Metazoa; phylum Chordata; class Mammalia; order Diprotodontia; family Macropodidae; genus Notamacropus; species Notamacropus eugenii. The sequence goes on along the minus strand of NC_092876.1, from coordinate 26,061,817 downwards.
CCTTCAGTCCCCTTCCACACTGTGGGATCAGGCCCCCAGGCCTTCACTGCTGACTGGGGTGGTGGTGGGGGCCCCAGTCCCAGCCTGGCAGTGCCACCTGGGGCCCTGAAGGGTGTAGGTGAGCAATGGCAAAGCTGCTGCTTCCCTGGCTGGCTCCCAGCCCTCTCTGTCCTCCCCAGTCCCAGGCCGTCAGACACGTGTGTTAAAACAGCTTTAATCTCGGTCTTCGAGGCTTCTCGGCACAGTAAGAAATATTGCACATGATCAACATGTATTGTTCCAGGGGTGGGGGTGGGGGGGCAGGGAAATCGCCTTCTTAGAAAGTACAGCCTGGTGGGGGAGCAGGGAAGGAGGAAAGGGGCGCACCCTGCCCTGCCCCTGACCCAGGGCCAAAGTGCAGGAGGCCCCCCCACCTTGATCCTCCACCCTGACCCCCAAACTAACCTGAGTCCAGCCCCTTGAGGGAGGGGAGAGGGAAGTGGGTGCCACCACCCTCGGTTCTGGGCTATCTCCCCAGTACCCCCTCACATGGGGGAGGAGAGCTCCCACCTTTCCCTCCTTCAGTCCTCCCCTCTTGAGCCATTTTGCATAAAGTAGAGTGAAAAGATTCGAAAGGTAACAAACTCCAGGTTATGTACAGCGGCTCCGTGGGGGCCAGAGTCCCCCCTCTGCCTTGCACTGCCTCCCCCTAGACCCCAGGGAGGGAAGCAGTGGCAAGAGAGGACCTTATTAGTACAGGGTTACCCCCCCTTCCCCACAGCTTCCTGCCCAGGGCCAGCTCAGGGCCGGCTGTCTCCTCAATGGGGGCTCCAGGCCCTTGGGGATGTTCCTCCCCAGCAGACACCTCACCTGCCCCCTGGGGAAGGGCCGGGGGGTGGAGGGGAAGGCTGGGTGGCCCCGTCCCAGCTGGATTCACCAAGTGCCGGCTCCGAGGGTTGGGGAGGGGCAGCTGAGGGGACAGAGGATGAGGAAGAGTCCGGAGCGGGTGGGGGCGAGTCGGGGCCCTCAGAGGGGGGTGGGGGAGCAGCCCCTGCGCTGGCTGGTGGTGGCCCAGGTCCTGGCGCCTCCCCACCAGGGGGCTGTTCTGTGGGTGTGGCCGCCTGCATGATCTTCTGCCGGACTTCTCGGATCTTCAGCTGGAGACACACTTTGGAAGGAAAGATGTCTGCATAGCGGGCCTGGAACGCTGCCGTGGCCTGGGCTGGAGATGGATGGACAGCACTGTGAGTGCTTGGGGTGGTGGGGAGGCCAACCCAGCTGGCCCGTGGCAGGCAGCCCCCGCTTACCTGAGGGGAAGAAGCCGTGGTCCTGGAAAAGCTGCATGACCAGAGCCCGCCGCTGGTCCAGGGTTCGGCGCAGGGACGAATAGGGCACCTTCTCATATTCCAGCTCCCCCAGCACGTCCTCTGCCTCAGTGCCTGTGGTCAGGGAGGGGCCAGGTGAGGCCGGACAGCCCTGCCAGCCCCCCACCCTCCCCCCCAGGTTTTGTCCTACAGTCTCACCAGTTCGGTCAAAGGTGAAGATGTCACCCTCGCACTTGGCGCTCTTCGGCGTGTTGGGCTCAGAGCTGCAGCTCGAACGACGCCTCATCTTGCGCTTGGGGGAGGTGGGGTCCTCTGGGGCCGAGTCCAGGTCTGGGGGAAGAGAGAGGTATGGGGGGGGGAGCCCTGGCCCTTTCCAGCCCTAAGGCAGGCTGCCACCTCTGGAGCTCCTTACCTGTTGAGTTCTTCCTCTTCTTTCGGTAGGAGCCCAGGATGGCTCGGGGGGAGGTGGCCAGTGACTGCAGGGTGGGTGAGGGCAGCACCTCCTCTGGTCGGAATTCAGGCAGCTCTGCAAAGCGCTCCTCAAAGTCCACCTCGGAGAGGACCCTGCTGAGGGATGGCCAGCATCAAGGCTCCATTCAGGTGCCCTGCCAGGAGGTTCTACCTCCCTGCCCTTCCGACACTCACTTGTCCACTGAGTCAAAAGTCTTCTTCAGGGGAGGGGGCCGAACCTTCACCTTTTTGCTGGGGGCTTCCTTCCGCTCTGGGGTGTCCCCAGACCCTGGAGGCCGCCCACCTGCCCCATCACTGCCCCCAGGGGCAGGGGCTGGGCTAGGCGGAGCTGGGGGCTCGCCCCGGCCCTCCAGGGCCAGAGCTGGAATCCTCCAATCAGGGGAGCTGGGAATCTTGCCCGCCTGGGATCAGGAACGCATGGGGGAAAAGAAAAGGGGGTGGAGGATGTGAGCTCAGAATGACCCAAAGGGACATACATGACTGCAAGGGGAAAAGGGCATGGACAAAGGCGATCCCTGCCCCTCAGCCTCCTCACCGTCTCTGGTGCCTTGACTCCTGGCCGATCCTCGGCTGGCGGGGCTTGGGGAGGGCTGGCGCGTGCACTCTCTCGGCCAGGCGGAGCCCAGTTATCTGGTGGAGGTGGGGGTGCGGCCGTGGCTGGCCCACTATCACCCTCTGCCTCTGGGACCACCTCCCTGGGTGGACCCTGCTCTGCAGCTAGCCGGGGGACAGGGCCTGGGCGGGCAGGGACACCAGACTCATAGGAGCCCACGGGGATGCTGGCGATGGCTGCCTTCACTTTCTGGGGGGGTTTGGGTGGTGGACGTTGGGCTTTTGGGGTCACCAGGCTATAGGCCACAGAGCCTGTCAAAGAAAAGAAATGCCTAGGATGCAACCTACAAAACCCTCGACCCTTTCCTGCCTGTATCTTGCTCCAGTGAACGGCTGCATGGTAAACTAGTTCATGGTCACCAGGTAGGTCTCCCACTCACCAGGGTAACCACCCGCCCCTCCCTCCCAAGCCAGAGTCACTTTCCCCTCTTTGAAATCCCCACCCCCACTTCTCCCTAGCCCAGGACCCAAACTTAGGCACATGACTCACCTGTGGCACTGGGGAAAGGACTGGTAGGGGTCTGAGAGGCAGCAGGGGCTGGAGGAGCAGGTGCCCCGCCCTTGGGCAGGATGGCAGCAGGTGGGGCAGCGCTGGTGGCCACAGTATAGACGAGACCTGGAGGGGCTGGGGCTGGTGGGGTTGGCTGAGGGAGGGGCATGGCTGAGGGGCCCCCTGGCCCGCCAGGGTAGAAGGCTGTGATGACAGGACCCCCAGCACAGGCTGGCGGCAGCTGGGGACTGGGGACTGGTGATACGCCAACCTGGCCTGGGGCCAGCAGGGGAGCTTGGCCTAGAAGGGAGAGAGGAAGCAGGCTCAGGATGTTAGACGGATACTACCTGCCTCCTTATTCTCTTGAATCCCTGCCCCAGCCTGTTCCCACCCCCCACCAGTCTTAGTCTCCATACCCCATGGTGAATCTCACTAACCCTTTCAATAAGACTGGCCAGTGCCCCTCACCTGAGATCAGGGGCTGGACTATGGCAGGGCCACTGGGCCCAATGGTGGTGAAGCCCAGAGCCACAGAGCTGGCGGGCCCATAAGAGGCCGGGGTGCCAGGAGCTCCACTCTGACTGGAGGAGGGGCTGGGACCCAGGGGAAGGGCGTGCCCAGCAGCCGACTGCACATAAGTTATTCTGCTCAAGAAAAACCACAGTGGGGAAAGGTGAGCTAGGGCCGCAGGGATCCCTACCACAACCACTTTCCCAGCCCACCTCACCAAGTTACCTGGTGGAGGAGGGCAAAATGACCTTCTGAGACTGGGATGCAGGGCTGGGCAGGGTGGCCGGGCTAAGTGGGGGTACCAGGTTACCAGGGGTGGTCACTGGCACTGGGGTGAGCTGGATGATCTACAAGGGGTAAGAGGGCAGGGAGTTGCCTTTGGCCCAAGACCATGCCCCCACTACCCACCCCAGGACCCAGCCACTTACTTTGCTAGATGGCTGGGCTCCATTCTGCACTGGAACAGAGAAGGGTGGACTCACCAAGGGCAGAGGCTGGTTGGCCCCCCCACCTCGCACTGCCACACTAGGTGCTGCCAGGGGCACCAGGACTTTGCCAGGCAGCAGCTGGGCAGGGCCTGCCGAGGGCTGGGCCTGCACTGGAGACACTGACTGGGCTGGAGGTGAAGAGAGGAAGAGAGCAGCTGAGGTATGCACCAGCCGTGCTGGGTCCGGCTTCTTCCTCCCCATATCCTCTGTCATCTTCACTCAGATACCCCACCCCCCATTCAGCCCTGACTCTCCCTGATACCAACGCTCACAAAGCACTCTCCAAACCTTCCACCTTCCTGAGCAGATTCATGCCTTAGAACCTCAAACAAATTGGGCCAGACGCCATCTAATCTAGACCTGAACAAGAATGCTCTGATAACATGCCCAGAGGGCACCAAACCTCCACTCAGACCTCCAGTGACTGCACCATGCTGCCTCTCCCACCCTCACCACGTCTCCCACTCACTATAGGACCCACTGGTCCTCTAGGATCCCCCTGCCACACCCCCAGTACCAGGCCTGCAAGGCCTGGCTGCCTTCCTCTGGATGGGCTCCTTGCCCTGGACGGCCCATCATCTGGTGCAGACTGCTGGACTGACCAGGATGCACGCTCTCGCTATTATTAGAGCTTATGGACACTCAGACTCTTTGTCATACGAGCTGCTGTCTGGCCATCCCCTAACTGGAGCTCAGGAAGTTGGCTTGCCTCTAAGGACAGGCCCTCCTCTCTATCAGTTGTACTGGCCTTGAAATCCTGTCCAGACTGTCACCTCGTGTAACTCGGCCTGCCTGACACAATGTCTCCAATCCCTCACCATGCCAGGATCAGTTAATACTCGCTGTCCTCCCTCCCCTCACCTTTGGGGGGTGCGGCAGAGGGCACTGGCTGCAGAATGGGAATCCCAGGGGCTGGGGTGGCTGGTGCCAGGACCTTCCCATTGGTGGTAGTTCCTGGTGGCAGGGCAAAGCGGATGCTGGCCGTGGGGCCTGACCCCCCGACAGCTGCAGCTTTGGGGCCAGGTGCTGCTGGGGCTGGGGCCACCTGCAGCTGCTGGGGCAGGGTAGGCAGGATGTACTGCACCTGAGTGATGCCCCCAGGCTTGCCTAGAGGGGCAGGCTGCAGGATGCCCAGGGGCACAGGGCCATTGGGGCCACTGCCAGTGGGGGGCCCTGCTGCAGCTGCTGCCCCTCCTCCACCAGGTGGGCCCTGGGCAATGAACTGCACGGCTGGAGGGGCAGAGGCACCATAGCCTGGAGTGCCCACGAGAAGGTTGGTCACAGCAGCAGGGGCCTTGCCCACTCCCAGAAGGGGTCCTGCCACCAGGTGCGGGGCTGTAGGGGCTGCTTGTTTTTTATCAGTGTAGACCAGACCAATACCGAGTGGGGAGCCCCCTGGTGCTCGGGGACCAGCCCCTGCCTCCCCTTTGGTACCTCCTTCAGCTGGTGACCCCTCACCTCGTCCCGCCCCAGGGAAGGGTTTGGAAGCAATGGGCACAGGTGTGCTGCTGACCGGCCGTACCACATTGGTCACCACAGTCGGAGCGGGGCGGGGAGGAGCCGGGGGGGCTCCATAGGTGAGCCCTCCACTCCCCAAGGAAGCGGGAGCCGTCACCAGCACTGTGGCTGATGGCAGTCGGGCAGCTGCACCGCCGTCCCGCTCTGGGGGCTCCTTGGCAGGGTAGAGGCTGCCCCCAGGGGGCAGCACCAAGGCCTGCAGGACACCCCCTCCAGGGGGCGAGGCAATGACTGAAGGACCGGGGAAGGGCTCTGGCCCTGCTGTGCTCTCTGGCCTCTTGCGCCGATAGGCATTTGGGTCCACAGGAGGAAATCGGGATTTGGGAGGCAGTGGACCTCCCCCAGTTGGATGCTGGGCACGTAGAGGTCCTCCGGACGCGCTTCGACCAGGCTCTCGGGAGGCCGACTGGAAGGAGGAGGAGGAAGAAGAGGAGGAGGTGGGCGCAGGGCCATAGCCCTTGGGAAAAGCTGAAGATGGGTCAGGAGTTCCAGGGGGTTCGGATTCCAGGGCTGGGCGGCAGTGCGTGAAGGCAGCAGACAGAGAGGATGAACGGATCACAGGTGAGAACAACTTCCTGCCAAAGCCCTGGGGGAAGAAGGCACCAGGATGAAGGAAGGCCCCACAGTCTGGGGCTCCCCCGTCCCGGGTCAGCCCCAGCCCCTCACCTTGGCCCCCTCAGGGTCCTCCCCAGAGCTGTCCTCGCTGTCACTGTCCGTCACCTGCTCCTTGCACTTTAAGTCGATGTCAGTGGTGCCAAAGCTGTCATCCGCTTGGAAAGCAGAGGGGCAGAGAAGCCATTGGTGAGCCCCTGCACCAAAGCCCCTCTGAGGAGGCACAGAAGTCTGAGCTTTTCTCTCCTGTCAGCTTTTAATGGGGGCTAAGGATGGTCAGAAAAAGTAGGCAATCTTGGGGGATGGAGGTGCAAGGATTTGGGAGAAGAGAGGGGCAGGCTGGGAAATGGGGCCCCAGGGCCAGAAGTTTGCTCAGTCACCCCTGCCCTGACTCATCTCCTTGCCTCCTGGGGGAGGGGCTCTTGTGACAAACGGCGAGATTATCAGAAGACACTTTGCAGAGGGGTCAGTATTGTTAAAAAACAGGGGTCTGCCACCTAGGATGCGTCTGGGGGGGAGGGAAGGGGGCGGTGGACAGGCAGAGAATAGGTTGAGGGCAAAGAATGGGAAACCCAGGGAGGTGACACGCCCACAGATCCCTCCACACTGCAGTAAGAGAGAGATCTGGGCCAGACTCAAAGGCTCCATGACAAAGTTCAAACATGCCTGAGTCTGCAAGCCCGTGTCCTCCCGTCCTCCCTTCCCTCCCCCTCACCTATAACATCATCATCTCCCTCTTCCTCACAAATGACCATCCGCTCCTCATCACTGGTCATGTCTTCGCTAGCTGTGCGCTGGGAGCGGGATGGTCTTGCTGGCAGCATCGGGGGCCGCCCACCTGCCAAAGTTCCACCCTCGCTGGGAGTGGCAAAGGGTCCTGGGCCCCCATACTGAGGCGGAGGCTTCGGCCCCGTGTAGGGAGCTGGACCAGACACCATCTGCCGGGAGGGTGGAGATGTAGGGTTGGTTGATGGAGTTCTGATGACCCCTGCCCTCAAGGGGTCCTCCCCCCAGCTGTACCTGGGTGAGTTCCTGCAGCGCCTGGCTGTCTGCTTCACCCCCGTCTAAGCCATGCACGCCACTGTGGGAGAAAGCTCTTGGCCTGGTGGGGCCGGGCCCTGCTGCGTGGAGCCGTTCCGCTGTCCCAGGGCCAGATGTAGGGTTCTTGCCCTCTGTGCCCAGCAAGGTTTGAGCTGCTGCTGACAGTAACTCCGACGAGACTATGTGGGGAAGAAATCAGTCAGAGTCTGAAAAGACTGCAGGTCAGCCAGTGCAGGGTGCAAGCCTTCCCAACAGCCCTGTTGGCACAGGGTCACATCTGACCTCTGTGACCTCTCTGGTGATGGGGAATCCAGACTTCAGAAGACTACCTGCTCCACTGGTGGAAGGCGGCATCCCATTGGCCACAAGGCTCTCTGGATGTCCAGTCAAAACCTGTCTATGATTTCTTCCCATTGCTCCAAGACGTCCCAAAGGAGCCCAGCAGAACGAGTGAAATCGAGTGTCGTCACCCCTCCCCCCAAGTCTCTTCTAGGCTCACGGTCCCCAATTCTTTAAAAAGTATCAATGCCTGGGCAGCTAGGTGGCGTCGTGAAGACAACACCAGCACCAGCCCTAAAGTCAGGAGGAACCAAGTTCAAATCCAGCTTCAGACACTTTCTAGTTCTATGCTCCTGGGAAAGTTACCACTTCATTCCACTTCAAACAAACAAATAAATGTAGCACTGTTTACAGGAAGGAAAGGACAAAGAGGAGGATAATCAATAAGACTAATCGAGTCCTTTCCTCACAAGCACTTCCTGGGCTAGGTCGGGTGAGGCTCAGCAATGCATTCCACTGGTATTCTATTGGCTGAGGTTCAGAAAGGTGCCCCACTTGTCCATCTGAACCGAACTGCAACCTAGGTCTTCTGACTGAGGGAGTCTGGTTTTGCTAAACCAAAAATGGACTGAAACAAGGGCAGCAGAGGGTGTTTGACAGGAGAGCTCAGGAGGGCAGCCCACACACACGAGAGGGGAGAGATGGGAGAAGCAGCTTGTGGAGCCGTAGGAGGGAATTGGCTAGTGAGGCAGCGGGAGGGAAGCTGAGAGTGAGCTGTTGGGAGAAAGGAGGCCCAGCCCAGATGCTTCCCATCTATAAGGTGACACTGTCCTGGCCCCTGGCCTGCTCTGCTGTCCTGGGACTCTGTGTGACCCACCTCCAGGAGCAGCTGCTGTGCCAGTCTCGGACATGCTGCGCTCCCGCATCTCCTTGGGGCCTCCTGCCAGACCCAGGGCCACGGGCTTGGCATCTGAGCTCGACTTCTTCCGGTCCTTGTTGCACCATTTCCAGTCCGGGTGGGCCTTGAAATGGGCCTCCTTCACCTGGCGGGGGAACGAGGCAGAGTCAGGGACCTGGGAGGCCCTGGCAAGAGAGCCACAGAGAGTCAAAGATTGGGAGGAGCTGGGAGAGGAAGTGGGCGGGGGTAGGAGGGACAAGAGCAGGTTCTGGGCCCCCAGCCTGGGCACGGGTGGAGCCTCCTCAGTCAGAGGTATTTCCTGCCGGCTGGGCTCAGGGCTGAACTTCCTTTTGGCCTTTGCTGGGGCAGGGGCAGGAGCTGGGGGTTACCTGGAAGGCCAGATCATGGTACTTCTGCTTCTCCTTGGGCCCTAATGCGTACCACCACTCGCCCAGGATTTTGCTGACAGTTCGGTTATCCTGGTTTGGGTGGCGCTGGTGCACCAGGGCCCGGTGTCGCTTGCTGAATATCATGAAGGCGTTCATGGGGCGTCGGATATGGTCCTTCTCCCTCTGAGGGCAGACAACAAAGAGGGCAGGGTCAGGCCCCAGGAAGTCAAGGAGGGCAGGCAGGCAAGGTAGGGAAAGGGGAGGTCTAGAGGACCTTGTTGGGGCTGCGCCCATCCTTCTCAGAAGAGGAGTCCCTTTCCTTGGGCAAGGCGCTGAGGGACTGCGTCCGGCGCTTTCCTGGCGGTAATGGCAACTGGATCTCCGGAGACATGATAGAGAGAAACCTGTGGGATTGGGGAGAGCTGGATGACCCTCACCCTCCCAATGTCTTTTCTTTCCCCCTCCCCAGGAGGCTGGCCCTCCCCCAGCACACTCACGCATCATCATGGTCACTCTCTGTCTCGCTGTCCAGGCGACTCTCCCCTGTAGGGCCAGGACCTTCCTCCTCAGAATGCTGAGGTGGAACCTTGCTGCCTTCGGAGGCTCCAGGGGCCTGTGGAGGGCCGGGAGCTGGGCTCTCAGGACAGGTGGCCCCAGGTGGCCGCCCAGATTCTGGGCCCCCAGTTCCACCAGGGGACTGCTCATGGGCTACGGCTGCTGACTCGGCAGGCTCTTAAAGTAGGAGAAAGACAGATGCCTGTTAAAGGACCAGGCTGGGGCTAGTCATTTAAGTATGGATAAGTTGAGACCAACATGAAGGAGAATATAGGTCAAGCTGACACCCCAAACCCGTTAGGATACCTAGGAGAGTGTCTCCTCCCACAAGACCGCAGGCACCTTACCTTTGCTCTGGCTAGAGGAGACAGGGTGGCTGGCTGGCTGCTGGGCCTCACTGGGCTGAACAGAAGGGTCAGGCTGGCTGGGTGCCAGGAACGGGACGAGAGAGTGCCAGGGAAATACGGCCACTGACCGTGGCTCCACATTTGTCCACACTGTCGGGAGAGGGAAAAAGTAGGTGGGGAGCATGGTGAGGCAAATACACCTCAACAATCCTGTCTCCATGCCCTCTTCTCATTCCTGGCTCCCTCCTGTCCTTTGGAAAGCTGGTTCTTCTTCTCTACAACTCTCTCCCGCCCCCCACCCTCCCAAAAATATTCCTCTCTGCTTCCTGCTACTCAGCCAACTCAAGTCCCAAGCAGGAGAAAGATTTCTCTAGAACCCTAACTGGGTCTCCTTTTCCTCATCTGTAAAATGAAGGAGGCTGGAGCAGATAGCCTTTCTCATCCAGCCTTAAATCCCATCAGGGCTCTACTGCCAGCTCAGTGCAATGCCCAGATGCCAGGGGCTTGCCTGGGGCATCTACCTTGTGGGTTCCAGCTTCCTTAACTTTCCTACACAGGCCTGGGAGAACAGCACTACTTAGCCCATTTACCAGCAACCCCTCCCCCGCCACATTCCCCAACCCTGGGGGAGGAGGAGGCTTGGCCTCCCTTTCCCCTCCCACAGCTGTCATCTGGGACATCACCAGGCCCAACGTGCCCCCAGTAGGGAGGGCTCAGCCCCCTCTCGTTCTACCAGGGGTCCCAGAGAACCCGCAAGACCCGCCTCGGGAATGTCCTGAGGTCCCCTGCTGGGCCCCCACTGTGCGCACCTCGGGGCAGGAGGCCCTCCACTGCCCGGAGAGGGGTGGGGGGGTGGGGGGCAGAGCAGACAATGAGGAGGCAGAGCCCGCCGCTGCCCGGGGGGGAGGGGATCCCCGGCCCAGGTGTTTCCTACCCATCACTTCCCTCGCCCGCCCCCCGGGGGCTCGCTTCGGGGGGGAGGGGGCCGGTCGGCCGCTCCCCAGAGCCTCCTTCCTAAGGAGCCCGAGGGCCGCTCGCGCCCCCACTCGGGACCCCTCCAGCAAAGTTCCCACTGACAAGGGCGGCCCCCACAAGGCCCGTGCGGGACACCGACAGAGACCCTGGTCCCCCGCCCCCCGCCGGGTGGGGGAGGGGCACTGACCGAACATGCCGAGGCCGCGGGGGGCGGCGGCGCCGGGCGCGGGCAGTGGCCGGGGGGCCGAGTACATAGTCCCGCGCGGGCTCCGGGCCGCTCAGCGCCCGCCGCCTCCTTCTGGCTCTCGGCGCCGCCTCCGCCGCCGCCTCCTCCTCCGCCGCCGCCGCCGCCGCCCGGGCCCGGGGGGAGCGGGAGGCCGCCGCCGCATGCCCCCCCTCCCCCGCCCGGCCCGCCCCGCGCGGGGGGTCTCGGCCGGGCGCGCGCCTGCGCTCTCCGGGGAGGGAGGGGGGGAGGGGGCGGGGCCCGGCGCGAGCGAGCGAGCGCGCGCCGGCCCCGCCCCCTCCCGTGCCCCCCTCCCCCCGCGCGGGGGCCGTCACGGGGCCGGGGCCCGGGGCATCGCGCACCGCCCCCGCCCGCGCTGACAGGCGCGCGCACGCGCACTGACGGCCGCCCCCCCCCCCCGCCCGGAGTCGCCGCCGCCGCCTCTTCCCTCTGGTGGCCTCGGACAGCGGCTAACGGCTCCCTCAGCCCGCAGGGAGGGCGCGGCGTCGGCCGCCGCTACAGCTGCTGCCGCCTCGCCCTCCCGCCTGCCGACCGGCCCTGCCCTTCCTCGGGCTGGCTCGCGATGTCCGCGCGAAGAAGAAAGCGAACGAGCAAGAGCAGCCGCTGCCGCCTTCTCCCCGCCCCGCCACTACTACTCACTCACTCACTCCCCCCCTCACTCCCCTCCCCGCGGCCCCCGCCCGCCCCGAGGGGCCTTCCGCGCAGGCCCGGCCCCCGAGCGGCGCGCCCATTGGCCACCGCCGCCGCGCGCGGGTCAGGCCCCACCGCACCCACCCCCATTGGGTGGGGGGGAGGAGGAACGTCAGTCACATGCAAATGAGGACAGGGCGGGCGTACGCCGGTTGGGCCGAGCGGGGCCGGGCGGGGCGGGGCTGGAGGGGGTTGTGAGGGCGCACTGCAGCAAAGGCAGGGAGCCAGGAGGGGCGGGGCCAGGAGGGGCGGGGCCGGGCGGCCCCCAGGGCGCGCGGCGGGCTGCCTGGCTGCGGCGGGGCCAGCCGGGCCCAGAGAGAGGCCCCCCTCCTCTCCCCGATCGTGCGTACGCACGCACGCACGCAAACAAACACACACGCACATGGGCGCCCAGCCGGGGACCACGCACGCACGAGCAGCGTGGAGCGGAACGGAGCGGACAGGTTGGGGGAGGGGCTGGGGGCCCGGATGGGCAGGCCCCTGGCCCCGGCCCTGGCCCACGCCCTGAGCCTGGTTTCCTCCGGCTTAGAATGGCAAGAGCAGGACAGGCTCAGTGGGTCTAGCCCTTGGCACGCGGGCAGCCTGGGCAGAGCCCAGGACCCGTCAGAATCCTGGTGTTAGGTGCACAAAACAAAACAGGGATTGCAAAGGCAAGCGAAGGTTAGCGAAGGGCCTGCCCGTCCGACTCACGGACCCTCCGAAATCTGCCCGCGAGCCTCCTACCCAGCGCTCTGGATAACGGAAATGGGGTGGCTCTTCGTTTGGGCGCTTGGGCCCCACGGGGGCAGGCTCCTTGTCCAGGCGGACAGGGGCGTCGGAGGGCACCAGAAACCTCCCCTTGACCCGCGCAGTAGACTGAGGCCCAGGAAAAACAAAAGGGGCTTTCCATGCAATCAGAAGCCCCCTCCCCAGCCTCTTCCAGCAAACACTCTCCCGCGCCCCACACAGGGCAGTCAAATGGGGTCGCAAAGCCACAGAGACAGGGCACCCGGCCAGTCATGGGCAGAGAGCAGGCCCGGGCTTTACACAGAGGCAGAGCCACCGAGAACTGTCCCGGAGACCCTCCAGCCTCCGCCCCTCCCCCACCTCCGGAGCTGCTGCCCGGCAGGCCGAGGGGGCTCTGAGGGGCCCCCACCTTCCACTTCCCCCTCCCCTCCACGCCAGCCTCATCAGCTAGCATTACCTCACTGCCCCTGGGACAGCTAGCGGCCCCAGAAATCGATGTGTCCGGCTGTCTCTTCCCCGCAGCCCCCTCCCCAGGCGGTGAGTCACCCACCTGGAGCTTAACCTCTTCCTCACTGCTCAGACCCCCCTCGGCCTTTCCCTCCCGGCCGAGGCCTCAGTTTTCTCATCTGTACACTGAGGGCGTTTGGGCCAGCTCGCCTCTGGGGGCACCGTCCCCCCCCCATCTCCCATTTGGTTATCCCTGTGTGTAACATCTGGAAGTACAGATATGGGGGGCGCCGGGATGCCTTGGAATCTGGATGGGAAGGCCTCCCCCCCTTGCCGGCACGTTGCCAGACCTATACTTAGCAGTCATTGTTCTAGGGGGAAGAGGGAGGCTTCAGACCCGGAGCTAATCCTCCCCCTCCCCCTCTGCTCTGGGCTAGGGAGCCCAGGCCCGGCCCTCCAACCTGGAGAAGACACTACTCACATCGGTCACAGCAGGACAAGACCTGGCAGGTCACACTCAGTGTCCCCACAGAGAGGGGAAAGGGAAGCCCAGTTTGCCTCCAAACACCATCCCCACCCCACTCCCCAGACAAACACACTGGGCTCTTCACCATGGACGTGGGCAGAGACATGCCCCGGGACTCCCAGTCACCATGCACCCATCAGTTGCACCCTGCCTGGCACCCCAATTCTGGGGTGACCTTGGGCAAAGGCCTTCTCCTCTGGGCTCCCACTTCCTCAGACACAAAACGAGGGAGGCCTGAGTTCAGCGAGCTGGGGCAGAGAGGAAAGACTGGCTCTGGGTTCAAATCCTAACTGACCCTCCTACTCTATGGGCCTGTTTCCCATTCTGTAAAATGCTAGAAGTTAGACTAGATTCTGTGATCCTAGACTCAGAAGACAGTTTCTAGACCAGGCTCAGCAGTTTCTATGTGACCTTGGGCAGATCCCTTTACCTCTGGGAGGCTCAATTTCCCCACGTGTACATTAAGAATAACAGCACCTGCCCAACTTTCCTCAGTTGGATGACAAGGGGTCTTAGCAACCATATCCCTACTCCAAGGAGGCCAGGTCCTCCACACCCTTGCTCTGACGCACTCACCCATTTCTGGATCTTAGTTTTTCTCCTCTTACATGAGGCTGGTGCACATTTCTATGGTGCACTATTGGGTTTACAAAGGCCTTTCCTCAACCAGTCCTGGAAAGCAGGCCATCTGAGAGATGGATACACTGAGGCTCGGACAGGTCTTGGGCCTTGCCCACAGCTGCTTTGTCCATGGCACCAAGGTAGGCTGCCCTGCCCAGACCTCAGTCAGGGTCCTCTTTCTCAGTCTGGGGCTCCTGGATGCCTAACTACACCAGACTTCCTTAAGTGAGCTACACGACTTTCTTTTTTTCCTGCCAGATCCTTCAACGAAGGAATGCCACTCCACCCCCAAGCTCCCCTGAAATAAGCCGAGTATCCCCATTTCTGTACACACACTGCATCCCACCTACCCTGTGGTTACCCAGGGAACTGCAGGAAGATTGGCAGAGCTAGGAAAGGATGGGGGGTGGGGGCTAAAAATAGCTTAGGTGGGGGTGAGTCAGTGTAACTCAGGGAGAAGGGATGGGGGGGCACAGAGAAAACAGGAGGAAAGAGAGGAGCCATGGGTCACAAGGATCCACCAGAGACAGAGAGGGTTGGGGGAAGCAGGGGTAATGAGGAGAAGGCGGGCAGGGAGAAGGGGAGTGCCATGGAGACCCAGAGGGGATGAAGGAGAAGTGAGAAAGGAGGGGGAGGAGATGCCAAGGCAGGGGGTGAGATGGGCTTCCACAGTGAGGGGAAGGGAGGTGAGGGAGGGAAGAGAAAGTTATGTAACTCCAGAGAAAAGGGGGAAGAGCCAGATGGGGGAGGAAAGAGAAATGGAAAAAGGATGAGGAGAGAAAGGGTTCTGAGAGAGGGAGGGGACACAGACAGGAGAGAAGCAGAAGAAAGAAGGGTGGGATGGGGAAGGGGCTGAGGTGGGGCTCCAGGGGAGGAAGGGATGGGGGATGGGAGTCACTGGGGCTCCCACCCCCAGGCAGGGACTGCAGCTCACGAGATTTTCCACTCACTGCCTGGCCCCGGGCCAACTCCCTCCCCCCCTCCCCGTGGCCCCACAAAGCGGCTTTGTGCTGGGAAGCAAGGAGGGAGCCCCGGTCTGGGCCCCCAGCCCGACACCCACGCGGGCCGCACCGGGGGAGCGGGCCAGCTGGCACCAGGGCTGGTCTGCGGCTAGGCCTCCCCCTTCCCCCTCCGGAGGCCCAGCTCCCTGCCTAGGTCTAGGCTGGGATGGGGTGTATGGGGTGAGCCTTTGCCTGAGAGACTCGATCAATCCAGGGTTAATAGGGTGAGCTGGCCAGTTCCCCCTCACCCCAGACATACACCTGTAGAGGGCACCCCAGGTGCTGGCCGGGATAGAGACATCCCAGGGTGGCAATCCCAGTGTCCCCATGGGGCCAGGTTTGACAAAGAGTTCTGGGGTGAGCATGGGGACCCAGGGCATGGGCAAGGAGCCCGGAGTGGCAAGGGGAGCCTTGGGCCTGGCAGCCACCACTGCCCCTACTCGGGTGCTCAGGGGTGGTGGAGGGGGCTGGGCTTCCAGCCTACCATGGCCCCTCTAGCCAGGCTCTGCCCCCCATGGCCGGTAGGGGGCAGTGTGAGCCTGAGAGAGCTGAGGAGATTGGGGGAGGTCTGAGGGGGCCCCAGATACCCACAAGTCACACCCAGTGCCCTATCCAGCACAACAGAATGGGAGCAGAGAAGAGATACGGGGTTAAACCAGTCCTCCAGGGAGGAGGGCCTTGCCCAAAGGTCCCACTTCCAGGCCTGCCCATTCCCCCTCTCTCTGACCCCTGTTCCTTCCTCTGGTATGGAGGTGGGGAATCCACATCTCCATAGCCTGTCCTAAGTCCTCCAAGGGAGGACTCTGCTGCTGATCCCAGAAGCTAAGTATATAGTTCGGAAGTGTGGGGGCCCAAGGGGCAAAGGGTATTTTAATGCCACCCACCAGTCCGGATCTCCTGGCTGCTGGGGGCGAGGGTCACAGGTGCAGCACCTCAGGGAGGGTCATGGGGAAGAGAGAGGCCTATGAAGAGATCTGGCAGCCCCCCCACCTTCCTGCCACTCTGAAAGAACAGGTGTGGGTTGGAAAAAGAGGCCTGGCTCCAGGAAGCTCAAAGCAGACTTCTGATTGCTGAAAGTGACAAACTGAGGCCCAGAAAGAAGCAAAGACAGTGAGAAGCCAGAGGCCTGGAGAAGACCTGCTGAGGCAAGGAGAGCTCAGAGAGCCAGCTGAAGAGACAGAAGCCCAGGGGGTGACAACGCAGAGAGAAATGATTGAGAGACAAACCTCAGAGAGGGACAGGAGGCAGAGAGAAACAGAAAGCCTGACATGATGAAAGAGAGACAGACACACAGAAAGACAGACAGAGAGAGCCAGGCACTGGAGACAGAGAAAAAGAAAGAAACAGACAGAGGGCCATAGTCATGGTAGCAGAAAAAGAGCCTGTTGGTCAGAGGACCAGGGAGAGGAGGAAAAGGTGAAGACAGGAGACCAAGACTGAGGCAATGACTGCTTGACTGAGGCCCAGAGACTGAGAGAGAAAGAAAAGGAGTCCCTGTGCCAAGGGGATCTGAGCCTGGCTGAGAAGCAGCTATCCAGAAGAAGGAGACAGAGCCAGTTGAGTAGGGTCTGCTTTCCCAGGCCTCCAACCTGCCAGCACCCATGCAGCTGAGTACCCACAATACACAAATCCCGGGAGGGGATTTTCTCAACAGGTTTTCCAGAGGGCCTGGCATGGTTAGGTGCTTAATCTATGTTTGACGAATTGAGGTCTTACAGCCTCCAGGGCATCAGGCAAGAGAAGGATGCTGGGAGACATAAGGGATGATGGAGAGAAGAGATGGGAAAGGGCAAAGGCTGGAGG
This sequence comes from Notamacropus eugenii, assembly GCF_028372415.1. NCBI lineage: Eukaryota > Metazoa > Chordata > Mammalia > Diprotodontia > Macropodidae > Notamacropus > Notamacropus eugenii. The sequence continues at coordinate 26,045,270 of NC_092876.1, read as the reverse complement.
ACCCAAACCTGCAGAGACTAAAGGGAGATACAGCCAAGAGTGAGCTGAGCAGCTCCAAGGGGAAGCCATCCAGTGAGAGAAAGACAGAGCTGGACCTGGGCATAGGGAGACAACTTGAGGGTCTGAGGGCTAGAGAAAGAGCCTGAGGCAGGAAGCTAACCTTAAGACATGCCAAGGCCTAGACAGCTGAAACTGAGATAGGTCCAGAGACAAAGCCAAGATTCCAGGAGGGAACTGGAAGATCAGGGAGAGAAAGAAGGAAAGGGAGACCCTGTGATGGGTGGCAGAAGGGGGGCCATGCTAGGAGTGAGGCTGGGGCCTGTTGAGCCTTGGACCCCCTTCCCTGGGTTCCTGACGCTTGACCAGGAGAGCGGGGGAGGCAGTGTCAGCAGCTGCTTGGGACGGGCAGTGCCCAGAATGCCCAGAATGTGGGGGCGCCTGCTGCCTGCCCCAGCCCATCCCAGAGCGGAAACAAATGCTTTGGCAGGGAGGGAGAGGGTCAGGATGCCCTGGCTCTGCCCTCACACCTGCTGGACCTCTGAGGGTCACATCTCTGGTGATCTGGGGTGGGGCCTTGCCTGTATAGACACACATCCTGGAGTGCAAAAGCAATTGCAAAGGCTTGGATGTCATCTGGGCCTCCTGAAAACTCGCTTTGTAGATCTGAACAAGTGATTTAACTTATCTAAACCTGTTTCTCAAAAGCAACCCCAGGATCTCAGAGTTGGAAGGGGCCTAATCTAATCCAACTCATACTCAAAAAGAATTCTGCCCGCAAACTAGCCTTTGTCTGAAGGCCTCACTTGTGAAATGGGTGCAGACTCCCTACCCTATGTCCTCCAGTCTGTCATACAATGTGTGCGAAAGAGTTGGGGCTGAGCTGTGAGGCCTTGGGAAAGAGCCTTTCCTCCTCTACAGGGGAGAGGGCACAGCTGACAAAGCACTAGGCTTGGAGTCTAGGAGACACGAGTTCAAATCCAGCCTCAGACACTTCCTAGCTACATCACCTGGGACAAGTCACTTCACCTCTGCCTCAGTTTCCTCAACTATAAAATGGGGATAACAGCACCTCTCTCCCCGAATGGTTGGGAGGATGTACAGAAAGCTCTCTGCAGGCCTCAAAGGGCTATGGAAGGGTCAGCTAGTTCTCATGCTCTGGGCCTCAGTTTCCAAGATGGGGGTGTCCTTGATCATGTCTAAGGTGCTTCCCAACTCCAATAGTGTTTCTTTAGCTTTGTAAAGTGCCTCTTTCTACACATTAAGGTTATGCCAATCCCAGTCTTGTCCCTTTCTTTGCCCCAAAAGGCACAGCCTTCACAGCCCACCTTGTGCAGGGGCTGCTTACCTGTCCCAGGTCGGCCCATAATGACCTCCTTCTTGGGGGCAGGGTGCCCAGGATAGCTGCTGGGCACAAGAACGGGCAACAGGGCAGCAGGTGAGGGATGGAAGGCGACAGGCTGGAACGGTGAGGAGGCCAATCCAAAAGCCGGTCCTGGTTGAGCCATGGTGGCTGGCCCAGCAGGAGGTACACTGATAGGGACAGGGGCAGGCAAGGGCGGAGGTGGGCCTGGCTTCCCACTGCTAGCCCCAGGTGGCCCTGGGTGATCTCTCCCAGCCCTGCTGGGCTGGCCACTACCCCGAGCCTCTCCACCTGTGGTTACCTCCCCAGGGAACTTGGAAGGTAGTGGGACATCAGGGTTTCTGACAATGACGGGAGAGTCACGTTGTACAGCTGGCACGCGCCGCACCGAGGGGCCAGGGTCTGATGTCAGGCCAGCTGGTGGGGGTAGCAGCAGCAGCGGGGAAGGCTGGCGGGACCGGGGAAAGGGTGCAGTTGGTGACACTGCCCGGAAGCCAGCTGGAGTGGAGGGTGTAGGTGTGTGGGAGACAGAGTCCACTCCAGAATCCAGGCTGTCGCTCTTCTGAAAGTCTGGGCCCCCACCACCACCAGGGCCCCCAAGTCCCCCTGGGTGTGGCAGCAGCTCTGGCTTCCGCCGGCCAGGGCTCATGGGTACGGTGAAGGTCAGGTTGGTCTGGAAAGTTGGCAGGATGCCTGAGGAATGGCGTTCCCGGGGTGCAGGGGGCGGTGGGTGGGGGCCCAGTTCTGGTGGGGTCAACACCCCAGCCTTAGGGGTGCTGGCGCTCAGATGGCGGCTCCGAACGGCTGTGCGCTGGATCACAGGCGAGGCATTGATGGGGCTGAAGTTGGCTGGCCGGAAGCCAAAGAGGGGCGAAGGAGAAGGGGAGGGGGCTGGTGAGAAGGGAGACTGGGTAGAGACAGGAGAGAAGGAAGGTGTTCCTGAGCGAGAGCTGCCCAGGGACACTAGCATGACGGCAGCCTCGCACTCGTCAAACTCAAAGCGGGACAGGTCAGCAGGCGCCACCAGGCGGGGCCGAGAGTCCCCGCGGGCTGCCACGCTGCTGGCTTCACTGTCCCTTGATGTCTCATCAGCCCAATCAAACTCTGCGCTGCCCTCACGGGCAGCCTGGCGGCTGGCTCCCCCCGCCCCTGGGCCAGAGCCTGCCTCTGCCAACCCCTCCATCTCCTTGGTGCGCATGGACAGATGGCGGGAGCAGTAGCCTCGGCGCTGGGACTCCTTCATGCATCCATCGCGGGAACACAGGCGCCGCCACTGCTTGCCATTGAACTTTTTCCGAATGCCGTTGGGTGTGCAGACCACATCGCCTTTCTTGTACTTCTGCTGGGCGGCCGTGAGGGGCGTCCGGGCCCGAGCTGGAGGGGCCACCCCCCTCTCCAGGGAGGTCACACTGCTGCTGCGACTGCCCCCTGCCCCGTCCTGGCCAGGGGAGGGTTGCTCGGCTGGGCGGCCGGGCCCAGCAAAGGCCGGTGACTTAGGGGGTGGAGAAAGCAGCTGGGGTGGGGGCAGTGGCAGCAGAGGCTGGGCAGCAGAGGATGTGGCAGTGGTGGCGGCAGGTGGCCGTTTCTCCTCCTCTTCCTCCATAACTGCCTGGCCAAAGCTAATCTTGGAGACCTCAGCATCCTCTGGTTGTTTGGCCTCCAGGCTGGCAGGGCAAGGGGGCAGCTGGGGGGGAGGCTGAGAGGGTGGCTGTGGGGGTGGGCTCTCTCTCTGTGTCACCTCATCTCCCTGTTCCCCTTGGGTGGCTTCCAGTGGCAGTTTCCTTCTCTCCTCAGGGCCCCAGGGAGGGCGTAGGAGACGCAAGCTAGAGCGAGCCACCCAGATGGCTTCCCTGTCCCTGCGGGGTGGGGTAAGTGGGAGCCCTGGTAGAGGCCCGTGGCTGAGGCGCACTTTGTACGAAGCTGGCTTGGCATTGACCTCCACCACCACACCTTCACGATAAGCCGTCTCGCTGGGGTCCACACAAGTACAGACGGCTGTGCCCACTGCTAGGGCCCCAGGGGGCGGGGTGGCATCTAGGACCACGTCCACGCCACCAGCCAGAGCTCCCTCATAGTAGGTAAGGGCACGGTCTCCAGGGAACTGGACGCCAAGGTCTTGGCTGTGCCGGACCTGCTTTACCACAGCAGGCATGAAGAGCCCATCCCGCCGTGCTAGGACCTTCTGGGAGCGCAGGAGGCGCAGGTCACAAGCCCCAGCCCCTGTGGAGCCAGGGGGCCATGGGGCTGGGGGGCCAGGTTCAGGCAGCTCCTCCTCCAGGTCAGCTGAGTGTTCACTGGCTGTGTCTGTGGAGGAGGAGCGAGCGGAGGCAGATGGCTGGGCTGGCAGGGCACTGGCCCTGCCCTCCTCAGGGGTGGCTGGGGGCTCCTCTGGCCCACTGCTACCACCAGCACCATGCTCCTCCACATATTTCTTTTTGGGGGCCCTCGATTTGAAGGTGGCAGTCTTTCGGCTCAAGGAAGGTTCCCAGCGCCCAGGCTCCCCCTCCCCCTTAGGTTCCTCAGCTGGGGGTAAAGGCTGAATGGGGTCCTCTGTGGGGCCCAAAGTGGGCAGCTGTGGTGGGGCAGCCTCCATGTCTGGGCCCGTCCTGGCCTCCTCCTGTTCACCTTCCTCCTCCTCTGTGGGGGTAGTTTCCTCCGGCTGCTGCTCCTCGTCCTCCTCCTTGCCCCCCTCACCCACTGCCCGGCGCTTCTGGGCTTTGGCCCTGGTGGCTGGGGGGGACTTGCTGCCATGGCCAGGAAGTCCCCCTGCCTTCTTCATGGGTTTCATCTTTGTCTTCTTCCTTGGCCTGTCTTTACAGAGACCTGCAGGGAGGAAGGAGAGGGAAGGTAAGCTCCCTTAGCAGGTAGCAGGAGGTCCCAGGCCTCCCATTCACTACCTGTGTGGTCTTGAGCAAGTGGCTCCCCTGCTCTGGGCCCCAGATGACCTCAGAGGTCCCCTTGGGCTCCAAGCCTGGGCTCCAGGGAGGGTTTGCTTTCTGCCTTGTAAATGCCTGGTATACAGAAAGGACTTAATAAGTGCTTAGTAAGTCCAACCCCTCAAAGAGCCCTGCTCCATGCAATAGGAACATCTGTGACTCCCCCCCCCCCCCCCCCGCCCTTGGGACAGCTGCTTTGGGGCTACAGTTTCTCAGCCTGGACAATGCTACTTGACAAGGTACCTTGGGGCTTACAAACACTGGAGCCTCAAAGCAAGCTAATGTTTAACTCACTTGACACATGGGGAAACTGAGGCCTAGACAGGAAAAGGTTATTGCCCAAAGTTTCACCTAACCAGTCAGTGACAGAGCTCTGGAGAAAGCCCAGGCTTTCTATGAGGCCACAAACCCTCCCAGGTTCTAGCCCAGGTCTCTTCCCTTGGTTTTCTGGGGTCCGGTCTCTGTTCCCCAGAGACAAATACCTTGGCAACAAAAATGATACACTGTGTGCCCAGATGCTGGATGGTCAGGGCCTGCTCAGTCACCGCCCCCCGCTCAGGGAGGTCCCAGGCCCCTAGCTGATCTGCCCTCCCCACCACCAGCCCTCCCTCATTCCAGTCCTAGGGAAGAGCAGGCCACGGCATGTCTAGGGCAGACGTTTCTAACCAGCTGTGAGGCATACTGTGTGTACGTGCACCCCCAGCCCCCACGATATGAGGAAGACTGAACACACCCAGCATGGGAACCACAAAGCAGATACACAGACCCCTGGCTCCCACCATTCCTTTGGCAGACAGCTCACCACAAGACACTGAGAGATGTCTTGGACCCCATGGCCCTGTACTAACAATAATTCACATGGGTGTGCATGCACGTGCAATCTCTTTCTCTCTCTCACACACACACACACACACACACACACAAACATACACACGCCTGCCTGCCTACAAAGTACAAGCCACCCCCCAGGTTCCCCACCCCCCTGCCCCAGGGTCTTGGGTTCCAAGTTAGGAAGGTCTGGGTCAGGCAGGGAAAGGGAAGAGAAGGAGGCCGACTACACAGGCCCGCGGGCCCAACCTCACCCACACTTCCTGAACGTTCACTTTGGCCCGCCCCCTTTTGAACTGTCTTAAAAAAAAATAAAAATAAAAACTTTATTCTGAACAGAAAGAAGCGAGCAGAGGCCTGAGAAAGCATCCCGGGAATTGAGTGAGAGCGAGTGGTGGGACCTGGGGGCTGGCGCTGACCGGCTGGGCCCAAGGCTGCCCCCACCATGTTCAAGAAGGGAGAAGGGCCTTCTCAGTTGTTCCCCCTTTGCTCCCTGCCACAGGGTCTCTCCCCCTCCCCGAGGCCCCCAGGCGAATGTTTGTGGGCAGTCCCAGTTTCTTCCAAGCAATGGCTTTGCCCTTGGTGTGGGCCTCGCTGGAGCACCCTCTGAACTGGGGAGGAAGTGGCTGGGGGCAAGGCTTTTACATCCTCCTTGGTGCCCAGGCCCCTGTGCTGCCTGATGCCCTTCTGGGGGGCACTGGTTGAGTTTTCCAGTCCATCTCCCCTTTATGCCCTAGGCCATCTGTGTCCACTCCATGGGCACTGCTTTCCCATTTCTTCCCCAGTTTCTAGGAGGGTCTTGTCGGCCTCCTCTGCTCTGTCCCTGTTGGGTGCCAGGCCTCCTCAGGCCCTGGCTGCTACATCCTCCTCCTCCTCCATAGGTCATCAACCTCTGGACACTTCCACCAGCCCTGCCCTGCCCAGTCCCTGAAGTCAGCCTTGACCTCGCCACCAGTCTCTGCTCTGTCCTGTACTGCCCTTCACCCCCAATGCCCCACTCTGCCCCCCATCCAATCTCTTCCTGTCCCTGTTCACTGCTCCCCTCTCCATCCTCCCTTCAAACACCCTCCCTGTCACCCCCTCTTCCCTTAGGTGCTCAACCTCTCTCTCCTTCACCCTTCCCTGACACATTTATGACCCTACTCAGTCCCCCTCTTGTGTATCCTAGTGACCTCACTGTCATCTAAATTCTCCCATTCTCAACTTAGTTATCCCTTCCCCTTCTCTTTGTCCTCCTGGGTCCCATCTCTCTCTTCCCCCTCCTTTTTGCCCCCTCCTTGCCCTTGGGTGCCCTCTCTCCAACCCTGGGTGCCCTCTCCCTGCAGCCCCCTCCCCATCCCTGGGTGCCCTTTCCTTGCAGTCCCCTCTCTATCCCTGGGTCCCCTCTCTCTGTAGCCCCCTCCTCACCCTTGAGTCCCCTCTCTCTGCAGCCCCCTCCCCATCCCTAGGTCCCCTCTCTCTGCCGCCCCCTCCCCACTCCTGGGTCCCCTCCAGCCCCCTCCCCACCTGTAAGTGCCCTCTCTCTGTAGCCCCCTCCTCACCCCTGAGTCCCCTCTCTCTGCAGCCCCCTCCCCATCCCTAGGTCCCCTCTCTGGAGCCCTCTTCCCACCCCTGGGTTCCCTCTCTCTGCAGCCCCTTCCCCACTCCTGGGTCCCCTGCAGCCCCCTCCCCACCCCTGGTGCCCTCTCTCTGCAGCCCCTCCCCACTCCTGGGTCCCCTGCAGCCCCCTCCCCACCCCTGGTGCCCTCTCTCTGCAGCCCCCTCCCCACCCCTGGTGCCCTCTCTCTGCAGCTCCCTCCCCACTCCTGGGTGCCCTCTCTCTGCAGCCCCCTCCCCACCCCTGGTGCCCTCTCTCTGCAGCTCCCTCCCCACCCCTGGGTGCCCTCTCTCTGCAGCCCCTCCCCACTCCTGGGTCCCCTGCGGCTCCCTCCTCATCCCTGGGTGCCCTCTGCGCAGCAGCCCCCTCCGACCTCTGGGTGCCCCCTCCCCACTCTGTCCCCCATGTCATCCTTCCCCCCCATCCCCGACCCCCCCGCCGCAGCTCGCCCCGTCACCTGGGCGGGGGTCCGGGCCGGACTCCCTGGGCTCCGCGGGGCCAGGCTGGGCCGGGCCGGGCCGGGCTGGGCTGGGCCAGGCTGGGCTCTCTGGGCTCGGTTCGACTCGCCTCGGCCCGTTCCCTCCTCCCTCCCGCCCGCCCCCCCCTCCGGTTCCTCTCTCCCCCCTTTCCCTGCTCCCCCCGTTTTTGTTTTTTTTTTTTTTTTTACTCCAACACACAAAATGGTGAATGGACCTGCAACAGCTGGCAGCGCCGGCCAATCGGCGGCCACAACCCCGCTGACCGGCGCTGGGCAAGACCAATGAGCGCGGGTCGCCCCGCCGGCCACGCCCCTAACAGGGCCGCCGTCAATAGCGGCCGCCGCCTCAGACCCGCCCCCTCCCCTGCTCGAGCGACGGCAGGGCCCGCCAATCGCCGCAGCTGCCCTTGCTGCCCCGCCCCCAACCTGCGGAGCGACGTCAACTTTACACCGCCTTCTCACCTCCCCCCATACAGTAACCAGCGGATGGTCGATCGACCCCCGTGCGGGACAGTAGCCAATGATCTCGTAGAGGTGGGGCTAAAGTAGGAGGTGACCAATGGAAATCTGGAGAAGGCGTGGCTCCGGAAGCTTGTTGACGGGTCGGTCGCACTGTGCCTCTTGGGAGTTGTAGTCCTCTGCGGCGGCCTGTGTGTACATGGCAGCTGGGTGTGGACTACAACTCCCATCAGGCAGTGCGTTGCGGGCTCTGAGGAGCCGGGCTGAGGGAGGGAGAGCGAGGGGAGGGGAAGAAGACCGGGGAGGGGAATGGGGAAAGAATCCGAAAGAACAGTTCCCGATGGGGACTCTGCCGGACGCAGGCTCCCTGGACTTACCCGATTTTCCGGCTTCGGCGTCGCCCGGCGGCTCCTTTCCGCGGCGGCGGCGGCGGCGGCGGCGGCGGCGGCGCGAGGGGAGGCGCGAGGACGCGGCCAACCAACCGCCGCCCGCGAGCTGCCGCGGCCAATCAGCGATAGAGGGGCGGTGCGATGACCTCACCGTGTTCTTCGCCGCAGGCCCCGCCCCCTAGAAGCGACTGTGGTGCCTGAGAGTGGGGAAGTTCCAAGAGGAGGGGAGGAGAGAGAAAAAGGTGATGTCACCTTTCCGCCTCCCCATTGGCTGAGATGCCCCTCGACGGGAGCCAATCGGCGGCCTCAAAGAAGCCAGGGCGCCCGCGCAGAGAGCCCTGTTGCCACCAGGAGGGGAGATGGGGAGAGAGGGAAGTAGAGGCTACGCATGCGTACTAGGTGGGGAAGAGGGAGTCTGTTCTTGCCCCCACCCCTCCCCTCAGACAGAGGGTCCAGCAGATTGCCCCTCGTTCCACCTTTGACCTTGAGAGAAAGAAGCCAGAATTCTGCGAGCCACCTGGCAGCCCTGTCCCTGGGTGGGTGGGTGTTCTCCCTGCCCTGGTGGCACTGCCCTCGCCCCACCCCCACCCCATTTTTGGAGATTTCCCTGGTTTAGCGAACTGCAGGTACGGGATTGCCAGGTCTTGGTGACCGGGGTCCTCCGGATAGTTGTGTCTGGGGCTGCCCACAGCTTCCTGGGGAGTCCCGGTCCAGATCATGTCCCCTGACCTCGGGGTTATCCGTGGTGCCCCCCGGGGATCGTAGCCTGCCTAGGCGTTCACACTGGCCGCAGAGGGGAGCCCCGTTTCCCAGAGCACGACACCAGCTGGGGTGCGTTCACAGGCTCCTAGAAGGTCCTTGTGTCCAGGGATCTCTAATGTTTCTGAAGGGGTGTCAGTGATTGGAGGGAGGAAAGGACATGAAAACCACAGTGTTTTGGGAACTGGGGGTGGGGGGCAATCCAAACTATCTAGTCACACTGTTATTTCTACCATTGGAAGGCTCGTGGTCCCTAGAGGAGTCCCACTGGGCCATGCTAGGTGTCCTAGCATTCATGGTGAGGCTTCATCGTTTTCCCTGAAGGATCAAGTTATCCATAGGGTGAGAATGTCCAAGAGAATCCAGACTTTTGTGGAAAGTTCACACTGTCTGTTGGGAATTAAATAATTTCACACTATTTGTGTGAAATTACATTTGGCTTTTAAGGGGTGTCAGGCCTCGCATTGGGTGGTCATACTGTCCTTGGGGGACTCAAATAATCGAGAGAGGGACTGTGCTGTCCGAGTCATATTTTCCATGTGATTCAAAATTCCTTTGGGGCTTCATTCTGTCCATTGAGCCTTCACACTTTCGGGGGTGGGGGGCCCAATGGGTAATGCTGTACATCTGGAATTAAACTTGGGTAGTATCACACTATCCGTGATATTAACTGGTTCATATTCATGAGTCCATGGGGCATTCATTGACCATAAAAAGTTTGTGTCCAGAAACAGGGTCACACTGATCATAGGGATTCACATAGTTCATAGATGGATCTTTCTGTCAATAAAAGGTGCTATACTTTCACCTATAGGGAAGAATAGCTCACCACCTCAGGGATCCTATTTTAATTATGGGTTCACACTATTCAAAAAGGGTTCACAAAGAATATTGAGTGTATTTATACATTGTCAGTAAAAGGTTCAGTCCAATTCCATTTTTTAAAGAGATGATTAAACTTCTACTCTGTTCAAGGCACTGTTCCAGGATGAGCCGTTCTGAATATCACAAGAGTCTACATGGGCTCACTTGTTCCTGGAAGGAACTGATTGTAGTGTCTATGTGAAGGGAATCTTCGGATGGAAATGGTCACACTCTATTTAGTATTTATATGGTTGATGGATGTCATCTCACATAATGAGAATTAAATTGTCCATTGGCCTGGTTTTCAATGGTGGAAGTGCGCAGCTCTGTGAATATACACTGGGGATGGATCACATTATTTTGGTTTTTTGGGGTTTTACAATTTGTGATGAGAGATTATTGTTATTATATCAGGACTGATGGGAAGGGAACACTCATTGTTCATGAACCATCTGTATTGTGGTGGGGGATATGAACACTGACCAAAGTAAGGGAGGTTACACTGGACTTGGCATAGTTTTCTGGGTTCCAATAGTCTGTGAAGAGTTACAACCTCAGAGCTTCATAGAAATGTTAACTGTCATTCAGTCTCACAGAATCTCAGAGCCAGACATTGGCCATCTAGTCCAACCCAGAGTTAACAAGGCCAAATGGTCAACATAAGTGATCATCTGGTCTCTGCCTGAAGACCTTCTTCAGGGGGAAGCCCAGCACTTCCTGCACCTGCCCATTCACCTTTCAGACAGCTCTGATTGTTAGAAGTTTTCTCTTACATTCTGTCTAAAATTCCCTCTTTTTATTTTCCACTCATTGCGCCTAGTTCTTCCCTCTGAGGTTAGTCAGAGCAAATACAAATCATCTTCCCTGCCCCCTGAACCCCCATGAAAGCTTTTCAGATACTTGAAGACAAATCACATAAGTCTTCTCCAGACATTTTAAGAAACCAAATGACACAATTTTTAGGGGGAGGAGAAAATTGCACTGTCTTGGTGGAGTGGGGTTACAGCATCTTTGGGGGAATACCACATATTGGGTGCAAGAGATTACATTGTCTGTGGGAGCATAGAGGGAACTATCTATACCTTAATTCTACTGTCCATGGGATGTTACAATGTGCATCCAATGTGCACTCTGTCTGTGGGCTGTGTGTACTGTTCAAGAAGGAGGAGGTTGATATTCTGTCCCTGAAGCTTGACTTTGTCACTCATGGTGTTACATTGTCCATTGTGGAGGAAACAGTGTCCAAGGGAGTTCATGTTTTCAGTGGAGGAGTTATGCCTTCCACAAAGCAAAAAGTCTACTAACCATGGACTCACAGTTCCTTTACAGGCTTTCATCTGTCCCTAGCACTTCAGCACATCCATGGGATTGCTTTCTGGGGCCTTGAATTGCCCCCCTGGGGACAAGGAGACAAGACCATTAGCTTCCTGGAACATTCAGAATGTGGGAAGTGTTCATCATCCCTGAGAGGAGTTTTTCATTCTTAGAGTTTTACACTCTGGGGAGGGGGTGGTCTACTCTTTGCGAAGTGTTCATACTTTTATAGAGTTCACACTACCAGTGAAAACTTAAAATGTAATTGTTTGAAAAAAAAACAAACCACCTCATACTTTGACTATTCATGATAGAGTCATCTGAAAGAAACTTTATATTCTGGGCTACTTTCTCACTGAATTTGAAATGGGATTGAGGTAGCTAGGAAAAAACTCTTGGCCTCACTGGGTAATTAATCTACTTTGGTAGTACTTTGTTGGTTGGAATATCCTTAAAGCTTTTGTTTTGTGAACTTCACTTATGGAAGTATCATTTTTTTAAAGTTTCTGAAAATTGAAAACAAATTTCTTAAAAAGTGAGCTCATATGGCCCATGGAGAGTATTCATACTTTCTATGGGGAATTTATTTAGCTCTGGGAGTAGCATAATACTTACCTTGGAGAGAATTACACTTCCCTTGGATATTCCAATGTTGGGAAGTTGAATAGGAAAGCATAGACCATACAGGTGGAGTCTACACCATCTATGGAAAATGAAGTTCCTGTAGTCTATAGAGGCATATAGGATTATCCCTGTGCATTGAGACTGGTGCTGTACTCTCCTTCAAATCTGGGTCAGTGAATTTCCCAAGAGGAACATTTTCAAGAAGGTTTAAACTGTAGACTATCAGTATTCACACTGGTCTTTCTATTAAGGTAGTTGTGGTGTAGGTTGAGAGGTGTGCGTGTGTTCACACCTTTATTCTACTATATGCTAGGCACTGGGGATAGATACAAAGCAAAAATGGAACTTTTGACCTTACCATATGGAAGGGAGGGAGGGGGTAGGAATGATAAGGTGTTTGATACAGCACAGATAAGTACACACAAGATCTCAATTGCTCTAGAGTCCTGGATTGGAGAGTCAGGAAGATCTAGGTTCCAATTTTGCCTCTGATACTAGCTACATGACTGTGTCAGAGCCTTTGGTCAGGGTTGATGGGAGAGGGAGGCTCTCTGGGGTTTGGTTTGCCTGTCTGTAATATAGGGATAATACCACGTGGTGTCCATCCACCAGGGTTGTCCTGAGGTTTGACTGTAAGAGGCTTTGCCAACATTAAAGAGGCTTCTAAAGGTGACATTTTTACTGTTATTTTGGAATTCCCCTAGACCTCTCTGTTTTCAGGCCTGTTTCTGAAAGTCTCTAATTACTGGCTCTGTTTCTTGGTCTTTCTTTGTCTCAAATGGTCTCTTTTGGCATGCTTCAGGTCTCAGCTAAAAGCCCCCCTCCAATAGGAAGCCTGTTCTATTCCCTTTTCATTCCAGTGCTTTCTGGGGATCATCACCAGCTCAGTGTTTGCCTGCTGGTTCCCCTCCTTAGACTGAGGGCAAGCCTTTGTATCTCCAGTTAACACTGCCTGGCACATAGTAGGCACAACCATGCTTGTGGATTGTCAATGTTGTCTCCATTTCTCTGTCTCTGTGTCTCTCCTGATTTCTGTCATCTCTAGACTATTCTCCTTTCCCTCCATCTAGTTGTCCTTGTTGCTTCATTCACCTACAGGGCTCTAGCTTCTCTGTTCTGGAGCTCCAGCTCCCCATCTCTCTCTCAATGTCATGTCTCTTGTCTGCCCCACATCTCTGTCTGTCTTGGTATCCTGGTTTCCTGCCTTGTGGAGGCCAAGCAAGGTTCATCTGGTTGCTTATCATCCCTTCCTCCCTACCTCTATGGATTAAGATGGTCAGGACCTTCTTTACCTCTCTGCCACTCCTTAGCATGGTTCAAACCTTTACTGCCCAGTTTCCATTCCACAGGAACCTGAGTCTAGACCCACCTCAAGGAACCAGGTCTCCATGCTCCTTACAGTCTCCTCCCTTAGGGATCCAGGCATCCTGATTCCCCAGCCCCTTGGGCCATAGCTCCACTGGAGATAAAGGCTTCTAAAAATCCCTTCCTTGGGGACCCAGGAAACATCTCTCATTCCTTCTGTTAGGACTCAAGTATCCCAGGTCATCAGATCCCCAAGTTCCTCCAGATCCAATCATCCCAGCTCTTGCTTATGCACCAGGATTCAAATACTGAGGTCCTCCCCCTCTGTACCCTGGTTACCTTCTGGGACCCCAAAGTCTTGTTTCTGAGTCTCCACGAGACCCATATGTCTATACCCCACTCTTCCAGGGACCCAAGCATCTAGGCCCCCAGTCCTTCCTTTCTTCTGTCCCAATCCCCCACCCACCATCCAGCTGCTCTGGCTCAAGGGTCGGGACCCACCCCCTCTCTACAACAGCTGCAGACGCAGGCCGGATGCCCCTGAGTGAGGCCTTACAATGACCTCTCTGGTCATTTCCTTCCCCACTCAGATGCGCCCCCCCCAAAGGTGGAAGAGGGAAAGAAGAGCAGCCTCCCCCAAGTTCCGACCCTGGCCTGAGGCCCAGGCCTCCCACCCTAGCCTACCCCAGCTGTCAGAAACTTTACTGGGGGAGGGGGAGATGGCCCTTATTATCCCTTTTGATTCAGGAGAAAAAGTCCTTGCACCCCTGCTTGAGGGAATGATGCAAGCAAGGTATGGTGTGTACAATTTAGCTAAATGACCTTCTCTCTGGGCCTCAGTATCTCCATCTGGAAAATAAGGAGCTTGGGCTAGATGTTCCCCAAGATCTCTCCCAAATCTTACATTTTGTACTTCATAGCTCCTTTAACTCTGATATTCCCTATTCTAAGGCCCCTTCCAGCTCTGACATTCCATGTTCTAAGGTCCCTCCCAGCTCTGACATTTCCTGTTCTAAGGCCCCTCCCAGCTCTGATGTTCCATGTTCTAAGGCCTCTCCCAGCCCTGACATTTCCTGTTCTAAAAACATTAAGTATTATTTAAAACAATAAGTATTCCCTGATTTTTTTTTTTTAAGGCAATCAGGGTTAAGTAACTTGCCCAAGTCTTTGAGGCTTGCATTTGAACTCAGGTCCTCCTGGCAGGGGCCAGTGCTCTGTGCCACCTAGCTGCTCCCCTTTAAAAGTATCAAATTTATTTAAATAATTAAAATCTATTTCTTAAACTAGGATTACTAGATTAATGCTTTAAAAAATTTTAAATTCATTTAAAAGGTGATCATAGGTATTCAAGTTTAATAGTGACCTAACACCCCTCCCAACCCTGACATTACCTGTTCTAAGGCCCTCCCAGCTCTGACATCCCCTGTTCTAAGGGTCCTTCCAGAGGTGATATCCCAAGTTTTAAAGTGTCTTCCAGTTCTGAGATCTAAATTCTAAGGTTCTCCTGGCTCTGACAGTATATGTTCTAAGATTCTAGGCTCTGCTCCCCCTGATCCAGTTTAGAGAGTCCTGCCAAGTGGGTGTTGTAAGATTATAGCCACCGTTCAGAAGAGAGGATCCAGCCTCGAAGGTGCTCTTTAGTACCAGAACCTTAAGACTGGTCCCAGGCCGGCTCTGGGGCCCGGCTCCCCAGGTGGCACCAATCCTGGGCTACCTGGCTGTCCTGGCCATAGGGGCTCGCCCTCCTTTTTGGACTGAGACCTCGGGGTGCAGGCCAGCTGGGAATTGCTCGAGGCTCCAGGAGCCTAAAGGAGATGCCCAGCCCAGCTCCGTTAGCTGGTGCCACATTCCGGGAAGGCAAACTGAGGCCCGGGAAAGGCGCGTGGTTTGCTCAAGGTCACCCAGCAGGGGGGTGGCCGAGCCGCACTAGAATTCAGGACTTCGGACCCCTCAGGCCAAAGGCTGGCGAGTCCCTGATCCTCGGGCCGCCTTCTCCAGCCGGGAGGACCGCAGGTGAAGTCAGGAGAGAAGTTCTCAGGCTCTCCGATCGGGGGGGGGGGCCGGGGGGGTCCCTGCGCTTCCTCTCTACGGTTCCTTTAAGCACCGCCCCCAGCTCTCTCGGGGCTCCGGCTCCCCCCGCCCGCGCCGGCGCGCGCGTGTCTGGGTGTGAGTACCGGGGGGAGGGAAGGGAGGTGGGGGGGAGGGGCGGGCGCAGCGTCTCCATGGCGACGCGGCGGTGACGTCGCCGCCCGGGGGGCGTGGGCGTCCCGGGCCCGAGTGCGATATTAACCCGGGAGGCGGCGGGCGGGGAAGGGGAGAGGCAAGGAGGCCGGGGAGCCGTGCGGGACGGGGAGCCCGGGCTGGGGCCGGGGAGCCGCGGCGCGGCCAGCACCCGGACCCGGGACAGCCTCCCCGCCACCCCCTCCCCAGCCATGAAGACCCCGGCGGACACAGGTGCGGGCGGGCGGCGGGTGGCACGTGGGGGGCCGTTTGCACGTGCGGGGGCCGGGGCCGGGCCGGGCCCCTCGGAACCCGGAAAGTTTCCTGCGGGGAGGGGGGGCGCGTGGACGAAACCACGCCGCGGGGGGGGGTGCGCGCCGGGACCTGTTGCTCCCGGGGCTAGGTAGCCCGGAGTAGGAGGGACGAGAACTGGGTGGGGAAGGTTCCGGGGACGCAGCCCCCCTCTCTTCCCGCCTCCTGGGGAAACGGGGTCCGGGCCGCCGTGGGGGTGCGTGGGGGCGTCCCGCCGCGGAGCCGCCCCCGCCCCCGGGGCGGCGTGGTCCGGTCCGTGACCTTCAGGGCGGCTCGGTCCGGGAGGGGGCGGGCGGGGGTCCCGGGCCGGCCGCCCCTCCCCCGCCCGCGCCGCCGCGCGGCGGCCACAAAGTTCCCGAAGCTCGGCCCGAACGTTCGAAAAAGGAACTTTTTGTTTCCGACGGTGGAACGCGCGGCTTAAGGTGGCGCCGGGAGGGGGAGGGGGAGGCCCGGAGGGGCCAGGGCAGACCCTCCCCCGATCCGCTCCATCTGGGCGGGGACGCCGGGCGGCCCGGGGGGAGCGCGCCTCCTCCCTCTGCGGCCCCCCCTTGTCCCTCCTCTCCTCCGCCCCCCGCCCGTTCCACCTTAAGGGGCCTGCTCCCCCTCCCCCAGCTTTGGGCTGGGAGGGGGGACAGCCCCCCCCGCACCGCCCCCCATCCCCCTTCCCCGGCACAGCCCCCGAGTTTGGACTTTGGGCTGGGGGAGGGGGCTGAACTGCCCCCCGTCGGAATCCGGCCCGGGGCGGGGACAGGGGGGAGGGGGAAAGGAGCAGGGGAGGGGAGGGGGGCGCCGGGCTGTTCGAACTTGTTTCCTTCCCCGAGAACTTGTGTGTACTCTTCCCCCTCCCCCTTCTCCCGGACTGCTCTTAAAGGGCCCGCAGCCTACCGAGGGGGTTTGGAGATCGGCGGGGTCTGAGACCCCTGGTCTGCCAGGGGGGTGAGGAGGGTCACGTGGATCTGGTTCCCACCCCCGCCCCCCAGTGGTGGAGACCCTTCGTTTTTGGAAGGGTGGGGAGGGAGCAGCCGTTTAGGGGCTGGTGGAGCTCTGGCCCCGGATTTTGTGCCCCCAGCCCGTGCTCGGCCACCCCACTCGAGTGTGTCTGGGATGAGGTGGGGCACGAGGGCAGCGGCTCCGTCGGTCCCGTCCTTCTGTCCTGGCCTTCCCATCCTCTCCTGTTCCCACTTCCTGTTTTTCTCTGCTCCTGCTCTGGCGCCAGGCTCTAGCCCGAGGAGGGGGAGGGGGCTGCCTGGAGGAGGCGGCGGGATAGTCCCCCTGCCCCCAAAGTTACCCCTTGGCTTGCCCAGGGTGTAGGCGGCCGGCCTGTCCCATTGTCTGCCCCCCAGGGGGGCTTCCCAAACTTCGCCGCCTGCGTGTGTGTGTCAGGGCCTTGGGATCGGGCCTCCCCCGTGCAGCCTTCAGCGCCCCGGCTCCAGCATTCACCCACATTTCTGGGGTCCCTCACAGCTGTGAAGCTCCCCAGCCCCATGGCCTGCTGCCTGCGGGAGCCCCAGCTGGGCTCCGATCCCCGCCCCCCATGTCCACACAAGTGTGCACACACACACTCACACGCTCGAACACACTCGCACACACTCGCGCGCACACACACTCGTGCCTGGCTCCAGGGGCCTGGCAAACAGAGCCCCATTGAGAGACCCTGACGTCACCTTCCCCAGGAACAGGCCCTCATGTATGTGTGTGCCTGTGTCTTCAGCAGGGGCCAGACAGGCCAGGCTGGGGCAGGGGGCACGGCCCCTGGGCCTGGCCGGAGGGCAGCACCGTGGCTCCGGGCTCAGGCCTGGCTGACTGGGGCTCCCCCCTCCAGTTTTCTTTCCCTCGCTCCCTTTGTGTGTCTCCCTTTCTCACTCCTTCTCTTCTCCGCAAAGTTTATTTTTAGCTCCTGGCTCCCCCGCTCCCTGGCCCCATCTCGAGCGGTGGTTGCCTGGTTACAGGGACATGGAAGCTTGGGGGGGTGGGAGGAGAGGTAGATGCCAGGGGAGGTGGTGGAAGTATTCCGACAACCTCTGCCCCCGCCCCCCATCCCCAATGTGGCCCACAGGCAGAGCGGCACACCTGGTTCCCAAGACAGGAGGGCCCAGCGTGGGAAAGGAGATCTGGCCCTCTTGGGTCCCCCTGCGCCCAGCCTGCCTGCTCAGGTCCCAAAGCTCCTTACTGCCTTTCTCACTGCCCTTGGCGGCCCCTGCCCTCCCCCCTTCCTCCTCTTCCTCCTCCTCCCCCCTCAATTACCGGCTACATTGGTGCTGAATTATTGATAGACTCTGGTTGGCCCAGGGTTTGGGAGATGTGAGCAACCACAGACCCCCCCCCTTTCCCCCCAGGGGACCAGCCAGCCCACCACCAACCTCTGTCCAAGGTTAATGCTGCCCGCCCCTGCTCCGGGAGTGGCTGAGAGGTGGGACCCCCAGGGCTCAGGGAGGAGGCTTTGGGTGTCTCCCCCCCCAAGTTCTCAGACAGTCTGGCTTTCTCTCTCCTGGGGAAGACAGAGGCCCCTGTGTGCGCGTGAATGTGTGTGTGCTGACCTCATCGGCTACCATCCACCCCACCCCTCTCTTAGTTTTTCCAGACACTTCTCCCCCAAGGGTGCAGGGGGCCTGTGCTGGGATATGGGGGCTCATCTTCAGATGGAGGAGGGGAGCCCAGGGCACCGAGTGCTACCAGCCTCAAGAAGGAATGGGGGGAGAAAGGGGAGACAGACTGCTTATGGGGGCCTCGGACCCGCCACCTCTTCCTGCCCCTCCCCCTTGCTGGCAGCTCTGCCCGGAGCTGGCTGGCCGCCCGGCCCCCTGGCACCAGCCCCGGGACACGGCAGCCTCCGGTTTCCTGTCTCTGCCGGTGTTGCCCCAAGCCGCCGGCTCCATGTCTCTGGCTGTTTCTGTCTCCCTCTGAATCCGGTTTTCCTGCCTTCTTTTCCTTTTACCCCTGCTGGACTTACTTGAGACCCCTGTGCCTCCAAGTCCTTGATGATGGGAGCAAGGGGGTGTGGAAGACCAGGTTCCTTAGGGCAGGTGGAGATTGCAAGAGAGGAGGCTGAGAGGCCTCCACATTCAGAGTCTTAAATCCTGAGTTCAAACCACTCTTTCCATATGTGACCTTGGGAAAGTCCTTGTTTTCTGGGCCTCTGTTTTCTCATTGGTCACATGAAGACACTGGCCTTGGTGATCTCTAAGGCTCCTGATCTGAGAAGGAAGGAAGGAAGGACAGACCCCAGCAGGTCCGTACCACAGTGGGGAGAAGCACTTGCTGGGTTGGAGTCTTGCAGGCAGACAGGCTGCTTTGCCCAAGTGTTTCCCACCCTCTGGGCCTTGGGATTCCTGATCTGTAGAGTGAGAGGGGCTGGAGTAGTGGGCTTAGCCTGGCTCCTGATTGGCCCTGGCCCTTGTTCCCTCCACCTCAGGCTTCGCCTTCCCAGACTGGGCCTACAAGCCCGAATCATCCCCGGGCTCTCGGCAGATCCAGCTGTGGCATTTCATCTTGGAACTGCTTCGGAAGGAAGAGTATCAGGATGTCATTGCATGGCAGGGGGACTATGGCGAGTTCGTCATCAAAGACCCTGATGAGGTGGCGCGCCTGTGGGGCGTACGAAAGTGCAAGCCCCAGATGAACTATGACAAGCTGAGCCGGGCCCTGCGGTGAGCTGGGATGCAGTGGGGATGTTTGGCCAGTCCCTTGGGGACTACACGGCCTTGGTTCTACCCCAGTCTTCGAGAAGCTAATTTCTCAGCCTCTTGGCTCAGCTTGAAGACCCTCTGATTGGTGTGGGTGGCTCTCAGGCCTAGGGAGCTGTTGTCCTCTAACATTGATAGGATGGTAGAGCTGGGAGGGCCTCCTTCCTTGCCAGTAGCAGGCCCTTCTTAGGGGTGGGGAAGGAGGGTCCCAGAGAAGGCCCTGTCTCTGACTCCTCTGCCTCTCTCATACCCCTTCAGCTATTACTATAACAAGCGTATCCTTCATAAGACCAAGGGCAAAAGGTTCACCTACAAGTTCAACTTTAACAAGCTCGTGCTGGTGAATTATCCGTTCATTGACGTGGGGCTGGCGGGTAAGTGGGGGCATGGCGGGAGGAGGCCGAGGCTGGTCCCAGCCCAAGTGGGCTTGCTGGCCTCTGACTCATGCCCCACCTTCCCCCTCAGGTGGGGCCGTGCCTCAGAGCGCCCCGCCGGTGCCCTCTGGGGGAGGCCACTTCCGGTTCCCCCCCTCGACGCCCTCTGAGGTGCTGTCCCCCACGGAGGACCCTCGCTCACCCCCGGCCTGTTCGGCCTCCTCGTCAGCTTCTTCACTCTTCTCAGCCGTGGTGGCACGACGTTTGGGCAGAGGTTCCGTCAGCGACTGCAGTGATGGCACCTCGGAGCTGGAGGAGGCCCTAGTGGAAGATCCCAGGGCCCGCCCTCCAGGGCCCCCAGAGCTGGGTGCCTTTCGGGGACCCCCGCCAGCCCGCCTGGCCCCCGAGGCGGGTGTCTTCCGGGTCTACCCTCGGCCCCGTGGAGCCCCAGAACCCCTGAGCCCCTTCCCTGTCTCCCCCCTGGCTGGCCCTGGCTCTCTACTTCCCCCACAGCTCTCCCCAGCTATGCCCGTGACCCCCACCCACCTGGCCTACAGCCCTTCCCCAACGCTGAGCCCCATGTACCCTGGGGGGGGTGGCTCCCACTTCTCTTTCAGCCCGGAGGACATGAAGCGCTACCTCCAGGCCCACACTCAGAGTGTCTACAATTACCACCTCAGCCCTCGGGCCTTCCTGCACTATCCGGGGCTGGTGGTCCCTCAGCCCCAGCGCCCAGACAAGTGTCCGCTGCCGCCTCTGGCCCCCGAGACGCCACCCGCCCCGTCCTCGGCATCTTCCTCTTCCTCATCCTCCTCGTCCTCCCCTTTCAAGTTTAAGCTGCAGCCTCCTCCTCTGGGCCGGCGCCAGCGAGAGCGGGAGAAGCCCCTGGTGGGGGCTGAGAAAGGCGCTGGGGCCCCTGTGGGGGACGTGCCCCCGGCTCCTGGCCCAGCCCCACCCCAGATCAAGGTGGAGCCCATCTCAGAGGGAGAGTCAGAGGAGGTAGAGGTGACCGACATCAGTGACGAAGATGATGATGAGGATGGGGAGGTGTTCAAGGCTCCTCGGGTGCCCCCTGCACCCCCTAAGGTGGAACCTGGGGAGGGCCCCAGCCCCGCCCAGTGCATGCCCCTCAAACTTCGGTTCAAGCGGCGCTGGAGTGAGGATTGCCGCCTGGAGGGAGGCGGTATCGGCAGTGGCGGGGGGCAGGAGGAGGAGGACAAGAAGGTCAGGGCTGGGAACCCCTTGGCCCCGAGGCGGGTTAGTGCCGACCTTCAGCATGCCACTGCCCAGCTCTCCTTGGAGCACCGAGATTCCTGAGGGGGGCTGCCCTGGATCTCCCCAACCCCCACCCCCACTCCCACCCTTTACTTCTCTGCTGCCTTAATTCTGCCCTCTCCCTGGTCAACAGAGGTGGGAGGTCGGCTGGTGGGGGGAGGGGGGAGCAGACAGCTCTTGGGGACCCTTCCTCCAGGCCAGGGGACATTTCCTGGTCCCTTCTTCTGGACCCTCGCCTTCTTCCTCCTGCTCTCTTCTCTTTTGTATAAAACTTTTTGTTTTTCCTTTTTTAAAAAATGGGTGGGAGCGGGGGGATCCCAGGGCCTCCATCTCTGTATTTAGGCCTTGGGGAGGGAGGGGGGGTTGATATTGCAGGGGAGGGGGTTGACCTCTCTGGGGCAATTTTTATTGGAACTGAAGTGTCCCCCAACCCTGATTCAGAAGTGCACAGGAATTTAAAATAACTACAGCTTAGGAAATGAAGCCTTGATCTCCCCCCTTCCCCCCTTTGGGGCCATAGCACAGTCTCTCAATTCCCCCCCCCCCCCCAGCCTTTTGTCCTCTTCCCTGCCCCTCCTTTGTGTAGGGGAGGTGGGGGGTCAGTGCCTGTGTCTGGCCTTGCCCACCAGGTCTGGGGTGGGGTGGGGAAAGGGAGGGGATAACTTTGTACTTAACCAAAAACTTCTTGGGGTGGGGAGTGAGGTGGCGTCGCCCTCCTGGGGGCCACAAGTCTCTCTCTCTCTCTACAAGTGCCTACTGCCCCCCTCCCTCTTGCCCTTTCCCAAATGGTCTGTGCCCATCCTTGTCTCTCCCCCACCCCACATACACACTTCCTGGGTGAGGGGGCCCAAACCAAACAGAACTGGAACTCTTGGGGTGGGGGAGGGACTCAATCAGCCTTATTCTGTATAGCAGGGGTGGGGGAGGGAGGGGAGGGAGGGACCTGGAGAATGTATCAAAAACAATAAAATTTTGGGATCTTTACACAGTGTGTGCCTGCCTGCCCCCCCCCCCCCCCCCCCCCATTAAAGTAGGGCCCTTTTGCTATTGGTGAGTCCTGGCAGACATTGAGACTTGATCCAAAGGTCCCAGGAGTCAGTGCTTGGAGGACTCCCTCCCCATTTTACAGGTAGGGGAAGTCTTTGAAGGGAAGGGCCTGGAGCTGGGGCTGGAAACGTCCTACTCACAGATCCCTTCTCAGAGATTCCCGTTTCCTAAAGTGCCAGGCTCTCAGGGAGGAAGGCAAGAAAAGAACCTGGTTAGGCTGTTAGATGTTGGTGGAAATACATTTGAGCTCCAAGAGGGAGGGAAAGGGAGAGGGGAGAGGTGGACCAGCAGACCCTTCCCTTCCCTCATCATCCATCCAACAGACATTTTCCAAGTGGGGTACTAAGATCTGGGTACAAAAGCTGTTTGCAAGGAGTGTCCATCCTCCTAGGGGTCTAGAATATGTGTGATTGTTCATTTGAAGATGGGGTTTTTCCAGCAGGCATACAGCTTGGCATTCCCTCTGATGTCTTCTAGCCTCTTTCTGCTTCCCGAGGCATAGACCCTTGGCTTTGGGTGCTCCTGCAAGGCTTATGTTTTCAGCTCGAGGGCTGTCTGTATTCTCCCCATCATTCCAAGTCCCACCTACTCTGAGGCTCCCCAAATGCCCCACTTTATAGGGAGCCCTCTTTCTGAGGTCAGATAACACCCTTCTGGTCCCAAGTGTGATTCTGTGTGACCCTGGACCCGAAATGAGGGTAGTGATACTTGCATCATTGATTCAAAGAATAAAGCACTTTGTCTTTAAAAAAGTGTTAGGAAGGAGTTTGTTGGAAGGGACCAAGAGATCTGCTTGCTAGAGGAAAGTACTGGTGAGGAAACTACCCCTCGCTACACAAGTCAGCACAGGCTTTGTAATTTTTGAGCTCTGTGAATTGTCTGGGGCTGGCTTAAGGGACATGCCCAGAGTTACCCAGCCCACCTATGGAAGATCACATCTTTTATAACTGAATCTACTTTTACCACACTGCCAGGGACCTGGATTTGAGCTTGTTTCTATTAATTTCTTACCTCTGTACCTGTGGTCAAATCTCTCCCACTCTCTGGGCCTCAGTTTCCTCATCTGTAAATATGGGCATATTTGCATGATTGGGGCAGCTAGGTGGTGCAGTGGATAGAGCACCAGTGCAAGAGTCAGGAGGACCTGAGTTCAAATCTCACTTCAGACACTTGACACTCACTAGCTGTGTGATCTTGGGCAAGTCACAACCCCAATTGCCTCATCCTGGGTCATCTCCAGTCATCCTGATGAATATCTGGTCACTGGATTCAGATATCTGGAGGAGAAATGAAGCTGGTGACCTGCTCAGCCCTCCCTCACTCAAAACAAAGTGAAGTGCAAGTCAGGTCATCATTTTTCTGATGGCATGGTCTTCTTCGGCAACGAAGAACAAACACACATGTCATCTAAACCAGTGACGAGTCAAGAGAGTGGTTTGCAACTGGGGGGTACCCCCAATTTTCTAGCTGTGTATGCTGTGGTGAGTCATCTCTGCCTTCTCAACTGGCTTTTGACTTTTGAGACTTGGAGCAGCTCTTGGCACATAGTTGGTGCTTAAAAGAAACTTAATAAACTGGCAGCCCCCTTTTAACTACATTCTGTGACACACTTATTAGGTAGGAGAGGATGGGAAAAATAGGTACAAATGGGGAAATCGTGTCAGAGAAGGGAAGGATGGCTAACACCAAAGTAGGAAGAGCATGAGAGCTGGCTGATAAGGAAACTGAGGCATGAGAGGGCGGACTGGGCCACTGCAGTCTCCTGGGTGATGTAAGTCACTCCCTGGGGTGGGGGCCGCTGGGGGTGGAGGCGCCAGGCTATTTCAGGAAGTTGTCACCAGGCAACGCAGATGCTGCTGGGAGGGTGGTGGTAGTGGGGGGGGGGGGGGCCGGAGGAAAGGATGTCGTCACCTTCAGGAGGGGGCTGGGACCCTGCAGGGTGGAGACTTTGGTTTCCACAAATTCTCAGTCCCCACTGAAGAGTGGACTTGCTCATTGGTCCTGATCCCAGCCCCAAGGGATCCCCTCAGCCTGTCCCTGAGACGGTGGGAGATGGAGGGTGAGGTGGCCCCTTTACAATTTTAGCCTTCTCCTCTGACCCTAGAGAAACCGGCTCCCTTCATCCTTTCATTGAGTTCTCCACCCTCTTCAATGAGTACAATATCCTGGTAATTAAGCCTTTCCACCCTCTTCATTGGTCCCCAAGCCCATACTCATCCTGCCCCCAGCCCCCATCTCCTATCCATCTCCAAGGAACGGACCCTTCATCTTCCCTGGTCCCTATCTCCACTTAGCACTCCTCTCCTCACTGCCTGCACCTCCAGCCCTTATGGAACCTCTTCTGGCTTCCCCATCTCCTCTCCTAGAACCAAGTATCCTTTTGAACGGAGTCGCTCTTCCGAGCCCTTTAAATACACCTTTGTCCTGTCTCCCTTGTCCGAGCACCCCCTCCTCACTGAGCCCCTAACCCTGGTCCAAGCACCCCCTCCTCACTGAGCCCTTAACCCTGGTCCAAGCACCCCGTCCGCACTGCGCACCCCCTCCTCACTGAGCCCCTAACCCTGGTCCAAGCACCCCGTCCGCACTGAGCACCCCCTCCTCACTGAGCCCCTAACCCTGGTCCAAGCACCCCGTCCTCACTGAGCCCCTAACCCTGGTCCAAGCACCCCGTCCTCACTGAGCACCCCCTCCTCACTGAGCCCCTAACCCTGGTCCAAGCACCCCGTCCGCACTGAGCACCCCCTCCTCACTGAGCCCCTAACCCTGGTCCAAGCACCCCGTCCGCACTGAGCACCCCCTCCTCACTGAGCCCCTAACCCTGGTCCAAGCACCCCGTCCGCACTGAGCACCCCCTCCTCACTGAACCCCTAACCCTGGTCCAAGCACCCCCTCCTCACTGAGCACCCCCTCCTCACTGAGCCCCTAACCCTCGTCCAAGCACCCCGTCCGCACTGAGCACCCCCTCCTCACTGAGCCCCTAACCCTGGTCCAAGCACCCCGTCCGCACTGAGCACCCCCTCCTCACTGAGCCCCTAACCCTGGTCCAAGCACCCCGTCCGCACTGAGCACCCCCTCCTCACTGAACCCCTAACCCTGGTCCAAGCACCCCCTCCTCACTGAGCACCCCCTCCTCACTGAGCCCCTAACCCTCGTCCAAGCACCCCGTCCGCACTGAGCACCCCCTCCTCACTGAGCCCCTAACCCTGGTCCAAGCACCCCGTCCGCACTGAGCCCCTAACCCTGGTCCAAGCACCCCGTCCGCACTGAGCACCCCGTCCGCACTGAGCACCCCCTCCTCACTGAGCCCCTAACCCTGGTCCAAGCACCCCGTCCGCACTGAGCACCTCCTCCTCACTGAGCACCCCCTCCTCACTGAACCCCTAACCCTGGTCCAAGCACCCCCTCCTCACTGAGCACCCCCTCCTCACTGAGCCCCTAACCCTCGTCCAAGCACCCCGTCCGCACTGAGCACCCCCTCCTCACTGAGCCCCTAACCCTGGTCCAAGCACCCCGTCCGCACTGAGCCCCTAACCCTGGTCCAAGCACCCCGTCCGCACTGAGCCCCTAACCCTGGTCCAAGCACCCCGTCCGCACTGAGCCCCTAACCCTGGTCCAAGCACCCCGTCCTCACTGAGCACCCCCTCCTCACTGAGCCCCTAACCCTGGTCCAAGCACCCCGTCCGCACTGAGCACCCCGTCCGCACTGAGCACCCCCTCCTCACTGAGCCCCTAACCCTGGTCCAAGCACCCCGTCCGCACTGAGCACCCCCTCCTCACTGAACCCCTAACCCTGGTCCAAGCACCCCGTCCGCACTGAGCACCCTCTCCTCACTGAGCCCCTAACCCTGGTCCAAGCACCCCGTCCGCACTGAGCACCCCCTCCTCACTGAGCCCCTTTCCCCTTTAAAGGATCTGCCCCCGCCCCTGCCCTGCTAAGAACTGTAGCAGAATGCTCACGCAGCGGCCCCGCCCCCTCCCGGACAACCTTGGGTAACGGCAACTCACAGTGGGCCTCTCCCCGCTCCCGTCCCGCCCCTAGAGGGGCGGAGCCTTCAGAAGGAGCCGCGTGGCCCACTTCGGAACATGCGCATACTTTTTTCTGGTTGACGTCCGACAGGGGGCAGTGCAGCTTGCCCAGGCTGGGAACTACAACTCCCAGCAGCACAAATTTCAGCTTTGGACTTTGATTTTTTACGTCCGCTACCAACAGTCTCGCTGGAAAATTACAGATTTCTTCAATGCCCCTGCTATCCATTAGGAACGCCACCTCCATAAGCGTGGAGACCTACAAATCCCAGAACATCTGGCTCCGAACTGAGCTCTCTGGATGCTTACTCGACCCTAGCCTACTGTCCGCTCAGGGAGAACTACAAATACCAGAAACCTGTAGGACGAGGTGGGCGTCGGGTCAGGCTGGCACCCACGTGAGGACTCCAATAGCCAGAATTCACTGGGGTTAGGAAGTGCTGAAAGTTTCTAGCTTTTCCGGAGACTCAGGTAAAGGTATACTACAGAACTTCATTTCCTCTCAGCATCGAGAGTGAGTGTTGGTGTACGTGCATCCGTATGCATGAGAGGAAGAATGAGAAGAGTCAACTTCCCAGTATTCCATGGGTGCGCGGGGAGGAATGAAAACGAAGCACGGGGGAGGAAAACGGGGACTGCATTTCCCAGCATTCCTTAGGGGTGGGGGAGGAGCTGAAGACTAGAGCGTTCCTTTTCTCGGCGGTCGTTGCGCGAGGGCGTTGGTTCCCAGCTCTTATCGGTTAAAGGAAGACTCCACTTCCCAGAATGCTTTGTTATTCGCTGACCCCTCCCCCCTACGAGGGTGGGTCCATGACGTATACTCGAGCGCCTTCATCATACAACCTGCAATGACTCCACTGCTTCCCCTTTCTTTGCAACTAATTACCAAAGAAGAGAGGAGGCGGGGAGCGATGTAGATGTCCTTTCTCTTCGCGGCCGGCATCTCCTCACTTTTTTTCTCAGGGTCTTCTTTGGGCCCGTAATTTGACAGGAGGAGGGGGTGGAGGTGATCTCGAACTCCATCTCCCACGATCCTCTGTGGCTTTAGGTGCCTAAATGTTGCAATGAATTATATTTCCGCGACTTCGCCGTCGCGGTCCGTGACGTAAGACAAGACAGTTGGGAGTTTCTGGGAGGGGACTACTTGTCCCGGCATTCCTTGGGGCTCCCAAAGCTCTTCAGGGAGCCGAACTCTTTAGGCGTCTTCAGCGCCCTCGGCTCACCCAGCACATCGAGAGGGCGCATGTACGCTGTTTCCCAGGATTTCCTAGGCTTCTCTGTTGGGCCAGCTCCCCGAGAGCGCGTGGAGACTGCATCTCCCGACATCCTTCAGGGCCCGATCTTCGGAGCCCATGACGTTGCTTCTGTGGTGGAGCGAGGACTCCATTTCCCAGTGCGCTCCGCGGGGTCAGGCCGGCGGTGTGAGCGTGCGCGAACTGCATTTCCCGGCGAGCCCCGCGGCGCGGAGCCGGAGCCGGAGCCGCAGCCGCAGCCGGAGCCGGAGCCGGAGGCCGGAGCGGCCGCGGCCTGGAGCGGAGCCGGACCCCAGCCCAGCCCGGCCCGGCCGGGGCCCCGGGGAGCAGCGCGGCGGCGTCTGAGGCGCCATGAGCGGCGGAGCCCCGGGGGGCGGCGGCGGCGGCGGCAGTAGTGACAGCATCTCGGGCCGGGCCCGGACCAGCTCGTTCGGAGAGCCAGGGCCGGCGGGACCCGGGCCGGGGCCGGGCGGAAGCGGATCAGGCCCCGGACCCACCGTCGGACCCACCGTCTCCAAGGCCGGCGGTCCGGACCCGGGCCGGGGTCCGGCCCCGCCAGCCTCGGGTGCGGGCCCCGGCCCGGGTCCTGCCCCCGGCCCCATTCCTCCCGGTCCCGGCCCCGGCGGCTCGGGTACCGGCGGCGGTGCGGGGGCCGTGAACGTGGCCTTGCCTTCGGGCCCCGGAGGCGGCGGAGGCGGCGGAGGTTCGAGCTTCCCACCACCCGCCGTGAAGCTGGGCCGTGAGTAGGGGCGGGGGCTTCCCCTGCCCTCCTTCTTCCCCACAGCCCCCTCCCGCGCTCGGGGCCACCCCGTACTTGGCCCGGGGTCCCGGGGTCGCGACCCCCCGGCACACCCTGCCCCTCTGCAGGGCTTGGGGAGGGGCGGGCGGGCAGCCACCGGCCAAGGAACCCCAGCCCTGGGGAGGCACCGGGCCGGGGTGCCCCACTTTCCATAACGGAGAGTGGTCCTGGGGGTCACGGAGTCCTCTTCTTCCCCCTAATCCCCCGCAGGTACCACTAAGGGGGCTGAAGCTGTAGAGGTCAAAAGTCACCAGCCAGAAGTCTTGTCTCAGCCTTTCCCCCCCAACAGTAAGGTGGCCCTAGGGACTGGAGGTTAAAGGTCAGGGGCCCTTCCTCTTTCCCGGACTGAGGAGGGATGCTGAGATCAGCTCCTCATCTCCCCCTTACACAGACCCCAGGAAGGGCAGAGGGACTGGACCCAGAGGCTGAATGTGACCTCCCCTACCCCTTCTCCAGCCCCCCAGCAGGGAGTCCCCACATTTCTCTTCTCCAGGTGACACTGGGAAAGTGACCACGGTGATGGCGACCTTGGGGCAGGGGCCCGAGCGCTCCCAGGAAGTGGCCTACACGGACATCAAGGTGATCGGCAACGGCTCCTTCGGTGTCGTCTATCAGGCCCGCCTGGCCGAGACTGGGGAGCTGGTGGCCATCAAGAAGGTGCTGCAGGACAAGAGATTCAAGGTACTGAGTGCTGCAGTGCGCATGTCTGGACCCACACCCTAGAGATCAGGGAGGGCACCGGGCAGATCTGAGAGCCCCAACACAGTCAGGCCAAGGACTGGTGTGCTGTGGGCTTGGACTTAGTGACAACAAAGGGAGGTGGGCTAGGGCTAGGCTGGGATTCTCTTGGGCACCCCGCTCAAATCCTACTCCCCACTGAGAGAGACCAGAATGCAGAGGAAAGTGTTTGGAGGCTGGAGCCTGGTGAGGACAGGGGACTGTGTCTAGAGGAGCAGGAGATCCAGGCTCCAGGAGCACCCAGGCTGGGGGCGGGGCTCTGGGCTGCCAAGGGGTGGGGTTGGGAGGGCAGGACCTGCAGAGGTGGTGAACTGAAGGTCGAGGTCCTCCAAAGGAGGGCTGGCTTCTGCCTAACATGTTCTAGGGGATCCAAGAGGTCAGGCCTGAGGAGAAGGAGGGAAAGAGGGACAAGAGACAGGGGTGGGGGTTGGTGAGAGGAGACGAGGGCAGGATCAGGGTTCTAGAGCAGCTAGGGAGCCCAGGAAAGAGATGGAGAACTGGAGAGGAAGGCGGGACTCCTCTGACCCTTGACTGGTACAAGAGAGAGCTGAGACCTGGGAGGCGTTGAATCAGGGTTTGGAAAGGGGACCAGAAGAGAAGGGAGAGCAGGTTTTTGGATTGGCTCAGAGGGGCCGACCCCAGGGCAGCTCTGGTGTCAGGGGTCATGAGTGGCCAGATCCAAGCAGGGATGAGGCTGGGATCTGGGCCCCAGGGGGAGAGGCAGTCCAGAGGCAAGACTCAATTCTGGGGCCCAGGAAGGGCATGGTACCACCCCAGAAAGGAAAGGGAGAAGGGGTGGGGACGCGGTTGGCCTGAGCTCCCGTTGGGAGAACAAGGGCTTTGGTGCTTGAGAAGGAGGAGACTGGAAAGAGTGGGGAATTGGGAAGAGACAGTTTGACCTAGTGGAAAGAGAGGTGAATCTGACCTGAGAAGACCCAGATTCAAGTGCTGTTTGGGCCTCTGTGTGTGTGTGGCTTTGGATGAGTCACTTGTCTTTGGGCCTCAGGGAGGGAGCTGGGCTGGCTGCCTTTAGCTCTGGGTCACAGGCCTATAACCTCTAAGATTCTTTCCCTTGCTAAACCCTGTAATTTCTGGTATTTGGGGAGGGGGGAAGTGGGCATCAGAGGAGAGGCTTCATGGAATATGGGGGTCCTGTGGTGGGCCTGAGAGGGAAGGAGGGAGATGGGAGCTGAGCCAGGTATAAGTTGGGGCCCAGAAGGGAGCAGGAGCTCTGGTGTCTCAGGGACAGGGGAGGAAAGGTCTGAGGCAAGGTCCCAGGGAGGAAATGCAGGTTGGGCAAGAGTGGGCCAAGACCACAAAAGAAGACAAGTCTGGGAGGGGGAAGACAGGGGCTCCACTGCCCCCTGCCCCCAGGCTCAGCTCTGCCTTCTTTCCCCAGAATCGGGAGCTGCAGATCATGAGGAAGCTGGACCATTGCAACATTGTACGGCTTCGCTATTTCTTTTACTCCAGTGGAGAAAAGGTGAGTGAGGCCTAGAGGCCAAGCAGCTCCTCCCTTCTGGCACCTCTGGCTCTGGGGAGCGCCCGGGCCCCCTCCTCACCCTCTTTCTCTTTCCTCATGGCAGAAGGACGAGCTTTACCTGAATCTGGTGCTGGATTTTGTGCCTGAGACCGTTTACCGGGTGGCACGGCACTTCACCAAGGCCAAGCTGACCATCCCATCCATCTATGTCAAGGTGGGATTTGGCCCCAGCTTGTCCTGGCTGCAAAACCCTGGGGGGGGGGGGTCCCACTCTCTCAGTCATGGGGTGGGGGGGTGAGGTGGAGATGGGAGCTATCAATATAGTCCTGACCTCCTGGGACAGCAAGAAAGTGCTAGAGATGGGGAGAGTGCGGTCCTGGGCTTTCATGAGCCAGTTGTAGGCCCCTTGGGCAGCCTGGGAAAGCCTGCGGACCCCTTTCCAGGGGTTTTGAAATGTTTTTAAATAATTAGAGGAAATGCTCAATTTCAGTTAAAGGTTATTGAAAACAGACATAACTCCCCTTTCCCCCAAGTTCACAGATTCCTTGATTTAGGATGCTGAGTCTTGGCCTTGTCTCCATTCTGGAGAATGGGTACCTTGAAGTATCTGTAATAGAGAAGACCCCCCACCCCCCAACATACTTTGTAGCAGGAAGCAAGGGCCTTCAGAAGGGCTGGACCTGGATGAGAACTCAGGTGTTCTGGGCCTCTTCTATCTGCTCTAGCTCCTAGATTGCAGTGCACGCCCCCTTCCCCCTAAGTGCTAGAGAGAAAAGGCAGAGGGAGTCCGTGTGGGGAGGCAGCAAATGAGAGCAAGACAGACTCAAGGACCAGGCGGGGCCCACAAGCAAGCCTTTCCCCTCTGTCCCTATAAGTACTGAGCGTTGGGACCTTGTGCCGAGGGGTCTCCAGAACCTGGCCTGCCTTCACACAGCCTTGAGCTGAGCCAGCATCCCCTCTGGCATACCTAAGATTGTGTGCTTGGAGATTGCCCTGGACAGGAGTTCCCTCCTCCTGAAGGCAGCCTACCCCTCTGCTGGGCGGTTCTGATTGGTCAGTCAGCTTGAGCCACATTTCAGCTGCCTGTGCTTGTGCCCTTTGCTCCCAGGCATAGCATCAGCCCGACACTGGAAGGGCCTTGGAAAGGTCACAGCTAGTAGATGACTGAGCTGGGGTCCATAGTTCTTGGATGTGTCTTTAGGACCTGCCCAGGTTTTCTGCCCCCAACCCTCCAGGCCCAGCAGCGGATCCTCACAGGCTAGTTTACCTGCTTACAAACACTGGTCAAGAAATGTGACTCCTGACCCTTGTCTGGGCTTGAGGGAACAGGCAGGGGCACAGGGTGCTGTGTCCCAGCTCTGCCATTGGCTGCTTTTGCCCTCTTGGGACCCGCCCCCATAGTCAGGGGGCTTAGATGACAGGAGCCCCCAAGCCCTTTGGGCTATCCTGTCTGATTCTGTGGCTAGGCTCCCGGCCCAGGCGGGTGGGGGGCTGCAGAGGCCTTAGGGATGGAAGGGACTGCACAAGGTATGTCGCTCAGCCTGGAACAGAATCCCCTCTACCACATTCTTAACAAGTGATTGATTATGTGACCTCCACTGGAGGACCTCCAGTAATTGGGGCTCACTGCCTGCAGCTTGGTTACATTACATTGTGATCCTCTGGGGCCAAGCAGAAGAGCTTTTGCTGGCTAGACCTTGCAATATACGAAGGCTTCTAGCTTGGAGGACTCCCTTGACCCCTTTGAGCATTGTTGTAGTGACTCTGTTTCCCTTAATGCTCTGGGGTGGGTGTTCTCCCTTAAGGCTGACCACAGCGTGTCCCGCAGGTATACATGTACCAGCTTTTTCGGAGCTTGGCCTACATCCACTCACAAGGTGTTTGTCACAGAGACATCAAACCCCAGAACCTCCTGGTGGACCCAGACACCGCTGTCCTCAAGCTTTGTGACTTTGGCAGGTGGGCAGAGCTGGGGCCTGAGGTTATTGGGTATGGGGAGGGGTGCCGGGAACTCACCAGCCTTTATTTCCTTCCTCCTGCTTATTGTCTTACAGTGCTAAGCAGCTGGTCCGGGGAGAGCCCAACGTCTCCTACATCTGCTCGAGGTACTACCGGGCCCCCGAGCTCATCTTTGGAGCCACTGACTACACCTCGTCCATCGGTCAGAGCCGCCAGGAGGCTGGGGTTGTGGTGGGCCAGAGGTCATCTTGTCTCTGTCCCGCCCACTTTTTGGTCTGGGGTGGGGTCCGGGAGGATGGATGGGGATGGTTGGGGACCGTGGGAAGACTGACTGACTGCTGCTGGTCATGCCACAGAGCCCTGGAGCTCCAGCCGTTCAGGGGTCGGGGTCAGAACGGAGCTGGGACAGAACCAGATTTCTGGTGCCCCCGTACCAGGCTTCCATTTGTGTGCCTGGCCTCCAGATGATTGCAAGGTTGGCGTCCAGCCCTATTGGCTTGTGGTCTGCTCGTTGTCCAGAGAGGAGGCCGAAGACCCCCTGGGAGGTGGGAGTTGTTCCTTTGCCTTCTGACACCCTTTCCGTTGGCAGATGTGTGGTCTGCTGGCTGCGTCCTTGCCGAGCTTCTCCTCGGTCAGCCCATCTTTCCTGGGGACAGTGGGGTGGACCAACTGGTAGAAATTATCAAGGTGAGAGTGGAAGGGGCTATGCACTGTGAGAGCGAGTGACACTGAGGGAGAGTCTGAGTCCTAGACAGGTTGCTGCGTTCCCTACAGGTGTTGGGGACGCCCACACGGGAGCAGATCCGGGAGATGAACCCAAATTACACTGAGTTTAAATTCCCCCAGATCAAGGCCCATCCGTGGACAAAGGTTTGGCCACAGTTTGGTTTTGGGGGGAGTTGTGGCTCTGGACCCCAAGACACCCCCCTACACACACACTGTGGGAGGAGACTCACAGTGGCCCTTGGCCCTCTGTGCCCTCTGCGTCAGGTCTTCAAGGCACGGACACCGCCAGAGGCCATCGCACTGTGCTCCCACCTGCTGGAGTACACCCCTGCCACGAGGCTGTCCCCCTTGGAGGCCTGCGCCCACAGCTTCTTTGATGACCTGCGCAGCCCTGGGGCCCAGCTCCCCAACAGTCGGCAGCTGCCCCCCCTCTTCAATTTTAGCCCTGGTGGTGAGTTGGGAGAGGCAGCTTGGGGGTGGGAACAGAGGAAAAAGAAAGATTAGGAGCCAGGGAAGGTAAGAGATGAGAGGTGTGATCAGAAGGGGGGAGGGAAGGCTCCGTGCTCACCTCCCTCACTGCTCCCTGCGTCTTCCCCCAGAGCTCTCCATCCAGCCAAGTCTCAACGGCATCCTCATCCCTTCCCACCTGAGGAGCCCTACAGCCTCTGTCTCCTGCCCCACCTCACACGGTGAGTTGGGGGACCACAAAGGACACCCGTGCAGCAGCAAGCCAGTGTGAGGGGCCTGGCGTTGACCCCTTCCTGTGTTGCCTCAGTTTTAGGGGAGAACCAGGATCGGCCAGGACAGGAGCCTTCTACATCTGTAGCCGACTCCTCCTGAGGGCCTCCAGGATGCCCCTTCCACCTTCCATCCCGGAAGCCCTGGGTCGGAGGCCTGGGTTCTCAAGCCTGCCTTCTCCCCATTCCTGGCTGGGTTCAGTTTTTAGATGGGAGGCAAGGAAAGGGGAGAAGCCAGCTGAGACCCAGGCCCCTCCTACCTCACCGAGGCAAGAGGCTGGTAGGGGAAATGGAGGACGGGGTACCCCTTTAGCCTCTGTTCCTTCCCTCCCCCCACACTGAGCTGGCTGGCCGAGCTAGCTTTTTAACAGAGGATTTTAACTGGGTGTTGGGGGGGTGGTGGAGAGAGAAGGAAGAGGCCCTTTGGGCTTAGCCTCAGGGGTTTGAGCACTCCCCCCCATCCCCTGTCACCCCCCATTTGTCCCTTGTAAATAGGACCAGACCCTGTCTCAGGCCCCTCTTTCTTCCTGACCCCTTCCATCCTCTTCCCCCCAGGTGTAAATAGATTGTTATAATTTTTTCTTAAAGAAAATGTCGCAATGATTCGCGCCGCCCATCCCCCCGTCCCCAGCTGTGTCCCATCTGCCCTCCCCACTGTCCCCCTCCCCCCAATCCCTCTCCCCTTACCCCCCAGCCCTCTGGGACAGGGAGGGGGCCTGGGGGTCCTGATGTCTTAGTTCCCACGGTAGGGTTTGCCTGTGTACAGAACTTTCCGTTCAATAAATTATTGGCATGAGAAGGACCTGCCTCTGCCCCTGGTGTCCCTTGGGGCAAGTTCAGGAGGGTGGTGTGGGCTGCTGGTCCCTGGCCTGATCCTGCCTCTGCCTGGGGTCCTGGGCAGTCTCTTTCCTCCTGGGCCTCCTCTCCCTATTGGGGGATATTGGCCTCCATATTTCCTTGAGTCCCTTCCAGGCTGGGATTCCAGGCTAGACCTCCTTCCTGTAGTGCTAACCTAGGTTTGGAAAACCTCCCCACAAAGCAATACTCTGGGGAGGTAGCTTGGGGGCATGTGTTTATTGTCATTTTACAAAGGAGGAAACTGAAGCTCATGGTAAGTGGTCAGCATTTTTTGTCAGTGATTTGGATGAAGGAATAGGAAGCAAGCTTGTCTGAATGAAATGCTGAATTTGGTGGAATGAATGTTAGGTGATGTATTTTGGAGGAAAAACAGTTAGACGTTTGTGTGAGCCAGCCACAACTGCTGAGAAGATCATGGGGTCCCGAATGAGAGATTTGTTGTTGGCCATTATTAGACCATGGCTGGCGTGTGAGCTAATCCCTTGTCAAACCTGGTGATGGTCCTTGAGATGCTGCCATGTTACGCTGTAGTGAAGGACCTGGAGAACAGAAGACCATCTTTAATTGGTGGAAATAAGGGAGTAAGAATGTACAGAGGGCCTACTGTGTGCCAGATATTATCTTAGTTGGTCCTCACAACAATTGCCGTTTTGAGGCAAGCGGAGGCTGTGACTTGGCCAGTCACACAGCTAATGGGTATGTGAGGCCAGATTCAAGACTGTCTTGGTTTGTTGACCTCTGCAGAGCAGATTTGGGCTCATCATAAAGTAATTTCTGAACAGAGCTTCCCAGAGGTGAAGGGGGTGACCTCGGAAGGTAGGGGGTTGCTTTCCCCTCATGAGACATGTGACTGGGACAGCTGATCAGAAGCAGCAACTCGTCTTTGTCTCCATCTCCGTCTTCCGCAGTGTTCAAGCTGAGGCTGGATGTAGGATTTATGACTCGGGTGTAACCAGGCTTAGATCAGGCTTCAAGTATGAGGGCCCCCGTGCTCCTCCACAGCCTGAACCAGGTGAAGGTGGAATCGGGAAACGTTTAACAAAATAAAGAAGAATGCACTAAAGAAAGTGTTGACGTGGTTTTCTCAGGCGCTACGCAGCCCACAGGGATGGCTTCCTGCATCCCTCCCCTTGCTATTGGAGCTAAACACCACTGGCCTTCTCGTCTTCATCTTCATCCTTTCTCATTCTGTTGTTGGGAGCCTTCACATCAAGGGCATCCCTGGTGGGGCTTCACATTGGACCTGAGGGCATCTAAAGTTATCCCTTCTGAACTGTAACCTGACCAAAGTCACAGCTGGGATTAGAACACAGGGCCCTGTGCCAAGTCTTGTATTCTTCCCCTGGATCAGCCTTTCATTGCCCCATGGGAAGCCAAGGGTCCATTTACATCTGACCTTCTATCATTGTGGCCTTGGGCATCTCTGGAAAAGATGGCTCCAGTAGTGTTCATGGGATGTGCAAGTGTTGGGGGAGAGGAAGTTGAGGCTGGGTCAAGAACCATAAGGGCCCACGTGATGCTGAACTCCGAACCAGCAGGGTCTAGCCCGAGGGTGGCAGAGTAGGGTTGTGGGAAACCCTGAGTGGGCTCAAAGTTCAAGAGCAGACTCAAATCAGGTTTGTGCCACTCCCTGCTTGGGGCACCCTGTCCCCTTTCTGGTCTGTTTCCACCCCTCCCTCTTTCCTTCCCTCTGCAGCCTGTGACTGGGGGCCCCCTCTTCTGCTGAGCATTTTCTAATCCTGAGGCTTTTCTGACCCCCTTTTTCCTGGCTCTCCTCTGACTGACCTCAGTCTCCTCCAAGGCTGTGTTGTGAGCCCTCTTCTCCCACCATAGTCTGCTGTGTTTCCAGGTTTTAACCACCAGCTCTATAGACGCTTCTCAGATGTTTGTCTAGCCTTAACCCCTCTCCTAATCTGGAGTCTCCAACTGCCTATTAAGACATCTTAAATTCAGTATATCCCAAACTGACCTTGTCATCTCCCTGATCCTCTGTCACGGTAGAGGGCAGTACCATCCTCCCAGACCCTCAGGCTCCCAACCCAGGAGTCATATTCCAAGCCCTGCCCTGGTGCAGGCCTCAAGGCCTTACCCCGATCTACTGCCAGACTGATCTTCCTAAAGTCATCCCGTTGCCCCAGCCATCCAGTCAGCCCCAATGGATGACTCCCTGCCATCTCCATGAGGAACCCTATTAGGCTTTTAAATAAAGACCTTTATGGTCTCCATGTAGGGACAGTGTCCCCTACAAGACCCTGAATCTCACTGGCCGTGCTCGGGCCTGGCCCTCTCAGCCTCCTGGCTCCCTTGATCTCCCACCAGGCCAGTGCCTTACGTATCCCCAACTGATCCAACATGTGTGGTTTCAATGGGTTCGTTTGCCCATTGTTTCCCCTATGACTGTGCAACTTGGAGGCAGACAGCCATTTGCCTTTTTTTTGTATCCCAGTGCCAAGCACATAGTAGGCGTTTAGTAAATGCTTGCTGACAGACCAGGTGACTTTTCGAGTTTTTCTTTATGCGATGGCATTCCTGGGCTGATATTTGGCAATCCTAGGACACTGCTATGGAGGTACTCAATGTCAAAGGAGGTGCCTCTGGGTGGCTCGGATCGCCCCACCAGCCCCTGGAAGGTGGGCTAAACATGTGGATGGAGCAATTCTGTTCAGCTGCCTGTGTGTGGTGGATTCCTTGGGTTCCCTTGAGTGCATTCTGCCCTGTAAGGTTTCCTTATCTGCTTAAGGGCCACTCAGTAGAGCAGAAAGGGACAGTCAGAGGTGGGTTTTTGTCACAAGGATGACCTGCTCAAGTTGCCAAATGTGAAGACTTGATTTCCTGCTCTGGAAAATGGGAAAGCCATCTGCCTGCCCTCCACCTCCCATTGTGTTGGTAAGGTTAGGACTTCATGGTCGACCTTCTACCAAGGCAGATGCTCTTGGGAGCTCTCCCTCTCCCCAAATGCAGATTTAGAATCCAGTTTCTTACTCTGCTGCGCTTGTGAGCTGGTGCCCCAAAGGGCACAGGATTGACCGGCTGGTCATTCATCAGCAAGGATAAAGGGGGAGGGGGCAGCATTCACATTTTTGGTTTTTGTTTGGACTAGGCATCAAAAGCTCCTGGTAACCTTGGGGGGATGGGCAGAGACGAGAAGGTGGACCACACCACATCCTATGACCTGGGGATGTTCCACCTGGAGAGGGGGCAAGGGGGCAGCAGGGAATGGGCTGCCCTGGGTAGTCCAGCCAGGAGAGCTGGCTGACCACAGGTCGGATGGCTGATTAGACACTTGTGGGACAAGGTGTGCTAGTGCTAAGATTCTCTGTAGGTCATTGTGGATGCTTTTTGGTATCCTGTGGCCATGCAAGGGCCTTGGAAATCAGATATCACAGGGCAGCTAAGGACTATGACCACCACAAGGCCAAAGGACATCCATCTGACCTCCAGGAATGTCTCCTCTCCCACATCAGGTATGGAGAAATAAGCTCTGCAGTGTGAGCAGTCTTGGTCGCCCAGAAGCTCAACATCTGAGGCAGACAAGAGGAGCTCACGTTTGGCTTCCACAAAGGTCCCTGAATTCTGGGAGCCTTCATTTCCTGACCGATAAAAGGAGGGGTTGGCATGGTCTTCTCTCCTTCTCAATCTATGATTATGTGGAGAAGCCAAATCTCTACTTCATTAGCATAATGACATTAATGCAAACGCATTTATTAAGAACCCAGCCCGCCCTGTCTTAGCCTGTCACACAAAAGCAGCATCCAGGTGTAACAACCCGCCAGCCCCCAGTGCCACCTGGCATAGCTGCAATGTGTCCACCAGAGCAAGGGGCTGTGAAGTCTCAATGATAGCAATGGTTTCGCCCAGTTCTGTGCACATGATGGTCTGCTGTGGGGCTGGGGGGTTGGGGGCTGCCACAGGTCTGGGCTGGGGTTTGGGCTCATCCTGCCCTGGATGGCTCTGCTGGGAGTGCCGCTGCCCAGCCCGGCCCGCTGTCCCACAATGAGTTGCCCCCTTCCCGCACAGGCTCCGGACTGAGGCCAGACGAGCTTGGAGACGTGAGGCTCGGGAGAAGGCTGCAGACCGGCTGTGCAGCTGCCGGTGCTGCTGCAGGTTGGAACTCTGGGTGAAACGCTTACCACAGTCGGGGCAGGGGTAGGGACGAGCCCCCGTGTGGGTCAACTGGTGGCGGCTGAGGTTAGCTAGTGAGGCGAAGGTCTTCCCACAGGCATGGCACTGGAAGGGCCGCTCTCCTGTGTGTGTACGAAGATGGTTGCGCACGTGGACCAACTTCTTAAAGCCTTTCCCACAGACCCCACAGCGGTGCCGCCGCTCGGGTGGGGAGTGCACGGCCCTCCGGTGCCTGGCTAACCGGGCCGCAGAAGAAAAGGCCTTGGCGCAGTGCGGGCAAGACAAGGTGGCGGGGGGCAGTGGGGGTGGCGGTGGTGGCGGTGCAGGAGGTGGTGGCGGGGGTGCCCCACTCTTGCCTGCATGGGTCCGCCGGTGGTAGAGAAATTTTGTCATGTTGCTGAAAGTCTTACCACAGGGGCAGCGGTGGAGGGGATTGGCCGTGTGGGCCCTGCGGTGGGCAATGAGAGTGAGCTCTGTCCCAAAGCCCCGGCCACAGTCCACACATAAGTAGCGGGCCTCGCCCCGGTGCAACCGAAGGTGCTGCTCCAGGGAGGAGGCTTTCTTGAAGACTTTGGAGCAGGCGGGACACTCATGGGTACCCCCAACGTGGGCACGGCCGTGGGCCAGGAGACGGTTGGCAGAGCTGAAGCCACGCTGGCACTGGGCACAGCGATGGAGGGCTGTGGCCGGGGTGTGGGTCGCCCGCCGGGGTCGCCGCAGCTCCTCCCCCGGTCCCCAGGCGCCCTGGCCATCGCTGCACTGGTGGAGGTGGATGGCTCCCTCATCCTCGGCCACCGCCCCCTCCGTGCAGGGGCCCTCCTCCTCCTCCCCTCCATCAGCCTCTTCCTTCTCTAGGGAGGCAAAGTGGGTGCCTTGGTGCTCCAAGAACTCCTCGGGGGTGTCCAGCAGCTGCGCACACTCGGGGCACTCGTAGGGGTCCATCGTGGCTGCGGGCGAGGGGGGCGCGGGCTCTGCCTCCTCAGGGGCAGGGCAGGCCTCGCAGTGGGCCAGCCAGAGGTCAGGGGACAGGAAGAGCTCCTCGCAGTTGCCGCAGTGGTACTGGACCTGCCCCTGAAGGGGGCCGATGGGGGGGTCGGCGTCCTGGGTGTGGGCATCCTGGTGGGCCAGCAGGGCCTCAGGCGACAGCAGGAGCTCGGAGCACTCGAGGCACTGGAAGTGGCCGTCCTCGGGCAGGGCGGCGCCGGCTGCAGCTGGGCGGCGCTCGGGGCCAGGCTGGTGCTGCTGCTGGTGCAGGAAGACCTCCTCCAGGGTGTTGTAGAGCAGGCCGCAGGCCGAGCAGATGTACTGGTGCTGCAGCAGGAGCGGGGCGCCAGGACCCGCCCCCTCCATGGCCTGCGTGCGGGGCGAAGGGGGGCGCTCAGAGGAGCCCCCCGTCCCGGTCATCCCCTCCTGCCCTCCACCCGCGCCGGGCAAACTGAGGCAGGCAGGGGCAGGGACTTCCCCGAGGTTCCACGGCGCCCCCTCGCGGCTCACTGAAGCCCCCAAGCTGGAGCGGGGGCGGGGCTCAGGCCCCGCCCCTCCTGACCTCGGGCCCCTCCTCTCCGTCTCCAGGGCCGCAGCTGCCAGGGGCTGGGACTCGGCTTGGCCCAGCTGGGGGGGCTCTCCTCCTGGGGGGCTCTCCTCCTGGGGGGGCTCTCCTCCTGGGGGGCTCGGCTCGGGGGAGGCTCTCCCCCAACTGCTCTCGTCTCTTCTCTCAATCCTTCCTCTCGGGGTCTCTCCCTCAATGTCTCTCAGAGTCTCGTCTCTGTCTCTCCTCCCTCAGTGTGTCTCCCTCCATGTCTCTCTGTGTCTCTTGTCCGTCAGTGTCCCTCTGTCTCTCTCGCCCCCGCCCCGCTCCCCCTTCACCGGGCTCCTCCCCGCCCCCTCCTCACCGCCGTTGCAGCTCCCGTTATCGCCACCGCCACCGCCACGACCGGAGCGCACCCCGCACCATCGCCGCCTCCCATTGGACGCCGCGGGACCCAATAGGCGCTGGGGCGGGGGCGGGGCGAGGCGCACAGGGGCGGGGCTAACGGGAGTTCCAGGAGGCGCAGGCGCGAACTTCTCCCAGGACGGGACTGAAGGGGAGAAGGGCCTCAGGCGCAGGCGCAGGCGGACCAAAGCTACTGGTTTTGTTTTGCGCCACTAGGCCGCGCCACGGTGCCCGGAGCGCTGGGCTTGGAGCCAAGGAGACCAGAGTCCTGAAGCGAGCCCAGATGGGAGCTGTGTGACCCTGGCCCGATCACTTCCCCGGTTTGCCTCAGTGTCCTCAAGTGTGAAATGGCACTCGTAATAAGCACCTACCTCCCAGAGCTGCTGTCAGGGTCAGAGGAGAGAAATGCTGTTTCCCCGCCCCCCCTTCCTTTCTCCTTCCAAAACTTATATATAGGTTGGTTTTGTCCTACTGCGGAGGACAAGCGTGCTTGGCTTAGAGTCGGAAGACCTGGGTTCGAATCCTGATTTGCATCCTTAGTGCCTAGGTGACCCGGGAAAGCCACTGCTCCCCAAGGTCTCTTCCTACTTGGCATCTATGCACCTCCGCCCTACCCTTTAGCCCCACCCTGGGTCTCCACCCCAGACGTAAAGAGAGGATTAAGTAAGTGGTCATTTGGGGAGCAGCTGAAGCCCAGGGGCAGGGGACCTAATTCACCCGACTCTGGCTTTGCTGGGTTTGCTTCTCTCTTTATTTCTTATCTCCTCCTTACTTTACGTCCGGAGTACTCGACATCCAGTAAGCGTTTAATAAATGCTTATTTGACTTCTAGTTGAAGCGACTTGGGGGTGGGGCACAGCTGTGCCTGGGTGCAGCCCCTAAAAGGAAGGAAGTTTGTGTTTAGGGAGGCTGGGGACAAGCTGCCCCACCCTGTGACTGACGCCCAGACCCGGGACCAATTTGAGTCTGCCCTACCGAAGGGCCCCCTGCCTCCCTTTGGGAAGGGGGGGTGGAAATGAGTCAGGGTGGGCGGGGACAGAGGGGACCTCCCTCCCCTCTTCCGGAGTGCCCACAGCCCTCCTCCCTGTGCCCGGGGCAGCTGCACCGAAGTAGCCGCAAGCCACACATCTGGAGCCTTGGCAGGTATGAGGACCTCCCCTTCCCAATCCGTGCGCCCGCCAGCCCCAGGTGGGACAGGTAGGGGCCTGGGGGGGTGGGAGGAGAAGGCCTAGGCTGTGCCTAGGCTGGGGGAGGGCAAGCTTCTCCGAGGAAGGGGCTCTTCCACCTAATTCTGCGTCCCCAGCGCCAAGCGCAGTCAGGTACGCATCAAGTTCTTCACCAGCGCTGGCTGACTGATTGATTGATGATAGGTAGACTCCGCTGGGCTTTTCTCCCCCCTCTGTTTCCCAGGCAGTATTCTGTCCAATAGGGCGGTGTTTATGTCTTGGGGTTTGTCAAACCCTCATTGCTTTGGGGGCTTGTTTACGCGACTGGTCTCCTTTTAAATCGTGCTTCTGGGTTGGCCGAACAGAGAACTTATACTTAGGAAGACCTGAGTTCAAATCCGACCGCAGGCCTTTTCTAGCCGCTTCAGCTGCCCCTGCCTCAGTTTCCTCCTCTGAGAAGTGGGGCTGATTGTCGGCGACGTTGTCCGCGGGCTGGCCTGGGGATTCGGAGGTAGGCAGGGATGCCCTTGGGTCCGATTCCACCAAGCACCGCCGGTGGACGGCGCCGAACCTGCCCATTCGTTTTGGCTGTGGGCAGGAATGCCCTGGGGGGGCACTTATGCGGCGCTTTACGTATGCCGCTTCCCCTCCCAGGTGGCTGCTCTGTTATCCCCGTTTTATAGGGGAGGAAACTGAGTCCGAAGTAGGATTTGGAGTCCGGTCTTTGTTATTCCCAACTCCCAAGGGTCTTGCAGGGAAGGGGGGGCGCTCAGACGCGGGCCAGGCCGACCCGAGAGGAGGGTCACCGGGGCCCGAGGAGGGGCTGGGCCCCCAGTCACCCCATCCTCGGGAGGAAGTGGCATCAGCCTTAATTTACAGTTGACGAAACTGAGGCCCAGAGAGGGGGAAGTGACTCGAGGCTGGGAGGGGCGGCTTTGACCTCAGGTGAGTTCAGGTGTCCTGGGGGAGAAGCCCAGTCTGCGTCCGCATCCTCCCCGCCTGCTCTCCGCACGCGCATGCTCAGCGGACCCTCCCCGGCAGGTGTGGGAGGGGACGAGGGGCGGGCAGGTGCACGAGGAGAAGACCCGTTGCGCCTGCGCAGAGCTAGCCTGGGCGCCCGCACCTGCGCGGGTGAGTGGCCGCGGGAGGAGGCGGCGGGGCGGGGCGCTCGCGGCGCAGGCGCGGTTGCGGAGAAGGTACGAGAAACAACCCCGGCGCTGCAGCCGGCGGGAGGCTCCCGGCGGACGCGACCCCCTGGGGCGGGCCGGGGCGCGGAGAGTCCGGGCTGGGCCGTCGGCCTGGGCCGGAGGGGGCCGCAGGGTTCGGACGGAGCCCCCGGGACGTGGGAGGGGCCGGGGGGTGCCCGCCCGAGCACCGGGGCAGGTAGCGGCGCCCTCCCGGAGGCTGACGGCCCTCCCCCGCCCCTCTCTGTTCCAGCCCCCCTCGGCCGCGGGCTCCCCCAGACATGGTGGGGCCCCGGGGGCCGCGCAGCCCCTGCTGGGAGGAGGATGCCTGCCTGGACTACTACGGGCTGCGGTCCCTGCACCGCGTGTTCCAGGTGGTGGGCGCCCAGCTGACGGAGCAGGAGCTGTCCGTGCTGTCCTTCCTGCTGGCCGAGGCTGTGCCCGCGCCCCGGGCCGGGGAGCCCCGTCCGGCCCCGCTGGGGGCCCCGGCCCGCTCCGGGCTCGAGCTCCTGCTGCAGCTGGAGAGGAGCGGCGGCTGTGACGAGGCCCAGCTGGGGCCCCTGCGGCAGCTGCTGCGGGTGCTGGCCCGCCAAGACCTGCTGCCCGGGCTGTCCCTCCGGCGCGCCAGACCCGGTATGCGGGGGCCCTGCGGGGGCTGTGCGGGGCGGGAGGAGACGCGGGACCGACGGGGCCCCTCCAGGGTGAGGGTTTGGTCGGGGAGGGGGGTAAGCCGCGGACGGAGCCAGCGTCCAGTCCCAGCAGGGGCCGGAGGGACTCCGGAGGTCATCCTCCGCTGGCCTGAGGACGGAAGCCGGGTGCTCTGTGGCTCTTGGTTCAGCAGGAAGGAGGAGGGGATGGGAGAAGATGAGCCAGGCTTGGAATGATGGGGGATGCTCTCCTTTTTGGAGCAGGGGGCGCTTACCGGCTTGGGAAGGAGAGCTGTGTAGGCATCTCTTGGGGAAAGCCCAGAGGGTGTGGGCCAGCTAGGTCATGGGGTTCTGGGACTTGGAAGAATAGGAGATGGGTCATGGGGTGAACCTTCTCATTATATTATGGAGGAGGCCTGGCACAGCCAGGCTCTAGACCCAGGGCCTCTGGCTCTAACTCAGTGTTCTTCATACTTTAACCAGCACCAGGACCCATGTTCCCAGAGCCCTGCCTCTTCTCTTTCTCCACCATTATTCCCAGACCACTGACGGTCTTCCCCATTTTAAGCCAATGTTGTCTCTGGCAGTCATGGCTCTCTGCCTGGCCTGGAAATGGGGGCATCAGCTGGGCAGGGGAATGGGCAGCTCCAAGAAAATGGATATCATTCTGGGCATGGGGAAGTTCAGACCCCACTTGGAGGAAGGCTGTGGCCTGGGAAGAGGCACAGGGCCCAGGGATGGATGGGTGGGGGAGCTTTGGCATCTGGGCTGGAGTTGCCCAGTGACTGTCTCCTTTTCCATTCTTCAGTGTCTCCTGAGCGTTATGGCTGTAATTCTTCCGGGTCAGACGTGGAGAGGCCAGAGGGTAGCTGTCTGGGCTCAGCCAGTACAACTTCCCAACAGGCTCAGTGGGAGGCAGGTAAGCCAAGCAGAGTGGGGTGTCTGACTTTCTGGGTCTGTGTAATGGGGTCTCTGCAGCTGTTAATGAACTGATGTAGTATGATAGATAAAATTTACTTATTGAAATATTGGTATTTTAGTAGTGGTGTGGCATAGTGAGTAAAAGACTTGGGTTCGAATCCTGCCTCAGATACTTATAGCTTTGTGACCCTGGGTAAGTCCCTGAATGTGTCTGGGCCTCAATTTCTGCACTCTAAAAGGAAGGGATTGGACTCAACCCCTAAAGTGCCACCCAACTCTAGCTCAATGATCCCAGGAATATTTCTGGGCTCACAGGCTGGAGAATCAGTTCAAATCCCAGCTCTGAAGTAGTTGCTATTATGGTTTTATTTTCTTTGTAATTCTTAGATTGTGGGCAGCACTGCCCCTGGCTCCTACAAGCAGCAAAAAACAGTGTCTTGGATTTAGAGGAAGGGTCCTTGCTTTCACAGGGGCAGCTAGGGGGTGCCATAGTAGATAGAGCACTAGGTCTGGAGTCAGGGAGACTCATCATTCTGAGTTCAAATATGGTTTCAGACACTTACCCAGCTTTGTGACCCTGGACAAGTCACTTCATCCTGTTTGCCT
Source organism: Notamacropus eugenii (assembly GCF_028372415.1). NCBI lineage: Eukaryota > Metazoa > Chordata > Mammalia > Diprotodontia > Macropodidae > Notamacropus > Notamacropus eugenii. Next base: position 26,000,288 of record NC_092876.1, on the reverse strand, counting down.
CAGTTTCCTCACCTGTAAAATGAGTTGAGCAGGAAATGGCAAACCACTTTAGTATCTTTGCCAAAACCCCAAATGTGGTCATAGAGAGTTGGGCAGGACTGAAAAGCTCCTGAACAAAAAGTTTGCTGCTTTCCTTTCCCGTTATTTTCTGGCTCATTGCAAGGCTCTGTTCTCCTGCCCTCTCAAATTTCCCAGCTTTGGTTCTTCACATCTTATTCCTGTGTCTCCCACCATCCTTGGTTTTCTTCTTACCTTGCCTCAGTTTATGTATTAGGAATAATAATCCCTGTTTCTCTAGATTTCCCTTAGGACATCCATGAGAATGTCACTGCCTGCTCCCTAAATGGGATGACAAAGTTATAGAGGAAGGCCAGCTGGTCCAGCCCCCTCATTTACAGGGAGGAAACTGAGGCCTGAGGCAGTGCTTTGTCCAGGGTGACACAGGCAGCTGGTACCTGGGGAAGGATTTGAATTTTGCCTAAAGCCCTTTGTCTGGCAGGTTCACCTCCTGGGAAGAGGCAGAGAAGAAGCCTGGGCCGCTCCAGTGCTGCAGGAAGGCGGCGGCGGGGTCCCCAGGGAGCATCAAGGTCCAAAAATCCTGGATCGTCTCCTGCTGCAAACAAAGTGACCTGTGGTGAGGGCTATGGGCTGAAGGGGGCAAGGCTGAGCAGGGCACTCATTGCTTCCCACACCCCTCTAGCACTGGAGTTCTTTGAGAGCTCGGAATGCCTGATTTGGGAACCGAGCATTTGGGGGGAGGGACAGGCGGGGTTATCCAGTTCTGTCGGCCTGAGTGGTTTAGGAAGGCCATTGATGGAGCCCAGAGCCGGGCAACCAGGGGGGCCTCAAGTCTAGTCTAGTATGTAGTCTTCATGTCTGAAGGAGCTGGGAACATCTGGCCTGGAGGAGGCAGTGGGATTGGGGTATGAGAGCTGTCTGCAAGCACCTGAACTGAACAGCTGTACTGTGGGAGGAGGTTACATTTTTCTGTTTGGCCCACAGTGTAGAGGCAAAGTCAGTGGGGGATATTACAGAGTGAGAGGCATCTGGATGTGAGGGGGGGAATAACAAACAACTTCCTAACAAGTTCAGGAGTGGAACGGGAGGGAGTGAGCTCCCTGGCCCTGGAAAGCTTCCAGCCCAAACAGAGAAGGGCCCTTTGGCTGGCTGTAGGCAAAACCCTGGGGAGGTGGGATAGACGGTGTTGAGGTCACTTTGACCTTCAAGATGCTGTAATTATGTGAAATCGGAATACACAGTACCAGGGGAGAAATGAGAGATGGAAGAGATGGGAAGGAAGGGATGACCCCTTCCCCTGTCACATAGTTACAGATTGTCAGAGCTGGGAAGGGCCTTGGAACAAGGGATGTCAGGGCTGGGAGGGGCCTTAGAACAGAGACTGTCAAGTCTTTAATCCCTAGCCCAGTCCTGTTTTTTTGTCAACTCCTGACTATTCTGATCATTCATCCCCCAAACAAATGATCTCAAGGGTCTCAGAGAGCAGGACATGGGATGAGAGATTCCTTGGCTCCGAGTCAGAAAGCTTGGGTTCTTGATTTGCTGTGACCTTGAGGGGAGTTTTCTTCCTCTACAAAAAAGGTTGTGTGGGTTAGGTAGTTTTTAGTGTCCTTTCCAGATCTGATGGGCTGGTGTCTGTGTGTGCATGTTCATGCCAGTCGTTAACATATATTAAGGGCCTACTGTGTGCCAGGCTCTGTGCTAAGTGATGGGGACTCAAAGAAAGGTGGAAGACAGCCCCTATCCTCAGGGTTTCATAGTCTAGTGGACACAGTATGTAAACAACCCTGTACAAAGCTATGATCAGGATGAATTGAAAATAACCAGCTATGGAAAGGCACCAGAAGTAAGAGGGGTTGGGAAAGACCTCTTAGAGACGTGGGATTCTAGCTGGGACTAGAAGGAAGCAGGAGAGAAAGCACTCCAGATTGGAGGACAGCCAGAGAACATGCCGCAGACGGAGGGTCTGGTTAGTGGAGCAGCTGGTGTCATGGTGGATGTTTTGGGGAGAAGGGTGTGAGAACACTAGAAAGGGAGGAGGAGGTAGGTTATGAAGGTTTGTGGAAAAGCTGCCTGGAGCATTTAATATTGGCTCCTGAAGTTTATTGAGGGGGGGAATGTGTGACACGGCTGGACCTGTGCTTTAGGAAAGTCACTTAATTGGCTGAATGGAGGGATGGGTTGAAGTGGAAGAGACTTGAAGCCAGCAGAACCACCCCCCAATTCCTCTTGCCCCATAGCAGGCTATTGCAATAGTGAAGTGATGAGAGTGTGCACCAAGGAAGGGGGCAGTGTCAGGACAGAAGGGGGTGTATTCAAGAGACAGAGATGAAATTGACAGGCCCTGGCACCATATTGAATACAAGGAGGTGGTGAGAGATGGTGAAGAGTCCAGGGTGATTCCTAGGTGTGAACCTGAAGAATTAGCAGGATGGTGTTCTCCTCCAGCACTAGGTAGGAGAAGGAAGAAGGTTTCAGCAGGGCTGGCCTCAAGGCTGCAGGTAGGAGAAAAGATAAGGTCAGTTTTGGACATGTCGAGTTGAAGATGTCCCTCCAGTTCCATGTATCTAATTGACAGTGGAAGATATGGTGTTGGGGCTCTGTAGAGAGGTCAGAACTAGAGAGAATTGTCAGTATGGGAATGATAATTGATACCATGGGAGCTGAGGAGATAACCAGGGGAGGAGAAGAGGGCCAGGACAGAGCTCTAGGGTCACCAAGGGTCAGAGGACAGGATCTGGAGGAGGATCCAGTAGAGGAGACAGAGAGGGAGGAGGAGAGCTAGGAGAGGGATAAACATGAGAGGCTCCAGAAAGGACAAGAAACCCATGGATGGAGAACAGGCTGTTGGCAGTGAAGAGATCGTTAGAGCCAGAGAGAAACGCTTCAGATGATGAGAGGGAGGGGAGTGGACACATATCACAAAGGGCAGAAGAGCTGTAGGAGGATGCTTAGTGGGAATGGAAGGATCAAGGGAGGGTGCTTTTGGCATGGGGGAGACATGGGCATGTTTGTAGTCAGTGGAGATGGAAAAATTGAGAACAAGGAAGAGTCTATTGGAGGAGATGGGATGGGATCATTTGGACAAGTGGAGGGGTTGGCCTTGCTAAGTAAGTCGTCATGTGTGATGGAGGAGAGAGGGAAAGGTACCTGAGTGACAGGAGACGAAGAAGGAGCTCATGCCCAATGACCTCCATTTTCTCTGTAGAATATGAGACAAAGTTCTTAGCTGAGAGAGTGAGGAGAGGAAGAAATGAAGAGGTCAGAGTGTGAGAGAGATCAGCAGTGAGGGCCCAGGTGACCTTGTGCAACATAAAGTGGTAGAGGCCAGGCAGAACGAGGGCCTGGTTTGGTTCAGCAGCTTGCGTGTAGGAGTGATCCTAGGCTGAGGCTTGGTGGGGCAAGATCTAAGCTAGGATAAGGGGAGAAGACGGGTACCAAGTTGAACCAGTTCACCAAGGGGTGGAAATGGGGAAAGCACGAGAATGATGTGAGCAGGGTTTGTTGGTTTGGTTTGTTTTGATGGAGGAAACCTGAGTTTGTAGGTAACAGGAAAGAAGCTAAGAAAATGAGAGATTGAAGATGAGACAGAATGATAGGGCGCTATTCTGAAGGATGGAGTGAGATCCAAGGCCCAGAGAGTCTCCATAGCCAGGGGAAGGGCCGTCCCTCTCAGCTTGGAGCAAAGGGATAAAAAGAAGGTGGTTTTCGATACAGTGCAGGGGAGATGAAGGCACCCCCAGCAGTTCCCAGTAGAAAACGGGATGAGGCCGTGTGCTGAGAGGGATGTAAGGGTGGGCTCCAGAGAGGAGAGCCACTGCAGAAAACGTGAGAGAATCTAGGGGGAAGAGAAGGACATCCGTGCTGCAGGGAGGGAACAGTTGAGAAGAGGTGGAATGATTTTGAAGTGGACCTGCCCCCCCAGGAGTAGGAGTGGAAAAGGCAGATGGATAGAAGGGGTACCCCAAGGTTCAAGATGGGTGGAGTGCAGAAGACAGAGGCTGAACTGATTAAGTGTTGGGTTCAGATTATGAAAGCAGCAAAGGGAGAGCTTGGGGAAGATGGGAGAACCAAGAGGGATGGAAAGACTGGAGGCCATGGTGGGTTCAGAGCACGGGCCACTGAGAGGTAGGAGGAGCACGGAATCGTAAGGAGACCCTGGAGAGCAGGGTTCCATCTGGATGAGGGAGACAATCTGGTGCTGTGGGCAGGAAAGGCGGGAGCAGGGGATGGAGGAGGTAACAGACCAGGTCTCAGCCAACATCATCTCTTTCTTCCCTGCAGATATCCGCCTCCGAGTACGGGCCGAGTACTGTGAGCACGGGGCAGCCCTGGCTCAGGGTGTGGTGTCCCGGCGGCCCCAGTCAGTGGCCCGCCAGCTGGACCTGTTTGGGCAGGCCATGGCCGTGCTGAAGTCCAGGGATCTGGGTTCTGTGGTGTGTGACATCAAATTCTCCGAGTTGTCTTACCTGGATGCTTTTTGGGGGGACTACCTGAGCGGGGCCCTGCTCCAGGCCCTTCGTGGTGTCTTCCTGACCGAGGCTCTCCGGGAGGCTGTGGGCCGGGAGCCAATTCGCCTGCTGGTCAGCGTGGATGAAGGGGATTACGAGGCTGGCCGTCGCCGCCTGCTGCTCCTGGGGGGCCGTCCCCCCGGGGGAACGCAGACCCTGCCACCACGCTGACTCTGGACTCTACCCAGGGCGCTGCTGGCTGATGCCCTTGGACACCCGGGGAGGGGGTGCTGCTACCCTCCCCCAGATACCACCCTTCTCTGACTCCTTTATGGGCCAACTAGGATGTCGGAGAGAGAATCCCCTCCTTGCTGTGAGTGGGCTTGTGGGGCCCACAGTGCTGGAACCCATCCAGCTTGGGGTGGGAGGGGGAGGAGGAGGGGTCTTTCCTCTGTTCTCCCTTCTTCCCATCAAACCTGGGATATCTCTACCAGTGACAGAAGAGTGTATATGCAGGAGTAGCTCATGTAGACCTTTTTTCTTAGGCCCACAGCTTCCCTAGCTCAAGTCCACAAGGCTTTCCCTGTACCGAACCCTAGCTGGGCCTATAGTGCACATCTTACCCAAAGACAGGAACACCCCAGCCCATGGCCCCTCCCATACAGATTCCAGCCTTCCAGCCTGTAGCAGGATTCTAGGAAGGGCTGGTTATGTCCTTGGCCATCTCTGCATGTGAGCACAGGGTTAGAGCAGCTGGGACTTTGGAGACCATCTAGTCTAACTCCCACATTTTACAGGTGGGGAAACTGAGGCCCAGAGACGACAGAAGGGTCTGGATCAAGGTGATGGGAATTTAGTCAGGACTTTGATTCTCATCCAAATCCCATGCCTTTTCCATTGGTCTACACTGCCTCTGGTAGAGGTGTTTGTAGAACCACACCCGAGTAGGTGTTCTCCACTCTCCTGTAGGAGGTGGTGTGGAGTCCTAGCCAGAACACTGGACTTGGGTCCAAATCATGACCCTGACATTTAGCCTTTCACCTCCTGAGCCTGTTTTCCTATCTGCAAAGGAAGACAGTTGGATTCATTGGCCATGAGGTGCTGGAAGAGAGGAAGGTCACATTTTTGGTTGATTTTTGTTTCTGTGACAGGCTTTGCAGCCTTGGGCAAGTTCTGTCCCTACACAGGGAAATGGCACCAGTTGTATGACATACAAGTTGTTTGGATGGCTGGTAATGGCGAGTCAGGGGGATTCTTGACTCAGGAAGACAAGAGTGGGTAGCTGGAAACCACAAGCTGGGCCCTGAAGAAGGTCTAGGATAAAATTCTGACTCTGTGACTTCAGAAAAGCTAGTGTTCTCTAGGTTTCAGTTTCTGCATCTGGAAAATGGGCTCTGTACATAAACACTTGTACTACCAACCTCCCACATCCCATGAATGTTGAGCTAGAGATGCCGATTGTCAGGCTAGGGCCACGTGCCCAGCCTGCTCCTGCCCCTGATGTGGACCACGCACCCAGTGTGGTCTGGGCACCTCTTAATCTTGGTAGAGGAGCTTCCAAACCAGCTTGTACCAGTCTGTAACCCAAGCAAGTCCCACCCTGCACCTTAGTGAAATCTCAGGTCTGGTCTCTGTCCCTACATCCAGGGCAGTTTAGGTGGCTCTACACTGTCCTCCTGAGGAAGGCACAGAAACTTCAGGTACATGTTAATTTTCAAAGTGACATCATGAAAGGTGGTTGGTTTGGTTTTTTTACACCCCCTCCCCACCTTGTCCCAACCCCTCCCTCCCAAACATCCAGCTAGCATCTGTGTGTGAGGGGAGGGAATGTAGGTGCCTGGACCTCAATGGGTACTTGGAAATATGGTTGGGGAACCCTGGCAAGTGGAAGAAGAGATTACTGATCTCAATAAAGAGGAGGCCCAGGCGAGGCCAAGCTAAAAATGAAAGACATTTCTGTTTCTTTCGGTGTGGGGGGATATTAAAACATTGGCTATTAGCCACCAAAGAGACCTGAGCACATAAGAATATCAGAACTGGGAGAAGCCTTAGAACAGAGAATATCAGAGCTGGGAGGGATCTTAGAACAGGGGATGTCAGGGCTGGGAGGGCCTTAGAACAGAGACTGTCAAGTTTTTAATCCCTAGCCCAGTCCTGTGTTTTTGTCAACTCCTGACTATTCTGATTATTCATCCCCCAAACAAATGATCTCAAGAGTCTCAGAGAGCAGGACATGGGATGCGAGATTCCTTGGCAGGAAGTCAGTCAGAAAGCTTGGGTTCTTGATTTGCTGTGACCTTGAGGGGAGTTTTCTTCCTCTACAAAAAAGGTTGTGTGGGTTAGGTAGTTTTTAGTGTCTTTTCCAGATCTGATGGGCTGGTGTCTGTGTGTGCATGTTCATGCCAGTCGTTAACATATATTAAGGGCCTGCTGTGTGCCAGGCTCTGTGCTAAGTGATGGAAACTAAAAGAAAGTAGAAGACAGCCCCCGCTTTCAGGCAGTCTAGTGGACACAGCATGTAAACAACCCTATACAGAGCTGTGGTCAGGAAAACTGGAAATAATCAATAGAGGATGGGCCCTGGAATAAAGAGGGGCTAGGAAAGGCTTCCTGTTCAAGATGGGGCCTTAGGTGAGACTTGGAGCCAAGGAAGTCAGAAGGAGGTAGAGCATTCAAGGCCAAGACAGCGGATTTTTCAAGAAACCATGACTTCAGGAAAGCGATGCTGTAACTTCCAAGTGAGTTGAGTTGAAGTGAGGAAGGACTGCAAAGTCACCAGTCTCACTTTCTCAGGAGCCATCTGGGTCCAGGGGTGAGATATAGATCAGGACAAGTGAAGATGGCCCTGGAGCCAGTGGGAGACCTTGACCTTTTTAAGCTAAGGTCTTTCCCAGGTCTCACTTTGACTGAGGCAACACCCATTCAGTGATTAAGATTAGGGTAAGAAATGAGCCAAGGGATGGCTCCTTTCACCTAATCAAAAAAAAAAATCAGTCTGGCAGAGGAAGACCCTCTGGGTTATGGCTCAAACAGAAACAATTACTATTTACATTCACTCCGAGCCATGTTGGGGTGGGGGGGCTCCACTAAACAATGACTACTAAGTGGGGCTTGGGCTGGGCCCTATTGTTGGCCAATCAGTGAGAGCCAGAGTGCTTTGGGTTTAAAGCATGATCTTTAAGAAAGAAATCTACCCTATAAACCCAAAGATATCTTGCTAGGTTTCAGGCATCAAAATTTATAGTCCTTTGGGCACAGGGTCCCCAGATAAGGGTATGATACTCTATGTAGACAAAGGGAGAGGAAGGAGGGGAGGGAAGGGAAGGAAGCTGAGTTGCCCAACTGGAACTGGTCCGTTGGGTCTCCAGTAGGGGAGTTCATGCTACTCACGGTTGTTATTTGTCCTGCATTCTCAAAGAGGGCCCTGATATCAGGAAGGTGATGCCATGACTTGCAAGTGAATTGGATTTAAGTGAGGGAGGGCTGTGCAAAGTCATCAGCCTCATTTAATCCTCCAGAGCCACCTGGGTCCAGGGGCCAGAGAGAGATCAGGACAACTGGAGAGGGACCCCCAGATTGAGGTGGAGAAGACTCATGGCAGCAGGCTGGCCAGGGCTGTGTTTCAGGTGTGAGGTGGTGAGGCCCTGCTGCAGGGTGGGGGCAGTCACAGAGGAAAGAATGGGGTAGAGAGGAGTGATATTACAAAGGTCTTGGCCATTGATTCAACATGGTGGAGGGAGTGAGGGTAAGGAGTTAAGGATGAGGAGCTGGGTGACTGGGGGAAGGTATTGCCTTCTACAGTAATAGGGAAATTAGGAAGTGGGGGGAAATGGGAAGATAGGAAGAAGGTTTGGGGGAAAGATAAGGAGCTCGGCTTTGGACATGTTGAGTTTAAGATGCCTGAAAGGCAGATGCAGACGCGAGACTGGAGGTCAGTAGAGAGCATCGGTCAGATAAGTAGGATGGAGAATCATAAGCATAGAGGTGTGTGGGTGGGGAGGGCTTGGTTGGAAACCAAAGAGGGAGTTAAAAACTGGAGTTTTCATTTTGCTGCACTCCCACAGTGGCCACCAGGTGGCGAGTGACACATGGACATTTTGGACGCTGGTGTCTAAGAGAGTGAACTGGGGAGAAGAGAGCCTGTGGATCCAGAGGAAAAAACTGACCATCAGCTTAAGTGACTTGCCCAAGGTCTCCCAAGTGGGAATTTGCCAGAGCTTGGTCCTCTGACTCCAAATCTCGGATTTATTCCCATCCCAACAGTCTTCCTCCTTTGGTCATTTCATTTCTGTCTTAAGGGTGTAGTAGGTGCTTGGGCCAGGGGAGAAGGCAGAGTTGTGCATTTTACAGACTAGAAAACTGAAGCCCTGAGAGGGGAAGAGACTGGTCCAAGGTCACGCCTGGAGTCAGAATAGTGAAAGATCAGAGCTCTAAGGTACCTTAGGGTATAATTTGCATTTCTATAATGCTTTACATAGTCTATAAAACACTTGCCTCAAAACAACCCCATGAGGCAGGCGGTGTGTACCGATTAGGAAAGTGAGGAGCTGAGAAATGAGATTGCTAATGTCTGCTTCAGAGACCTGAACCCAGTTCTCCTGAGTCCATGGCCACTACATCTCACTCTCTCTACGCAGAACATCAGAGTTGGAAGGGACCTCAGAAGTCATCTTATCCAATCCCTTCTTTTTATAGATGAAGAAACCAAGCCCCAGAGAAGTGAGATGGCCTCTCCCAAGTTCTACAGATCTGGAGTCTGCTGACTTCAAATCCATGACTCATCCAGACCAACCACCTTCATTTTTCAAATGGGGGAACTAAAAATTCCCAAAGAGGGAAGTGACTGTCTCAGATACTTCCATAGCTAACCCTAGCCCTCTGCCTAGGACAGGACCAGCATTTGAACCCAGGTCTTTTGATCCTGACGAGTCCTTAACTCTCTCATTCTTCTCCTCTATTGGTCTTTGGTCACTCAGTTCTCTCTTTGTCTCAGACCTCTCTGGTACCCCAGTGCTGTATTTTATCCTCTTATTTCCCACTTCCTAGTCCCTTGATTTGGTCTAGTGGTGCCTTTCCTCAGTTGCTGTGCTTGGGTTAATGATCCTTCTCCCACAGGAGAGCCTCACTATTGATCAGGACCTGGATTCTAATCTGGACTCAAATGAGCTGTGTGTAATTCTTTACAATCTTTTCTTTTTTGGACCTGAGCCCTCACTGAAGATCTCCTCCCAAAGCATTTGTACCTTCTAGTCCTGGAGAGTTACCTCTGGGTATTGGGAAGTGAGGCCTTGAGCCCATAGGAGGCAGAGTCTTTCTGACTCCACGGCCAGCTCAGGGCACTTCTCTGCTAACTTGAAAAGTGCCATGTAAATGTTAGTGATATGGCCTGGAGCAGGATCCAGCTGCCAAGTTGGTCAGCCTGGAGAACCTAGCTCAGTCGCATCTATCTGGGTCAACAATTTCTGAACCACCATGGGCTAAGACAAGGAATGCCCTTGACAAACTTCCAGAGGAATGGCAGAAGCTGTCCTCACTCTTCTTTTCCATTCTGCGTTTTGGTTCCCAATACCAAATCCCCGCCCGGGGATGATCTCCCATTTCTCTTCTATTTGTTTAGCTTTTGGGTACTGTTTTCTTCTGGTAGAAGGTAAGTTTCTTGAGGACAGGGATTTGTGTTCATTTTTGTTTTAGTATCTCTATTACCGAGCATGGAGCCTGGCACATGGGCTTTAAAAATGGCTGTTGAATTGAATCTGTCTCTAAATAAGGGGAGGTAGTGAAAAGTGTCTTGGATTTAGAGTCATGGCTTCAAATGGGCCACTGGGTGGCGTCATGGTGCACAGAGAACCAGACCTGAGGTCAGGGAGACTCATCTTCCTGAGTTCAAATTTGACCCCAGATACTTCCTAGCTGTGTGACCCTGGGCAAGTCACTTTACCTTGTTTGCCTCAGTTTCCTCATCTGTAAAATGAGCTGAAGAAGGAATGGCAAACCACTTCAGTATCTTTGCCAAGAAAACCCCAAATGGGGTCATGAAGAGTCAGACACAACTGAACAATAAATGCCAGGCAATGTGCTAAACATGGGAGAATACAAAGGAAAGCTTCTGCCACCCTAATCCAGACCTCATAGGTTATTGCTCTAACGAAGTACCCTGCCTTAGCCAGGCTCACTTCCTCAACTCTTCATTCTCTTTCTTCACCTCCACTCTTAACTTGGAGCCTGGTCATTACCCACCTCCTGGTCTCAAGCTCCTGCCCCAAGTGGGGGGCCAGCTTCTCTCTCCCAGGCTCAGCTGCTACCTTCAGTCCTCAGTCACACTCTTGATCGCCAGAATCTTTCCTACCTCCCAAGATCCCCTCCCCACTCTCCCTGCCCCTTCACCCCACCCTATGTAGTCCCTTCTGTCAGCAGGACCAGACTGCCACTAGCCTACAGAAGTGTTACCTGTTATTATTAATTATTAATAGTAACATTAATTAATAATAATAATCAGCTTAAGATTGCACCTGTCTTTGTAGCTGCCAAATCACACTGTTAACTCATAGTAAACTTGTAAACTAATAAAATAAGATCTTTTTCAGACAAACTGCTATGTGTCCATGCCCTCCTTGTGAAGTTGATTTTTTGAACCCACATGTAAGACTTTACATTAATCTCTATTGAATTTTATCCCTCTCCCAATTCTAGTCTGTCAGGATCTTTTTGGGTCCTGACCCTCAACATTCAATGCATTAATTGCCTCCTAGATGGGTTCCATCTACAAACCTCTATTTCCTTTATCCAGAAGCTACAGAAAAGATAAACATCATGGACCTAAATACAGATCCCTGGGGCACTCCACTGGAGACCTCCCTAAGTGACATCAAGTCAACACAAGTATTCTTTGGGATCAGCCACTCTACTCTTTCCAAATACATCTAACTGTAGTATTGTGCAGTCCACATCTCTCCATCTTTTCCACAAGAATAGAATGAGAGACTGTCACTCACTACTGAGAGATTGGGCAGCTGAGTGGCACTGTGGATAGAGTTCAGGGCCTGGAGTCAGGAAGATTCATCTTTCCTGAGTTCAAATCTCCCCTCAGACTCTTACTAGCTGTATGACCCTGGGCAAGTAAGTCACTTACCCCTGTTGGCCACAGTTTTCTTATCTGTAAAATGAGCTGGAGGAGGAAATAGTAAACCACTCTAATATCTTTGCCAAGGAAAACAGTCAGATATGATTGAAACAACTGAACAACCAAAAAAAGGTGATAAAAGCAGAGACAGACTGGAAAAGGGCTAAGGAAAACGATGAAGGGAGAGAAAGACACAGAAACAGAGAGGAAGAGAGGGAGAGGCAGAGAGGAAAGGACAGGAGAAGAGAGGAGAAGAGATACACCCAAGAATGGAAAGCTCCACCCTATCTTGGATGCTTCACCAGTGCCAGTGACCTTACAACAAGCCTGGGGGGAAGGTTGGGTAAACATTTCCATCCCCATTTTTCAGATAAGGAAACCAAGGCTCAGAAAGAAGGGACTTTTCAGAGGTTACAAATACACCAAGACTGATGGAGACCAGCAATGGTTCACCTGCTCCTTCTCCTCTGATTACCTCCAGGCTCCTGACTCCAAATCCTCTGTGGTTCAGACCACACATCTCAGAGGTACATGTACACACATGCATGTAAACCACTCCTTGGCCGTTTGCTGCTCAGAGGTGTGTTGGAGCTGGACCTCCACACCAAAGTATATGCAGATATGACTGTTCTCAGACGCATCCTGACAGGTGATGCCCCACACTCCCCCAAAGGGCCTCCGATTGTGTCAAGAATCTTCCAGCCCACTTCCCCAAATGGGAAATACTGGGCACCCTGGGGAAAAGAGCCCTAGAGTTAGGAGTTAAAACTCTAGCTCTGCCACTTACTACCTGTGACCTCGGGCAATTCACCTCTCTGGGCCTCAGTTTATCCCAGGTATAAAATGAGTTTGGAAAGTGTCCGGGAACTAGAGCCAGAGGACCTCAGTTCCAAACTCTGTGATCCCGGGTGAATCGCTTCCACCCCCGTGGGCCTCAGTTTCCCCTGGAAAATAAAGAGGCTGAGCTAGAAGACTTCAAAGATGCCTTCTAGTTCCCTTGCGTCCCATGAAAGCTCAACTTTCCGTCTCCGCGTCCTCCTGCGGTCCTGAAAGGGACCCGCCTCTCTCTGCTCTGCTCCCGCTGCCAGTCCGCCCTCCCGTCGCCTGTTCCAGCCCGGTCCTCTCCCGGGTCTCTTTGACTCCCAGTTTTCTGTTCTGTCCCCCACTGCCCGTCACCTCCGCTCCGCTCTGGCCCTCCTGCCGGACCAGCTTCCCCCCTCCGCCTTTTCTGGGCCACCTCCGCGGTCCAGCCTCAGAGGCGCGGCGTCCTCCCGCACCTGCCCTCTCTGCTCCACCTGCCTGGCCCCGGCTCCTTCCTCCGCTCTCCGTTCTCGCCAGCTCCGGCCAGCAGGGGATGGCTCCCTGCCCTCTCCCGGGTCCTTCTACCCTTCCCATGTTCCAGTCTGGGGCGGGCGGGCGGGAGGTGCAGCTCCCCCTTTTACCTGCCTCCCTGGGGCTTCCACCTGCGCCAACCCCGGTCCCCGAGTCTCCGCTCCATCTGCTCCCCTAGTCTACCTGCTGCCCTCCCTGCCTTCCTCTCCTCTTCAGGCAGCTCGCTTCACCCGCTTTTCTCCACATGCCCTCTCTCCTCCTGCTTCGCGGGGCCCCTCTGTTCTGCCTCCTATTCTTGGTTCCTCCGCACTTCCTCACGCGCCCGGCAGGGGGCACAGGGCCGCCCCCATCCACCTGCTTCCTTGGGGCTTCCGCCTGCCTCTCTGCTCTCTCTGTTGTGGTCCACCGGCGTCCTCCCCTCCCTTCCCCCTCCTGCCTGCAGGGGGCGCAGCTCTCTTCTTTTCACCTGCTTCCCTGCGGCTTCCACCAATTTCCTCTACTGCCCCCCCTTCACTTCATTCTTGGTCCTTCCTCACTTCCCTTCTCCTGCCTGGAGGGGGTGCAGCGAGCTCCCTGCCCCCCATCTGCCTCCCTGGGGCTTCCACCTGCCCCCTCCCATCCACCTGCCCCCTCCCGTCCACCTGTTCCCTCCAGTCTATCTGCCCCCTCCCGTCCACCTGTTCCCTCCAGTCTATCTGCCCCCTCCCGTCCACCTGCCCCTTCCAGTCTATCTGCACCCTCCCGTCCACCTGCCCCCTCCAGTCTATCTGCCCCCTCCCGTCCACCTGCGCCCTCCCGTCCTCTTGTCTTCCTGGGGCTTCCACCTGCCCCCTCCAGCCTATCTGCCCCCTCCCGTCCACCTGCCCCCTCCAGTCTCTCTGACCCCTCCAGTCTATCTGCCCCCTCCTGTCCACCTGCTTGCTCCAGTCTATCTGCCCCTTCCAGTCCACCTGCCCCCTCCCGTCCACCTGCCCCCTCCCGTCCACCTGTCCCTCCCCGTGGTCTCTCCTCGGTGGTCCATCGGCGCCCCCAGCCCCCCTTCCTCGCTCTAACCCTCTGAGGGCACAGCGCCCTGCCCCCCACCTGCCTCCCTCGGGCTCCCCTGACCATCGCACCCACCTCCTCCTCAGCTCCCCTCCACCTGGGGGGGCCGGGAGCCCTCCATTCCCCTCTCCGGCCTGCAGGGGGCGCGCGGAGCCCCCCTCCTCGCCAGGCGCTCCCCCGCCCCCGCCCGCTCCCTCTCCCTCCCGGAGCATCCTTGGGCTCCAGGTTGCCATGGGGACAAGGTGGGGAGAGCCCGGGATGGCGCGCGCCTGGGCTCGCGCCGCCGCCGAGCGGGGCCGGGCGAGGAGGAGCGAGGGCGGGCGGGCGGGCGCAGCAGCAGCAGCAGCGGCAGAGGCGGGAGCAGCCCAAGGAGCGCAGGCAGCGAGCGGGAGCGGGAGCGGGGGGCCGGCGGCGGCGGCTCAGCCAGCCCCTCTGAGCCGGGCAGCTGACGCGCATGGCGGAGACAGCGGCGCCTACCGATGGAGCTAGAGGTGAGGCGCGCCCTCCCCGAGCCGCCTGGTCCCCCCACCCCCCCACTCTCCTCCGCCTCTCCGCCCCCTCCTCCTCCTCCCGCTCCCCCTCGCCGCCCTGCCCGCGCGCCGCCCCCCCAGCTCCATTTAAAAATCTTTAAAACTTTGCATATTAATATCGGCGCTTTGCATAATCTGCCCCGCGCTTTATTGATTGCAAAGCGGGCTTAATGCAGCCGGCGCGGCCCCGGTGGCTGGGAGAGCCGAGCCGGGAGCCGGCCGAGGCGCCTCGCTCCGGCGGCTCCCCCCCCGGCCCCAGCCCCAGCCCAGCCCCGCTTCTCCACCTCGCCGGGGCGCCGCTTTTGGGGCGCAGGGGGAAACGGGGGGCAGCCCCTGCCCGGGGCCTCCGAGGCCGGGCCGGGAGCCGAGGAAGGGGCCGAATCGGGAGCACAAGGCTCCGTCCTAGGGGGAGAGGAGGGGAGCAGAACTGGGGGAGAAGCGGCGGAATTGGGGGGCCGGGGGGGCAAGTGGGGGTGGAAACGGGCAGATGGGGGAAGGCCGAGAAAAGAGAGGGCTTGACAGAGAGGAGGGAGAAATAAGGGGAGAAGGGAGAAAATTGGGGGAGAAGGGGGAGAAAAGGGGGAGAATCGGAAAAGGGGAGAATTAGGCAAAGGGGGAAAAGGCAGAGAAATAGGGGAAGGAGGAAGGAATTCGAAGAAGGGAGAGAGAAGGGGAAAGGGGGGAGCGAAAAGGGAAGAAAAAGAGGATGGAAAGAAGGGAAGGATGGAGACGGTGAGAGCCAGCGATGGTCGGGAAACGGGGGGCTTGGGGGGAGGGAGAGAAAGAAAGAGGGAGACTGAAGGAGAGAGGGAAGGATGCAGACGGGGGCTGGAAGGCAAGGAAAAAGGGAAGGGGTGATTGGAGAGAAAAGGGGAGTGAGGACAGCGGGAGAGACGGGGAGGATGGGGCTACAGCCGAGGCAGAGCGAAGCTGGAGACACCGGGAGAGGAGAAAAGGAAGGGGGATGGAGGGGGAGAGAAAGCACAGGAGAGAAAAAAGAGTGAGGGGTGCTCGGAAAGAAAACAGCGAGGGGAGAGCTTGAGGGGGAGGCACAGAAGAGGGGGACCAGAGAAAGAGAGGAAGGTCTGAAAAAGAAGGAATGATGGAGAAATGGAGGGAGGGAAGGGGAAAGGGGGAGGGTGGGAGAGAGAGAAAAGGGGGGAAGGGAGAAGGAGAAAAGGAGGGAGGGAAAGAAAGGGGGAGAGGGAGAAAGAGGCGAGAGAGGGAAAGAAAAGGGGGGATGGGAAAGGGGAGGTGGTGGAGGGTGTCTAAAACAGTAGAAAGAGAGGGTAGGAAAAGAGAGAAAAGAGGGAGGAAGGAGAGGGGCTAGGAGAGTGGATATGTACTGGGGGGACCAGCTCCCCAAGGCAGAGGACGGGGAGGGGGCCAGGGATGGTCAGCCTGGACGTAATAAAATCCCAGAGCTTGACTAGAGAATAAAGAGACAAGGGTCTCTGCCCTCCTTTAGTTCCCTCTTCCAGACTCCCTTCCAACTGGGGAGTTTGGGGCGGGGGAGGGGGTGTGTGTGTGAGGGTTTTTAAATGTTTATTTTAAAAAATCCCTGGGTAAGAATAAGGAAATAGGGTGGAAGGGGGCATAAAGGGGAGAATGGAACTGAGGGAGACTTGGGATGTGTGGGGATTGTCTCCTGTATAGGTTTATTCAGTGGGTCCAGTCGAACCTATGTGGGGATCTGGGCTGTTTTCTGGTGAGGGCTTTTCTCGGTATTGAGGGAAGGCGTTTAACATGTAGGAGGCTGTTTCATTCTTGGTGGGCAGGAATTGGGTGCTTTGTACTTAGTAGGCACTTAATAAATGTTTTTAGAATTGAATTAGACTGTTGGGGGGGCTGTGATTTTGTTTTTAAATGAGAATATCAGAGGGTGTGAACGGGGCTGTTTCCCCCCTCTCAGATATTCAGAGGGTGTGTGGTGTGTGTGTGTGTGTGTGTGTGTGTGTGTGTGTGTGTGTGTGTGGACTATCTGTGAGGGGGGTGCCGTCTTCCCTTTAAAGAGGTACCAAGGTATGTGTGTGTGTGGGGGGATACTGCTTTCTGCTTAACAGGAGTATTGATGGAAGGGGGGTATGTGTAGGACTTTTTTTCCCCTTTTACCTAACTACAAGGGTGGATGAAAGTATTAGGATGTGAGGGGAGGTGGGGGATGGGTAGGTGTATACTCAGGTTGTTTAGGGGTGTAGGAGGGGGTAACAAGGTGTAAGGGGTTAGTCAGAGAATAATGAAAGTGTTTCTAGTGGGTGGAGGTGTGAGGGGAAAGCTAGTGTATTGGTGTGACTAAGGAGGTGTGAGGGGAAATCTGGGGAATGAGGGGGCATGTAGGGTGCGATGTGTCCAGGTGTGTATGGGGCGTGTGTGTGTGTGTGCCAAGGAGTTATCCAGAGGGCAAGGGGGTATTTAGGATGTGTGAGCGGACGTTTCCAGGGTCTTTGGGATATGTCTGTCTCCTTATCTATGGGACATCTGGGCATGAATGTGTGGATATGTGTGTGTGGGGGGGTATTATCAGTCGTACTCGGAAGCTCTCTTAGGTGTGTTTGCTGATGGAGGAAAGGAGGGGGTGGGGACTGGAAAGAGTGAGATGGAGGGGACAGGAAGGAGAGTTGTGGTAGGTGGGGGGAAAATAGGGGGTTAAGAGTGAGAGAGAGAGGTATCTGGAATGTGGGAGCTGGAGGGGGGGGGTAGTACCTACTGCTAGGGGGAGTCCCTTTGTCCAGAGGGAGAAGTGAAAAGTTCTTGGTGAGACTGGCCAGGGCCCCATCACATATCTCCCCGACAGGTCTCCTCCCTCCATTGCCTTGAGATCTTCCCCTCCCAGCCCTTCTTTGTGTTACCCCCTTTTCTCTCCTTCCTCCTTAGCTCCCCTTTCTTCTCGACAGCCCCTTTCCCCTCTTCCTTACTGTTCCCATCACCTCCAATCACTGCAATTTCCTCCCTCTCCTCTCTCTCCCTCCTTCCCTCTAATCTCTCTCTCTCTCTCTCTCTCTCTCTCTCTCTCTCTCTCTCTCTCTCTCTCTCTCTCTCTCTCTCTCTCTCTCTCCTCTCTGTCTCTTTTTTCTCTTAGTATCTCATTTCTTTCCTTTCTGTCTTTCAGGCTTGGTGTCTCTGTTTTTTTCTCTTCCCCAGACTTTTTGTCTCTTTTCTCTCCCTCACTCTGTCTCTGTCTTCCTCCCTCCTCCCTTCCCTCTGATGGTTGTTCTCTTCTCCTTCATTCTTCCCATTTCCTCTCTCCTCTTTTCTCCCATTTCCTCTACTCCTGCCCCCAACCCCCACCCCTGCCTTGGCCATCTTGTCAGGGTGATTGATAGATAAGCCCAGGACATTGCCTTAGCCCTTTTCTGGATGTGCCCCAAGCACTATCATGCCTGCCTTTGGACTGGTGCCACCTTAGGCCCTGGGCAAGAGGGCCTAGCCCAAGACCCTACTTCCTTTGAATAAGGGCCACTTGCCTGGATCCTTTCCCAGGGGTATTTGTTTGACATTTATGAGAACTCAGCTCATCCTCGATGAGAAGCCGAGCTAGCCAGAAGAGGCTACAGGAAAATGCATTGGTCTCTCTCTGGGCTGAGACAAGGTGGCCTAGGAGAACACAGGTTACAGAGGAGTGTACACATAGGGGCATGAATTCAGGGTTATGGCGACAAGAGATGGCCCTGACTTTGTTTATTCCCATCCAGAAGATGGAGTGGGCCACAGGGGTACAGGGCTGGGGACTAGGGACTCCCAGATACAGGTTGCAGAGAAATAAGTTTAAGATTATGGGGCAGGTGGACATGTACTAACTGAGGGGTTTATAGACAAATGAATTCTTCATTCCTGTCTAGAGGCCAGAGTGAACTGAAGGGGTCTGGGGCTATCTTCATTCAGAGTATTGGTTTGACCGTGAGGAAATGAGGAGGTGGGGGGCTCACACAGAGGCATCCCTAGGGAAATGATCTCAGGGATTTGAGGCCAGGAGACTCACATACGAGTCAGCTTGTCATCATCTGGCCGCCATGGCAAGTTTTGGGAACGTGGGGAAGAGAGAGATTTACCTTCAGGGATTCATGGACACTTGGACTCATCCCAATGGAGAGCCTAGGGGGTGTTGATTTGGGTGCAGGGTGGGCAGGTATGCTAATAGGAATCTGCTGCAAAGTTAGCTCACCTCCATTAAGAGGCGGGGTTTTGGAGGCTGGGGGCAGGGGGGTTAATTTGGAAAGAGGCAGCTAAAAAGAATTGTGGAGAGAGCCGATATCTGGGGCCAGTGAGCCTGTGTAGACCAGCTGGGCTGACTCCAAAGGGATCCAGCTTTAATCCAGGGGTCTGCAATCCCTTCCCCTCCAGAGAGACATCTGGGGGTCCAGTGTAGGACTCAGGGGTTCCACTCTGTGGAAGGCCTGAGGGTCCAAGGGCTGTACTCTAGGAGGCTCAGGGGTATGGGTAGTATGTATATCCATGGGGATGGGGAGTGGGTCAGCAGTGGGAGTCGGGGAGGTTTGCAGTCGGCTGTTGGCTGGAGAGTTGTAAGCGGGGATTCTCTGCGCATGAAGGGACCAAGGGCAGGGTTTTCCACTGTGTTTGTGTGAAAGGCATGATGGGTATAGAGAAGAGACTCCGTGTATCCCTACGTATGTGTGTGTATGTTAGAGATACACACACAGAAACACATACACATACACATGCTATGTACATGTCTCTGCTTTTGAATCTCTGACCATCTCTGATGGAATATGTGTGTGTGTGTGTCCACATGTATATGAGGGTGTGTGTCTGTGACTTTGACTGTGTACAAGATGTGTATCTGAGTCTCTGTGTTGGGATTCAGAATGTCTGTGCTGCATCCAGGATTAAGTTTACCTGAAGAGAACATAAAAGAAGTAGGCATACGTGAACCAGGCCTGAAGAAAGCACATGTGTGTTTATCTCAAATCCATGTGCCCCATGAGGAGCTGTTTGGGGAGGTCAAGCCTTCATGCATCAGTGAGGCTATGTGTGTGTGTGTGTGTACATACATGTGCCACACAAAGGCATGTTTCAATCACCTGAGTCAGGCGTAGCGTCCTGAACAGCTCTGGGGATGGCTGTCATATCTCTAGTCTTCCCTGTTTCCAGTTCCTGATGCTCAAGGAGATGCTTCTACTTTGGTTTGCACTCCCAGCACCGCCCGTGCTGTCTCCCTCCCTCTCCTTTGTCGAATGTGGGAGATGCCTGCCAAGCCTTGTTCTCAGTGGGCATGCAGAGAGGTGGCCAGTCTCCACTCCCCATCACTGCACCATCAAGATACAAGACCTTCTTGTCCTACTTAGGGTTCTAGGACTTGATTTTTGTGTAACCTTTCATAAATCCCTTCCTGCCCAAGTCCCCTCTCAGCCCTGACATTCCCTTTTCTATAGACCTTCCCAGCTCTGAATTCGCTGTTCTAATAGCCCTCTCATTTCTGACATTTCTTGTTCTAACAGCCCTCTCAGTTCTGATATTCCCTGTTTTAAGTTTTGTTCTATGTTCTAATGTTCTGTGTTCTAAAGGCCCTTCCAGATTTGATATTCTAGAATTCTATGATGTTCTCTAGGTATGACTCATGCTTCAGGCCCTGCTTCAGATCTGTCTTGTCCCCTGGCCCCCCTAGCCACCTTCTTTTACCTGGGCTCAGTTTCACAAGGCCCTTCAACCCTATCTCATCTACTCTGATTCTTGGCACTGCCCTGGGAGCAAGAGTGGGCGAGGACTTTTCTTCTGCTGTACATAAATGGAGGCAAGCAGACAGAGCCCCTGCCCAGGGCTTGGCTGAGACTGCATGGTTAGTCACTACCAGGGCTAGTCTAGCAGTCCAGTGAGGACCAGAATGAACCAGGATCCTTTTACCTTCATCATCCAGGAAGGGGTGAGCTCTAGCTTCCCCCGCACAGTCAGCTGCCTGTCCAAGACTTCACTCATTACTGGTTTTAGCAGGGCTCTCCCTCCGCCCACCAAGAGATAACTTCCTTCAGTTGTATCCTGAGTCTGTGTGGCTATAGAATTGTGGAATTTAATTAGAGTTGGAATGCATCTCAGAAATCATTTAGGTAGAGGTGACTGAGGTCCAGAGATAGGGGACCAACTTGTCAGTGGCCTGCAGCTGGCTGAGAAGGGGAGAAGTGAGGCCTGGCTAGAGATGTCCCTTATTTCTTCTTCCTTCAAAGCCAGAGCTGGAGGTCTCCTCTCCTAGGTGACACCTGTCCCCTTACTAAAAACCTCCACACCGGTTCTACATGATCAGACACAGAGTTTTAGAGAAATGCCCGAGTGAAAGAGGAGGCCAACCTGAGGCTCAGGCCACTTTGAACTGTTCTTTTGCGGTCTGTATCCCAGAGTTGTTGAGAGGAAGGCCGAAAGAACCAACTCTTCTCCCCTTTGCCTCTCCAGGGCCTGCGTGACCTTCTTACAGGGTCAGGGAGGCTGATTTCATGTCCAGGTCCAAAGGCCATCCATTCCTCTCCCTTTGGTATGGGGTTTCATTAGAGATGGTCAGGAAGTCTACATTATTCACCTTCCACAGCCATGAGATGAGGGGCTATTTAATTAATGTGTATCTCTTTCTTTTTCCTTTCTTTGTGTCTTTCTCCTGGTCTCAGCTCCTGTCTTCCTAGTTGTTTCTCTGCCTTCTCCCTCTTTTTCATGTATCTCTGTTTTTCTCTCTGTATCCTTCTGTCTTCTGTTTCTTTCCTCCCTGTATTTCTTGGTTACTTCCTATCTCTTTGTGAGTTTTCTTCTCCCTCTGTACTCCATCTCTATCTGGTTCTGATTCTGTCTCTGTGTGTGGAATATTTTCATTAGAGAGGAGGGATAAGGATACTGTTGGTCTGGCTGGGCTGGGGTTCAGTCTTGGGAAACCCTTCTTCCTGTCTTGGGCTAAGGGAATGGATCAGAAGTGCCTTCCCTCACTTCCTACATATTTGGGTTACCGATTTATACAAGTAAGAGTAGAGAACAGCATAGGTCAGCCTGGTTCTGGGGTTCTTCAGTGAGGGCAGGCCCCAAGAAGTCCTTGACAAGTTCCCACAGACCTCTGACTATTAGGACAGGTTTCCTAGAGGAAACTGTTCTAGATCTGGGGCTTAAAGGGCCTTTGGACTTTGGGTCAATTGGGGGCAGAGATAGGCCTGGAAAATTCAGAGAGTTGGGAGGCTAGCTAGCCATAGGCCCTGGAGGCCTCAGATGCTAGGATGAAGAGTTTGGACTGGAGCTGATGGTCAGCAGAGAGACATTCTAGAGCCTGCATACAGAGGAGACATCATGGAGTAAGTAGATCAAAGAGTTGGGCTTGAATCTCAGTTTCCACACTTGCTCCCTTTGTGTAATTTCCCCCACCAACCTGCCTCCTCAGTTTGTTTATTTGTGATATAAGGGGTCCTGATTAGATCATCTCTAAGGTCCCTTTTAACTCTTGACATTCTGTGATGTCAGACATGGAGGAATGTGGAAGGTTTGGGTCCTAGGCTGGCTGTGTGACCTTGTGCAGGGTCTTGTCCCTCTCTGACCCTTGGGTCCTTTCTCTGTGAAACAAGGGGTCCATGTGTGATGGTTTCTGAGGTCCCTTTTACCCTGATTGCCAGCCATTTTAAACTCCAGTCTTCCATGTGCACTCAGGTTTGGAGTCAGAGGACTCCAAGTTATGTCCCTGGACAAATCCTTTCTTCTCTCAGGGCCTAACTTTCCTTTTCTGTACAATGAGGGGCTTGGACTAGATTGTCTCTGATATTCTTTTGAGAGTCAGTATGGTATAGTAGATAGAGTGCTGGATTGTAGTCAGGAAGACTCCAAAGGATTTAAGCTGAAGGTCTGAGTCATTTATTCTAGTGCGAGAAATGGGACTAGGTATGGAGTTCCTCAAGGAGGGTAGGTGCCTTCCCCACCTGGGACCTTCCCCTAACTCCTACCTCGTGCTAGCTGTATGATTCTGGGCCATTTCATTTCATTGGGCCTCAGTTTTCTCATTTGTAAAATGAGGAAGTTGTGGAGGTGGTGTCTAAGGTATCTTCTAAGATCTGTGATCCTTTCCATCTCAGCTCTTAATCTTATCATTACTACCATAGATGTAAGTCTTCTGTTTAAACAAATGTGGATGAAAGTCAAAAGACTGACCCTCATACTGCTCTACACCTGTCCATTCCATGTGGACAGACCACAACGGAAGCAATGGTTTACTGACTCCTGGGTGCCAGACCTATTAGAACGGAGTCGTCAAACTAAGGGATAGATTTGGCGCCCTGTCTGTTTTTGTAGGGCCTAAATGGTTTTCTACATTTGTAAATAAAGTTTTATTGTATTTTAAAATGTAAAAACATTCTAAACTCCTGGGCTTTGGGCTGGACTTGACCTGCTGGCCACAGTGTGCCAACCCTTGTATTAGAGTATTAGTAGAGAGAGTTCTGGTCGGCTTGGGCCTAAGGATCTTCTCCAAGAGCCAATACCCTTCTCTCCCAGGCAGGCTCATTATATTATAGGGGAGAGATTTGATGAAGAAGCTGTACTCCAAACTTTGGCCTGGGACCCGTACCCTCCAAAGATATACATGTAATGCCCATGAGACTTTGTTACATCCACAGCCATAGGAAATAGAACAGAAGAGGAAACCCTGGGCTTTCCTATGAGAATTAGGAAGACTGTTTTGCAGCTAGCCTTCCCAATAGCACATCACAGACTTAGGAGCCCCTTCTCTTCCCCTCATCCTCTCCCACACAAGCACACATGTAAGTCAGAGGGAAATCCAGGCCTTCAGACCCCATCACTGTCATTTACCTGAAGAAAGGGGTCCATATTCATGCTCACACATCCATATACACAAACTCACATGTATGTACACTCTAGACACAAAGGCATAGACCACTCTAATGTACACGTAGCTATGTAACCACACAAACATATACATACACTCAGGTTTCATGCCATACTCAGGGATTCACAAACACAGGTTACACTTGTACATACAGAGACGCATAAAGCCACATGTAGGCCACTGTAACACACAAAGGTTCTCGGTGTCTGTAACCTGCCAACCGCCCCTCTGGTTCTCTACCTGTGTGAGAAGTAGCCCTGAATCCCTGGTTGGTCCTGAGGTAGGGTGGACAAAGCCATGGGCTGAGGGTGACTGACTGGGACATGTCTGCCCCAAGGTGGGCAGGGAGTGTCCAGAACCAGGCCTTCTTCTCTGTAGGCTGAGACTAGGCTGGGGATGGGGGGGAAGTCCACACCCAGGCTGGACAGCTGGGGTGAGGGAAGGGAGGGGCAGGCAGGCCTTCTGTGTGCGTGACTAACTGTGTGTGTATATGTGTGTGTGTGTGTGGGGGGGGAATTTTACCACAGGCGTCTCTGTATGTGCCTGTGTGGTGTGTGTTATATTATATCGAGACTATGTACAACTATGTGCCTGATGCTCTCCAGTGTCTAGCTTTTTTTCTCTGTGTGTGTCGGATTTGTTATGTGTTTCTCTGTACATGTCCAGTTACAACGACATACCTATATAGAACACATGCACATGTAGCTGTGTGTGTGTGTCTCTGGGCATGCCTGTGCCATGTGAACATGTTGTGTGGGGGTAGCTGTCCCAGGGTCACCTAGATTTTGAGTGTGTCCAGCCAGGCTTGGGGCCTGCAGACATCGGCACATCTGGGAGTCTGGGAGGCAGAGCCTTTGTGCCTGGAGGAGGGGGTGAGGTTGTCCAGCACGGGGCCTCTGAAAGTGCGGGTAGTGATGGGGGGGAGGTGGGGAGGTCTGTTTTTCTGCCTGGATCTCCCTGTGTCTCTGGAACCCTTAAGATGTGTCTGTATCTGTACACATGGGTTTACCATCCTTTAGGGTCTGGGTGACTCCCTGTCTTTCTGTGTGAGCCTACATCTTTGACAGGGATTCACGGGGGTTATTCCTGCTTGCCTTTTCGTCTTTGCTGGTGTCTCTGCGTCTGTCCACTGATCTCTGAGCCTTTCATCATGTTTCTGTTTTTAAAGGTGGCTCCAGGTCTTTTTTTAGGGGATTGGAAGAGTCTCCCTGGCTCGTGGTATATCTTTTTATCTGCCAATCGACTCTTCGTATTTAGGCTGTTGCTGAGTCTTTTGGAGCGTTGATATGACTTTTAGGGAGTCTCCTCAATTTGGGGGTGTTTCTGTATCTCTTGGGGACATCTCCATATTTTGGGGTGTCTGAGTGTTTGCTTGTGTGTCTTTCAGGGGCCTGTACATCTTTCTACCCACCTCTGCATTTTGTAGGATATCTCTATGAATTCCCAGGGGTCTGCCCTCCTTTCTTCCTCATTCCTCTTCCCTGTGGGGTGTCTCTGCATTGTTTGGTGGGTGTCTCTGATTATCTCAGATTGGCTTCATCTTTTAGGGCTTTTCTGTTTTCTGTCTCACAGCTGCTGGGCTGTCTCAGGATTTCACTTTATGGGTGGGTGGGGGGCTTTTGTCAGATGCAGGTAATGGGACTTGCTTTGTGTTCCCCAAAAATGACGTGCAGGGTCTACCAGGCATGAAAGGTGTCTCACTCCCCCACCCTGCAGCCCACCGCCTTCTTTCCTCCTCCTCCTCCTCTTCCTTCCCCCATGACCTCTGCTGCCAGCCAGCCCAGAATACATATTTATCAGAGAGTCCACAGGGGCTGCCCTTCCCCCACTGCTCCCCTCAGGGCCCAGGCTGCCCGGCTGCAGAGAAATTAACCCTGTGACACAGGAGAGCGCCTGACACCCGCCCTGCCCGCTGTGACATGCGTATACAAATGCACACGCATATACACGTGTGGGAACCCAGCACCAGGGAGGGGGTCTCTCAGCCTCACTGGCTGGGCAAAGGACAGAGAGAGGTGGCCACAACGCACATACACACACACATACACACACACACACACATGCACGCACAGAAACCACCCCTCACCTACATAAGGGCACATGTAGACAGAGATGCAACAACATGGTATGTGCCCAGTAGTGTAGGCTGCTCTACACAAGGAGGGACCATAAATGCATACGTGGATGCTTTGGTGGACATGTGGAGAAATACATGTGTGCCCAGACACCAACCCATACAGGATCACACAGAAGCATACACATGGGATGCACAGAAGGGCACAGAGTGAATGAGCTACACGGGAATGAAACATACACTGGGCCATGCAAAATCAGGTACACATGATAAAACATGCAGAAAATATGCAGAAAAATATGTCGGATGGGTTGTATAGAAATATGCACCCATCAGGGAACATTCAGGAATACAGATGTGTGGAGGAAAACACAGAAACCCATGTATGTTGTGAAATGCATAGAAACACGTGTTGTGGACCACATGGAAGCCGGGTTAAAAAAATGATGCCTGTTTTCCCACATGTGTGTGCCGAAAGGAGAAGTGCCGTGTCCCCCTCCTTGCTTTCCTGAATCCCCTTCCACTGTCCCTTCACCTGTTGTTGGATCCAAGACCCGGGATCCAGGGAGGCAGGGGAGGTGCCCAACCGGGACCTTCCCTCTCCAGCGAGCCATCTGCTCATCTAGTCTGGGTGCGGGGGAGCCCGTTTGGGATCTGGCTGATCATTAAAGGCCTCCTGGAGGAGGGAGTACTTAAAGGGCAGGGTTGGGGGCTAGGAGACCCTCCTCAAAGATCCCAGGAGACAAGGAGTCACCTCCAGAAGCGAGGTCTGGGACCTCCCCCGCTCAGCCTGTCCGGCCTGGGCTGTGGGCTCCTTCCTGAGTCTGCTTATCGATAGGTTAAGTGCTAGGGTCAGGGTTATTGACCATCCGATTAGGAGCTTGTCAGATCAATTCCCCTTCCGTCTCCTCCTTCTTCTCTCTTTCCTCCCTCTCTGCCTCCCGCCCTCTCCTTGCTCGGTCAGGGAGCAACCGATTGCTGGTATCTTTAGCTGTGGTCCCATCCTCTCCTTGCCCCTGGATCCCTCCTTCTCTGCCCCCAGTGGGGACCAGGTGCTGTCCATGGCCCCCCTTCCCATCTGCGCCTCCCTCCCATGCCCACATCCTGAGATAAAATCACAGAATGTCATAATCCAATTGTTGAATCCAAACCACCATGTTACAAGTGGGAAACACTTGAGGTCCAGAGAGGGGAAGAGACTTACCTAAAGTCACACAGTAAACAAGCAGCCTGAGATGAGAACCCAGGCCTGATGATGTCTGGACCAAGCCTCTGCCTGGTCTATGGGATGCTGCCTGGGGCAGCAGAATGGAAAGGGAAAGCCCCATGGAGCCCAACTAAAGGAGAAGACTAAAGCCCAGGGATACACTAGGCAGTGGGGCAGACTCTGTCCTTGCCTTTC
Organism: Notamacropus eugenii; assembly: GCF_028372415.1. NCBI lineage: Eukaryota > Metazoa > Chordata > Mammalia > Diprotodontia > Macropodidae > Notamacropus > Notamacropus eugenii. The sequence goes on along the minus strand of NC_092876.1, from coordinate 25,973,505 downwards.
CAGGTGACCCAGCAGAGCCCTTCCTTTCTGGAAGCTTCCATTTACCCCCTTTCAGCTCCAGCCTCCGAAATGTGACCATTCCATGTTCTGCGGCTATCCTGTTGTCTAATGTCTGACGTGCCCTATGTTCTACCCTTTAATCTACATGCCTCCCACAGAAGAGGCCCGTGGTCAGTGCTTGTGGAGTGGAATTGGAACCCAGCATTCTGCGCTAGTCTGTGGTGCTATTTCTTATAGTGTGATTGTAAACATGTTCTTGTCCCTCTCTGGGTCCAAGATAATGGGTTAGACTAGGCTGTCTCTTTCGCTTTGGCATCCTATATGCTGACACTGTCTGTTCTAAGGTCCCTCCCACCTCAGACATTCCATGTTCTAAGGCTCCCCCCACCCTTAGCTTTGATGCTTCCTGTTCTAAGGGCTCTCCCAGCTTTGACATACCCTGTAATCGGTGCCCTCCCTTCTCCCACATTCCCTATTCCAAGGGGTTTCCCAAATCTGACATTCCCTGTTCTAAGGTACTACTCAGTTCTAACCATTTATGTTCTGCACTCTCCCTCCCCTGTTCTGACATTCTGTAGTTTTGTGCCTTCCTCTGTGACCTCGGTAAAGCCCCTTTCTCTCTCTGGGCTTGTTTTATCCTCTACAAAGTAAGAGTGTCAGTCTCGACCATCTCGAAGGGCTGCAGTTTCCCATGTGCCAACATCCTGTATTCTAAGGGCCCTCCCAGCTCTGATCTTCTGTCTTCGGCTCTCTGAATGTCCTGATATTTTGTGGTGCATGCCATGCTGTGTGACTTCAGGGAAGTCTCTTTGCCTCTCTGGGCCTCAGTTTCCCTCCTGGGCAACACGAGGGTCTTGGACTGGAAGACTGAGAGCTGGGGAATCCCCGGCCCCCCTGCTCCCCCCCAACTGCCGTCACTTACAGCAGTATTGACGGCCTGCGGTGTCTGGCCGTGTTCTACACTCCGCGCGGCTAATTGTTTTGACTGGGAATTGGCAAGGCGATTAAACGCCATCGATTTCCCCCCGCGCGCTGCATCGATTTTTAAATTTCCTATTGATCCCGGCCCTAAATCTCCTTAACCAAGACCTCACAGCGCAGATGACAAGCCCTGATTAGCTCCCCCGCCCCTTGAGAGAGCCTGGGGGGGAGGAGACAGGCCCATGTTCCCCTTTTGTTCCCCCCCACCTCAACTCCAGGTGGGGGGAATATCACCAAGCCAGCCTGGGAAAAAGAGACCCACAGATTCCTCCCCTCCTCTCCAAGCCCCCACTGCAGGCTTGGTGCTTGGGGATCATCCAGGCCCATCTTTTAACAGAGTGGGAGACTGAGGCTCAGCGAAGGGAAATGTCTCATCTCTGCTTTTGTCCATCGGTGTGCCCTGCATCTCTCTGGGCCTTGGTCTCCTCATCTGGAAAGTAAGGGGACTGGAGGGAAGGGTCTGAAGCCCTTTCTGGAGCCCCTTGAGCATTCCTGTGACTCTCCGGAGCTCACACAGAAAAAAACAGGGCACACACCCCCACCTAGAGTTTGGCTTCTTACTTACACCCAGCCAGAGCTTACTGTACCCCACTCCTTCATTGTACAGACCAGGAAACTGAGGCACGGGGAGGGAATGGGGCTTGCTCTGGGGCACATCAGGTCATATCCCAAATCCCTTCTCCTTTCTGGGCCTCCATTTAGAGAGTCAAAGTGGAATTGTGGATAGGACACTGGCCTTGGTGTGTGAAGACCTTTGTTTAAATCCCCTCTCAGACCCTAGGGCAAGTCACTTAAATGGTCTGTGCCTCAGTTTCCCACCCCAGACTGTCAACCCTACTTCAGTCTGATTTAGGAAGATCAGCATGTAAGCCCTTTGTGGGCAGGCCTGTCTCTCTATCACCAGCACCTTCCTAACACAGAGCCTGGTATGCAGTCACTACTTAATAAAAAATTTGCTTGTTGAATGAAGGGATGAGTGAATGAAGGAATGAAGGAAAGCCCTGGCCCTGGGGCCCACTGGTAATGCTTCTGATTCTGTCCCTGGCTCCCTGTGTGACCTCGGGGCGATCTCTTGCCCTCTCTGGGCCTCACACAATGCAGTGGGTGGATTAGGTGGTCTCTAAGGTCCCTTCCAGGATGGAGATTCTGTGCTCTAACATCCTACATCTCCAGGCCTTTCCCATCTTAGAGGAGCCCTCTTTCATCTACTTCTACCTGGAAAATCCTCAAGGGCAGGGATGAGGGGCCTTGTAACTACCTCCCCTTCACCTCTAGTAGGTTCTGGACAGGGTATAGACACCAGAGGCACGTAGTCAACTGGAAGTGACCTCTCTCTCCCTCTCTTCTCTTCCCCAACTAAAGGTTCTCGACTGGACTGGGTTGGTGGACTGAATGAGCTAAGCCCCCTGCTGCTGCTGCTGCTGCCCAAGAGGTAAGGACTCTGAGTCTAGTTGAACAATGTCCAGTGTCCAGGGGCGAGGGAGAGGAGGATGCGGCTCACCAGGGGTTCCTGTCTGATTGAACTAGAAAAGCACTGGGCAGGGGGCCTCAGTGGACCACAAGTTTCATGTGAGCCAATCATGGGAAGGAACTAGCTAACAGGATCCTGGGACGTGTGGACAGAAGCAGTGTTTAGAATAAGACAGGTAATGTTTTTGCTGTCCTCTAGCTTTGGCTAGGCCACATGTGGAGGACTGGGCTTGGTTCTGGGCTATCACAGCTTAGAAGAGATTTTCACAAACTAGAGCATCCAGAAGTGGCTGGTCCCCAGGATGGTAAGAGGCCCTGAGATTGTGCCATCAACAGGCCCTCTTAAAGAACCTGGGTGTGTTTAGCCTGGAAAGAGGAAGGCTTGGGGTGGGGTATTACAGCTGTCCTTAGGTAAAGGAAAGCTCTCTTTGGGGGTGGAAGGTTCAGAGAGACTGTTTGGGCCAAATGTAATGAAAAATTCCCTGATATTCCCAGCTGGCTAAGAACAGAGCTGCTGAGAGGACCAGAGTGAATCTGGACATCCAAATGAGCCCAGAGTTTAGAATGAGAAGGGACTTTAAAGATGCTCTAGTCCAACGCCCTCACTTCACAGATGGGGAAACGGGTGGAGGACCACTTGCCAGGGGTGTCAGCAGTTCCTTTCATGGGTGAGTTGGAGGTGATGGCTGTCCAGGGCCCTCCCAACTCTCTCAAACTCAGCAACTCTGTGAAAGCATCCAAATTCAGACAGCTAAGAACATAATTAGGATTCAAACCCAGGTCCTCAGAGCTGTGCTGTTTTTACTGCCCTACCCTGCCATTTTCTGTAATAGGGTTTGCTCTGATATCCTGCCGTGGCTAAACATGTTGGGAAACATGGTGGGTTCAGTATGAAGGGTCTATCCTCGGAGTCAGGAAGTCTGGGCCTCAGCTCCAGAAAGAGTCTGCCTTTTTCCTTGTGGGTGTATTCTCTGGACTTTTGGTTCTTTCTGGGTAATATGGTGAGAATTTAGGATTCTTTCACAAGATTCTTGTGAGGCCCAAATAACAGTCATTACTCAGTTGTTTCAGTCATTTCCAACTCTCTGTGACCTCATTTGGGGTTTTCTTGGCAAAGATTCAGGAGTGATTTGTCATTTCCTTTTCCAGCTCATTTTACAGATGAGGAAACTGAGGCCAACTGGGTTAAGTGACTTGCCCAGGGTCACACAGCTAGTAAGTGTCTGAAGCCAGATTTGAACTCAGGAAAATGAGTCTTTCTGATGTGCTCTGTGCACTGTGACGCCACCTAGCTGCCCTGCAGAAAGGGCTCTATGAACTATAGATGCGCATTGTAAGCTTTGGTGACCTTTGTATGTGGCTAGACTACTATAGAGGGCTGTGTAAATGTCAGAGAACTTTGTGAACTTCAATTACAAAATTGAAAAGCTTTGTAAACCAGAGAGTGCTCTGTAAAACTGTGAAGGGTTTTGTAAAGTAGAGAACTTTGATCAAATGTACAGTATTTTATAAAACATTAAGGAAGGGCTTTGTAAACTGTAAAGTGCTTTGTGAACTGTAAGGGATTTGTAAATTACAAGGTGCTTTGCAAACAGTAGAGGGCTTTCTAATCTGTAAAATGCTTTGGAAACCATTGAGGGCTTTGTAAAGTATGATGTAGCTTTCATGAAGAAATTGAGTGTAAAGACAGGATTAAAATCCTAGTTATGTTTTAAGACTCAGACAAGATTCAAGTCAGGGGGGACGTGGTAGGTCGACGGAGGTGTTATATCAGTCTTCACGGCCAATGTAGATGGTGTGGATGTCAACTAATCAGTGTCATTGACTTGGCAACAAACAGACCAGAATTTATTCACCAAAATGAGTATTGTCTTTAATGTTGTCACTCCTTTGGAAGGCTGCAAATTGACTCCAAGATCAGTTTGGTGCCCAAGAAAGAACCCTGGGAATCAGAGCTCTGGGCTCTAGTCCCAGCTCTGGCCTTCGCTTTCTTTCTTTCTTTCTTTCTTTCTTTCTTTCTTTCTTTCTTTCTTTCTTTCTTTCTTTCTTTCTTTCTTTCTTTCTTTCTTTCTTTCTTTCTTTCTTTCTTTCTTTCTTTCTTTCTTCCTTCCTTCCTTCCTTCCTTCCTTCCTTCCTTCCTTCCTTCCTTCCTTCCTTCCCCCCTCCCTTGCTTCCTTTTTCCCTCTGAGCCTTGGTTGCCTCTGACTTAAAAGGAGAGGGCTGTACTACCCAGTCTCTCTTGTCCCTTCTAGTTCTGACATGCATGTTCTATGTTCTCAGGCCCTTCAGGCTCTGATATCCAACATTTGAAGGGTTCTTACATCCTTCAGGTTCTGCTCTTCTGTGTGGTAAGAGCTCTCCTAGACCTGACATCCCCTGTTCTAAGGCCCCATCCAGCTCTGACATTCTCTGTATAAGGTCCTTCTCAGCTCTAATATTCCATGTTCCAAGGTCCCTACCTGCTCTGAAGTTCTGTGTTCTGTGTTCTATGTTCTAAGGGCCCTTCCTCCCAGAGCATATATTTCAGAACTGGAATGAACAAGAGAGAACATGCAGTCCAATCACTTGTGTTCCAATGGTCCTCCCAGCTCTGACATTTTCTGGTCTAAGGTCCTTCTTGAGCCTGACATTCCATGTTCTAAGGTCCTTCCCACCTCTGCCATTCTGTGTTCTAAATGCCCTCCCAGCCCCAGAAATTCTATTTTATGTCCTAGAATCCCTACCCATTTTTAGTCTGCGGGATTTGACACCTGGGGCCTATCCCTTTACTTCTCCTCAGTGGATCCACGTCTTAGCCTTGTGAGGGTAGGTTTTGTTTTTGGAGAGGTCTCCCATTCATTCAGGGCTGAGACAGGAAGAGAAAACAAGTCTAGAACCAGGCATAATTTGTTAGCCTTGAGACATGGGTCAAGATCAAGGTTCCTCCAAGCTTGAGTTCCAAATCATTTAACATCAGAGCTGGGATTGAGCACCAGAGCTGGAAGGGACTTTCCCTGATGTGAGGAACTCTTCATGGAGCTGGGATTGGAGGTCTGGGTTTGGAAATACAGATTATGCCAGAGAGGTGAAAGAAAGACAACACATGCAGAGAGTAGAGGTGAGCCTCCTTCTCTATCCTCACCCTGTTGTGTTCATCAAGATGCTTTTAAGGCCGTGCTTCTGTAGTATAGATGTGCAATGTATCCTGCTGCTATGACCCTCAAGGCTGGCAGTGGGTTTGATTCATGCCAGGAAAGGAATTAAGGGAGTGAGGGCTTTGGTTTATAGCCATGGGGGTGGGGGTGGTGATACAGATGTGCAATTTCACTTCTGCCTATGGCGAGGGAGTCCCATGTCATATTCAGGCTGTGGCTCTGTTGGAGAGGAAGATTGGGGGGTGGAGTGAGAGGGGAAGCCTTCCACATGGAGAACTTCCTTTAGGCTGTGGGAAGGGAGCTCCAGATATTGGCCAAAGCCATACAGGTGCCAGAGGCAGAGATGCAGATGAGAGGTGGACAGAGGGGTATGTGTGTGGGTCTTCTTGAAGGCTGTTGGAATAGCTGAGGATGCAGCAGGCTTCTGCTCAGGGCCTTTCTAGGTATCAACCTCTTCTTCCAACACTGGGAAAAATAGCTAGAGGGAGGCATATGTGGATGGCCAGGTTTCAGTGGTGAGCGGTCTAGAGAACCATGTTGCTTTCTTCCTACCAAACACACCAGGGGCCCCTGGGGGAGAGGATGCTCTCGGGAGACCAGTCTCTGGAGGAGGATGCCCAGGGTACAGGCTCAGGGGCTCTCAGGATCTTCCCCCTACTCTGTTTGGCAGCTCTATCTACCCATCTCTGGAGCTCCAACTGAATGCGACTCTTTTCCATTGATTCAACTCACTTCAAGTTTCTGTCTTTCACAGTGCAGGGGGAAGTGCGGGATTTGGAGGTAAGGGACCTGGGTTTGAATCCTAGCCCTGCTTCCTAGATCACTTTCTGGCCTTGAGCAAGCCTCACTTTCCTCATCAGCAAAACCAGGGTATTAGACTAAATGCTCTGAGGTCCTTTGGAGATCTCAGTCTCTCCTCCCCTTCCTTGGACCTCTCTCTATCAGACATCAGCTTTTCTTCCACCTCCATGTCTTTTTTTCTCTCTTGGGCTTTCAGTCTTTCTCCCACGCTGTGTGTGTGTGTGTGTGTGTGTGTGTGTGTGTGTGTGTGTGTGTGTCCCCTGCTAGGAGAGTCTGGGGACTGTTGGGGAGGAGAGGACAAGGACTCACAACTTTATGACCAGAGGCTCTCAGGGCAGGACTGATGGGAGAGAGTAGAAGAAGGAAGTAGAGACAGAAAAAGGAGGGAAGACAAAGAGAGGGGAGCAAGGACAGAGACAGACATGAGGAAAGACAGAAAAGGTCAGAGTAATAGAGAGAGAGAGAAAGAGAGAGAGAGACAGAAAGAGAGACACAGAGAGAAAGAGAGAGAGAGAGGGAGAGACAGAGACAGAGAGAGGAAGAGAGAGAGACAGAGACAGAAAGACAGTGAGAGAGAGAGAGAGACAGAGACAGAAAGACAGTGAGAGAGAGAGAGAGAGAGAGAGAGAGAGAGAGAGAGAGAGAGAGAGAGAGAGAGGAGAGAGAGAGAGAGAAGAGACACACACAGAGAAAGAGGCAGACTCAGAGAATCAGACAAAGAGCTGAGGTTCAAAGTCAGAGAGGAGAGGTAGAGGCAGAGAAGCAGATCAGTGAGATGAGACACAGAGTCTATCAGGGAGATAGAAAGCAGAGACAGTGTCAGCTTGAGAGTTACAGAAAGAGAAAGAAAGCTAGGGACAGAATCATAGAGATAGTCAGAGATAAGGAGATAGAGAGACAGAAACAAATCAGAGACAAACAGAGACAGTGTCAGAAAGACAGAGAGAAATAGAGAAAGATAGGGACAGGGTCAGAGAGACAGACAGCTGAGAATGTCAGAAAGAGAAGGACATGAAGAAAGATAGGAACATCCAGAGAGACGTTCAGAGACAGTGAGAGAGAGGAGCAGAAGGAGAATCAGAGACAGACAAGCCAGCAAGAGAGGGAAAGGCTCAGTGATGGACGGAGAGGGGGTTTAAGCCTGGGGAGAGGAGAGACAGAAGCAGGAGGAGAAGTGGGGCTGGGGGCCGCTCTTGATCCTGCTGAGGGTCTAACTGAAGTCCTAAGCAGGGTCCTCTTTTTCCAGGGGTGAGTGTGTGGAGTGTTATGTATGTCTGGGTGGGGGGAGAGGGAGAGACTGTTTCTCTAAGTGAATCATGAACCCAAGACAAGCATCTCTTGCCTGCTCCCATCCTCAGCCTGTAACCCCTGGGTGGCCCTCTCTCTCTGTTTCTAGCTGGTCCCTCCACTCCTCACTCCCCGCTCCCTACTCCCCTGTCTATCCCTCATCCCCTTCTTGGACTAGCCCCCAGGGTTCCAAGGAGGGGCTCAGACCTCTTAGGCCTTTGCCTCAGACACCTGAAGGAAGAGGTGCAGTACCCCCACACTCTCTCTCCCTGCCTCCTGCCTCCTGGAGGTCTTGGCCCCTTGGCTCAAGCTCTAGCTCTGTCTCTGTCTCTGGTCCTGGCCAGCTCTGGGCAGGAGCTCTTTCTGTCTCTCTGTCTCTGTCTCTGGTCCTGGCCAGGATTGACTCCCTCTCTCTTGATTACTTCCTTCTTCTGAGTGTATCTCACTCCATCTCTCGCCTGGCCCCTTCCCCCACTCCTTCACTGTCCCTCTCTTCCTTTCTTTCTGTGCCCAATGAGTCTTTCTCCTGTCTCTCTCTCTCTCTCCCTCTCTCTCTCTCTCTCTCTCTCTCTCTCTCTCTCTCTCTCTCTCTCTCTCTCTCCCTCTTTTCCTCTATCTTGTTTCATTGTCCTTCCCTCTCTTCTCTGTGTTCCTTCATGTTTCTCTCTCCCTGTTTCTTTCTGTTTCTGGCTGCCTCTGTATCTCCCTGTATCTCTCTCTCTTTCTTTAACCCCCCACCCATTCCCCTTGTCTCTCTGTGTCTCTCCCTGTGTCTCACACCCACCTCGGAAATAATTGCTTTTGTCTGGGCTGGACTGGACTCGTGCTGCTGGGGGGGGGGGGGGAGGGAAGAGGAGGGGGAGCGGGGGGCTCTGGGGGGGTTGGGAGGGACGGATGGAGGTCGCTTGTGAATTTGCTCAGGCATTTGTCCAGGCAGAGGGTGTGTGTTTGTGTGTGAGTGTGTTGAGGCTGTGTATGTATGAGCATGTGTCTATACATGTTAATGTGTATGGGTGTGCAAGGGTCTGGCCAGAGCAGGGACCAGGACAGTTCCTCAGAGCCCTTTCTGGATTTTAGGGACTCTGTGTGTGTGTTTGTGTACCTTCATATCTATTCTCCCATGGTCACTTGAATACACACAGGAACATACATGACCACTCATTCACACACAAAAATACATGTAAAAAGACACATGATCACCACAACCCAGACATGAACCCACATGTCTTAACCACTCAGAACTACAAAAAGACATATATGGTCCCTGGGATACACACTGAACCTCCCCCCCCACATACACATACAGTCATTGAGAGACATACATAGAAATACACACACCCCATATGAAAACATGTATGTTTACTGAAAACATGGAAGGACAGACAGGCACTGGGTCACACCTGTCACTGCAGTATGTGAGCACACACACACACACACACACACACACACACACTCAGAGGTACCCAGAAACACCACAGTCACCGCCCCATACCTGCTCTCGCCTACGCACACCCTCGTCCACGCAGCAGACAGACCCAGGGGCCGCAGCCTCCATCTCTCCCTTCCCCCACCAAGGACATAACCGTCAGGGCCAACACACACACACACACATACACAAAATACACACACCCAAACTCACAATCCAGGAAGAACCACACAGTAGGGCAGAGAGATCCAGAGATTCTGGAACAGACACACACACACACACACAAAATGGGGAGGGTGGGGCAGGGCTCAGTCCTTCAGCCTGACCCCAGGCTCCTGGTCCCAGTTTCCACCGCCAAGAACGTCCTCCATGACATGTTTTGTTCTCTCTCTCCCTCTCTCTCTCTCTGTCTCTCTCTCTCTCTCTGTCTCTCTCTCCCTCTCTCTTTCTCTCTCTGACCTCTTTCCCCACCCCACCCCAGGTTTATTTTCTCAAAGGTCTCTTGTTTCCTCCCCCCCATCCCCACCCACCTCAGGTGATCTCTCTCTCTCTTTCTCCACCTCCCCTTCCTCATCTCTCCGTTCAGGCTTATCTCTGTTGCTATAACTTTTGTCCAGGAGTTCTACCCTCTTCCCCCAAGCCCTGGGGCGTGCCCTCATCTCAGATCAGGGTCCAGGCCTAGGCCACACTCACCGGCTCCTCCTGGCTGGGAGACCCCTGAGGTGTCCCTGGTGTCCTTCCAAGGGCCCAGTCCCAGCCTAGGGTGAAGGGGTCCAGTCTAGGAGAGGGGGCTGGTATCGGGGAGCCGGGGAGCGGAGCCCAAGATGCAGAGAAAGGCAGCCAGAGGCAGGGGCTTATAAACCGGCCGTATTGATCCACCATGTCACAGCCCCGGTCGATAGCAGAGCTGGGAGAGAGAGAGGGAGAGGGAGAGGGAGAGGGAGAGAGGGAGAGAGGAGAGAGAGAGAGAGAGAGAGAGAGAGAGAGAGAGAGAGAGAGAGAGAGAGAGAGAGAGAGAGAGAAAGACAGAGATAGAAATGGAGAGAGAGATGTATACAAGGAGATCCAGAGATGGGGAGAGCAGCAGAGACACAGAGAGAAGAAAAGAGAGACCATGAGAGAAAATAAAAAGTCATGCAGAGAGAGGAGTGAAACAGATAGAGACACAAAGGAAGTCAGAGAGAAAGGCATGGAGAGACATAAACAGAGACAGAGATACAAAGAGAGACAGAGAGGGAGAGACATAGTCATAGAGACAGAAAGACAAAGAGACAGAGACAGAGGAGACATTATATCTATCTACAGAGAGACAGACATATATATCCATATCTATATCTATACATATAGATATATGGAGACATAGAGATATATCCACATCCATATCTGTATATATACATGCATATATATATGTAGAGAGAGAGAGACAGAGACAGAGACAGGAAAAGACATATATGTGTGTATGTATATACATATATGTGGAGAGAGAAAGACAGATGACAGAGACAGAGACACAAAGAGAGACAGAGGGGGAGACATAGACGGAGAGAGAAACACAAAGAGACAGAGAAGAGATATTATATATACATAATATAGAGAGAGAGGGAGATATTATCTTTCTCTCTATATATGTAATAGACATGTAGATATAGAGACAGACAGACAGAAAGACAGAGAAAGGGACAGAGAGGAAAAGACATATGTATATATGTGTATATATATATATATATATATATATATATATATATATATATATATATATATATATATATATATATATATATATATATGGAGAGAGAAAGAAAGAGACAGATAGAGACCTAGAGAGAGCTAGAGACACCGAGAGAGACAGAGGAAGAGAGAGAAGTAGAAGGCAAGACAAGAGGGAGATAAAACACACGTAAAGAAGGGGGATGGAGTGAAGGAACAGGGCAGCCTGTGGGATCCTCTTCCCCCTTTCATGTCGCCTCCTTTCTTATAGCCCCACTAGCCTTTTCCTTAGAGACCTTTGAGGTTGGGTGGTCTTCAAGGACCTCATTTTATTTGTGAGGAAACTGAGGCTTGATGGGTCCTTGCAGGTCTGAAGGCCCTTGAGTCCAGGCCTCTTATTTGTCCCAGAGAGGGCAGATGACTGGACTAGGCTCACACCACTTGGAATCGAAAGGACAATAATCTGAACCCTTACCTCCTCCCTCCCCTCCCCATTCTCTCCTCTTGTGGAAGCTGGTCTGGAAGCTTTGTTTCACTGGCCATTGTCTCCAGGTCTCTATCTCTTCTGCTCCTCTTTTTTTCACTTTAACCATCTCTTTCACTCATCTCTCTTGTTCTGCCCTTTCCTCCCTTTCTCTGGGGTGCTGTCTCCCTCTGAGCCATGGTCATCAGATAATGGGGCACATCACAGGTCATCCTGAGCCTTCTTCTAGCCAGGGGTCGTTTCATTAATACGGAGTAGGGGATGATCTTGAGGGCCTGCCCCCTAACCCTAGCAAGAGATCTGGGGTTTGAGTTTATTAGGGGGAGCACAGAGCTCTCCCATGGGCCTGGGTCCGAGGGCTGACTTTCTTCTTATCTGGAGTATTTCCTCCCTCCCCCTCACAGAGGGGTACCAAGAGGAGGTAATGGCACTTGGAGAAGGGGTGGGGAATCCTTAAAAGCGCACCATGGTCCCGGCCCTTCTTAGGACCCCCCTGGCCTTTGAGGAGAAATGAAACAGGGAATGGCTTCAGCCTGTCTCCACCCCCGGCCTGGCTTCAGTGCAGGTCCAGCGCGGTCCCAGCCCCCAACCTCAGCTCCCTTTGTTACTGGAGGGGGAGGGGCCTCATCCTGACCCCCGACCCCTCTCCCCCTCCTCCCTCCCCCCGGGGCTCAGCGGGGTGGGCCCGAGAACTCCTTGCCTGGGTCCCCTGGGGCCCACCAGCCCAGTGACGTGATGGACAGCTCTGACCATCAGCCAAATGGCCCAGGGAGTGAGCCAGGGGCCGGGGAGGGGGAGGGGAGGCGACTCTGAACAGCTAAATCAGGGGCGATGTAGGGATGTGTGTGGTGAGGGAAGAGTGAGCCCTAGGGTTAGCTTGAGGGGTCAAAAAAGAGTGTTTGGGGACAGATGACCGTGGGGTCAGCAGGAGGCTGGGGGGACCATCTGCTAGAAGGGCTAGAGGGATTGAGAAGTGGGCTTGGGGGAACACTGTGGGGAAGGCATGGGGTGGACTGGAACGAGACCAGGAAAGCTGTGAGAGGCAAGAGAAAATTCTGGGATGGGCAGAAATTTGGGGAGACTCTGGTTGGAAGTGCGGGGCATGAGGGGAACCAATGTAAAATACAAGTCTCTTCAGACCCGGATCCAGGGTCCTCAATTCCCATCCCTCCTTGGGCCAATAGGTCCTCTCTGAGTTTCCATCCCCTCTACCTGCCCCTGTCCCCAGTCTTCAGCCTGACCAATGCAGGGAGTTTCAGAAAGTGGGGGGGGGGGGAAGATTCCCTGGCGCGGGAGAAGCCGGGGGAAAAAATATAATGGGAAGTAAGCTGCCGAGGCTGGCTGAGAGAGAAAGGGCAGCAGCCAGTGAGGGGGGGGTGCAGGGGGGCAGGCGGCTGTGGCCAGGCTCTGAGGAGGCCTGGCCGGCTCTCACACCGAGCCCTCCGCGTCCCCCCTGCCGGCCCCCTCCAGCCTCGATCGATCCAGTTTCTTGGCAATAAAGCATTTTTATTGTCAACTGCCCTGAATGCTAAATGTGAGGCCTGGTCCTTCTCCTCCCCCCCACCGCCACTTTACTGCCCCCCCCTGCTCCTCAGCCATCCGCCTCCCCCTCAACAGCCCTCAATATCAACTCCGTCCATCACCCAGCCCTCCCTCCTCCTCCTCCTCTCTTCCAGTCCCTGGATCTTGGATAAGCTCCCCTACATCCACAGCTGGCCAGAGACCTCACAGGCCCTGGGGCTACCACCTGACTGGTCATTTTCCCCTTGTTGCCCCACAAAATCACCTCTATCCATCACTCAGACTTCCTCCTCATACCCCTTTCTCCTTTGCGTATTCTTCATAGACCCCAGCCCATAGCCATGGCTGGCCCAAGGACTTCCAGGTGCTGGGGTTCTCACCCCATTGTGCCACAGTATTCATTCCGATGCTCCCCCAAGCTCCTTTGCCCTTGGTCCTTCTGTTTTGTATGTCACTCCAGACCCCTCCCTATGCCCATGGCCAGCCCAAGGCTTCGAAGGTCCTGGGGGCCTCATGGTAACAGCTCCTTCCATCACTCAGTCTGCCTTCTCTCTTCTAATCTGTGTTCAAATAAGCCACCTAGGGGCCCCTTCCCCCACAGCTGGCCTGCTGCACTCCAGAGATCAGGGACTCTGTCCTAGCTGGTAATTCTCCTCCTTCCCTCCTCCCCCTCTTCAGCTATGGTCCACCACAGCATCTTCATCCATCACCCAGGCTTTTCTCTTCTCTCCCAGCCTTGATGACCTCTGTTAAGTCATGGAGGTGCCCCTATGCCCACAGACTCCAGACACCCAGGGCTCTGCATGGCCTCCTCTCTCCTGTTCCGCCATGTCCTGAACAGATTACCCTACTCCTGTTCCCAGAGCCAGCCTGCTGGAATCCAGGGATTTGTGACTGTTTTGTGCTGGAACATTCTCTTTTTACTTAGAGAGGCAGCCTGGGCTGAGTCAGCAAGATCTGAGTTCTAATCCCACCTCAGGTGCTTATCTGCTGTGTGACCATGAGGAAGTGACTTTATTCTCTCCAGGCCTCAGTTTGCTCATCTATAAAACGAGAGGGTTCAGTTTGAGGGCCTGTAAGGTCCTTCCAGCTTTAAATCTATGACCCTATGACTCTACTTGGGTTTCTAAGGTCCTCAGCTCTCCCATTGTGCCCCTATCCCAAAATCAGCTGTATTTGTTACCTGTCTTCCTCCTCCAGGGCCCTGGGGCTGTCATCTGGATTCCCTGGCTTCCTGCATGTCTCAGGTAAAATCCCACTGTCTTCGAGGGGCCTTTCCCATTCCCCCTACCACTTTTCTATAGTTTGTTGCATGTTCTTTCCCAGTTAGACTGAGATCCTTGAAGGCAGGGGCTATGTTTTCCCTTTTCTTTCTGGTCCCCAATACTGTGCACACAGTAGACACTTAATAAATGTGCTTTTGACTCCCTTCTCCCCTTTCCCAACTTGCAGGGTCCCTGAGAAAAAACCAGTAGGGCCATCAAGGAGGAACTCTTGGGGACTAGGAGGGTGGTTTGGAAAAGAGGGGGGATGGAGAGAGTGGTAGGGAGACGAGAGCTCAGGAGGGAAATGGAGGTGATGTTTCTATAGCTGGTGCTGGGACACTCCTACACTGTTATCCTTTGCCCATTCTCATATCCATGGCCCTGAGACCATTCCTCCTCTCTGTCTCCCATTCTTTGTGCCCTGAAACCCTGTTTTTTGTCTTTCCTGCCCTGGCTGTTCACATCCCCTTAGCGCTACCCCCCCATCCCTGTATCTCAGCTATAACTATGCATTCTCCCCACTCCTATAGCCATGGCCTTATCTCTATGCTAAAGAGACCTCTGGATTGAGAGGACACCTGGATTCTGGTTCTGAGCCTGCCAGAACCCACTGTGTGACCTTGGACAAACATCTGCCCTCTTTGGGCTTCAGGGGCCTGGTCTATCAAATGAGGGGCTAGACTTGGCCTAATGCTCCTCCTGGCCCTGACTCTTCATGTTCTAAGGCCCTCCCAGCTCTAACCTTCTCTGTTCTAAGGGCCCTCTACCTCTGATGTTCTCTTATTCTATGCCTTAACACCAGACAGTCCTTCTGGGCTGAGGGACCTGCCCAGAGTTTCAGCCAGGACTGGAAGGTTTCCTGCCTCCTGGGTCAGAGCTTTTCTCACACTGGTACTTCCACCATGTCCAGAACCTTCAGAGTGCTAAGTCCAGTGTTCTGTGAGGGTTCTTCTCACCTTGGGCAGCCTCTCTACTCCCTTGTGGTCTATGTCCTGGAAGTCTCTCTAAGGGGACTCTATGCAAAGGGAGCCAGGCACCTCTGACCAAGGTGCTGAAATGTCATCTTTCCTAGGAGTGTGATTTTTACATTCTGGGGTATTATTCAGTCTAAAAGCCTGGGATTTCTAAGATCAGTGTGTGTGTGTGTGTGTGTGTGTGTGTGTGTGTGTGTGTGTGTGTGTGTGTGTGTGTGTGTGTGTGCGTGTGTGTGCGTGCGCACATACAGTGGTTATCTCTGTCTTGACCTCCTTCTATCATCCCCATCTCCTGCCTCATATCATGGCACTGATATTTCTCATCACCAGCCACATGTCCACCTTCCTCCATGGCCTCTGTAGCCACTGGTGTCTGCTCCTCCATTCCTTCCCACCTGGAGTCCTCATATTCCTTTGCTTGCTGCCTGACTCAGGCCTCATCCCCTGATTAGAAATTCTCCCTGACTCCCTATAGTGGATGGAATCCTGCCCCCACTTCACCTTAGAAGGCTGGTCTCAGTCTTCCTCCTCAGCTTTGGCTCACTGGGAGGGAGGAGGGCTTATTCTCTGTCTTTCCCAGACCCATCCCCATCTGCCCCATGCTCACAGGATCACACAAAATCATGTCTGGAGCCAAAAGGAGGATCTGGGGGGCCATGGAGTCCCACTCCCTCATTTCATCATTTTATTTTTTCTAATTTTATTTTTCTAATTAACAGAATCTATTTTGTTTCCATACCACTGGAAAATAAATTTGTAATAAACATGCCGAGTTGGACATGTCCCCAAAACAGATGTCTCAGCCTGTACCCTAAGTCTATTATCTTTCTGTCAGCAAGTGAAATTCTCTCATTTGAAAGATGAGTGGACTGAGGCCTAGAGAGGGCCTGTACTTTGCTAGAGTTCACACAGTAATATTAGCAAGTGACTCCTTTAGAATCTTAGATTTAAGGCCAGAAGGGAACCTCAGAGGGCATGGTCCAATCCCCCATTTACAGATAAGGAAGCAGAGGCCCAGCAGTCAGTGACTTGTCCAAAGTCACACAGGTAGCATAGATAGGGTTTTTACTCAGCTTCCATAGTTCTAAATTCATCCCCTTTTCCACTCTGCCACATTGCATCTTAGTCATAGACTTAGGTCATAGATGTGGAGCTAGTAGGAACCTGGACTGCCATCTGGCCCACCCCAGATTTCACAGATAAGAAAACTGAAGGTAAAAGAAGGGGCCTGTAATATGGTGATTGATTAAGTAAGATTGAAACAGCTCCTCTGACTCTGAATTCCCTACTTCTCCCGAGGCATCATGTTACCTTTCATCCCTGGGATTAGATACCCGCTATGTGACCCCAGAAATGTCACTCACCTGTTTTTTGCCTCACTTTCCCCATCCAAAAATTTGGGAAGTTGGACAAAATGATCTTCAAAAGCCCTTTGAGCTCTGATATTTAGTCTAAAGAGACAATTCAGAGACTCCCAGAGACCCAAGGTCACCTGGCAATGTCATCACAAGACCAGGACTGGAAGGTAGTTTTCCACCCCAACTCTGATAGTCTAGGATTCCCCTATGAGGCGGTAAAGAGATGGTCTCTTGTTTAACAGGGGAATTTTTAGAAATTCTTAGATAACAAGATCTATCCACAGTGAGCTCCTACAAACACCTACTGTATGCCAGTCACTATGAGACCAAGAAACACTTCTGCCCCGACAAACTTATATTCTTTTGGGAAGTGGGGACAACAGAGGCAGCTAGGGGGCTCCATAATGCAAAGGGTGCTAAGCCTGGAATCAGGAAGACCTGAGTTCAAATGTGGCCTCAGATACTTACTAGCTGTGTGACCCTGGCCAAGTCATTTAATCTTTGCCTACCTCAGTTTCCTCGCCTATAAAATGGGGATAATAATTGCCACAACTTCCCAGCATTGTGAGGATAAAATGAGATCATATTTGTAAAATGCTGAGCATAGTATCTGATACATTGTGGGAACTATATAAATGCTAGTGATAAGTGTTATAATGTATACACAGATAAATACAGGAGGCAGTTCTTTCGAAAGAAATATAGAGTCATGAAGACAGTTCCAATGTGTGCTCTGCCATTAACTCTCTGTGTGACCCTGTACAATCTACTTAACCTCTCTCTGCCTCAGTTTCCTTATTTGTGGATTGAGGGGGTTGGATTATATGCCCTCTTAAATCCCTTTCAAGTCTATGTCTGTGATATTGTCAGTAAATAGAGTACAGTATTTTACAGTATCTGTAAATACATACAAAGTAGTTTCAAGAGGGAAAGTGTGGTGACCGACAGGGGTGGGATCAGGAAAGACCTTGTGTAAGATGTGACACCTGATGTGACTCCATGCTTTGGAGGAAGCTAGGAATTCTAGGAGGTGCATTCCAGATGTGGGCCAGCCAAGATGAGCGCCAGGGGCATTGTTAAAAGGGAGACATGTGAAGCGAGACAGGAACAGTAGCTGGAGCCAGACTGTGGAGAGCTTTAACTTTGAGGCTGAGCAGATTGTCTTTGATCTTCAAGGAAAGAGGAATCCACTAAAGGTTTTTGTCTAAGGAATCAACATGTCCACACCTGGGTTTTAGGACTATCTATTCAGTGAGTGTGTGGAGACTGGCCTGAAAAGAGGAGAAACTGGAGATAGGGAGATAAACTAGGAGACCATAGTTCAGGTAAAAGGTGATAATGCCCTGAAGTCAAGTGGTGCCTGTGGATAAAGAGAAGAGGACAAACTTGAGATATGTCATGGAGGCGGAATGGATAAGATTTCACAACTGGTTGGATACGGGAAGTGAAAATCAAAGATGAGTTTTCAGTTATAGGCCTGAGTGATTAGACATATGACCAAGCCATCAACAAAAATGGGGAAGTTTTGAGGACAAATGGGGGAAAGAGTGAGTTCTATTTTGAATATGTTGAGTTTGGGGGATTTGTGGGACACCCAAGTGGAGCTGTCCAGCAGCTAGTTGGTGGTGTGGGAGCTGGGAGTCACCTGACTTGAGGAATCCTTGGGAGCTAGTGAGTTCACTAAAGGATACAGGTTAGAGAGAAGCCAAGAGGTCTCAGGACCGAGCCTCAGCAGGTGCCCACAATTAGTGGGCAGGAGTAGGGTGATGATCCAACAAAGCATATAAAGAAGAATCAGTTGGAGGTGTAGGAGAAGAGCCAAGAGAAATAATCACAGTTACTCCAGGCTGAGTTTACTTCTTATTGTTAAGACTTTGTGGTTTATAATGTGCATCCATCACAGAACAGGTATTATTATCCTGTTTTTTATGGTTGAGGAAACTGAGGTAGAGAGAAGGGAAGGGATGTGCCCTAGGTCATTCAGCTGGTAAGTGGTATAGAGAGGAAGGGAAATCCAGACATTCAGGGCCACATCTTGATCTTTTTTTGAGGATGGTTTTCTTCTTGTCTCTCTGAAACTGTCACTGAGGCCCTTCCTCACCCCCAAGCACTGAATCAGAGAGGTTCTTCTGGTGTCCTTTTCTTATGTCTCTGGCCCTTTCTGATGCCATTTGCCCCAGGGGAATTCTAAGATGTTTCAGACTATAAGACTTCAGAAGTTGAGGGTATGAAGATATCCTCAGAACCACTTAGTGGACTCCATGATCCACTCAGGACCTCTGGAGGAGGGAGCTGACTCCAGACTACAAGAGCAGGTTGAGGGTGGGGGGCTGAGTTGCTGTCCCCTCCACCCCAAGAAGCTTTACTCCTTCATGCATTCTGGTCAGGTAGAGAAGAGAGAAGCTGTGTAGTGGAACCTCAGGGTCCCTGCTGGTTCACTCTGAGTAGACCCTAGCCACAAAACTGGGAGCTAGGAAGGAGGATCATTTTTAACTCCCTTATTTTACAGATGGGGAAGTCAATGGAGAATAGCAACTGCCATTTATATAGCACACTAAGGTTTGTAAAATGCTATAGACATCAATTTAAATGCACTGTTTTTTGCATGGTGGAAAGTGTTAAATGTAGAATCTAAGGTCCTGGTTCAAATCCTCCTCCTCCTCCATCTTTTTCTCCTGTTTCTTTATTTCATTCTTTCTTTTCTTGTTCTTGTTCTTCTACTTCTATTTTCACAATTCTCCCTCTTCTGACCCATGTGACCTTGGATACATCCTCTCCAAGCATTGGTTTCCTTATTGCTTAAAGTAAAGGGGCTGGAGGTTATGGACTCTGAGGTTCCATACAACTCCAGGTCTATGAGCCTTGGGAGTTACATATAGGTAGGGACTCCACTTATGGTTTCAATAGTATAGGGAAGTCCCAAGATGAGGAAGCATATGCTTGACATTGTCTTCTCTCCTTAGAGTTTCTTAGGGCACCTCAGAGGTCAATGCTACATGTATGTTATTATCCCCGTTTTACACAGGAAGAAACTGAGACTGGAGGAAGTTAAATGATTTGCCCTAAGTTACATTGCTAGTGTTCTGAACTGAGATTAAAACACCAGACTTCCTGACTACCAGTCACTCTCTCAAGATGCTAAGGCTCAGAAAGGAGAGATGAAATCTCTGAAGTCTCACAGCTAACTAATGGAAGAAATGAGGATACTAACTCTGGTTTTAGATCCAGGGCACTGCACAACACTCTCTTCCTTTATCCTTTGGAATAAAGGCAGAGAGAGAGAGACAGAGTCAGAGACAGAGAGAGACAGAGAGAGAAAGAGAAACAGATGGAGAGAGATAGAGAGAGAGAAACAGAGCGAGAGACAAAGAGAGACACACAGAGACAGAGACAGGCAGACACACACACAGACAGACACAGAGATAGACAGACAGAGACACCTAGGGCCTAGAGAGAGTATTGGGGGAAGAATCCGTAGTAGAGAGACTATAGTGGGGAGGCTGGAGAGAGAGGAAGAGGAACCCAGAGCTGGGGAAACCATTGGAGGGAAGGATCCTGGAAAAGCAGAGAAAGATGAAGAGTCCATGCTGGGGTGGGGTGGAGGAGAAGGATATCCCTCCAGAAACTGAGGGAGACTTAGAGACTAGAAGATTGGAGGTGTGGGGAGAGCAGGCTGGAGAAACATGGACAGAAGCAAAGCCTGGGAGTTGGTGATAGGAATGGGAAGGCTGGAGAGAGTCCCAGAGCTGCTGAGATTGTCAGAGACAGTAACCTGGACGAATGAAGACTCAGTTCAGGAGACTGGGGGCAGGGAAGAGTCTGGAGAAGCGTAATGAAACCCCGAGTCCAAGAAATAGTGTGACAGGGAAGGAGGTTAGAGAGCTCCTGAGCATGGAGAAATCATCAGAGGGAGAGACTGGAGAGATGGAGAGAAATAACTGGGATAGACTGGAGAAAGGGGGAGCTATCTATGGTCTTGGACATGGTGCAGAGGGAGAGAAAGGGAGGGAGGGGGGGAGGGAGGGAGAGAGAGAGAGAGAGAGAGAGAGAGAGAGAGAGAGAGAGAGAGAGAGAGAGAGAGAGAGAGAGAGAGAGAGAGAGCATGAGCAAGCCCCGGAGACCATTGTGAGGAGACGGGAGACGGACCTCCGGCTGGGGAGCCAGTGAGAAAAGAGGCTGAAGAGGCCGTCAGTGACCCCCAAACCAGAGATCCAGTTTCGGGGAAGGCTGGAGAGATGGAGAGAGGCCTTGTGCCCGGGGGTTTACCCTCACAGTCCATAGGGAACCTTGGGATCGTGGCTTGGGGGCGCTGAGGGGGAGGACTCCCAGCGGGAGAGGAATGGTACTCTGGCCGTCCCCCGCGGCTGGCGGCTCCCCCGCCCCCCAACCCCCCGCCCAGGCCCCGGGGGACCCAGCTCTAATAATGTATTTGATCGACTCGCCGGCCGCGTACAAGCGATTATTGTCTTGTCGGGAGTCAAACGTATCGATCCGGCGAGAAATATGAGCGAAGCAATGGAGCCCGCGTGTCAGTTACCGGCCCCGCCGGCCCTGGGGAGCCCCAGCCGTCTCCTTTAATTACCGCTCAGCCCTGAGCCCGGCCTGGCCTCCCCCATCGCCTGGCCCCCACGCCCCTCGGGGCTCCCCACTGCTCCCCAACGCCCTCTCTGTCTCTCTCAGCGTCATAGCCCATTTCTTCCTCTCCATCCCACCCTTCCGGGGACTCTCCTCCTCAGGCCTCCACCTTGGCCACCCTCTGCGAGGTTCCTTCCATCCCTTTCTCCCCAGTCCTGTACTGCCTTGTTGGCCCTCCTCACCCAGCATCCCTTCCTCTGTCCTCTCCTCTCTATTCCATTTCTCCATTCCTTCCCCTATCCCACTCTGCACATTCTCGTCTCCCCCTCTTAAATAGGAAGGAGCTGTCCAGCGTCCCCACGTTCCATTTCTTTCTGGGCTTAGTCTCCTCTCCATCTTTCCATTCTATTCCTAACTCTCCCCACCGTTGGTGTCTCTATCAGTCCCACCACCGGCTTTGCCTTTGGCTTCCTTCGTCTGAGAAGGGTGAGGGAACATTTCAGGGTAGGAGAGTACGCAGCTGTAGGCTGAGCAGTGCGAGGTCCAAGAACTCCAATGCCCAATGGAATGGGAGAGAACCAATAAGAAAGAGATACGAATGCTGGAGGGGCCCAGCAAAGGAAGAGCCTGGCTGGAGAATTTGGTGATTGAGCAGAGCCTGAGGTCTGGCTTAGAGACACAGCTAGTGGGCTCCAGTGGAAAGAGATGGATTTGGAGTCAGGAGCTGCATTCAAGTCCTGCACATCCCATTTACTGTCACCTCTGTGCCTGGGAGCAAGGTTCTGGAGGGAAGTGACTTCACCTAAAGTCACTCCGTGAATCATCTGGACACAGATTTAGGTCTGGAAGGAACTTTAAGAATCATCTGGCCCCACCCCCTCATTCTACAGACTATAGAATATAGAGGCCACAGCTAGAAGAGGCATCAAGAATACAGAGCATCAGAGCCAGAAAGGGGAGGTCTTAGAATAGGGAATATCAGAGCTGGGAGGACATTAGAACAGGGAATGTCAGAGCTGGAAGGGCCCTTGGAACAGGGAATGTCAGAACTGAGAGGGGCCTTAGAACAGGAAATGTCAGATCTGAGAGGGGCCTTAGAACAGGGAATGTCAGAGCTGGGAGGGGCCTTAGAACAGGGAATGTCAGAGCTGAGAGGGGCCTTAGAACAGGAAATGTCAGAGCTGAGAGGGGCCTTAGAACAGGGAATGTCAGAGCTGGGAGGGGCCTTAGATCTCAGAATGTCTGAGCTTTTATATCTTCCTTTTCAAAGTCCTGTCCCTTCTTTTTTATGTATGAGGTAACTGAGGTTCCATGAAGGGACTTATCTAAGGTCATGCAATGAGTCAGGGGCAGAGCTGGTCCTTGAACTCTGTGTTGGAGGATACACGCTTGGCCAGTCACAGGAGATTAGCCCAGACCATAGAAGCCACACAAGCTAGCAAAGCTTCCTTTCCAGGTGTGTGCTTCCTCCTAGGGAGCCAGGCTTCTGGTGACCCCCACAGACCTCTCTCCCTACCCCCTCCTCACTGGTTTCCAGGAGGGAGAGTGATTGTGTCTGCCTGGGTGTGTATGGAAAGCAGGAGGTGAAGAGCGGAGCTCTGCAGGGTCTGGCTGGCTGGGCACCAACGGGTGGTGGTCGCCCTCTGGTGGGCTATACCAGGAAGTGCAGGACTCTTCCCCATTCTCCTACACACATATACACTTACATACATACCCCCCACTCCCCCCACACATATACACACAGTCATACCACACACACACACACACACACACACACACACACACACACACACACACACACACACACACACCCCCACACGAGACGCCCTTGTTTCCGGTGCAGACAGGCAGACATCCAGCTTCCAGATATGCATTCCACCCTGCCCTCCCCACCCCCCACCCCGGCCCAGGTCCAAGAGACCACTACACATGTTTAAGTTCAGTGTCCACTCCATCCTCCTTTTTGACCTAGACTTGGCTTTATTTTTTTTTAATGCAGAGAACTCCTTAAGGAGTACTCTTTCCCAAGGCAGCTGAACACTTGCTCAGCAAGTTGCTGAGGGGACCCGAAAAGATAAATAACTTGTCCAGGGTCTCATCCGTCAGGTGTGATAGGACTTGAACCCAACTCTCCTTCACCTTGAGGGTAGCTCTGTATCCACCATAATAGCCTTGTTTACAGATGGGAAAACTGGAGAAAAGTAAGAACTTGTCCTGGGTAACACAATGAGTCTTAGTCCAATACAATATCAGAACAATGAATGGCCAAGCAGGAAGTGCTTTGCCCTTGGAGCACAGAACATCAGAGCTGGGAGGGATCTTAGAAGGTGGAATGTCAAGGCCTTAGAACCAAGAAGGTCAGAGCTGGAAAGGACCTTAGAGGACATGCAGTCTACCCCTCTCTTTTTACAGTTGGAGAAACTGAGGCCTCTGGAGGGCATGTGACCTGACTTTCCCGTGGAAAGATGGGGACAGTGTTTGGACTGGAGGTCTTCCTCCTCCCAGGCTTGGCGTTCCAGCTGAAAAGGGAGGGGTTGTGATAACCTGGCTCTGGGCCCCTCAGGCTGGGCTGAGTCTGGTCTCATTGGGTGTGTTTGTGTGCTGGTGGGGGGGTAGTTTCCCTCCCCAGAGGGCGGTCCTGCCCCTGTGGTTTCCTCTCTGGGTGACTTCCTGTCCTGGGGTTGGTTGTGGGGAGGGCCTGGGACCTGGGGAGGGGGCGGAGAGATGACACAGTTGTTCCCCCAACCCAGCCTGGCTCCTGTCTACCTCCGCCCCCAGCCGGGGCAGCGTGGTGCACTCCGGCATGGGGGCTCCAGGTAAGGGCAGGATTAACCCTTTTGGAGGGGGAGAACCTCCATTTGCTCTCCTTTCTCCCAATTTCCACCATGGCCTCTCTCCTCCCATTCCCAGCTCCATCTCCCTGTCCCTTTCTCCCATCTTTCCCCCTGTTCTCTAGGCTCAGTGGGTGTCTCATTGGCTGCTTCTGCTCCCCACCCCATGCCTGTCTGTGCGTCCCCTTTTCTCCCATCTCTGTCTCTGTTTATCTTTCTGTCTTTCCCCTCTCCCCACCCTCCAGCATCTCTCTTTAAGGATACCACTCTTTCTCCATGTATTCCCCCGCCAGGCCCACATCTTTCTCTACAGCTTTCCGCATCCCAGCTTCCCTCCCCTCTCTATCCACTCCTCTCTCTAGCCTCCCATTCTATATCCTGGAGAGCCTTCCTCTCCTTGTCCTGTCTCCTCTCTCTCCCTGACTCTGTCGCTCTTGTATCTCTGATTTCTTGGGGCAGAAGAAGCTCCCCCTTAATTAAAGCTCTTGTAGTACTCTCACCTCTCTTTCTTTCTCTGCCTCTCTCCCCTCACCCTCAGTTTGAGACAGAAGGTACCCTTCCAAGGTGGCAGAATGAAGACTAGGGGGGTGGTGAACAGTGAGGGACAGCACTTGAGGTCCCCTGGGCTTGTGTATCTGAATCTTCATGTCTCGGTGTGAATGGATGAATTGCCTTTTTTGCAGAATGTCACAGCTAGATGAGACCTTAGAATGTAGAATATTGGAATTGGAAAGGCCCTTAATTTATAGAAAACCAGAGTTAATAAGACCCTAAGAATTTAGAATGATGGATTTGGAAGTAGCTAGAGAACCTAGAATGTCAGAATTTGAAGGGTCTTAGAACTCAGAATGTTAGAGCTTCAAGGAGCCTTACAAACTAGAATGTCAGAGCTAGAAGGAGCTTTAGAACCCAGAATGTCAGAGCTGCAAGGAGCCTAAGAACCCAGAATGCCAGAGCTGCAAGGAGTCTTACAACCCAGAATGTCAGAACTGGAAGGGTCTTAGAACTCAGAATGTCAGAGCTTCAAGGAGCCTTAGAACCCAGAATGTCAGACCTGCAAAGAGCTTTAGAACCCAGAATATCAGAGCTGCAAGGAACCTTTGAACCTAGGATATCAGAGCTGGAAGGAGCCTTAGAACCCAGAATGTCAGAACTGGAAGGACCCTTAGAACCCAGGATGTCAGAGTTGGAAGGGCCTTAGATACCAGAATGTCAAAGTTGGGAGGGAAAGGACTCTAGAACATGTAATTTGAGAGCTGGGAGGGACCTTAAAATGTAGACCATAAAATGTCCAAATCAAAAGGCACCTTAGAACATTTCAATCCATAAGGCACAGACTTGTAGTTAGGGAGCTATAAGTACAGAAGTGGCCTTAGACACTTACCAGCCGTGTGACCTTGGGAAAGTCTTCTTAACCTCTGTCTGCCTCAGCTTCCTTAACTGTAAAAAGGGTATAGGAATAGCCCCTATGTTGCAAGGCTGTTGTATGGATCGAAGGAGACAATATTTGTAGAACGCTTAGCACACTTTCTGGCTCAACCAAAGGCATTGTATAAATGCTGCCGTTCAAGGAGCAGACATCCTATTGGAGGAGACATCATGTGCAGATAAAATGCAAAATAAATGAAAGACAGTTTTGGGAAAGAGGACCCGAGCAGCCCGAGGATCAGGAAAGGCTTTCTGGAGAGTATGGCTTGAGCTACATGTCCTGAAGGAAGGCCCACTCCAGGTCTGGGGCCCACTAGTGAGAAGGCACAGGTGTATCCTAGGACTTCAGGGTCCTATCAGAGGTGAAGCCAGAGAGCCAGGGTGTCACCAGGCTAGCGAGACTGGAAAGGCTGGACAGTTGGACATACTAGGAAGCTGTGGGAATCTATTGACCTGATCAGCCCTGAGCTTAAATAAGATGGCTTTTGTAGTGAAGAGGAGAATGAGGAGGAGAGAGGAGAAACAAGTTGGGCAGCTCTGTTGCACTTGTCCAGCAGAGGGGATGAGGGCCTGCACGCAGGCAGAGGGAAGGGGGTGAACATAGATCATGCTGAGGAGTTAGAAATGATGAGATCTTCAACTGACTGGATATTTGGGGGGAGGGTAACTCTGAGACCACAAACCTGGAAGACTCAAAGGAAGGCTGGAGAAATAGGAAAATTAGGGGAAAGGAGTGGATTTGGGTATGGGGGAGAGGAAGAGAATGAGGACTGTTTGAAACAAGTTGATCTGTCATATAATATCAGAGCTGGGAGGGCCCTTAGAAAAAGGGATGTCAGGGCTGGGAGGACCCTTAGAACAGAGAATGTCAGGCCTGGGAGGACCCTTAGAACAGGGAATGTCAGAGCTGGAAAGTGTCTTCAAGAACAATTGGTTCAACCCCCTCATCTTAAATGTGAGGAAATTGAGGTTAGAGAGGTTAGAATAAGTTTCCATAGATCCTGCTAAGCCCATGTTGATATCCTGGTCAGCCCTGAGATCTGGGCTTTCAGATTGCATATCCTTTCTTCATCTTTTCCCCCTCCCCTTATTTTAAAAATGCCATTTCCACTATGAGACCCTGTCCATGTGATCTAATTCAAGAAACATCTATTAGGCTTCTACTCTGCAGATATAAAGCTAAAAAATGAAACCTTGCCTACCTGCAGGGCTTCTCTCCTGGGGGAATGGAGTGTGATATTTGCACAGATATGTGTAATTGGAGGAGGGAGAGATTGTTAGTTGATTGAGAGAATGCTCAGCATGATTGTGAGTGTGTGTGTATATGGGGGTATGTAAGGAGTAGACCAGGAAAGGATTCCCTCGTGGAAGGGGTGACCGCACAATGGAGCCTGTAGGGAAGGAACCGAGGGGAGGACGGTTCACATTTCAGGGAAAGGGCAGTTCAAGGAATAAGCAGCCAGCCTGGAGAATTCAGGACAGGTGGGACTGGAAAGAAGGATGACTGCCAAGGTGGGTGCAAACCAGTATGTGGAAGGTTGAGGAGGTGAGAGACTTCCTCTCTCTGAGAGTGTCATGGTGAGATCTGGGCCTCAGGATGATTATTTGGGGACTTACAGGGCTGGTTGGGAAAGTGGAAGCTGGGAGAGAAGATCGTCAGGAGATTGCTGCAGTAGTCTAGGCAAGAGGGTCCAGACAAGTGTGCTAAATGGGAAAAGGGAGAGGAGGGCAGAGAGATGTGGGCCAAGAGCAAGCAGACTTGGTGGCTGATGGGATAGCCAAGTGGCAAGGGTGAGGTTATGAACCCAGCTCAGTGGGACTATGGAGCTACCCTCAGCTGAAACAGGGAAGCTTTCAGCAAGGCCCAGCTAAGCTGGGGGAAGATGACAGTTCTCTTTCAGACTTGATGAATTGGAGATTTCCCACTGGAAGGTACATTCAGGCAACTGATGAGGAGCGGGGTACGGGAGATGGATGATTAGATTTGGATGTCATCTGCATGAAGATGGTCCTCGAGTCCTGAGATTGCCAAGGGAGAGGGTATAGCAAGAAAAGAAAAGAGGGTCCAGGAGAAGTCCCTAGTTTGGGAAGAGGAAAGGGCCCTTGGGAAGCTGACCAGGACCCAGAAAAGGAGATGAAGAAGGAATGCATAGGGAAAAGCATGATGAGGAACAGACTGAGTGGAGTTACAGAAATATAGAACGTCAGAGCTGGCAGGGGCCTTAGAACAGGGGATGTCAGAGATAGGAGAGGCCTGAGAACTTGGAATGTCAGAGATAGGAGAGGCCTGAGAACAGGGAATATCAGAGATAGGAGAGGCCTGAGAACAGGGAATATCAGAGATAGGAGAGGCCTGAGAACCTGGAATGTCAGAGATAGGAGAGGCCTGAGAACAGGGAATATCAGAGATAGGAGAGGCCAGAGAACAGGGAATGTCAGAGATAGGAGAGGCCAGAGAACAGGGAATATCAGGATGGGGAGGGGCCTAGAACAGGGAATGTCAGGACTAGGAGGGGCCTAGAACAAGGAATGTCAGAGATAGGAGAGGCCTGAGAACTTGGAATGTCAGAGATAGGAGAGGCCTGAGAACAGGGAATATCAGAGATAGGAGAGGCCTGAGAACCTGGAATGTCAGAGATAGGAGAGGCCTGAGAACAGGGAATATCAGAGATAGGAGAGGCCAGAGAACAGGGAATGTCAGAGATAGGAGAGGCCAGAGAACAGGGAATATCAGGATGGGGAGGGGCCTAGAACAGGGAATGTCAGAGATAGGAGAGGCCTGAGAATAAGGAATGTCAGAGATAGGAGAGGCCAGAGAACAGGGAATGTCAGAGATAGGAGAGGCCAGAGAACAGGGAATATCAGGATGGGGAGGGGCCTAGAACAGGGAATGGCAGAGATAGGAGAGGCCAGAGAACAAGGAATGTCAGAGATAGGAGAGGCCAGAGAACAGGGAATGTCAGGACTAGGAGAGGCCTGAGAACAGGGAATGTCAGAGATAGGAGAGGCCAGAGAACAGGGAATGTCAGGATGGGGAGGGGCCTAGAACAGTGAATGGCAGAGTTGGTCATCCAGACCTTCTCCTTGAAAAGATGAGCTCACTGAGGCTCGGAGTAATGCAGTTCCTTGCCTTTGGTCACACAGCCAGTCAGGGATAGACTGGATTAGAACATGTACTTTTGGCCTTCCAGAAGGGCCCCCTTCCACACATCTACCCCTAATCCTAGCCCTCTCCTTGGAGGTGAGCTGGCTTTGATGTTTGTGATTACGTATGGCCCCTCACTATGAGTCTAGGTGAGTTCACAATTCTCTGTTTGTGATTGTGTATCCATAGTTACTTTGTATGGCCACACAACATTGTGTGTGAGTGTATTTCAGTCACGTCTATCTTTACTTCAACATTTATGTGTATCTATGTGAGTTTGTGTGTGACTTTCTCTAGGAGGAGGGGGCAGATCTAGGCCTGTCTGGGAGTGTTAATCAGTGTCAACGTATCTGAGAGTGGAGACCCTTTCTCCCAGCTGCAAGTCCTATCCTGATGTGTCCACCTGTCCGTATCTCCGTCCTGACCCCGTGACATCTCACCCTCATGCACCCAGGGGCCCAGCTGGGAGGAGAAAGGCACTGACCCCCCAGGGAATGGGGATGGGGCCTACTGGGGTTCCGAGCATCAGCGCCCAACAAGAGGGACCTGGGGACCCTGGGGACTGGCCGGGGAGGGTGAGAGGAGGCCCTCAGCCGCTCTATATTTAGCCCCATTTTCGGTAAATGCTGGCCAAGGGCTGGTACAAATCTGCTAAAAGGGGAGGGTGGGGGGGAAGCTCAGAGGAGAAGTGAAAGTCCAGCAGGCAATGAAGGGGGGGTGGGGAAGGCCCAGCAGGCCGTGCTTTTGAGCTCCCCCCACCCCAGGCTTAGAGATCATTGCTTAGCCTTGAGGGTCTGGGGGAGTTGGACAGGCGAGAGGGAACCCCCCTACCCCTACCCGCCCAAACTCCAATGTCACGGGCTGAAAGTGCCTGTCTGAGAATGATGATGGTGGTGGTGGCTGTGGTGGTTACTCCCCATACCAGGGAGATGGTGGAATCAATGATCTAGAAGTTCCCTCTCAGTCCTGACATTCCATGTTCTAAAAGGTCCCTCCCAGCTTTGATATTCAATGTTCTAAATCTCTCCACACACCCCCCAACTGACATTCCCTGTTCTAAGGCCCCTCCCAGCCCTGACATTCCCTGTTCTAGGCCCCTCTCAGCTCTGAACTTCTTAGCTTTTACTATTCATGTTTTGTGCACAAGTGACACTTCAGACCCCACCATTAGGGCCCAGTTTCTTGGGCAGCATTATCTTTGTTTGTAATGTGGGTCCCTCTGGTGAGGGACTGTGATTCTTGGTCTCGGTGTTTATGCTTTCTTTAGTACTTTTCTTGAGAACAGGCTTTGATACAGAGAAGCCAGGACTCAGAAAGCAGATACTTCACCCCCCAAGACAAACTCAGCCTTAGGTACATGGGACGTGATCTATAGTCATGGATGAGGCTCAGAAAGCCTGAGTTCTCTCCCCTGCCTTCCTGCTCATGTGATCTTAGATAAGTCTTTGGACTTTCACCTTCCTCTTCTTTAAAACAGAGAGAGGATAACTCCTGATTCATAGTACTTCCAGGCTGAGGTACCAATTTGATGGACAAAAATACTTTGTAAGTAGGGAGGATTTTGCAAACATTAGAGGCTTTGTACACTCCGGGGGTGGGGGTGGGGTGCTGTGAGAGAATGTGTGTGTTACTGATAATTGTCCCCAGGCAGAAGGAAAGTCTAGAGATGGGGAAGATGCTGTCAAAAGGTGGGGGTGGGTCCGGGTCTTCTGTCTGTGCAGGTAGTGGGAGGGGCTAACCTCTCTGCCCCTTTCACCAGTGGCTCTTTGTTTTGTCCTCTGGGTGCAATTAGAATAAGTTTAGCATCCTTCCCCAGGTCCCTTCCCTGGATCCTTGGAGGGCCTGGTCTTGAAGCCCCTCACCAACTAGTTGGTTGGCCTTTTCTCCAAGTTCCCCAGTTTATTAACAATCTTCCTAAAATGCACCATTGAAAACTGAACATACTATTTTAGACATGCACTGACCAGGAGAGAGCACAGTAATCCCATGACCCCCTTTGTCCTGTGTTCTGTCATTTCCATTAGCTGTTCTCTGCCAGGAAGAATGATCTTTGGACTGGAAAGGCCAGAACACAAGTGACTTATGGGGATCAGACACCCAGAATAAGTAGGGGGATAGGAGAGGGCTCCTAGCTGCCCTTAATGGGTTCAGTTCACCAGGCCTGAGAGAACCACTGGAAGTGAGTGCTGAGACACTCATCAGAGACATCTGGAGAATGGATAGCAGGAGGTTAGCCTACAGCCTCTATGTCATGGAGATAGAAGTTAGCAGCACATTATTAAAGGGATGGTTAGTGGGCGTGAAGAAAAGGAAGTAGCCATCACAAGGAGCCAATATGGCTTCAGCAAGAACTGGTCATAGTAGACTACCTCTTTTGATGACATTACTAGACAGGGAGACCAAGAGTATTTAGGAAATAGTGTTGACCTAGACTTTAGTGAAACATTTGATAAAGTGACTTCCTGGGGCAACATGGAGAGATGGGAAATAGGCAATGAGTAGCTGGGACTAATTAAATGCCTGAACAGAAGGGACAGTCTTTAGTGGTTTGATGTAACATTGGCAGGAGATCTTCAGTAGAGTGTCCCAGGAACTTGTGGTGTTTAACATTGTTGTCAGTGGCCAAATGCAGAGACAGGCTCCTTATGCAAGTAACACAGGGCTGGGGGGGATGACTAACTCTTTGGGTAACAGAGTAAAACATCTAGATATCCCAGAATGTTGGGCTGAATCGTTCTAGAGCTGGAAGGAAACTTAGGAGTGACCTTCATTTTGTAGATGAGAAAACTGAGGCTCATAGTGGGGTTAGTGGTCTGCTCAAAGTCACATAAGTAGTAAGAAAACTGAGATTCCAGCTAAGACTTTCTGACTCCAAAGCTTTCACTATTTCATGCTGATTCCCTATTGAATAAGATAAAATTAAGTGGGTATCAATGTAAAGTCTTACTCTTGGGCTCAAACAATCAACTCTGCAATCAGAAAAAAAAGCAAAAGATCTCAACAGACAGAAACATTGATCCAAATCAAATTAGATAAATTTTAGTGGGAAATAAAAATGTAAAGCCCTATACTTAATTGCAAAAAATTAGCTTCACAAACGTTAGAGTTAGAGTCAATCAACATTTATTAAGTACCTACTGTGTGCAAGGCATTATGCTCAGCCCTGGGAATTCAAAGAAAGGCACAAGACAGTCTCTGCCTTCAAGGAGAAGTATGGCTAGATACAGCTGCTCATCTGAGAAAGACTGAGGTATTTTATTGGCCTGCAAGCTCCATTTTCAATGACATTGTGCGTGGCGGTTAAGAACATTTGTGCCACCTTTGCCAGCATTGAGAGGCATGGTCTGTAGGACTAGGGAGGGCATGGTCCTACTCTGCTGCATGCCCATGTCAGACCACAGCTGCAGTATGGGGGTCAGCTCTGGCCACCCCATTTTTAGAAAGGGCACCCAGAGGAGGGCCATGTGGATGATATAATGCCTTGAGACAATGTTACTTGAGGGTGAGTTTTATGAAATGGCGGTGACTTGGGCAGGGCCGGTGGAGGGGCACAAAGAGGTTTTTTGGCAATATAGTACCTGAAGAACTGTCACATATAGAAAAAGGCACCAGGCTGGTTCCAAGGGGTACCCCAGAACAGAACCAGAGACAGTGAGTGGGACTTGCAAAGAGACAGATTTAACAATGTGAGGTTTCATTAAAAACATGGCCTCCAAGGTAATCTGAAAGCCCATCATAGCCAATCTGGAGGATGTGTTATTGAGGGGAAGCTGGTGAAGAGATGGCTTCTGAGGTCTCTCCCAGCTTGGAGATTATGTGCTTGTTAATCATTAGTGCACTAATAATTGGTGCACTTTTTAAGCTTAAGACCCCATTATCTTTTTGGAGGGCTGCCACTGAACAGTATTGATTTGTAATTTGTATCTTCAGCACTTGGCACAGTACCTGCCACATAGTAGGTGCTCAATAAGTGCTTATTGACTGGCTATTGATGCGTATCGAGCTTGTTGTCCACTAAAACCTCTAGATTTTTTTCCAACAGCCTCTAGCCATACCTCTGCACCTCGTACTTGTGAAATTGATTTTTGGAATGCAAATATAGTTTGTCACAATTGTCCTTATTACATGGTAACTCACTACATTTTTATTTGTAAATATCTTTTCCAATTACATGTAAAAACGCATTTTTAACTTTCTTTAGAATTTTCAGTTCCAAATTCTCTCCCTCTTGCCCCACCTCGTTGAGAAGGCAGACAATTTGATAAAGGTTATACATGTATAGTCATGCAAAACATATGACCATATTAGTCATATCTCATTAAGTTTACCCCAGCATTCTAGTCTATTGATATCTCTTTGTTAGCTATGCCTTCTGCTCTATATTATCTGCAAATCTGCTCAGTATGACTTTCATAGCTTCATCCAAGGCTTCTGTAAATTGTTACTCAGCACAATGCCAAGGTCGTCTGCCTTTGGAAACTCCACCAGATTTCCTGTGTCCAGCTTGATAAAGGGCCATTAATGAATGACTACTGGTGACTCTACTAAGTCTTCTCCTCTCTCAGGCTAAACATTCAGGGCAGAGTTGGCATCCTATTGAGGGTCAGAGTTAGGGTCAGGATGAGTATTGAGGCCAGGGTATACATGGGGGCTGGTTTAGGTCTCATAAAGAATGTAGTCAGAGTTTGTTTGAGGTAGGGGTTAGAGATTGGATCAGGATTCAAGCCATGGTTGGTGCTGAAATTAGGGCTGGGGTGAGGGTTTAAATTTGGGTCAATGGTGGGAGCAAGGTCGGGGTTGGGGTTTAAGGTAAGGACTTGCAGGCCACATATTGCAAAGCGAGGACAGACAGCCAATAACCTGCTGAATGATGCAGTTGGCATACAAAAAAGATTTTAATAGACTAGAAAAAGTGTTCTGAGATTGAGATGAAATTTAAGGGGTATAAATTTAAAGGCCCATGCTTGGGGTCAAGGAGTCAACTTCACAAGTTGAGGAGAGTTTGGTTAGACAGCAGCCCATCTGAAAAATATTCTGGGGGTCTTAGTGGACCACAGGCTCAGCACAGCATGGTCAACCATTAGGTATGTGAGTCAAGAAGGGTAAGCAATGAACTGCGTTGCAGAGCGAGCCCCTCTGTTCAGGCTTAGGTAGCAGTCTTGCTGTGTGGGCTCCCTGTACCATGTCATGACAGCATCTGGTAGACTGTGTTCAGTTGTAAGAGCCCCATTTTAGAAAGGAAATTAGTGAGCTGTGATGTGTCCAGAAGAGGGCAGGTAGGAGGATGGAGGGCTCCTCTACGGTTGAAGGAGTTGGGGGACGCTTTGCCTGGAGAGAAGTCTAATATTATGGAGAGGTGGGAAGGACAGGGAACATAATCTAGCTGTCTTCAAGTCTTTGAAGGACTGTCTCATGGAAAAAGGATGAGTGAGACTTTTTCCGCTTGGCACCAGGAGCAACGATGGGCATGATGGGGGTGGTGTGTTGCAAAGCGATCAATTTAGGCTTGGTGTCTAGAAAAACTTCCTAACGATGAGTAGTCCAAAGTGGAATGGGTTGAGATTAGGACCAGAGTAAGGTTGACACTAAAGTCAGGGTGGAGGATAAAGGTTTCCATATTCTTTAGACAGGATATAACATGGGATGAGTTTGGGAGAAGAATGGGCTTGCCTCATATTTCAATGAAAACACGGAGGCCATTTGCTGTGAGTTCCCTCTTCTCTCTTCCCCCTCAACTCACATCACCCAGATGCCTTTTGTCACCATCTCTGCCTTCACCTTCACAAAGAGGTGGCCCTTCTCCTGTCCCCCTACCCCTTACAAGCATTCTCTCCTCCTAATCTTTTCTCTCTAGATTTTCAGGCTGCTCTTTGTTTCTGTCTGTCTCTGTCTCTGTCTCTCATTCTCTCTCTCTCTCTCTCTCTCTTTCTCTCTCTCTCTGACTGTCTGTCTCTATCTCTGTCTCTCTCTCTGTCTCTCTCTCTCTCTGTCTCTTTCTCTCCTGGTTCTCCTCTTCCCTGTCTCACCAGCCCTTCTCTGTCTCCTTTGCTGGATCTTCCTCCAGATCGTACCCTCTAACTGTCCCTCAAGGTTCTGGCCTAGGCCTTCTTCTCTTCTCCCTCTCTACAATGTCACTTGGTGATCTCATCAGCTCCCATGGACTTAATTACCATCTGTATGCTAATGATTCTCAAATCTACCTTTTCTGCCCCAGTCTCTCTGCTGACTTCCAAGTTCATGTCTCCAGCTGCCTTTCGGACATCTCCAATTGGATGTCCAGGAGAGTAGTAGAGTGGAGTGCCAGAGAACCTGGGTTCAAATCTCAACTCTGTGACCTTAAGCAAATCACTTTCACTTCTTTAGGGTACAGGGTCCACATCTGTAAAATGATGGGTTTGGATTAGAGGACCATTAAAGTCCCTTCTGTCTCTAAACCCAGGCTCCCATGAATAAATAGTTATTGCTGATATTACTGACTTAAACTCAATCTGTCCAAAACGGAATTCATTATCTTTTCCCTAACTCTCTCCCCCTCCCACTTTTCTTATAATTATAGAAGACACCACCATCCTCCCAGTCTTGCGGTTCACAATCCAGGGGTCACCCCCCACTCTCTCATGCCCCCCATGCCCCATCTGTGGCCAAGGCCCATCTATTTCTTTTTTGCAGTATCTCTCCAATACACTCCCTTCTCTTCTCTTATGCTGCCAACCCCCCACCCCCCAGCCCCTGGTGCAGACACTTCACATTTGGACTGTTGCAGTGGCTGCTAGGGGCTCTGCCTGCCTCAGGTCTCTCTCTGTTCCAGTCCATCCTCATTCAGCCACCATAAAGTGAAGCCCCACCTCCATACTCATTAAACCCCAGTGGCACAAAATGCTCTGTTTGTTACCCAAAGCTTTTCATAACCTGCCCCCTCCTACCTTTCCAGGCTTCTTACATCCCCAGCTCTAGCCCCTGACCCAGTGACTCTGGCCTCCTGGCCGTATCTCTAACAAGACCCTCCATCTCCTGGCTCAGGTCATTTTCCTGGGCTGTGCCCTATTCCTGGAATGCTGTCCCCGCCTTTCCCTCCCCTCTTTCAGTTAAACCCCAATTCTGCAGGAAGCCTCTCCCTCACCCCCCATCTTAGTACCTTCCTTCTGTTGATTATTCCCAGCTGATCCAGCATTTTTGTACATAGTAATATCTGTGTTCTCCCCCTATTACACTGTGATCCCCTCAAGAGCAGCGACTGACTTTTGCTTTAGGGATACCTTGTGTTCCTAGGTCTCAAACCAGTGCCAGTAAGCACTTAGTCTGTGTTTGTTGGATGGCTGACTGATTCAGAATTGAGAGTTTGGTCCAGACAGAGGTTCTGGAGACTGGTTTAATATTGAGTTGTTTCTGAGAAGCCTGGGGTGGGAGTAGGAGGTCCCACTCTTGTTTTTACCAGACCTAGAATACGAGGTGGGGTGGAGGTGATCGAGCAGTGGACATATTTGGCTGAATGGGGACCTGGGTTCTAGTCTTGGCTTTGTCTCTGACTCCCTGGGTGACACTGAGGCCCTCTGGACCTTGTTTGTCCTATGTAACATGGGATCAGTATGGGGTGGGATGGAGGGATTGCACTCCATCATCTTTTCAAGTTCTCTCCCACTTCTAATGTTTTGAGGATGCTAGGCAGGGCCTCCCTCACCTTGTTACCACCCAATATTTGGTTTTTTGTTAGTCATAGAAAAAGTAGCATTGGATATAGAAGGGTTACAATGTTATGGTGTACATGTCTGAAGTCAAACAATCATTTTATTTATTTATTTATAAAGGCTTCCTCGGTTTCCCTATTTGTTAAATGAGGAGAGACAGCATGGTAGAGTGGGGTGCCAGAGAACCTGGGTTCAAATCTCAACTCTCTGACCTTGAGCAAATCACTTTCATTTCTTTAGGTTACAGGGTCCAGATCTGTAAAAGATAGGTTTGGACCCATTTAGAGGACCATTAAAATCCCTTCTGTCTCAAAACCCAGGATCCCATGAATAGATAGTTCTTGCTAATGCCCCTCCCAGCTCTGACCTTCCCTGTTCCAAGGCCCCTCCCAGCTCTGAGGTTCTATGTTCTAGGGTCCCTCACAGTTTTGACACTCCATGTTCTAAGAGTTCTTCCAACTTGGCTGTTCTGTGTTCCCTGGCTTTTGTTCTAGCCAGGGGCCAAGGCCTATTTTTACCTTTGGGGTTAGACTTGCATCCAAACAAGCTCAGGGTTGAGTTGGTTGAGCAAGATCAAGGCCAGGATGAGCCTGCACTTTGGCCTGAGACTTGGGGTACTCCTTGGCTGGTGGAGGGAAGGCATGAGGCTCTGAGAACATGAGGACAAAGCTGTCGAACATTTCAAAGGCTGGAGTTGTTGAATCACAGGCATGGAGTGGTTGATACACCCCAATCCCCAGAGCCCCATCTCACCACCCTCTCCTTGCTGCTCACAGCGGAAAACGTGTCTCACCCGAAACCTGCTGGTGGGACAGAGTGCTGAGGCAGTCAAGGCCTCAGGGGAGGACCACTGCCTTCTCTGCTCAGCTTCCCTTCAGATGCCTGTCCATCAGAGAGGCCAGCCCCAAGCCATTCCCTGTACCTGGCCTTCCCATCTCTAGCTAAAAGGCTAGACAGAACCAGCTTCTCTACTGAGAGGCCAGGAACCCAGAACAGACGTCATTAGAGAAGGGTCCTGGCCCCACTTAGTCCACTGAGATGCTTCTGTGACATTGCTTCCTCTCCCTGCCCCTCAGTTTCCCCATCTCTAGGGGTGTTGGACTAAATGACTTCAAAGTCCCCTCCCAGCTCTGACAGCATTCTCTCATTGAGGGAGAGCTGAGAGCCCCACTTCCCATGATGGGTAGGATGCCAGGGTCTTGATATGGATGTGGCCCTCAAGAGGTGGGGTGGTGGGAGTGGGAGCTTCCTCATGGTATGCGACCCTCTCCTTTCCTTTTTCTCTTGACAGAAATAAGAATGTCTAAGCCCCTGGAGCCGGAGAAGCCAGGTTTGGACTCTCAGTCAGAGCACACAGGTAGGAAGGTTTTGTCTGGGCAACAAGGGAAGGAGGTGGAGCCCCAGGTGGTAGGAAGGCAAGGAGAGTCCTAGCTTTTCCTTCCTTCTCCTTGCAGACACAGAAACCAATGGACCAGATGCAAACCATCAGGTAAGGAAGGGGAGCTAGCTGGGAGGGAGCAGGCCTGGGGAGGAGCTGATCTCAGAGACTCACCTCCCCTTCCTTCTCTCTCCTTTCAGAACCCCCAAAATAAGGCCTCTTCATTTTCCTTGTCCCCAACGGGTCCCAGCACCAAGGTGAGAGGGGAACTTGCAATACCTGGGGAATGGTGGGATAAAGTATCTGGGTGAGGTGGGGTTTGGAGGGAGCAAGGAAGATCTGTGGCAGAGGTCCCCCAGAGGGAGCCACGCAGCTTTGGAGCATCAGCAAACAAGTTTCTCCTTCCCACCCGCCTGCCCAAAACCTATGACTCATCCCATCTCCTTCCCCTTCCCCTAGGGTTGAGGGGGGGTTGGCTGGGGAAATCCCCCCTGGGGCCCCAGGGTATGAACAACAGGAAGCTGAGGGCCCAGCCCCCATCCCTACTTCCCTGCCTGGCCCTGGCTTCGCCCCGACTCTCAGCACCTCCAGACCCTCCCTTCACCCCAACAACACTCAAAGGACAGGCGGGTGGGGGAAAGACTGTCAAGAGAGTGGAAA
Organism: Notamacropus eugenii; assembly: GCF_028372415.1. Lineage (NCBI taxonomy): Eukaryota > Metazoa > Chordata > Mammalia > Diprotodontia > Macropodidae > Notamacropus > Notamacropus eugenii. Next base: position 25,935,395 of record NC_092876.1, on the reverse strand, counting down.
GGGCCTGAGCAGGAGAGGGGAGAGTAGGGAAGCAGAGGAGCGACCAAAGTGACAAACAAGTGGAGAAGAGGGTTGGGAGAGGACATGGAGAGATGGGTGCATGATTTTCCGATAGAGCATGAAACCCCTCCTGGGAGCCTTGTTATCTATCTGGCTAAGGACCTAGGCTGGGCCTGCAGAAGTTCCCTGGGGGTAGACAGGGAGAATCTCCTTTCTTTTGTCCCCAGCACCTAGGGGATGGGTTTGTGGAGATGAGGAGAGATGGAGAAGAGAAAGGAAGAAAAAGAGGGAAAAGGAAGAGAGGAGAGGAAAGGAGAGGAGAGGGCCAAGCCCCAGAGTCTCTGGACTATCTACTGTCAGTGTGACCTCGGGGCAATCTCTTCATGTGCCTGGTTCTTAGTTTCCTTATCTGCACAGTGATGGATCTAGAGTCCTGGGAAAGGGAGAAGAAAAAGGAAGGAGAAGGCCAGGGAGTGATGGGAAAAAGATGGAGGGAGAAGCTTAAAGGAGGAGAGAGGGAGGGATGGGGACAATGAAAGAGGGAGAGATTGAGAGTCAGGGGACCAGCCATTTGGAGCTGAAAAGGGCCGTGAGGAAACGGAGGCCTTCAGAGATTAAGTAACCCAGCTCTTCTTACTGTTCTATGCGATGGACCTTGAAGGGAAGGGAAGACTGAGGAGAAAGAGATAGAAGGGGGGAACTTGTAATAAGGAAATTTTGAGATAAGCTTAAGTGGAGAGGCTGGGGTTGCATCTGGAGGCCACCAGCTGAGGGTCCACACAGGTGCCATTCCTCCACACTTGGGAAGTGGAGGATGAGGTAGAGGTGGGCCACAGGGCTGCCCAGCCCAGCCACCATCCACAGAGCCATAGTGGGGGGAGCTGCATAGTCTCGCAGTAACCACTTCGTTTCTCTGGACCAGGGTCAAAAACCATCACTCTTTTGTTACAAAGGGGGAGAGGAGGGGGGATGTCTAGGTTTCTTCGCCATGATTGGTTCCCTCTTCAGGATCTGGAACTTGCCTCTCTCTCCATGCAGATCAAGGCTGAAGACTCCAGCAGTGACCCGGCCCCAGTGGCCCCCCCACCCCCGCCCCCATCCCAGCCCCACCTACCCCAGGCCCAACTCATGTTGGCTGGCGGGCAGCTGGCTGGGGTAAGTGACCCAGGATGAGCTCTGGGGGGTCAGGGGTCCACACTGAGTACTAGCTCTTCCACAAATGTTCTAAGGAGAGGCCCTAGACCCCCTGCTTCTTCCTAAGGCGTCCCTGCAGATGAAGCCCTGTTGAGTTTTGAGCTGACAGGTACAGAGGGAGGCCTCTGGTCCAACCTCCGCTGAAGCTGGCTTTGTTCTCCTCTGGGCAGCCACACTCCAGAACCATCTGGGTGGCCCCTTCTCTTTCTCCCACTGCTCCCATGCGCAGAGAACAGCTCCAGGTAGACTTGGCTCCCAGGTACAGCCGCGGGCACTGGTCCCCATCCCACCGGAGTTTGTTTCTCTTTTCTGACGCTAACCCCACTAGCTCTTTTCGCCTTGGCTGCCTGGTCCCCAGCTGTCACTAACCCGCTGCTTGTCTGCTCTCTCTTTGCTCCTTCTGTCTCTCCCTCACCCCCATGTCACTCTTTCCTAACCCTGTCTTGTCTGGTGACACCCCTCATCTCCCTCCTCGATCCCTCCCCTCTCACCTCCTCACCTTGTCTCGTCCTGTGACCTCCATCATCTCCCTCCTTGGCCCTCCTTCTCCTTGTGGTCTCTGACCCCCTCCTGGCCAATACCCCTCACCCCAGCTGACAGCCCTGATGCCCACCCAGCAGCAGCTCCTCCTGCAGCAGGCTCAGGCCCAGCTCCTGGCCGCCGCAGTCCAGCAGTCCAATGCCGCTGCCGCCGCTAATGCAGCCGCCGCCGCCTCCGGGCAACCCCCGGCCCCCGCTGGGGGGGGCGACCTGCCGCCGCAGCCACCCGCAAGCCAGCCCCCGGCGACCCCCCAGCTCACCCTGTCCCAGCCCATCCAACTCACGGCCCAGGTAAGGCGGGGCACACCTACAACCCGGCTGGGGTGAGGAAGCCGAAGCAGCCAGCACTAGCCGGGAGGGGCCATGGGCTCCCCAGCACACTCCCTCCCCACTCTGACCCTTGGGACCCCTCTGGGTCAGCTCTTCTTGCACTGCAAGCTTTCTTCTTTGCTGCCTAGAGCTCACCTGGCTCTGCTAATCCCACAGAACTGTGTCTGGTAGCACCTGCCCCCAGTCTAGAGCAGAGGGTGCCTCAGGGGGCATCTAGGGCCCTGTCCCTTACCCTTCCACCCTGCCTGAAGCAGGTAGCTCCCTAGTGAGTACACCAGCTACCACCTGGACACCTCCAGGAACAGGGAGCTGCCTCCCTCCCCAGAACATAGTTGCCAACCTTAGAAAGTCTGTCCTGCTGTTGAGCTGGAACCTGTCTCTTGTTAACTTCCACCTCAGCCCAAGAGTCTTCTGTCTGGGGGCAGGCATAACAAGTCTAATCTTGATAACCCAGGATGGCCCTTCTGAGCTTTGCACATGTGATAATGGTGTGGGTGGGGGCCACAGAGCTTTTCTAGATTAAATATCTGTGGTTCACAAACCCTGAACACCAGAGCTAGAAGCAATCTCAGAACCTAGAACATGAACTGGCAGATCTAGGAGGGGCCTTAGAATTTGTAATGTCAGGGTTGGGAGGGGCCTGAGAACAGGGAATGTCAGAGCTGGGAGGGTCTTAGAACAGGGAATGTCAGGGCTGGAAGGGGTCTTAGAACAGGGAATGACAGGGCTGGGAGGGTCTTAGAACAGAGAATGTCAGGGCTGGCAGGGGTCTTAGAACAGGGAATGACAGGGCTGGGAGGGTCTTAGAACAGAGAATGTCAGGGCTGGCAGGGGTCTTAGAACAGGGAATGACAGGGCTGGGAGGGTCTTAGAACAGAGAATGTCAGGGCTGGAAGACATCTTAGAACAGGAGGTGTCAGGCCTGGGAGGAGCCTTAGAAACCCACTGTCCCCCACCTACCTAGAGGTAATAATTGTCTAGTTAGAGAAAGATGAGGCCCAAAGAGGGGGTGGGCTATGCTGCCTGAGTGGGGGTGTCTGTTGCCTGTCCTCCTGAGTAGTCTCTCTCCCCAAGGCTAGGCAGTCCCTCAGGTCTGGGCTAATCTAGCGTATCCTTGCCTCCCCTCTCCCAGGACATCCAGCAGCTCCTTCAACTCCAGCAATTAGTCCTTGTCCCTGGGCACCACCTCCAGTCACCTGCACAGTTCCTTCTGCCACAAGCCCAACAGGGTCAACCAGGTAAGAATCCTGCATAAACTGGAGGGGCGGGAATGGGGTGTGGCCTGCGCAGGTGGGTTGTGGCCTGTGCAGAGGGGCAGTCTGTGGCTCTCTGGTGCCACCTTGTGGAATGGAATCCCAGAACTTGACAGCTTCCGAAAGCTTCTCTTCTATAACATCCCTGACTAATCTGCTGACAGACCTCCTGGGATGGGGAGCTCACCACTTCCCAAAACTGTTCACTCCTTTTCCATAGAGCTTTAGCTCTCCTTTTTCATATTGAGCTAAATTTTGCTTTCCTGGGACTTTTACCCATTAGTTCTGTCTCTGCCTCCTGGGCTCCAGCAAAGCAAGCCTGACCCTCCTTTAAAGAAAGATGGCGTTGAGTTGAGTTACACCTAGAATCCTAGCTTTGGAAAATGGGGAAAGACCCCAGAGGGCACTAGCTCCACTTCGAGTAGGCAGAAATATTTTTCACCACATCCCAGACAAGCAGTGGTGGGATGACCTCCAGGGACAGAGAACTCACTACCTTTTGAGGGAGCCTGATCCATTAATGGAGTCACCATTTACTAGGAAGTTCCCTTTTCAGTCAAATCTGCCCCCCTGTGACTTTCCCTTACTCTGCTGCTCCTCACATCTGAAGGGGATGGCATTGGGTCTAAACTCAGGAGCCCTCTCTGGACCCATAGGCAGGGTGTAGGGATGGGACATGCATTTGTTAACTGGTGGCCAGTAATATGACTGCAAAGATGCTTCCTTATGCCTGCAGAAGCTCTGAGATCTGGTCTAGTTAGGGCATGATGAGTCAGGGGACTGAATCCCCCACCTGATATCTACCCTGTCTCCCCTAGGCCTGCTCCCAACACCAAATCTGTTCCAGCTACCTCAGCAAAGCCAGGGAGCCCTCCTGACCTCCCAGCCCCGGGCTGGGCTCCCTACACAGGTAAGTAGCCGCCCCTTTGGGAAAAGCCAAATGACCTGGGGTCTGTACTAGGAACAAAGAGATTCGGTCAACTCCCATAGTCACCCAGCCACAGAACAGGTCCAGGAAAGGGAAGGGATCCCTACTCCCAGCTAAGAGGAAGAGAGGGTAAGAGACAGTGCAGCTCCCTCTCTGCTGCTGATTAAGAAAATGGCAGCTTTCCTGGTGCCAGGCTCTTGGGTAGATAAGAATGGCGCTTTCCAGTTAAAGGGCCCTTCTGATGCCTGCTGGTGGTATGAGGGTGAGCCTAGCTCTGGCAGCTGAGTGTATGCCATCTGGCCAGCTCCACAGGCTGGGAGGGGCCACCATCCAAGGACAATTACTACAAACAGAGAGGCTCCCCTCAGGGCAATAAGTGTGGGGGCTAGCTCTTGAGTAGGGGAAGGGAATGAGGACCTTCCCTCCCACTCACCAAGCGACAAATGCTCAAAGCCTTGGTGCACCCTGGTTTCTAGATTCTCTGAGCCTCAGAAGGTGCTGTCCCACCCACAATTCCATCAGCTCCCAGGCTGGAGGGCTGGGTTGTTGTATGAACTTGAGTGGGTTGCTTCCTACCTCTGGGACCATGGGAGTAAGAACAGGTGCCTCCCAGGGTTGTTGAACAGAAAGTGGAGTTATTCTTATTCCCTATAACAGCCAAAGATTCCAGGCAAAGTTTATTCCCTTCTTTTGCAAATTGGGAAACTGAAGGGGAGAGAAGGGAAAAGGGCTTATCCAAGGTCACAGACAATCATTTTAGACAGGTCACTCCCAAAGGCTAGGATTCTAACACATAATTTCTAGCTCCTGTGTTCCACAAGCTTTACAAGCTAAGGATAATTTCATCTATTGATTCTGACGTTGATATTAAGATGCTAATGTAACCTATATGTTATGTGTGAGTGCCGAGTGCTCATAGGATGATCAGGAGAGGCTTGGGTTGGTCAAGGAAGATGCCTTAAGGGAAGAAGTGGGGGAGGCAGAAGGCGAGGACATGGGGGGAGGTCTCAAGCCAGAGAGCTGCATGAGCAGCGGAATGAAGGGTGGGAGACACTGGAGATTCCAAACTCCCCTGCCTTCTCTCCCCCAGGCAGTGACTCGACCCACGCTGCCCGATCCGCACCTCTCACACTCGCAGCCCACCAAATGCCTGGAGCCACCCTCCCACCCTGAGGAGCCCAGCGATCTGGAAGAGCTGGAGCAGTTTGCTCGAACCTTCAAACAGAGGAGAATCAAGCTGGGTTTCACTCAGGTCTGGGGCAGGGAGGAAAGGAGGGCCCTTCGATGCAGCTGCCTGTACTACCTGCAGAATCCTCTGGGAAGCCCACAAAGTCCCCTGTGGTTTACAACTCCTCCCCCATCCCTGGAATTCACAAGCCCCAACAGCTTGCAGAGCCCTCTACAATGCGCAGAGTGCCTTTCACAGCCTTTACCCCATGCCCAACAAGTGGATCTTTTGTAGGTGTAGACTTGAGAGTGCCTGAGGAGGGAAGAGGACAGGCGAGGTCGAGCTGAGGGGGAGTCGGGAGTTTTTGTGTAGAAGCCCCCCACGCCTGAGCTGACCCTGCTATCCCTCCTCTCCAGGGCGATGTGGGGCTGGCCATGGGAAAGTTGTACGGCAACGATTTCAGCCAGACAACCATCTCGCGCTTCGAGGCCCTCAACCTTAGCTTTAAGAACATGTGCAAACTGAAGCCCCTTCTGGAAAAGTGGCTTAACGATGCAGGTGGGTGTCTGAGCCCGACCGACCACCGCTGTCCAAGGTCCTGAGCGGGCCGAGATCAAAACTCTGGTGGGAGGGAAGGGAGTGCAGGGGAGGAAGCTGAGATCAGGGCAGCCCAGCCTGGCTCTGTGTGTGTGCTGATTCCTCTGACACTGCCTCCCCTGGGACAGAGACCATGTCTGTGGACTCCAGCCTGCCCAGTCCTAACCAGCTGACCAGCCCCAGCCTGGGCTTCGACGGCCTCCCAGGCCGGCGGCGCAAGAAGAGGACAAGTATTGAGACAAACGTCCGCTTCGCCTTAGAGAAGAGCTTTCTAGCGGTGAGGAGATCTGCCCCCCTTGTCCTGCTTCCCCGGTGGCCTGCTGGGACTGCCGCTGACCCCCAGCCTCTCTGCCCCCACCCCCAGAATCAGAAGCCTACCTCAGAGGAGATCCTGCTGATTGCAGAGCAGCTGCACATGGAGAAGGAGGTGATCCGTGTCTGGTTCTGCAACCGGCGCCAGAAGGAGAAGAGAATTAACCCCTGCAGCGCTGCCCCCATGCTGCCCAGCCCGGGCAAGCCAGCGGCCTACAGCCCCCACCTCGGGCCTGGGGTACTGTGCTCCCCTTCCCCAGCCACCTGCCCCTGGATCATAGAGCTAGACCCTCAAAGTATCTCAGAGGCCCCACGGTCCAACCCCCTTCTTTTACAGATGAGGACACTGAGGCCCAGAGAGAGGAATGACTTTCCTAAGGTCACACAGATAGCCATCGTTAGAGCCACGATCTGAACCCAGGGCCAGGGCACATTCGCCAAACCATACGAGCTCCTCAAGGCACTAGGGATCGTACACCACCAGTCACACAAACCACACTTGTGGACACTCAAGTATACAATGTCAAACACAAACATTTATTAAGTTCCTGATGCATGATAGAAATGAAACCACTCCTGAGATCACATTCTACAGTGACACATATACAGATCAGAGAAGGGAGAGTGCACTAATGAGGTGTGTAGGGGGTGGGTTAAGAAAAGTTTCCTGTAGACAATGGCCTCCAAGGCTGGTAGTGGTTGTTGTTATTCAGTCCTGTCTGACTCCATGACCCTATTTGAGGTTTTCTTGGCAGAGATACTGGAAGGGTTTGTCATTTCCTCCTCCCGCTCATTTTACTGATGAGAAAACTGAGGCAAACAGGGTGAAGTGACTTGCCCAGGGTCACAGAGCCAGTAAGTATCTGAGATTTGAACTCAGTTCTTTCTGAAGGACAGTTAGGAATTCTCAAAAGAGAGAGGAGGGAGTGCATTGCATTCCAGGGAGAGGGGACAGCTTGTACAAGGTTACAGGGACTGGAGGTGAGAGCTCAAGTTTAGGGGACCAGGAGTTAGGCCAGTCTGTCTGGAATGTTCATTGCATGAAGGAGAGTAATAGCAAATAAGTAGGAAAAGGAAGGTGAACACCAGATTGTGAGGGGCACTCCATGCCTCTCACAGTGAGGAGCTGGGGGCTTGTCATATACCCCAAAGGCAGCACAGAGCCAGTGAAGATTTGTGAGCAGGGGAGTATGATGGTTAGAACTGTGTTTTTTTTTTGTTTTTTTTTTTGTTGTTGTTGAAGCAATTGAGGTTAAGTGATTTGCCCACTGTCACAAGTATCTGAGGTCGGATTTGAACTCAGGTCCTCCTGACTCTAAGGCTGGTGCTCTATCCACTGCACCACCTAGTTGCCCCAGACCTTACTGGTACACAGCAAAGGTTTGTCCCCTCTCCTACACCCCATCTCCTCCAGTTTTCAGCTTACTAACAGCCTCCAAGAAACATCCATCCATCCATCCATCCCTCCATTCCTCTCTATCCACCCATCCCTCCAACTCTCTCCATCCCTCTATTCTCCATCCATTAATCCATCCACCTCTCCCTTCCTCCATTCTTTTCTTCATCCTTCCATCTCTCCATCCATCCTTCCCTTTCCCTCCATCAATTCCTCTCCATCCCTCTATCCTCCATCCATTAATCCCTTCTACCCCTCCCTTCATCCATTCTTTCCTCCATCCCTTTTTATATTCCGAGCTCCTACTCTGCCCTGAGAATTGAGAAGACAGAATGAACAAGCCCTAGTCCTTTCTCTTAAGGATCTCGGAACCTGGTACCAACTTACACCTATGACCTGATTTAAACAAAGTCGAATGTATGGGAGGATCCAGGTTGGTGCCCAATGATGTCATTCTTTGATTTGCAAAAAACTGTGTTCCTTTTGGAAGACTTAAGCCCAGGGCTCCATTATTATTGTTTGCAGGACGGAATTCCATTCTGTTTGCACCACAGATCTTACGTGATGTCAAGCATTCCCAGTTAAACTCTGCAAGTTTAACCAACAAATATGTGACATTAGCCAGAAAAGTTGTCTAAAGTTGTTCGATGACGATTCTTCTTGTTGTTCAGTCATGTCTGACTCCATGGCCCTATTTGAGGTTTTCTTGGCAGAGATACTGGAGGGGTTTGCCGTTTTCTTCTCTAGCTGGTTTTACAGATGAGGAAACTGAGTCAAATAGGGTTAAGTGACTTGCCCAAGGTCACACAGCAAGGATGTGTCTGAGGCCAGATTCAGCTTAGGTCCTCCTGACTCCAGGTCCAGCACTCTATGCGCTTCAGAGCTGGAGGGGATTCTTGTTTTACAGAAGGGGAAATCTTAGCCTGGGTAGGGGTGGGGTGGGAGATTTCCCTCAGGTCCCATATCAAATTGGAGCCCAAGTGGGACTGTAATGCAGGTTTCCTGACTCCCAGGCTAGTTCTGTCTTCAGAAGGAAGCCACCAGAAAGCATTCACACCTTCAACTTTAGGACTCTATTGAAGCCTCATGTCAGGTGATCACTGAACTGTTTGAAAAAATCTACATTGATTTCTATAATGAAAATCATTATTACACAATTAGTAGGATCAGTTTTGGGGGCCTTGTATGGGCTATCCATTGAATGTTGGACATTATTCAGTCCTTTTGATTAAGCACTAAATTCACTGTGGGACTTTGGAAGAAATATTTCCCCTGTCTGGGCCTCAGTTTCCCCATTTGCCAAATGAAGGGAGCTATCTTGAGGGTGCCTTTCATCTGCAAATCTGTGTCTCTAGAGTTCTGAGATACCTATTACTGGAGATTAGATGCAGTATATACCCATACACATATATACATACATAAGCATATACATACATACAGCCCTCACTCAAAACAAAGTCAAGTGCAAGTCATTTCTCTGATGGCATGATCTTCTTCGGCAACGAAAGATGAACATACACACATGCATATGTAACACACACACATATGTATATCATGCCCTGGCCTCTCTCCTCCATGCTCCCCAGTCTACTCTAGGTCTCTGCAGCATGCTGGGAGTCACCCTCAGTTGCCATGCCCATGTGGGAATCACACCCTGAGACACTTTCTTCCTTGTCTCTCCAGGTCACACCTCAGGGGGCTGGGGGGACTCTACCATTGTCCCCGGCTTCCAGCAGTCTGAGCACAACAGGTCAGTCCTTGGGAGCAAGAAAAGAGGAACAGGGTGGGCTTTGGGACTTAAATTAAGGGATTCAGGGAAGGTTTAGGAGGGAGGAGCAAGCCCCTCTCCCAAACTCACTGGTTTGCAGTGGGACCTTGGACAGCTCCCATCCAGGTTGGGAGGGGCTGCTCTCAGTGCTTATTCATTCTGGTGCTCAATGCTTCCCTCATTCTCTCTCCTAGTTACTACCTTGTCCTCAGCTGTGGGGACCCTCCACCCCAGTCGGACAGCTGGAGGGGGCAGCAGTGGGGGTGGGGCCGTGACCCCCCTCAACTCTATCCCCTCCATTACCCCCCCACCCCCTGCCACCACCAACAGCACAAATCCCAGCCCCCAAGGCAGCCATGCGGCCATCGGGCTGTCAGGCCTGAACCCCAGCACAGGGTGAGTCTGGGGTCCTGGGAGGGCAAGGGAGCTGTTACTGCTTCAAGAGGCTGTGCCCTTCCCCCTGCTAACCACCTGCCTCCCCCCACTAACCCTTCTGCTTTGCCTCTTCTAGAAGCACAATGGTGGGGCTGAGCTCGGGGTTGAGTCCTGCTCTCATGGGTAACAACCCTTTGGCCACCATACAAGGTGCGTCACCTTCCATCCCACTCCCTTTGTCCCCTCTGCCATCACCCCATCCATGCCTTCAAAGGACATCATGGAGGCTTTTGCTGAACTCATCTGCATGCCTGTAACTACTTCTGGACAGTGTGTGTGTGTGTGCGTGTGTGTGTGTATGTGTATGCGTGTGTATGTGCGCACATGTGCACACATGCTTGAAAGCTTCCAGGGCCGATGCTTGGGCTTGGGCACATCCTCACCCTCAGGCTCAGCAGCCCTTGGGCATCATTCCCTGCCTGTCCCTCAACCATTGTCCCATTGCCTTGCTCCACGTCACCGTTCTCCTTTTGTGGGAAGAGGGTGAGGTGTACCTCCAGATGGGAAGAAAATGAGTCTAGGAAGAGGAGAGGCAGGGAGTGGGGACTACAAGAGAAGCACTCAAGGGGACCTCCAGGAGAGGGAAAATAGCCCAGGTGGGAGAATGGCTTCTCTGTTCTAGGGATCCTAAGTGAAACTGCTCAGTTCTGAAGAATATTAGAACTAGAACTTGATACAGACTGCCAGATATAGGAGGGAACCTAGAACAGAGGACTATAGAGCTGGGAGGGGCTTTAGAACAGGGAATGTCAGGGCTGGGAGGGGCCTTATAATATAAAACAGTAGAGCCAGGAAGGACCCAGGAGGTCATTTCACCTAACTATAAAGACAGTCCTCTGAGAGGGCAAGGAATCTAGCTTGATCTCCATCTCCATCCAGCCCACCTCCCTCTCTCTCTCTAGCCCTGGCCTCTGGTGGAACTCTCCCCCTTACCAGCCTTGATGCCAGCGGGAACCTGGTGCTAGGGGCAGCTGGGGGCGCCCCAGGGAGCCCAGGCATCGTGACCTCCCCACTCTTCCTGAACCACGCGGGGCTGCCACTGCTCAGCGCCCCTCCAGGGGTAGGCCTCGTATCAGCTGCTGCAGCGGCTGTGGCAGCCTCAATCTCCACCAAGTCCCCAGGCCTCTCCTCCTCCTCCTCCTCGTCCTCTTCCTCTTCCTCCTCGTCCTCCTCGTCGTGCATCGAGACAGCAGCACAGACCTCCGGAGGGCCTGAGGCAGGGATCAAATCAGAATGAAGACAGCCCCTCTGCCTTTCCCTGCCATTCTCCCCCCTCGCCCACCACTGGTCTCCCCAGCTGGGGAAGCTGGTGGTAGGAGGACGGCGGCGGGGTATTGAGGTGAGGTCGGGAGCTGGAGAAAGAGTGGAGGAAACACCAAAAAAAAAAAAAAAATACCCCCAGAAAGAAAAAACCAAACAAAAAACTAAAGCCAAATAGAAACAGACATAACCAGCCGCCCAGAAGGAGCCGGGGCGAACAGAAGAAACCAAAAACCGAAACCAAAAAAACCCAGTCCAGAGCCAGACCTCAGCGCGCCCCGCGCCCGCGCCCTGTGCCCGCTCTGACACCGAACCAGCGCGTGGCCCCGCTCCGGGCGCGGGGCGCCTCCACCCGGGAGCTCCGCCGCCCCCAGCCACCCCGCGGAAAAGGAGCACGCGTCGGGCCCCGGAGCGGGGGGGGGGGGGGGGGGGGAGGGGGGGAACCAGGGGAGGGAACAACTGTGGATTTTTCTTTTCCAGAAACCAAAAGAGACAGGGCCAGAGAAACCTCACACCAAATAGCCGGTAGCTTCATCCAAAGGCCTGTATAGAACTGGTAGCGTTCGTTGTGCTCCCCCGAATGTGTGCCCCATCCCCTCTCCCGGTCTGGGGGTGGGGTGGGAGAGGGGACTTGTAACTGCCTTTTTTTTAAACAGAGGGAGAGTAAAAGGGGAGGGGGGAAGACCTCCCCTATCCCCTTAGCCCTTCCCCATCTCCTTTGGCGTGGGGTCCGGCCACTTGCTAGGTGAATCCCATCTCTGGGCTCCCCGGGCCCCTCTGGTTCTGTGCTTAGGGAGTGAGGTCTGGGTGGGGGCTCGGCAGAGCGCGTCAGCGCAGGGCAGCCCCAGCCCTCGCCCATTCCTGTCTGCCAGCTTCCCATCCCTCTCCCTCATCACGTAAAAAAAAAAACAAAAACAAAAAACCCACACACACAAAAAAAAAAACCTCATATTCCAGTGCCTATCCGTGGGATCGTTCACGCTCTTTTACATTATCCAGAAAAACCAAAAAATCGTTCCCTCGCCCCTGCCCATCCACTACACACAGGAAGATGTCTCACTCCTCCAACCCCCACCCCATCCCCACCCCCCACCTCCAACCTCAAGAGGGCCACTCTCAGAATCAGGGTCTGAGTTGGGGGAGGGGGATGCCACCACTGTCCCCCCAGTGGCTCCTCTGTGGGCACTGGGATGTATCTAGATGACAGAGGCCTGTGGGAACGCTGCCGTCAGGGTTGTCCCTCTGCCGGTCATGTCTTGAACCAAAAAAAAAAAAAAAGTACCACAAAAAAAAAAAATAAAACTGAAAAAATTTTAAAATAGAAAAATCTATAGATATATATATTTAAGGGAAAGAAGAGAACTCAGTCTCTTAAAAGAAGACACTGGAGGAGCCGGGAGGGAAGCATACGGCCCCCAGAGTGATGGTGAGGGCCTTCAGCCTCGGCACCAGATGGACAGAAGGATAGACACTTCTTTCTCGTCACAAATACCTCATGGACCTCTACGGGGGTTGGGAGGGAGGGGTTGAGAAGGCCTCTTACCCAGGAAGAATGGGCTGGGGCAGGATGGGAGGATGCCAAAGCCGGGACCCAGAGGGAGCCCCCCTCTTGCCCTGACTGCTATGCCCTCCCCCCCAAAATCAACTGAACAAAGCTTTAAACTATGACAGAAAACCATGAAAGAAATCTATGAAGAAACAACAATTTGGGGGTGGTTTGGATCCTCCTTTGAAAGCCCCCTGTTAGTTCTGATTGGTCTTTCTTCCTCTCTCTCCTCTTTTCTTTCTCTCCTTCCTCAAACCAAAGTGTTGCTGGGTAGGAAGTGAGCCATTGGTGTGAGCCCACCCTCGCTTGGCAGGGGCTGGCACCTTTGCTGCATTGGGCGGTAGAGAAAGACCCCCGGATAAGAGGTAGCGTCCATTTGGATACTCCTCTTCCTGCTGGGCACAAGAGGAGAGATGGACTGAGTCCCGTGCACCTGTCCCAGGTGCCTGGGGCTCTGGCTTTTTGATTTCCTTTTCTCCCCTCCCCAGCCCTCATCTCAACCTGCCTCTGGAGGAACCATGCAGAGCAGTTCAGACCGTGCCAGCCTGTGCCCGCCTCTCTGCCTCTCCCCAGACTGTGGGAGCCTGCAGAGTCTGCTCTGTAGGATCCCCATCCCAGGAAGTCTCGTCTTGGGAGTGATGGAGACCCTCCAGTTCTCCAGGTGCGAGGAGGGAAGCTGTAGATGGGTCCTCCCTCGGTGCCGGTTCCCCAGCAGAATGTACATCTCTCCACTGGACTGGATTCCCCACCCTCTCCCTACTGCCAAGTGTTTCTGTTTTTGTTTCTGAGACAGGAGGGAGACTGGGACCAGGATGAGAATGTGTGGGCCCCGAAAGGGCCCTGGGGGAAATGGGGCTAAGGGCTACTTGCCTGGACAGGGATGACAGAACGCAACAAAGGAAAAGGGAAAAAGAAACCATGGACAAAATCTACAGATGGCATTGCTTGAGAACACTCCAAATCGCTGGAAAACAAACAAAAACTTTGATTCTAGACCAAAAAAACAAACCAAAACCAAACTGGAACCCCCCACCCCTTGGACTCACCATCCTCGCCTCCAGCATTTCCTTTCTACCCATCCTGGGCCTGGCCCCCCCAGGCACCTCCTCTGCCTTGGCTGCTGGGGGCAGCAGGGGACTCGAATGGATGGGGAATGAGGGAGATGAAAGGCAGGGCCAGGGCATAGGTCCTGCCACAGTGCAGTAGGGAAGAAGTGGCCTCCCATGGCACCCTTCCTCATCTTCACTCAACTTCCAGGCGAGAAAGGAAAAAAATTCTCGGGGGATTAAGAAAACACAAAAACCCAACCCACAAACTCCCAAGCTTTAACTACAGCTGTGAAACCAAATATTCTGGGAAGGGGTAGGGGAGGGAGGGGCAGGTGAGCCCCAGGTCTCCCCCCGGGCCCCCCCTCCCCCCAGGACTGGAGATAAGGCACCAAATACCTCATAGAACTTTAATGTTAAGAGAAACCAAATATCGTCGGCGTAGGGGGCCGGCTGGGGAGTGGGGTGGGGGGTGGGCAGCAAGAGGGAGGCTGGGGACTGGGGGCCAGGCCATGGGAGGCTTGGGGGTGGTAGCTACACGCTACCCCTTCCCCTTCTCCTGCCCCTTCCACTCCTGTTCCCCTGACCCCGACTCCGGGAAGCAAAACTATCTCATCCTTTTTATTTTGTGATTTGCGCGGGGGCCTGTGCCCGTGTGTCTGTGTGTGAGCGAGAGAGAATCGGGGAGACTGGGATTTTTTTGTGGGGGGTGGGGGGCTAGGGAGGGGGAGACCCTGGGGGTTTGGGGGTAGGTTAGATGTTAGGGTGGGGGGTGGTCTAGGGTGGAGATTGGGGGTGGGATGGGTGGGTGAACCGAAGAAAGGAGAAAGGGGAATCCCCTCTCTTCTGGCCTCTCCTCTCCCCCGCTTTCAGGTGAGGGCAGAGATGGGGTCCAGCCATGTGGCGGGCCCTCTAACTGTGCCAAAAATCATCCCCTCCCCCAACCAAACCACCTCTCTCTGTGATCTCCTGGAGGGAAGGGGGAAGGTAGAGGCTGGGGTTGGGGGCAGGGTGGCTGTGCAAGAGGGTCACCCTCTTTCATAGGCCATCACAACCCTCCCCAGCCCCCAACCCAGGATGGGTAGAGTTCAGACAGGGGCCTGAGTCCAGATACCAAAGTCTTCACAGAGCCCCCTCCCCTAGTGACAAGAAGGGATGGCAAGGGCTGGGGGTGGAAGGTGGTGTCAGTTTCTAAGCCAGGGCAGCTGGGATGGACTTTAAGGAAAGTGGGGTGAGGGGTACTTGCTGGCTGAGGGAGGACCCTGCCCCAGCTGGCACCTTCTGCCCCACCGAGAAGCCAAATCCCCATCCCCACCTAACACTCCTGCCCAAAGCATGAGAGACTGAGAGAGTGTGAGAGACTGAGAGACAGAAACCTGTGGGCCCACCTGCCCCAGTACAGAGAGACAAGGCCTCCAAGAGAAAAAAACCAAAAACCAAACCAAAGATTTTAACAATTAAAAAAAAACAAACAAAAACCAAAAAAACCCCAAAAACCAAAAAAAAAAAAAAAATAACCCAGACAACTCCGCTACCTTTTTCTACGTCAGAAAAAATCGAAAAAAAAAATGATAAAAAAAAAGGAAACTAATCCCAAGCCACAGTCCCTTGGCATGGCTTGAACTTTGACCTCAACAGTCTCCAGAACAAGACATCGAAGACAGCGAAAAGACAACTGAAGGAAAAAAAATAAATAATGTATATTTTTAACTATTTGTCCTTGAAATTTTAGCTCCTGGTTTAAAAAAAGGGAGAACAAAATTTCCAGAGAAACATCGCTGGGAATGGAGACAACTATTAACTGTGTCTGTGACTCCCCTTCCCCTTTTTCCCCCCTCCTCCTCACCCACCTCTTCTCCTACCCCAGGGGCCCTGTATTTATTTATTTATTTGTGTGTCCTTTCAGGGTGACATGGGTGGTGGAATCTCCATTACCTGTGGTGATGGGAGGTGTTTCTGGGCCATTGGGAAGGGCTGAATTTTTCTCCTTTTCCTCCCTTTTCTTTCCTCCAAGTGGCTAGATTTGTAGATGGTAGGGCACAGGGATAGAGGAGTGGACTTGGCCCATTGGCCAGCCCATCACCATACTGCTGCTATTCCTATTGGTCCTGAGCTCAAATCTACACTAGGGTGAAGCCTGATCTCACAAAACCAATTGCATTGATGGCAGCCCATGCCTTGTAAAGACTGGAATTATTTGAGCCCACCCCAGGGGTCATCTTCTCCTTTTTGCAAAGACCAGGACCACCTGGCCTATCAAGGGCCATTTCTCACCTACCAACATGAATGACCACTATAGATGCATGAGGTGGGAGGCAGGCTGTATGTAGAGAGGAGATAGACCTGTGCCCTGATCCCTGCCCATGTCCCCTCCTGCTCCCTTGGTCATTCTACCCCATGTCTGTAAGCCCTTCCCATTCCCCCTCTCCCCCACCCCCTTTCCCTGTCTCTCTTTCTCGTGGTAGCGGATTAGCGTTTCAGTGTTAAATTCAATCTGCTTGTTCATTGTATGATGTGCTTCTTTTAAGGCCCAATTTTGTAACTTGAATGTGTCATTCATCTGGACAACGACAAAAAAATTAAAGATTGTACAGAGAGAAATGATGCCCGTTCCCCTTGGCCCCCTGGTTCTGTCTGTCTATTTAGAGAGGGGGGAGGAGGTCAGGGTATCAATGGTGGGAAAAGAGGACTCTGGGGAGATGGAAGAGGAAGTGCCATTTAAATACCAACAGATCACCCATTTGGGACCCCCAACTGGGGGACTCAGTCCTTTGGGAGAATATCCATGCCCAAGACCAAGAGGGTCTTCCTGTTCTTTCATTATGCTCATCATAAGGAAGCTTTGTCTCTTGAAGACCCACCACACATTCCCTGAGCTTTCCTGTGCCCCAATACCATCACTGCTACAGCTGAATTTAGCAAAGCTTTGGGAGGGAAGATGGAGTTTCTAACATCTAATACATGTGATTTCATCCATAGAGATAATCCCTTCTACTAATGCACATTGTGACCCCTTTCTGTAACTTAGTAAAAAATGTCTCTTAGTAGATGGTTTTGAACCAAAGAAATGAAAAAATCCTTACCCTCAATACTTAGGCAGGCTGCTCCTCACACCACCCACAATCTATCATGGACATGCATTTACAACCTTTCTAGCATGATAAGGCATACTCTCCTTGAAGGCATAACCTTGGATCTTTTCCAAGCCACAAAGATGCTTCAGGGAATTTAACTGAAGTAAAGTTTACAAGTATATGCAAAAAAATGTACCTATGAATGTGCTAAAATAGTCATAGAATAATCACCCTTATCCTAGTCCTAGCCTGAGGACCCTCTAGGATCTAGCCCAGGCAGCCAAGACTAGGCTGAGAGGGACTGGAAGCAGGCCTACTTTCCTGGGGAAGAGCAAGGGAGAGCCACTGTGTGGGGTTTTCTACCTGATGTCATCTGCGAGTAGGTCCATTCTCCTTCCATGGACCATTCTTCCATACTGGGGATGGAAACTGCCTATTTAGTGTCTATCAATAAGTACCCTGCCTTCAAAACACAATTCTGTCTTGGGTTGGGGAGGCCCAGGAAGAGCTCAGGTCAAGGTTGGTTTACATGTAAGAAATAGAGCAACAAGTATTCTCACTGGCTGCTCAGAAAGGCTAACAGGAGGGCAGAGAAGTACAAATTAAGAATATGGCAGACTGAGAAGACCTGTATCTGAGCTCCTTAGCCAAGTCTGGGACTGTTTCCTTGACTGTTAAAGGAACAGAATGGACAAGATGATCATAAAGGTCACTCTCAAAGCCAGCAACCTTTAAGGGTGAGAGCCCAAGTTTCCAGTGTACTCCACCAGAGAGGGAAGACCATCCAGATGACAAAGGAAGGTCAGCAGGGATGGTGAGAGTAGAATGCTGAGGTGCAGAACACCAAGACCTCCACCTAGGAGGGAAGAACTGGGATAGATCAATTGGTTTAGGACCTCCATGGTCAGGAAGATGGAAGTGTAAACAAGGGCCATAACTTCTCTGTTCCATTTAGGGACATCCTGGTCTCAGCTCCCCAAAGCCTTGGGTTCTTCCAGTTTTCTATGATTCTCACAAGTTATCACTAGGCAGCCAATTCTAACAAAATTCCTGTGGCTGATGATCCTAAACCATCCATTTCCTTTCTGGACACATTTCTGTGATGGGAGTCTTGTGTCTTTGTGGTATGGTGACCTCACCGTCCCTGCGCAACGCTCTCATGGTATGGTGGTGTGCCTGCTCCCCAAAGTTAAGTTTTGAGAATGAGAGCTAAACCTCACCTCCTCTCTGGGCCTCTTTCTTCTAGGGTTGGACTTCATGATAATTCAACAGTGTTTTATGGTTTAGCAAAATATTTGGTTCACAACCCTTTGAGGTTGCTAGTATTCATTTTTATGGGTGAAGAAAGAACCCAAAGAGAGTTTTACATGGCTTGCCCAAGATTATGAATTTAATGCCCACCCCTTTCCTATCCTATACCCTTAGATTTAAAGGCAGTGTAAGTAACCCAACACATAGTGTTCTCTTCTGTGGTTAAAACAATTCTTGCTTCTTTCCCTTTCTTTGATTTTTCTTGTTTCTTGTCTCCAGAGGTCCTGTTTTCTCCACTTCCTGTTTGACACTTAACAATCCCAACAGGACATAATCCTTGAGTGAGGTTCTGACTGGTGTGACTCTGGTTTGGAGTCAAGTTAACCCTCACATGGTCATATTTCTGCCAATTCAGCCTACTTACTATCACAAGGGTTTTTTTACCCCATTGCCATCAGGGAGACCATGAAGATCCGCTTGCTTTTCTTTTCCAAACTTGTTCACTTATAGGTGTCCCTGCATGCCCTTTTTTTTTTCTATTTTCAAGGCAATTTTATCCAGCCATGGCAAGAGTGGCACTACCTTCCTTTAACATGGTTCATAATGCCAATGAAATCTAGGTAATACATCTAACCTGGACTTGGCTTGGGACAAAGGAAACTTCTTTCATGTCATCATGACCTAGTTAGTGCATATGAACCATTGAAGTCACAGATTAGAAAAACACCTGTGGTGTAGAACAGTGCCAGTCTTGGAATCAGGAAGACCGGAGTTTGAATCCTGCTCCAGGAGACTTACCAGCTATTTGAATCAGTGAAGAAATGAATGATTTATTAAGCACTTATGTACACAGCACTGAGCTAAGTGCTAAAAATACAAATAGGAAAGTAGGGGGCCCCAGACCTCATGGAGCTCACATGCTAATAGGGGAGACAACACACATGGGAGGTTTCAGGGGCAAATCAGATGGGAAGGTCCTAACAGTCTTCAGGGTGCAGCAGCAAAACGGATGTTAATGCTTTCTGAATGTCGTGTCTACTGATAAAATCGCATCAGTTTCTGATGATGATCTAATTTGCGAGGACCAAGAACTCTGGTGACTAGACCTTTCTTCTCAGGGTCTTCAGGAGCTATGGTAAGCTACACCTCCAAAGGAGCTGCTTTCCAGTGGGATGGCTGGACATTGCACTGGAACCACTGCTATTCCCAAGGCTGTTGGGCTTAGGGGATTATGCCTGTCTCCACCAGAGGATGGATGGTGGTGGTCACTTGACTTGCTTCCTGTCTCTCTCAGGATGCCTTACTGCAGCAAGTCTGCCTTGCCTACCTTGTGAGTGGAAGTTGGCAAACAGGATGAAGTGACTTGCCCAGGGTCACACAGCTATTACAATTCTGAGGTCACATTTGAACTCAGGTCTTCCTGACTCTAGAGCCAGTGCTCTATACACTGCCACCTAGCCATTTTAGCTATACATCTCCCATCTTCTAAAAGGGAGCCACCTCTCTGGATGATGACTCTGAAAGCTGGACTGGAAGCAGGGCAGGTGGTCTTAAAGGTGCTCAGGCTGCCTATGGGGGACAGCTGGTCAGCAGGCATTATTGGTAATGATGAAGATTGGCCCCTTTCCTACAATGTTGTTGTTTGTCCTTTGTTCTCAAAGAGGACCAATGACATCATGAGGGTGATGTCTTGGCTTTCGAGTGAACTGGATTTAAATGAGGCAGAGTTGCTCAAAGTCATCAGCTTCTCTCTCTCCTCTAGAGTCATTGGAGTCCAGTAGCAAGACATGAATCAAGACAACTGGTAATGGCCTGCCATTTCCCACAATAATTTCTCCCCTCAATAATGGCTGCAGGGGTGGACTAGAAATAGGTCTGGTGGCCTATGGGATACTGCTATTCCCAAGGCCCTTGGGCTCAGGATCTTGGACTTTTTCCATCAGAATATGAAGGGAGATAGTGGTAGTGGTTTGACCTGCCCAGCATATGCTGTGTGACCTTGAGTGAATCACTTAACCTCTTGAAGACTTCATTTCCTCATAATAGCTAGCATTTATAAAATGCTTTTAAGTTTTGCAAAGCACTTTACATGTGATCTCATTTGACCCTCACAATAAAGAAGTTATTATTACCTCCATTTTACTGATGGGGAAACTGAAGCTGAGGTTGACTTGCCCAAGCTCACATACAAAGTAAATATAGGAGGCAGAATTCAAACTCAGATCTTCCTGACCTCAAGTCCAGCACTCCAGTCACTAAACCAGTTGTCCAACATGGCCCACAATAGCTGCCAGTGTATCAAACCAGATTAAAATGTAACTGGGAAATATTTAACAAAAGAAATAAAAATACAATAAAACACAGATAACATTACAATTTAAAACAGGTCAACACATGGCCACAGGGCTTCTTATATATGAATTAGTGGCCTGTTTTTATTGGAGTTTCAACATCTAATTCCCTCATCTGTAAAATGGGAATGGGGATAGCACTTACATCACAGCATTGCTGCATTTCAAATGTGAGTGTAGTGAAGCTATTTACAAGCTTTAAAGCATTATGTTTATCATTGAGTCATTTTTTAGTCACATCCAACTCTTCATGACCCCATTTGGGGATTTCTTGGCAAACATACTGCAGTAGTTTTCCATTTTCTCCTCCAGCTCATCTTACAGATGAGGAAACTGAGGCAAACAGGGTTAAATGACTTGCCCAGAGTCACATAGCTAGTAAGTGTCTGAGGCTGGATTTGAACTCAAGGTGAGTCATCCAGACTTCAGGCCCAGCACTCTGTGCCCTATGGCGCCACCTAGCCTAATGCATTATATAAATGTTGGCTAGTTACCACTACTACCCTTCATGGCCTTGGGAGTCACATCCTATCTTGGGTCTCAGTTCCTTCCTCTAAGATAAGAGGACATTGGACTGGGTTATCTCTATGGTCTGTCACAGCTTTTAGTCCTGTGGTCAGACGGTCTGTGGCCAATTAGAATCTTCCCTGGCCCCTCCACCTTGCTGGTCTTTCTTTTCCATGGATCATGAATGGTTTTCACCCTGATCCTGAGATTACACAGGATCTAGGCTGGAGCATGCATGTTTGCTACACAGAATGATAGAGAAGGAAGAGGGATGTGCCTGAGTCTGAACCAGATTGTTGTCTAATTACCTCCTAGCTATGGTTTCCAACACAATATGAATGATGATTTTTATCAGATTAGTGGTTATGAGGCAGCGTCTCAGAGAGGAAAGACCACAGAATTTTAGCAAATGAACTAACAGAGATGATGTGGGGAAATGAAGCCTAATATGGATAAACATGGGTCCAAAAATCAATTTCCCAAGTACAAAATGAGAGATGTGTGGCTAAGATGGCGGTTAGGTGGCAGTGTATAGAGCCCTAGCTCTAGAATCAGGAAGACCTGAGTTCAAATCTGACCTCAGCATTGTAATAGCTGTGTGATCCTGGACAAGTCCCTTCACCCTGCTTGCCTCAGTTTCCTCATCTGTAAAATAAGCTGGAGCAGGAAATGGCAAACTCCAGAAAATCAAGAAAATCCCATCACGGGGTCACAGAAAGAATGACTGAACAACTATATGGCTAAGACAGCAACTCAAGTGGAAGACATCTGGGAAATGGAGTGGACTAAGAATCACCAGTATAATGAGAAGGCTAATAAAAAGCTAATATTGAGAGTTAGTGTCCAAAATGAGGCCATCCCAATGCATTTTGCCTTGGTTGGATCACATCCAGAAGGGTATGTTTGCTTCTTTGGTGCCATGTTTTAGGATGGGCATTGATAAGATGGATAGTGCCAAAAGATAAAGGGTGACAGATTAGGGGTTTGTGTGGGGGAAACAGCACTGGGGACCATGACATACAAGCAAAAGAACTGGGAAGATTTAGCCTAGAGAAGTGTCAGGATTAAGCATTTCAGGTATTGGAAGTTGTCACGAAGAAGAGAAATTTAGACTTTGTCACAGTTGGCCCTGAAGGGGAGGATAATGAAAATAAAAAATAGCTAACATTTACACAGCACCTACTACGTGCTAGGTACTGTGCTAAACGCTTGACAAATATTTCATCTGAGCCACAGAACACTGCAAGGTAGGTGCTGTTATTTTCCTTTTGAGGAAACAGAGGCAGACAGGTGAAATAGCTTACTTAAGGATACATGGCCAATTAAGTATCTGAGGCTGGATTCAAGCTCAGGTCTTCCTGCCTAGATGCCTAAGTTCCTAGACTTAGGGATAAGAGGAATTTGTAAGAGGCTGGTTCAAAGAAAAAAAATTCTTAACAATGAGAACCACCAAAAATGGGACAGACTAACTGCCATGGGCGATATTAGGTACTCCATCACTAGGGGTGATTGAACATAAGCTGTAGGGACCATCAAGTGGATTCCTTGCTCTGGCCTGGGTAGGAGTGGCTTCTGAGGTCCTGCCCAGCAGGGAGATTCTATTGTGTTCCAGCCCCTGACCTCAGCTCTGCCCTGTGACTATGGGCAATGCCCAGGGCCTCAGAAGGCATCTACTACTCCATTCCCTCCTTTTATAGAGGAGGAAATGGAAGACCAGTGAGGGGTAACAACTTCCCTAGGGTCAGACAAAGCTTCTCTGCATGTTTTCCCCACTCATAAGAAGGAATTTGACCAGATGACCCCTAAGGGTCCTTCCAACTCAAATGGTACTAGGACTTTAAATAGAAGAGTCAAGCACAAATATTAATGATGGATGGTGGATGGACTCCAAGCATGGCAACGTGGCCATAGATGTCCTACTACTGGCCAATCCTTTCTCCTAAGTCAGCCTTCACACAGACACTTTCAGGGGCATTCATGGTAGACTTGGAATGGGAAAACGAACAGTTTGCTCCTTTATTAACAGTGGACTCAAGAAAAAGTTCTCCCTGGCCCATGTAGTCATCATCTTTTGAAGACCAAATAGGAAGTATGCTCATTCCAGAGTAGTGGAGTCAAACTCAAAAAGAAATGGATTCCTGCCACAAATGTTGACTTAGAAAACCACAAATTAACATCATCTATGTTACATTTTAAAAAATTTATTTTGCTAAATATTTTTCATTTACATTTTAATCTGGTTCAGGCTGCACATACAAGTTTGACATGTCTGCTCAGTAGTACAGGAGATGCTTACTCGACCCCCACATACTATAGAATATGCCATCCCCAACAATACACTTCTCAAAAGGTTTTAGTATCCCATTTTTAGAAAAAAGTGCAATCTCCCCCATCATGCAATTAGCTACCTTCCTCCCTAGTTTCCCAGTGTTTGGGGGCTTAGACCACTGATTCCCTGACTACAGCCAATAGTGTCTGAAGAGTGAAAAGCAACCATAAAAAGCACTAGGCCTCATACCTGGCAAGTGGTCATCCATTCTAAGGACCTTTAGTAATGGGTAGTAGGTAGTAAGTGAGCCAAGTCTCTGACTTGAGAACTGTCATCAGTTTTGGGATAGGTCTAGTTGAAATAAGCTACCCCTACAGATATTCTTGGTGTTGTGGAGCTAAGCTAAGTCCCTCTTGAAGGACCCAAAGAAAGCTATCTTTTCCTCCTTAAGTCTCTTCTCTTGAAGAGAGGGCAGTTCTTCCTTGGAAGAGAACCCAACAGAGATAGCAGATGTTCTCCCATTTCTCTGACAGGGATCCCTGGAGGTAGGTCTTTGGGGCTAAATGTTAAGAGTTCTACACTTGGATTTAAAAAAAAAAAATCGATCAACTGCTACAAAGAACGTTTTACTGAGTAAAAGAAGTGATCACATTAACATTTAAAACTGCACTAAGACATTTGGAACAACCTGTATTTGGAAATGCCATGCTGATGCAAAACCAGAAACTATCAGTAAAAACAAAAAAATCTGAAAAATCAAAACTCAAATATACAAGTACAGGATGGGGGAAGAGGTACTAGAAAGCTGTGTGTACATGAAAAGGATCTCTGTGTCTTAGTGGAATAGCAACTAAACCACCTTAAAATGTAATGAAGAAATTTATAAAAGAATAAAATACAACCTAGATAATGCTGATTTATGGTTTTCTAAGTCACTGACTTAAGCTGTACCAACACAGGGGAAATGGGCCAGTGCTGCTGCCAGGGTTAGGTTAGACCACAGAGCACTGGGTACTATGAGGACCCTGATAAACCACAGAATGGTCCAAAGGGGCCCTGACTGACTCAAAGAGCTAAGAAGCCTGGAAGTTACACCAGACAAGAATATAAGCCTCAAAATGTTGAGGGCACATGGCAGCTCTCTCCAACTACCTAAGATAGGGCTCTGTCATCAAGTGCTTGAGCCCTTGCCTACTCTGGGTCTCCAGATGAGGAAGGTAGACTTTGTGGCTCCTTCTTACTCTAAATCCTAGGATCCTGTGGATGATGGACTTGACGTGTTTGATCTCAGAGCCATACTTCAGTTGAGCTAAGGACACACTTGTTGGCCGTCAGCACTTTTCCAAAGCACAACAGGTAGTGACAGTGGACAGTACATCCTTTTGAGGGCTTCAAGCACAAACCGGATATCTCAGGCTGGCCCTTCCATGCTCAGGTGCAGCTCAGTACAATCTAGGTCTCATCCAATTCTGACCTACCATGGTGGGTGCAGGTATAGATAAATACTTGGGCAGGTGGAACTGGGGACTGAGGTCACACCTGCTCCTTGTCCCAAAGAGACAACAAATTACATCCATGAGCCCAGTCTTTGTGATGGCTAGAAGGAGCCAAAGCTGGTCCTTCCCCCTGGATGGCACCGGAAATGCCAACCATCCCAACACTTCCATGAGGACATCTGTCTTCCATCACCTGGAACCCAGGCCTCAGAACTGCTGCCCTAGCCCAGAGAAACAGTCCCTCACTCTTCCCCAACCTTAGGACCATCTTAGGAACCAGATGTTGGTCTGTTTGGCATTTGGAGGCCAGATAATCCAGTGCTAAGCCTAAGACTAGCTTGTATCTGCCAAGCCTCAAATATGACCTTCAAGTCATTCAAAGTGGGAGAGACCTCAATGGAAGGACCCTCCCCAGCCCTACTTGGTGCACCCCCATCAGGCTGGAGTATCTCAGGGCTGGAATGCCCTTCCCCATGTGGTCATCCTATTCCACCCCCCATTCTGTCCAGCACTGAGGTGTCAGATCATTGCTGAAGTCACAACACACTATCTCCATCTCAGACAGGGCTTTTTCTTGATGGTGCAGGATGATGGGTAGGGTCAAAGGATAGGATCCAAGGCTGGGATTTATCTTCAAAGAGAATAATGCTAAGGAGTACATTTACTGGAGAGGCCCACCATTTCTTTGGCTCAGAGATGCCTCTTTTTGGGAGGTGGCAAGACCACATTCCTCAGGAATTGCGTTAGGTAGGGGATTTACTTAAAATGCTGGCTTTGTAGGGGAATTAAAACCCTAGAAAATTCAGAATTATAATCCAAACTGGCTCCAGGTGCAGGAAGCAGCATGGAGGGAAAGATGAAGAGGCTGCCAATTGAGAAAGGTCATTTCCAATCCCACAGATATCCGAGTCTCTCCAATGTATAAAGTGGAATCCCTGAGTTGCCATACTGATAGGGAATGTTCCCTAGGATCAGACTTGCATAGGTCCTAAGCAGGCCCTTCACACTTCCTTCCTGACTGTGACCTGATTGAAGGAGTGCTCAGCAGGGATTGGGATGTGGGCAGGCCACACAAGGACATGATGCAGGGGTGTGACCTGAGACTTTTGGGGAGGAGGCCTTGGCAAACATGGGAAACCCGACAATACCTGGCCCTGCTCACTCAAATTTGTCTGGGGCCCTGTAGCGACCTCTAGTGGCCAACCTCCACCCTGCTTCTCAATGCACCAACTATGTCTCTTTGTGACCAGAGAGCAGGGCAAGCCTGATGAAATGGCGGCCCCCTCAGTCACACCCCAAAGAAAACACCCACATCTGTCCAACTCAGTCTTTATTGGCTGCCTTGGCCCAGGGTTGGGGACACCTCTGTGAGGGCAAGGGACAAACAGGAATAGCAGGGACCCTTGGACAAGGAGGACTTAACCGTGATGAGAGAAAAATCCATTTACTGAACTAACACCAAAGACAGGAGAGGAGAGGGCACAGTATGTACAGAGGATAGGGTGGCCAGGGCCAGTGGGGACAATGACACTGTATCTGAGCCCAAGGGGAACAGGAACCCATGTGCAAGGCACTGGGGCCAGGGGACCTTCCCCAATCCTGGGGTCAGCCACTGATCTGCACCCCATCGCCTTCTGCCAGTGGGTAGATCTCAATGGTTTCTACCAGGGGCAGACCCTCGACTGCTGTCTCCACCACTGTGAGGGTGGCTGCTGCCTCAGCCGCTGCCTCAGCCAGCTGCTGGCGGACAGCTGCCTGATGCTGCTGCTGGTGGGTCTTGCGGTGTTTCCAGAGGTTGGAGAAGGAGCGGTAGCTCTTGCCACAGTCAGGGCAGGCGTAGGGCCTCTCACCAGTGTGGATGCGGCGGTGTTCTGCAAGGCGCATGGCAATGGTGAAGGCCTTGCCGCACACCTCACAGGCGAAGGGCCGCTCCCCTGTATGCAGGCGCCGGTGGTCTTTGAGGTGGGTGCTCTGGCGGAAGGCTTTGCCGCAATCTGGGCATGGGTAAGGCCTCTCCCCCGTGTGGATGCGCCGATGCACCTGCAGTGACGTCTCTGTGCTGAAGAGCTTCTTACACTCACTACATTCTAGCCCCCGTCGCCGGGCAGGGGCCGGAGGGGCTATGGCGGGGGAGGCAGCAGGCAAGGAGGCAGGGGGTGGGGGACGTACAGCCCGCGGGGGTCGGGGTGTGGCTGCCTCCTTGGCCAGGACCTCCCCTGGACCAGCTGCTGCGTGAGCAGCTTCGTGGGCCTGAAGCCGGGCGGCAGAACCCACTTTCTTGCCACAGGTGGCACACTCAAAACGCCGGGGGGCCTGGGCCTGAGCTGCAGCACAGCGGTGTTCACATAGGCGCAACGATGAGGGGAAGGCTGCACCACAGGCAGTGCAACGATGAGGCTGGCGCCCTGCATGGGCCACCAGCTGGTGCACTTCAAGCAGGCGGCGCAGGAGGAAGGAGCGTGGGCAGTCACGGCACTTGTATGGGTACTCGCCTGTGTGGTGGTAGCGGTGCATGAGCAGGCGATAGGGGCGGTGGAAACGCACGCCACACTCCTGGCAGCGGTAGGGGAAATGCTGGGCGTGCACAAGGCGATGCTGGCGCAGTGTGGAGCTCTGCGTGAAGGCCTTGCCGCAGTCACCACAGCGGTAGGGGCGCTCTCCAGTGTGCGTGAGCCGGTGCCGTGCCAGGTTGGCAGGCGAGTTGAAGGGCTTGGCACAGTCAGGGCAAGGGAAGGGCCGCTCACCCGTGTGGGTGCGCAGGTGGTTCCGCACGTGTGACTTCTTCTTGAACATTTTGCCACAGACGCCACACTTATGCCGCCGCTCCAGCCGGTGCACAAAGCGCTGGTGGCGGGCAAGCTGCAGAGCCTTGCTAAACTCGCGGCTGCAAAGGAGGCAGCGGTGGGGGCCCGCCACTGTGGGGAGGCTAGTGGGAGAGGCTAGAGCCCCTGGGGCTCCTCCTGCCTCCATAGGTGTGGGCTCAGGATCCTCAGAAGGCGCAGCTGGTGCAGGGGCAGGGATGGGGACACCTCCTGCACCATGTGTGCGCCGGTGGTAAAGGAACTTGGTGAGGTTGACAAAGGTCTTGCCACAGGGGCATGAGTGAAGTGGGTTAGGGGTGTGAGTACGGCGGTGTGCCAGGAGGAGGGCCTCTGTACCAAAGGCCAGGCCACAGTCCACACACAGGAAGTGGGACTCGCCACTGTGCTCACCAAGGTGCTGGTCCAGGCTGGGTGGGCTAGGGAAGGCGCGGCTACAGAGAGGGCACTTGAAGAGCCCCTCCCGGTGACTGCGCAGATGCTGCTGCAGCTGATGGGGGGAGAGGAAAAGCTGGTCACAGGTGGGGCAGAAGAGCTCCGGGGAGGCAACCCCGGGGGAATCCCCGCCAGTGCGTCGCAGCAGCCGTCGGCCCCTGCGCTCTCGCCCGCTCCCACTGCCTGCACCCTCACCGCCATTGCGAAGCTCGTAGCTGTGGTCAGAGGTTGGTGGCAGGTCAGGGGCCCCAGCAGTCTCAGGGCCAGGGGCCAATGGACCAAAGTGAGTGGCCTGGTGCTCCAGGAAGTCGCCAGGCAAGTGGAAGAGCTGGGAGCACTCAGAACACTTATAAAGGAGCAGCTCGACCTCAGCCACCACCTCCCCGGCCCCTGCAGGGCCTGCGGCCTCCCCAGCCTCCTCTGACTTGCGATAGGAGTGCTCCAGAGCCACCTGGGCTTGGCCCAGCTGGGGTCCCACGGCTGGGGGTGGGGAAGGCTGGGGAGGGGAAGCAGCTGCAGCAGCAACAGCCGCTACAGCCCGGAGGTGTGTTTGGCGATGGCTCAGCCATAGCTCCTGCCTCGCAAAGAGCGCCTTGCAGTCCACACACTCGTAGTGAATGGTGCTGGCAGAGATGGCGGGGGGGGGCTTAGCTGGGGGTGTTTCCGGGGGAGCTGGCTCCTGGGTGCTCAACAGTTTGAGATGCATCTCCTGGTGCTCGAGGAGCTGGCCTGGGGATAAGAGCAGTTGTCCACATTCTAGGCACTGGTACTGGCTCTCTTGCACCAAAGTTTGGTAGAGGCCGGAGCCACTGGGAGCTTCTGCAGCCACAGAGACCCCAGGGTCGGCCACACCCACAACCTCAAAGTGCTGCTGAGGGAGATGCGAGTTCTGGTGGAGGAGCACGTCCTCCAGGGAGCCAAAGAGCTGGTTACACTCGGAGCAGACATAGCGATGCTCGATGTAGAGGACTGTTTCTTCAGACTCCTCTGTCATGGTGGTCGGGCCCTGGGGGAGGGGAAGGGGAGAGAGACAAAACAATCCCCGACAGGGAAAGGAGAGATGGTCAGGAGAAGGGTCTGGTTAGGATTCCCTCCAGAGGAGGCCATATCTGTGCACAGATGGAAGGAGAGCTCCCCCTACACCAGGTCCTGGTTCATGCAGGAAGGCTGGGGCCTGCTTCAATGTTCTACCCAGCTCCAATCCCAATTCCAATCCCTTCTGGCTGCTCTGGCCAAATCCCCTGTCTCTCCCATCCCCAAACTGACCCTTCCCTCCCTAGGGCTCCAGGCCTTCTACTAACTCCACTACCTTGACCCTCTGCTCTGATATCCTGATCTCTCAGTCCCATTCTCAAACTTTTTCTTTACACGTCCATTCCCCTTCTGCCACACTTCTAATTCCCTAGTACTTACATTAGAGGCCTCCCATGCCAAGGCCAACAGATCCCTTTCTCTCACACCATCCCCCAGCCTGGTCTTCTCAGATGACCTCGAGACCACAGTATAAGTCCCCTGCCCCCCAACTCTAGCCTTCAGACCCCAGTTCCCTGTCTTGATATTCCAGTCTTCCCTCCATCAGCCCCACTTTATTTCATGTCTACCATTTTCAAGTCACTGAGCTTTGGCCTGGGGCGGGGGGGGCACAAGTGAAAATTGACAACCTGCTATCCTCAGTGAGATTCTATTTTGAAAAGGCCTAAAGGTCATTTGAGGAGAAATGAAGAAGGATTTTCAGAGAAGGCAGCGGGCCTGAAGCAGGAGAGGGGAGGCAGGGGGGCATGCTGAATTTGAGGCAGTGGTCTTTTAACTTGTACAGAACGTGGGACCTGAGGGCAGGGTTGTGAAAGAAGACTAAAAAAGCTGTAGAGGGCCTTAAAGAGAGGGCAGGAATTTCCACTTTTTCCTCCAGAGAATGGGGAGCCATGATAGGTTTGCATTTCAGAGCTGGACTTGAGGATTAGGGAGGACATTTATCAACCGTGTGAAGAATGGAACGGAAAGGGGAAAACAAGTAATAACTAGCCTTTTCATGGTACGTTAGGTTTGCAAAGCACTTTGACAAATATTTCATCTGATCCTCACCAGCCTATGAGATGAGTGAGTGGTGATGTGGAAGGGATAACTGCATTTGCTTACATGCTATCCTCCATCTCGCCCATCTCCCACCTTCGCCCTAACTGGCTGGTCTCTGTGCCTAGAACTCCTGCCGTGTAGTTCCCTCCACTTAAATCTCATCTTTAAATCGCTCCCTTTCCATCTCCCTCCACCAGCTGCTAAGACCTGCCCTTCTCTTGGCACTTCCCACCTACTCTATAGAGTTTTATATACCTAGCTATTTATACTTAGTCTCCCCAATTACAATGTAAATTCCTTGAGGTCCAGGATTTTTCACCTTCCCTTGTATCCCCAAGTGCTTGGCACAGGTAGCTCAAATACAGTAGGTGCTTAATAAATGTCTGTTTATTGATCTCTTTGTCTTAGTGTAAACTCTCTAGTTATCTGTGTACATCATTCTTTGTCAGCCATGGCTTAGGAGTATGAAAGATAGGTTCTGTCAGCTGCTGGCCTTCAAGGGTTGGTGAAGCTGCGTCTAAAGTCAGGAACAGGCCCTACAGTAAACGTCTTCAAACACTAGCACAAGCAGGCTCACCATGTACAAGAGGCTCCCCAGAATAGGATTTAAGTTCTTTAAGGGAATGTTAGTTACATCTTCATCTTCATATGTCCAGCACTGAGCCCATATAGAGCAAATGAATTAACAGTGCTTAATAAATGTTTATTGAATTCTGATTACTGATTAATTATGGGTATTTCTATTTTATATCAGTAATGTCGTTATTTATTAGCACCTATTTCTTCTCCCCCTTAAACAACAATCTATATGAGTAGAAAAGGAGGTGCCAACCACACTGGAACTGGTCTGTGGGGTAGCCCTGCTTTCTTTCTCTCCCCTCAGTCCACATCACATCCTTACCTGAGGGTGCCCAGCACAAAAGGAATATACATTTTAATCTATGAAACCTTTTTTTTCTTTCTCAAAAACCAGCCTTAACTCCAAATCACTAAAGTTTTCGTTGATTGAACAACAATAGGTCCCAGGACAAGCCCCACTAGGCCCCAGTCTGGGACCTGACTGGCTCAGAATGAACATAAAGAGCAATAGTTTCTGTTTTGGCCAGAAACCCTGAGGGTCTTCCTCTCTCAGATCCAATTTTTTTCTGGCTGGGTAAAGAGACCTCTCTGACTCATTTCTTATTAAGTCTTAATCACTGAATGGGTGTTGCCTCAAACAAACTGAGACCTGTTAAAGATCTTAGCTTGAAAAGGCCAAGGTCTCCCATGGCATCCTGGGCCATCTCTAGTCATCCTGATCTCTATCTGGCCAATGGATACAGATGGCTCTGGAGGAGAAAGTGAGGCTCATGACTCTGCACAGCCTTCCCTCAGTTCAATCCAATTCACCTGCATGTCATGGCATCACCTCCCTGATGCTATGATCCTTTTTGAGAATGAAGGAGAAACAACAAAAGGTAGGTGCTATTATCCCCATTTTACAGATGAGGAAACTGAGGCTACAAGAGGATACTTAAGTGTCCGTGGTGAGATCTGAACTCAGACCTTCCTGACTCCAAGGATAGGTTTTTAGAACATTCCAAACAAGAGATAATGAAGCTTGAATGAGAGAGACTGAGAGGCTTGACAACCAGCTGTATGTGAAGGGGAAGTCACCCATGGGACTGCCTCTCAGATGCAGGTTACTCCGACCATGGTGGTGCTGCCAAGAGAAAGAATGTAGCCAGAAATGGGACAAGGCAGGAGTGCAGATGTGGAATCTGAGGCCAGGATGGGCTCCGAGGGAGAGTGTCACACCCCAAGGATAGAAAAGGCCTCGGAGAAGTGAGGGGAGTCAGCGAAGGAAGCAGAGGAGAGGATCCAGGAAAAGGAGTGGGTCCAATGAAGTAAAAGGTATGTCCAATGCTATAAAACCAAACCCAGCCCCCAAAACATCAAGAACAAGGACTGAGAAAAGGCCTGGGCACCTTTGGGGCAGGTTCAGGCACATGGCAGAGGTGGAAGCTCTGCCACGGAGGGCTGAGGAGTAAATGGAAGGGAGCGAGTGCAGGCAAAGAACACGTACTGCTCATTTTAGGAATGTGGCAACGAGGGAGAGGAGACAGCGGACCACAGCTGGAGCCCTGCCAAGGGCAAAGCACAGGTTTTTAAGGAAGTGTATGGTCACGAGGAGCTGAGTTCAAATTCAGCCTTAGACACTTACTAGCTCTGGGACCCGGGCCAGGCACTTCAAGCCCGTCTGCCTCAGTTTCCACAGCACTCAGCGCAGGGCTGCTGCGAAGACAGCACAGTGCCTGGCACACGGCAGACACCATGTGCCACCTTCCCCACCCAATCTGTAGGTACCAGGGAAGGGGCCAGGGATAAAGTGTGTCTGAGGATGAAAGGGATGAGATGGCCCTTGGCAAGGTGCAGAGCGGAGGTCACGAAGCTCGGTGAAGGCAGGGACCTCATCACCTCTGGCCGCAGGTGGGGGAGGGGAGGCTTGGGGCTTCAGGGAAAGAAGACCAGGCCGGCGGCCGCTCGGGGTCTCCTCTCCCTGAGTTCGAATCCCACCGGACGGTGACTGGCTCCGGGCGGGCCTCGGTTTCCTCCTCTGCAAAATGAGCTGGAGAAGGAAATGGCCAACCCCTCCGGTGACCCTGCAAGGGCAGCCCAGCGGAAGGGGCCTGTGGGCCGGGAACCAAGCCTCCGTCCTCGCTGGGTCCCTCTGCAGATGGAGCTTAAGGTCAGGCCGCAGTGAAGCCTACTTAATGGGGGGGACCCAAGGCCGGCAGGGGGCGCTTGTGGGGTGGGGGAGGGGGGCAAGCGGGGCATCAGGCAGGAGGGGCCCGCCGGGCTCCGACTGGTAGACGGGATGGGGGAGGGGGCGTGGGCCATCCCTGCTCTAGAGCGCCCCCTCCCAGGATCCCCCGCTGCACCCCGAGCTGGGCGATCGCGCACGCGCACAGTATGGGGGGGCGACCGTTGCTCCCTCCC
Source organism: Notamacropus eugenii (assembly GCF_028372415.1). Lineage (NCBI taxonomy): Eukaryota > Metazoa > Chordata > Mammalia > Diprotodontia > Macropodidae > Notamacropus > Notamacropus eugenii. Next base: position 25,902,369 of record NC_092876.1, on the reverse strand, counting down.
CGAGGGTTCGGGGCGCGCACGCGCAGTCCGCAGAGTCTCGCGGCTGCCGGCCGGCCGGCGCGCGACGCTCTCTGCGCAGGCGGGGTGGTGCGTGGCGCGCGGCGCGGAGGGAGGGGAGGGGGAGGGGAAGGGCCCCAGCCCAGGCGCCTCGCGCCCTGCACTCACCGGGCCCGCGCACGCGCCCTGCCCGTCCTCCGCCTCCTTCGGGCCCGCGGGTTCACTCGCTCGCTCCGTCCTCGGGCCGGGCCGGGCCGTGTCGGCCGTCCGCTCACGTGACCCCCGCAGCGATCTCGCTCTCGATCTCCCTCTCCGTCTCGGCCTCACTCTCTCTCTCTCCCTCTCTCTCGCTTCGCTCTCAGCCTCGCTCTGGCCGCCAGTCGCCCTCAGCAACGTCCCGCCCCTCTCCGCCGCTCCGGAGGCCCCCTCCCCACCTCGGCCGTGCGTCCGGCGGGCTGGCGGGCGGGCGCGAAGACCAATCGGCTGCCCGCGAGGCCAGGGTCGGGCCCAATGGTGGCTCGCGAAGCGGAGGTGTCCGTCCCCCTTTTCCGCCCCTCTGCCAATAGCGACCAATCGGTACGCGACGTTTCTCCATCGGCCCGCCCCGGAGCTCTGCCGTCATCACGCCCCTCCCTTCTCCTCGCGGAGAGCCACGCCCCCCACGTCCAGCGCCGGTCGGGGCGGAGAGCGAGTTTGGAGTGACGTCAGCTGAAGCAGCAATGAGGCTGCGGGCGCCATCTTGTGGGGCATGGGGGTGGAGGGAAGGAGCAGAAGGGGGAGGGAAGAGAGGTGATTAGATAAAGGAGCGATGGTCGTTAAAAAATAATAACCCTCCTTCGGGAGGCCCGTGGAGGTTTGCAGAGTGCCTTCCTAGCAACAGCCCAGCACCAGGATGATGGTCTCCATTTTACAGAAGAGGCAACTGAGGCTCCGAAAGTTACCTAGGGCGACCAAGTCAGCCCCTTGGGGCGTCCAGCCCAGCAGTAATAATAAAAATAAGTTGATAATACTTGGCATCCATGTAGCCTTTTGCCAACTTTAGCTCAGTTCCACCACTCATTAAACACTACGGAGCTCTCTCTGGGGCTGGGCACTGGGCACACCTTGCCCACAAGGCCCTGGCATTGCATTCCAGGATATACCCAGCTCCCAGGAGTGCAGGCGGGTGGGCAGGAAGACCAGTCCCGAAGTGCTTGGTAGGCACCCAGAGACCAGAACCCAATGGAAAGAGCACCCTTTGCGAGGGGCCTACCTCGCTGCCTACTTGTGTCTGAGTGGAGACCATTGGCAGGGCCAAGGCCCTCGATGTTGAGAGCTTTCAACGGGGGAGGGGAATCTGGGGGACAAAAAGAGAAGGAAACTGAGGTCTAGAGAAAGGGGGGTACACCGGGAACCAGAGAGAGGGTGAGAAAGGAAAACAAGAAGAACTGAAGGATGGAGATGAGGGCACTGAGAGGCAGAAAGAAGAAAGAACCAAGGGAAAGAGGGATGGACAGAGTTGGGGGAGACTGAAGGGAAAAGAGGGGAAGGATGCCAGGGGACAGAAAAGCAGAGAGGGTAACCCTAAACCTTAGAGACCATCTAGTCCAAGACCCTCCTTTTTTTTTTTTACAGATGAAGAAAAGGAGGGTGTGGGTGTCTTGTCCTTGGTCACATAGCAAGTTAATGGCAAAACTGAAAATAGAATCCTTAGCTCACCTTTCAAGGCTCAGTTCAGGGGCCACCTCTGAGAAACTTACCCTGAGTCTCTCTGTTTGAGTATCCTTCAAATGAGCTTGTATTTACTTAACTTCATGTATAAATATGGGATGCCATCCCCCACTCCAGTTAATTAAGGTGTGACTGGATTGAATCCATCCAAAAATCAAAACTATAAACTAAGTGTGAATAAGTCCTTAATTAATTTGAGAGGATTAATGTACTTTGAACATTGGATGAAGAATGATGATAGTATACAGGAAATATCTTTAGATTGGTTCAAAAACTTAGCACATCTCTGGGCCTTCATATAAAAATATCAGTTAGTTCAAGATGAAGCAGTAGACTTTGTATTTTTGGAAGACCAGATAATAGATCTTGGGAGAGGAAAGGGTCTCTCTCTCTCTCTCTCTCTCTCTCTCTCTCTCTCTCTCTCTCTCTCTCTCTCTCTCCTCTCTCTCCTCTCTCTCTCCCTCCCTCCTCTTACCCCTACAATGACCACATTTTTGGACGGATTAAATGAGTAGGAGATAACACATGCAGCTGGGACCAGACAGAGATGCCATGAAGATAAACATGGATGCAGAATGGAGGAAATAGCTTCAAAAAGCATGACCTCTTGCAATAGAGAAGAATTCTCGTTATGAACTTAAGGAAGATTGATGATGATGACATAGTGCCTACTCCGTGCCACACAATGTATTTAGCACCTTACAAATATTATCTCATTTGATCCAGGTCACAGAGTGCCAGAAATTGTATTACCTTTTTGTCACATGTTAGAAATTACTTCTTTCCATTATGCTCTAAGTTTGAGCCCATTTTACCTACTCGTATTTATGTATTTGTGGGAGAGTGTACTCTGTGCTTTTAGGAGGAATGTTTTATCTCAACTGTTTTTGTTAAACCATCTTAGTAAATACCTTTCTAAAAAAACTGATTGAGATTACCGATTATCAATGGGAAGCACACTGGTAGGGGCTCATTAGCCATAGATTTAGAAACCCAGCCTTTTAGTATTAATGCCTAGAGCTTTAGGAGAGTAGTAGTAGCCAGCCTCTGGGGACCTCCAAATTACAAACACAAGTTGGAGGGGCAGCCCATAGAAGGTGCTACACATGCATATTGTATCTCCCTAAGGGAATGTAAGCTCCTTGGGGATGAGAACTATTTTTCAGTGTCTCCATCTTGTTTCTGTATCTCAAGCATTTAATAAAAGTTTGTTGAGTTGATTTGGCTTTGCAGTTTCCTACTCTATGAAATTCAGTTTCCTTCTCCATACAATAAAAGACTCTATATGATTACATGGACCTGAGTAGAGTTTAGTTTGTAATCTGTTATCAGACTCTTGAAGACTCTCTCTTACCTCTTTCTAGAACCTCAGGGTCCCAGAACTTGGTTGGACGTCCAACCAGGAGGATAGATGTTTTCTCTACAGTTTCAGACTTAATAACCCATTTTGCTTCTTTATCGCGTTTTAGTTATTATCTAATTAATACCTGTGACTCATACAAATAGACCCCAAATAGGGGGAAGTGGAGGAAAGGATAGGTGTCTCTTTAGTTAACTCTCTTAAGGCCAGTCTATTTTTTTTTTTTTTGCTTGTGGTTCTCTGTGTGCAAAGCAGAGGCCTGGAGAGAATTTTGAAATATTAGGACTGTAATGAGTCAAATATAGCTCACCTCATCCAACTTCCTTATTTCTTGGATGAGGTTTTTGAGGCCCAGAGAGAGGAAGGCACTTGTTAAAAGACATACAGGTAGTAAGGAGCAAAGTTGGGTTTCTCCTTCTATGAGAGTCAGTTTGATGTAGTGGATAGAGCACTGACTTGAAATCACATATACCTGGGTTCAGATCCAGCCTTTGATACTCACTAGCATAACCTTTCTCTGAAGCAACTTCTGCTTAAGGCTCTAACCATTCTATGGGTATTGAGGGGAGATAGTGGTTAAGTGAGTGTTCATTTGATGTGAGGACTAAGTCAGAGGGCTGCAAGAGATTATGAGCCCCAACGGGGTTCCTGGTAGGAAAATAAGTGCTCCACATCTCTCCCTGGGGTCTCTGTCTTCCTGGAGTTTGAGCCAAGAGTAGACACTCAGAACAGGGTGGTATTGGCAGCCTGGAAGAAACTGAGATAGAACCAGATTGGCCGATTAAGGTGTATAGAAGTGGGAATGGGACTCAAGGGAGCTGCTGTGGTACTTCATGATGAAATTCCAAAGGGCAGCTGACTAAGGAGCCCAATGTCAGACTTACCTAGCACCTGGCAGGTGGCTAGTTCTTGAGTGGGGGTTGTTACAAAAGTAGCCAGAAGGTGAGAGCCATTCATGGTGAATTGAGAGAAATTCTGCTTCAAACCCAGGACCCTTGAAAACAAAATGCTTGGAAGGAGATTTGTCAGCTGAATTAGTCTTTAGGGTGTAAAACCAGATGCAGAAGACTGGAGGGGGCAAGGATTAAGATTTCAAATATCATTAGGAGTGGCAGGGAGCCTGGTGCTGGTGAGTTTTGAGGTCAACACTCAAACGTGCTTCTTGTAAACAATGTATTGTTGGATTATGGTTTTTAATCCATTCTGCTACCTGCCTCCGTTTTATGGGAGAATTTATCCCATTCCCATTCAGAGTTACGATTACTATCTGTCTTTGCCTCCATCCTCTTTTCCCCCATTTATGGCTTTAGTTCTCCCTTCTCCTTTCCCCTCCATAATAGAGGTTTCGTTTTTGACCACCTCCTCTCCCAGTCTTCCCTCCCTTCTTTCAGCCACCCACCCTTTTACTCCCATTTTCTCTTATTCCTTCTTCCCTCCCTTTTAGCTTTCCCTCCATTTTCTTTCCCCTTTCTCCTCCTACTGCTTATAGAACTAGTTAGATTCCTTTACTTAACTGAGTTTTTTTTGTTTCCTTCTTGAATCAAATCAGAGAAGAGTAAATCTCAAGCAGTGCTCAACTCTCTCCTCTCTTTCTTAATTTAATAATAACATTCATATAACACTTTAAGATTTGCAAATTACCTTTTTATGTACACTGTCTCCTTTGATTCATGCAACAACTCTGTGAGATGGGTACTTTTATTATTCCTATTCTTTTTATTCCTAGGTGTTTAATAAATGTTTGTTTATTGACTGAATGACCCTGGGCAAGTTACTTAACCTCCATCTGCCTTAGCTTCCTTATCTGTAAAATGGAAATTAATAATAGGCACCTGTCTCTCAGGGTTGTTGTGAGGATAAAATGATATATTTGTAAACTGCTTTGTAAACCTTAAAATGCTACATAATTGCTTACCCTAGAAGTTTCTCATTCATACCATGGAGATGAGCTGGAGTAGTTTCAGTTTAGAGAGCCACCTGGTAGCTTGAATAGATATCACACTCTGAATAGCTATTAGCTAGCATTTACTGCAGGAGTAGCATAGGATCATTGTTCTAGAACTTGAAGGGACCTCAAAGGTCGTCTAGTCAAACTACCTCATTATGCATAAGAAGGTACTGAGGTTCAGAGACATCGGGTGACATGCCCAAATTCATATAGATAGCCAATGACAGTGCCAGGATTCAAGCTCAAGTCCTAGGGCTCCAAGTTTATCCAGCAAAGTTAAGCCTTCCTTTTACTGGATTACCACTATATCAAGAGCTGGTTGCTCTTCTGAGTTTGCAAACTTTTTACACCATCTTTGTGACCTTGGGCAAGTCATTCACTCTCTCTGAACCTCAGTTCCTTCATTTGCAAAATGGAGGTAATAATAACTGTATTACCTGCCTCTGAGGCCCCAAGCAGAGCTCTCTGTCTCCTCATGTGCTGAGCATAGTAGGCTCTTCATAAACGACAGGGGAAGCGTACATTTCAAAAGCAGATAGTAAATACCTACTGTGAGTACAACACTGAGCTAGGAGCTGGAGTAGATACAAAAGGAGCCCAATGTCTAGTTAGATGAGGATGTGATAAAGGTCGTGAAAGACTGAGTGTTCTGAGGAAAAAGGATTGCTATCAGCTTGTAGGAAGGGCAAAATTGGTGACAGCATCCCAAAGGGGAGAGCATTTGGAAGGGTAAAGAAGAATGGGACAGGTAGAGTTCAGGTGAGGAAGGGAGCAAGATCAGAATATTTTAAGAGCAGAGATCATCAGTATGAGCAAATGGAATAGGGTCATGCTTTTTCCTCTTCCTCATCTTTCCCTCTTCCACTTTTTCTTTTTTCTCATCTTGTACTTCTTCTCCTTCTCTTTCTTCTCCTCCTCTTTCTCCTCCTCCTTCTCCTCCTCCTTCTCCTCCTCCTTCTCCTTCTCCTTCTTCTTCTTCTTCTTCTTCTTCTTCTTCTTCTTCTTCTTCTTCTTCTCCTCCTCCTCCTCCTCCTTCTCTTTCTTCTTTTTCTTTCTCTTCTTCTTCTTCTCTTTCCCTTTCTCCTTTTTAAACATGTTTGCACAGCTTTTTAGGCTACAGATTATTTTCCTATCAGTGATCTCTTGGGATACTCTCAAACACTTGTAGTGTGGAGATCAGATGGGTCAGGAAAATAATCATAATAATAAGATTATAAATTTAGAGCTAGAAGAAATCTTAGAATTCATCTAGTCACCTTCTTCTTTTACAGATGAGGAAACTGAGGTTATGATACTAGGAGAGCCAGGATTTGAACCCCGTCCAAGGAATCCAATTGACTCTAAGTCTGAAGCTCATGGGGCACTTGGTGACTCAGAGGCAGACCTAGTGCTAGAACTCCAGGATCATTGATTCAGATTAGGAAAGAGATTGTAGAGGTTATTGAGTCCAACTACCTTATCCTATTGAAACTCATAGAAATTAAAAAACACCCAAGGAAATGTGAATTCCAAGCAGTAGAGCTGGGATTCCAACCCAAGACCAACCTAGATGGAGCAATCTTTCCCATGTCTCATGCTATGAATCCTAGCCCAAGGCTCTTTCCCTTATCCTGGACCACTCTTACGGAAGAGCCCTTTGGCATCATCTAATCCATTGCCCTCACTTTCTAGAAGGGTGAGTCAGGGCTGGACAGGTGAAGGCACTTGCCTGAGATCACACTTCAAGTGCACACCTGGACTGAAATTCAGATAGAATCACCTTGCATTATGGGCTCTTTCCTCTTGCATACTTGATAGTCTATAGTAGGTCTATTGGGGAGGAGGGACAGATACAGTTCGGTAAAACAAAGGAGAAATAATATGGATGGTTGTGGGAGGCATGAAGGTGTCTGGGAGCAAGCCTGTGGAAGATGCTCAACCTCAGGGGCCATGTGCACCCAAGGCTGGGCTGGTGGTGCAGGGGTTTGGACTGTGTATTGTTGACATCCCTCTGGTTGGTATATTCCAGGTATGAGGGGGCCCATGAGCAGAAAATGTAGTTGAGATCTGGTGGTACACATGACAAGTACCCATGTCAGGTATGTGTGACTGGGTATGACAGGGCATGTTCAAGGTATGACAGGCCCAGGGACCTGGTATGATGTGTGGCAGGTATATTGGTCCCCTTGACTAGAGTTTTGTGAAGCCTGGGGTATGGAGTGTCAGAAGGGGACAAAGTGTGTAGGGCCCCTGGTGCCATGTGGCAGGCATGTGTAAGGCATGAGGTCACATGTGCCAGCTTCACACGTGAGCCCATGTGTGTCTCCTCCCAGTCACGAGCGATGGGGGCGGTGATGAGTCACCCAGTCTCAGCCTCCAGCTCCAACTGTCTGTTCCTTTCTCCCCCCTACACCCCCCAGGACTGTCTCCCATCTCCCTCCTCCGCCCCCTTCTATCTTTCCCTAAACCCATCTCTCTCTTTCCCCTAGGTGTTTCTCTCTGGCCCTTTCTCTGTCTCTTTCTGGGCCTCTCCACCTTTCTCTGCCTGCCTCTTGGTCCTTCATATCTTCTTTCCCTCGCTCTGCCTGACTGGCCCTTGGACCCTCCTGTTTTCCATGCCTCCCCCTGTCTCTGGCTACCTCTCGCTGGACCTCTCCCTTCTCCATGTCTCTTTCCCTCCCTTGGCCTCTCTAGGTCTCTCCTGTCCCTCCTCTCCATCTCTCCCTTTTGCTCTCAGCCTTCTCCACATAGCCTCTCTTTCAAGATCTCTTTCCCCTCCTTTTCTCTGGTCTCCAGCTGCCTCCTCCAGGTCCTTCTCTGCCTCTGCTTCTCTTCTCCATGTCTCCCCAGTCTCTGCCTCTGGTTGGACCTCTCCCTTCTCCATGCTTCCCCTTCCCTCTCTCTGTCTCGGTTTCCTCCTCTTCTCTGCTCCTCTCTTTGTCTGCCTGTCTCTGGGTCCCTCTATTCCCCCCTATGCTCCCTCTTCTTCCCTTCTGGCTGGCCCTGGGTCTCTGTGGGTCTCTGGGGGGAAGTTGGGGAGGGCATAGGAGGAGAGGACGCCTAGGGTGGTCCCCGGTGCCCAGTGCAGCTCCATCCCCCTCATTGGTATTCTCCTCTCGCCCCCCCCACCAGGCTGCCAACCAATAGCAGCCTCTCCCTCCCCCTCCCCTACTCTTCTCCCTCCCCTTGCCTCTTTCCCTCCCTTCCCCTCCCTCCTCTTTGCCTCCATCCTCCTCCCTCTTCTCTTTTTTCCCCTCCTCCCCCCAGCGCCAGCCATCAAGGGAGGACGTGGACTCAGAGAAGGGGAGAGGGGAAAAGAATCGGCAGCTGGAGAGGGAGAGGGGTGGCCTGAGGCAAGGCCCTGTGAAGGCCAGTGGCTCGGCGCTGAGGGGAAGCCAGGAAGGGGAGCCGGGAGGCCAGCCGAGTAGGGACTCAGGAACGCTCCATCCTTCCTTCCCCTTCCTGCCCTCCTCCTCCTCCTCCTCCTTCCTTCCCCCGCCTCCTCCATCCCCTCTCTTCTGGGCCACCGGGCTCACTCCATCCCTCTGTTCCCTCCCCATCTCCCCCTCTCCTCTATCCCCCCTTCCCTCTCTCTTTCCTGTTTCCCCATCCCTTCTCTCCTCCTCCATCCTTCCTTATTCCCCTCACTTCCACGTCTCCCTCTCCTTTCCTATTCCTATCTCTCCCACCCTCTCTTCCCCCATCTTCCCAGCCTCTCCTCGGCCCCTCTTCCCCCTTACCCACTTTCCTCCCTGTATCCCCATCCCCCGTACTCTGTGCCCCCAGCTTCTTTTATCCTCCACTACCCAATCCCCCCGTTCTCCGAGCCTCCTTTATCTGCCCATCCTTCCCAGCATCCGCTCTCACCATCTCCCCCACTGTCTCTTACACCCCCTACTCCCTTCTCTCCCATCCTCCTCCTTCCTCACCCCTGGGGCCTGATGCTCCCTTGGTCAGGCCTGAAGTCTTGAATCCCTAGTCTCCCCTCTCTCCCTCTGCGGGGAGGGGCAAGGCCTGGGGGGAGGGGGGAGAACGGGGTAACCCCCTCCCCCACCAGCCCCTCCCCTCCCCACCCCCTCACCTCATGGCCACGGGCTACATCTTGGCCCATTCCTCACCCCCAGCAGCCCCCCCAGGCCGACCAGGCTGAGGGGAGGGGGCCGGGGGTGGGGAGCCCCATTTGGGCCAGCTCTCTCCCTCCCTTCCTCCATTACTCCTTCCCTTCTCCTCCATTTTCTCCTTGCATTCCCCCTTCTCCTCTCCCCTCTCAGGCCTGCCCGCCAGCCCTCCCTCTCTCCCTCGCCCCATCCACCTGACTCCCCACCTTCAGCAACTGGGGACCAGAAGACTCTCCCCCTACTCCCATCTCAGTATCCCTCCCCACCCCCATCCTTCTTGGCCCCGGAGCCGGCAAGAGAGCCCCAGCCGTCTGGCCCACCAGGATCCGTGAGTGTCTGCCTGTGTGGATGGGTGGTGGGGTTGTGGGAGTGGGGGTGGGGTGGGGGAGTGGGGTTGGGCGCAGCCAAGCTGGAGGAGGGCGACTCCTTGGGGGCTCGGGGAGGCGATTCCTAGGAGCAGGGTAGATTTGCCCAATCTCCAAGGTTCCTGGTCAAGTGCCTCCACTGACTCTACTTCCCCCAGGGAGCATAGACTGGGGCTTGGGGAGGGAGGGGTGTCTTTCATCGTGCTATCCCCTCATTTCTCCAGATTACTTTTTAAATACATCCAGCATCTGCTTTTCTCCTCCATTTCCCTTTTCCCCTCCATCCTTCAGCCTCTCCCACCCTTTGGGACACATTATCGACTTTTCATTTGTCTTTCAGTCTCTCTCTTTGAATGTGTGCTGTCTCTTGCCTCACCGGGTCTCTCTGTCCCTGTCTTTATGACCTAGCCTCTGTCTTGTTTGTTTTCTCTACTATTCTCAATCTCTGCCTCTATTTCCCTGGTGTCTTTCAGTCTGTGTCTAGCTGTTTCCTTCTCCCAACGTCTCTCAGTCTGTTTTGCTGTTTCTCTCCTTCTCTCTCTCCCTATATCGCTCCTTTTCTTGTGCCTGGCAGTCTTTCTCTGTCTCTTAATTTCTACACCCTTGTCTCTCTCTCTCTCTCTGTCTCTCTCAGTCTCTCTGTTTCTGTCTGTCTTCTTGTATCTCCCAGTCTCTGTCTTTCTATGTCTCCCACTTTCAGGCTCTCTATGACCCTGTCTTCTTTTTTCTCTGGTTATCTCTCTACATTCCTCAGGCTCTATCTCTCTAGATTTCTAAGACGCTCATCTCAGTGTTTTTGTTTCTCTTTCTGTCTTTCTTAGGCCATCTGATTTCTCTAACTTTCCTAGCTCATCTTCTCTTTCTCTGTCCCACCTATCTCTTGGCCAGTCTCTGGATCTCCTTTTTCTCTCACTGCATGTCAGGGACTCACTTTGTCTCTCACCGTCTCATACTGCCTGTCACTGTCCTTGTTTCTTTCTTGTTCTCTATTTTTCCTTGTCTCATTCTGCTTCTCTTTCTCCCTGTCTTATTATTTTTCTCTGACTCTGTCTCTGTGTCTCTCTGTTTGTGTATCTCCTATGACTATCTTGAGCTATCTCTTTCATTTCTCTTTCCACTTTAACTTTTATGTATCTCATTGCTCTCTCTTTGTCTCTCCCTTCCTCTTGCCTTTCTTCATTCCTCCTGGTTTCACTCTTCTCTTTTTCCCTCCCTCTGTGTGTCTCTGACTTTCTCTCACTGTGTCTGCTTGTCTCCATGTCTACTCTAGGTAACTGTCTTTCACTTGTGTCTACAGCATTTATTTCCTTATCTCTCCCTCTGTGTCTTGGTTCTGGATTTTCTCACTTTATCTCTGCACCCCTCCCTCTAGTTCACTATTTCTGGCCCCCTTTTTTGTGTCTCTGGCTCTCATTCTCACTCTTTCTGTTTCTATGAATGTCTTCTAGTTCTCTCTCATTCTCTGTCCCTTTGTCTATCTCTCTCTCATTCTGTGTGTCTGCTTCTCTCCCACTCCTTTTTCATCTTCATCACCTCGTTCTCTCTGTGCGTCTCTGTCTCCTTCTCCACCTCTGTCTCCCCCAGCCAGTCTGTGTCTGTTAGTCTGCCCCTTTTCTTTTCTCCATCCCTCTCTCCAGACCTGGTTATGGGTGTCTCTGTCTCCCTTTTCTTTCGTGTCTTCTTTTTTCCATGGCTGTCAGTGTCTGTTGATGCCTTCTCCCCTTTCCATCTGTCCTTTCTGTCTTGCTCAGTCTCTTTTCAGACTCCAATTCTATTTCTCTCTTTTCCTTTGTTCTTACATTCTCTTTCTCTCATTTCCATCACTTTTGTGCTCTTTTTTTCTAGGTCCCTCATTTTCATTCTTGTGTTTTTCTTTCTTCATGTTTCTATTCTTTCTCTTTCTAACTTTCTCCTTCTCTGAGAGGAGACCTGAGACCTCTTTCTCCTCTACTTCCTTTTTTCCTAATCTATCTGTGCTCCCTATCTTCTCTTATTTAGCCTATTTTGGTTTCTTTGATTGCCTGTCTGACTGTCCCTTCCTTGGGCTATCTGTGTCTGTCTGTTGTTTTGGGTTTGAGTTTATCCATCTACCTATGACTCCTGCACTGATCCAATGAGCAGTGTGTGTGTGTGTGTGTGTGTGTGTGTGTGTGTGTGGTTGTCTCTCTGCCTGCCTAAGTCTCTCTCATCTCTGTCTCTCCTCTGTCTCCCTTTCTCTCACTTCCCACCTCTACCTCCATTTTTCTGTCACTCTTCCTCTTCTCCCCTCTTTTCTGTATCTCTCAGTCATCTATCTCTCTCTTTGTCTGTCATTTCCACTTTCTCTCCCCTATTTCTTCTCTATATATCTCTTCTATCTCTGTCTCCTAGTTCCTATTTCTATCTCCATCCCCATGTCTCAATATGCTCTTCTCACTTGGCACTCTCCTTTTACTTGTCTTCCTTCACACACACTCTTTTACCCTCCCACCTTTCTTCCTTACTGGTTCCTGCTTTCACATGATTCAGGCTTCTGTTTCTCACTCAAGTGACCCCTAACTTCTTCTTGGTCTCCCACCTTCAGGGACCCTTAAGGCAGACATTTTTAAGGTCTGACCCAGAATTACAAAGCTCAAATTCACAGAGCTCAAAGGTTAGCTCTCACAGTCAATCTAGTTTTTTTTCACCTGGGGAAACTGAGGCTCAGAAAGGAAAGGTAATTATTCAAGGTCACACAGTAAATCAGGATTTCGGACCAGAGTGGTGACATGTTTTCTTCTTGATTCCCATTCTGGGACTATGGTCACCCCAGGAGTTGTCCAAAGTGTCTTTAGTGATCTCTCTCCCCCTCCTCCTCCACATCCAAGTCTCCTCAGGTAAACCAAAGCTTCTCAAGGTAGTGGTACTGAAATGACTGGGAGTTAAGACATTTGGATTCCTATAATATTGGGAAACTCTAGTTAATAGGCATTCTAAAAATAGTCATGCTAAAGCAGTAAGAATAACATTTTAATGCAGCACTTTATTGTTTACAAAGCATTTCTATATGTTATTTTATTAGATAACTTCCTCTGTCTGGGTCTCAGTTTCTCCACCTGTATATGAGAGGGCTGGAGGAGATAATCTTTAAGGGACTTGCCAGCTTAGACATTTTCTGTTCTAAGGTCCCTACAGCCTCTGAAATGGTATGACCTGTGTTCTTGGGTCTCTTTCAGTCCTGACAGTTTATGTTTTTTAGTCTCATGTCTTTCATTTCAGACACCTGTGTTGTAAGGTACATCCACAACTTCGACAGTGTCTGTTCCCCAGTGCCTCTTGGCACTGACATCTGTTTTCTGTGCTGCTTCCATGTATAACATTCTATATTCTCACATTTCCTCCTGCTCAGATATGTCTATTTTAAGGTCTCGTCCATCTCTGCCACTCTGCTCTCCAGCTCTACATAGCCTAAGATTCCTATGGTCTCTGAAACTGTATGTTCTAGGTTCTTACATCCCTTCCAGATAGGACAGTGTATTCTAAGGCCCTTCCTGTCTCAGATATTTTATGTTCTGTGGTCTAACTCTTGATCTGACAGTCTCTGTTTCAAGATCTTTTCCAGGCCTGACATCTTGTATTCTAAATTGCCTCCCAGCTCCAACATTACATTATTCTAAGGTCTGACATTCTCTGTTCCAAAGTACCTTCCAGCTCTGACATTCCTTATTCTAAGGTTCCTCCCAGTCCTGACATTCCATTTCTTTTTTTAAATGGAAAAATTATTGCCTTAATTTAAAAAAATATTATTTCTTTATTTTAATAGTCTTTTAAAAAAATTTGAATTCCAAATTTTCTCCCTCCCTCCTACCCCCTTCCCTACCCACTGAGAAAGCAAGCAATATAATATCAATTATCCATAGGAAATCATTTAAAACAGTTCCATAGTGGCCATATTTTTTAAAAAGCAAGAAAAATAAAGTGAGAAAATTATACTTCAATTTACACTCAGAGTTCATCAGTTCTTTCTTTGGAGATGAATGGCATTTTTTCATCACGAGTCCTTTGGAATTGACATTCCATGTTCTAAGGTTCCTCCTAGCTCTGACATTTCATGTTCTAGGGTCATTTCCAACTGTGTCATTCTATGTCCTGAGATCTCCCCTATCTTTGGCATGCTCTGCCTTCTAGCCTAAAAGCTCTCTCATCCCCAGTTCTAACACTCTTTGAGGCATAGGTCTGGTAGGAGAGGAATGGAGGAGAAATTCAGGGCATCTTGGCTCTCCTATCAAAAATCCTCTATCCTCCTGTTGATCTAAGCCTGGTGTTAGATTAGCTGATGGAACTCTTTCCCACCAAACTGTGGCCCAGCTGTGTAACATCCCATTCTGGCACTACAGTTGAGATGAGGCAGTGATCTGCCAGAATTCATCCAGATGAGGACAAATGGGGTGGCTAGGGGACTGGAGACCATAGGGTATAAAGATGGGAGGAAACCCAAGGGCACCATGACAGCTGGCTTCAAATATCTGGAGGCTAAGCTAGTGGGGAATGGGTTAGTCCAGTTCTTATTGGGCTGAACAAAGAGTAATGGGTGGAAGCTATAAAGTGGCAGCCTTTGGCTTGGCATAAGGAAAAATGTTGTCAATATGAACCCTGTCCTCCTGTGCAATGGTCTAGTCTAGAATAGAATGACGTAGAGAGGTAGTGAGGTCCCTATCATTGGGGATCACTGGGATAATACATTTAGAGGTGGAAGGTATCTTAGAAAGACATTCAGTCATTACTCTTCATTTTACAGAAGAGGAAACTGAGACCCAGAGAAATTAAGGGACTTGCCCAAGGTCACCAGAGTATAAGGGACAGAACCCAGGGTTTGGACTCTGGTCTTTAAGCAGAGGCTGGGATGCTGTAGAGACTTTTTGTCCTCTAGTATGGATTGGGACCCAACACCTTCTAGGGTGCCTTCCAGCTTTGAAAGTCTGTTTCTATGAATGACCTAAAGGCTCACCTGGGGGAGTTTATCTTTCCTAAACTGTTGGTTAACCTCAATATCTTTCTGATTGGAGAGAATGGGGGAAGGATGTATGTAGGGGTGGGATAGGGATAGATGAGAGATGTACATGAGAGGCAGTGGTGGGCAGAATCCTAGATTGTATGACACCTCTGTCTGACATTGTGTGAATCCTTGATCATCTGTGAGCCTCAGCTTTCTCATCTATATAATGGGGGTTTTGGACTAAGTGGTTTCTAAGGTCCCTTCTTTTCTTGAGAACCTGTTGCCATTCTGATTCTAGTTTCCCACCTCCCCCCAAGACACCAGAACAGGAGTCAAATAAATGACTTTTGAAAGGTTGCCAGCCCCTCTGCTTTGCATCTTTTATTATTTTTTCCTTTCTCTCCCTCCTCTCTTTTCCTCTCCTTCCTTCTCTCCTTCTGAATCTCTGTCCCTCTTTCCCTCTATGTCTCTCCCTGATGTCTCTCAGTCTCTTGCTCTCTCTCTCTTTCTCTCCAATTCTTTCCTTCTTCATCTTTGTCACCTTTTGCTTTCCACTTCTTATGACTCTCTCCTCTTTCTCCCTCTGTCTCTTTCTGTCTTTTTGTCTCTTTCTCTTTCTGTCTCTCTCTCTCTGCCACTTCCCCCCCCCAACACACTTGTCAGGCCCCAGGCCCCTGGGATTGTGGGAAAGCTGGACGTCAGGGGAGGGGAGGTGGCAGGGATCTGGGCTGGGATATCGTTGCCTGGTGACCGCTGCATCCTCTCTGGTAGCCTCCTGTTGCCTAGTGACAGGCGCCTGCCCAGAGATTGGGGCGGGGGCTGCTTCCTGGCCCCGATTCTGATTCCGGGGTGGGGAGAGCCTCTCTGTGACCCTGATCCCTCAAGGATCTTCTTCTTCTGGAACTCGAAACTCCCCCAAACTTGAGACAGTGTTCCTGGGCTGTGTGAGTGCCCCCTCCAGTGGTGTAGTGAGGACTGGGAGCTTCTGGTCCTGTCTCCAGCTCTAGTTCCTCTGTACTTGTTTTTATGTGCTGTGGGTCCTCCCCAAAACTGACCCCAGACTGAAAGCTCTCCGTGCCTCTAGTCTAGCAATGCTCTTGGGTTGTGAGCTCGACTCCTCCCCAGACCTGCTCAGGACTCCTTCCTTAGCAGGGCCCCAGGAGCCACAAGCTCCCCATTTCAGAGGGCCCTAGTCCTTTCTGACTGTGAGCTTCCTTCTAGCAGCAGGGCTCTGAGTCCTGTCCCCTTCTTCCCCCAGGACTGTGAACTATCTGCCAGCAACATTCTGGGGCAGAGTTCCCCTGGAGTAGCGCCCCTGGGCCCATGAACTCTCTGCTTCTGAGCTCTCCTCTCCTCCCTCTAGGGTAGCCCAAAGCTAAGGACTTTCCCTTGATGAAGGGTCCAGCTGCCAGCGGCCCCCTGCAGTGCCTGGGGCTGGCAGCTCAGCTCAGTAGACCTGGGCATGGGTTTCCCTTGCAGGTGGTGTGCGGGGGCCTCGGGCAGCAGCTTCTCCATGAGGAGGGGAGGAAGATGCCTGCGGAGCTGCTGCTATTGATGATTGTTGCCTTTGCCCGCCCTAGCGGTCAGGTGTTGTCCTCCCTGCGCATGGGTGAGGCTTCCCCCACAGAGTCCTCAGATCTCACGTCCTGCCCCACCAGGACCCCGTGCGTCCTCACTCCCTGCCCTGCCCTGCCCTTTCACAGACCCTCCAGGCCTCAGGCGGCCTGATCCGTCCCCTCCAGTGACCCAGATACCCTTATGGACAAATTTCTACTCCCTCAGGTACCCAAGTGTCCTGACCTCTGACAAACATCCAGCTCTGATCCTCAGGGGCTCAGGAGCCCTGGTCTCCCTGTCCTTGGCCTCAATGTCCCCAGGACCCTTATACCCTCAGCCCTGACCAGGTGTACAGGTCTTTCAGCCCCTGCCCCTCTGAGACTCAAGTCTTCATCCGCTAGTTGTTGGTCCTAAGGGATCCAAGGGTCCTTATTTCCCGTTTCCTGCCACTACAGAGACTTAGGTGTCCTGATCCCTGAGGGCTGCTTCCTTCAGGGACCTCTGGTCTCCCAGTCTCTTGTCCCCACAGCCGCTATCCTGGACGATCAGACTGTGTGTGGCCGGGGAGAACGCCTGGCCCTGGCCCTTGCCCGGGAACAGATCAACGGGATCATCGAGGTCCCAGCCAAGGCCCGAGTAGAGGTGGACATCTTTGAGCTGCAGAGAGACAGCCAGTACGAGACTACGGACACCAGTGAGCGGAGCCAGGGACTGGGCCTGGGGCAGTGGGGCAGAGGGGCTTCCCCCACCCTACAAAGGCAGGGCCTCGGCCCGCTTTCTCTCTGTCCCTCAGGCTCTCCCCTCTTTCTCTTAGGTTTCCTCACTTCTCTCTTTTCCTTCCTCTGTTTGCGACCTCAGTCTCTCTCTCTCCCTCAGCTCTTACCATTGGGCCCCCTTTGGCCAGTTATCCATTGAAAATGCAGATCAAATTGAGGGGGAGAGGGGGCTCCTCAGTCTCTGGGTTGAAGGGACATCCCAAGGAACCATCCATGGGTCCCAGAGAGGACAATCCAGCGGATCTGAATGGCCCCCAGCAACAGTCAGAACTTGACAGTCAGCCCTTCACCTGGGTACCAACACTTGGCAGCTTCTTTGTCCTTGGCCCAGGGACCTCAGAGCAGAGAAGGTTAAGGGAGGGGTGAGGCTCCACTTGAAGAGGGGAGGGGGCAAGGTTTGGGGCCTGTGCCTGATGGGAGGTTCCCTTTCTATCCTCTGAAGTGTGCCAGATCCTGCCCAAGGGGGTCGTGTCTGTCTTGGGACCCTCGTCCAGCCCAGCTTCGGCTTCCATTGTTAGCCACATCTGTGGAGAGAAGGAGGTAAGGGGCAGTGGGGCAGCTGGGGGTCAAGGGGACAGGGCTGACGAGGGAGGGGTACAGACCTTTCTCTGTCCCCTTCATCAGATCCCCCACATTAAGGTGGGCCCAGAAGAGACCCCTCGACTCCAGTACCTTCGGTTTGCTTCTGTCAGTCTCTATCCCAGCAACGAGGACGTCAGTCTGGCTGTCTCCCGAATCCTCAGATCCTTCAACTATCCCTCAGCCAGCCTCATCTGTGCCAAGGCGGAGTGTGAGGGCAGGACGCTGCCATGGGGGACCCAAGCATGATCTCTCCTCCCAATCCCTCCCTGGGCCCCCCTACTTTTCTTTCCTCAGTTTCCTCTCTCTGTCAGTGGGAGTTCTAGCCCTCGTGCCCTCAGGTTCTCAGCCTGAGTCTGCTCCCTGACCCTTCTCTTTCCTCCCCCGTGTCTCTGCCAGTGTCCAGGAGTCCTAACCCCAAACCAGCTCCCTTTCTCCCTAGGCCTGCTGAGATTGGAGGAGCTGGTTCGAGGCTTCCTAATCTCCAAGGAGACTTTGTCCGTTCGGATGCTTGATGAAAGCCGGGACCCCACACCTCTGCTCAAAGAAATTAGGGACGACAAGGTCTCCACCATCATCATCGATGCCAATGCTTCCATCTCCCACCTCATTCTCAAGAAGGTCTGTGTCACTCTTCCCCTAACTTCCAACTTCCTCCCCGCCCCCAACCCCAGTCTTCTGATCTCAGAGCCATGACCCACTACCCTTTAAAAAAAAAGAACTCAGATTGGGAGGTCAGAAGACCTGAGTTGTGCTTCAGGCTTGACCATTGATATATGTCCCTCTCCTTTTCTGAGTCTCATTTCCCTCACCCAAAGTATGGGGAAAATGATGCCTACTTATGTCCAGGGCTGATGTGAACATGAAATCACTGACTTGAAAGAGAGGACAGAAAAATAATAGAAATGAGTTGAGGTGGGAAACAGGGTGAAGAAGACAGAGAGAAGGGTGACTGGTGGGCAGAAAAAGGGGGAAAATTGAGGAACAGAAAGAAGGCTGAAGGATACAGGAAGGGATAAGAGAGAGGAACAGAAAGATCATGCACGACTCATGACCTTTGGAAGATGGTGAGGAACAGACCCCCACAAGGCTGGAGAAGAGCAAATGTCCATCCTTGCAAAAAATAAGTCAGTAAATTATTGACTGGTGCTTTTGATCTCACATTCTGGTCGTATCCTAGGATGTTTTGTAAGAAGGATGGTTAGTGGTACATCCAGAGAAGGAATTTGCAGAAGACTCAAAGCTAGGAGGGATGGCTAAGTGAGTAGGATCCAAAAAGATTTAGGCAGATTAGAATAATGGGTTTAATTTAATTTAATAATATTTTGAACTGGTCACACCAGAGTAAACTCATTTGCTTTTTTTTTTTTTTTTTGGACTGGTTTACTAAACTGATAGAGGAATGCTGGATAATCTCTTTTGATTTTTAGTAAAATATTTGATCAAGTCATGATGTTTTTGAGGACAAGATGGAGAGATATGAGCTAGATGACAGTAGAGGAAGCTAGGTGATGCTAAAAGCACATTGTGAGGGATGTAGAATCAGGAAGACCTGAGTTCAAATCCTACCTGTCTCAGATACCTATAGCTTTATGACGATGGGCAAATCACTCTCTCAGTCTCAGTTTTCTCATCTGTAAAATGGGGATAATAATAGCACAGGGTTGTGAGGATCAAATGAATTCATGTATGCAAAGGGCTTTGCAGAACCTAAAGCTCAATATAAAAGGCAGCTAGCTCTTCTTATGACTTTCCCTATTTAGGGAAAATAAAGTATAGAGAAACAAGAGTGAAGACAACAGGAAAATAGAAAGATAGAGAGTGTGGGATTCAGAGCTTGCTGAAAGACTGCCCCCCTCCCCCAAAATAGTTAATGAGAGCTCAATGTCAGCTTGGCAGGGGGTATCTAATGAAGGCACCTAGGAATCTGTGCTTGATAATGGACTGTTTAGCATTTTTAAAAATCCATTAATGTTCTGAACTCATAGCTGGCATCCTCATCCAATCTGCAGAAGACTCAAAGCTAGGAGGGATAGTTAAGTGAGTAGGATCCAAAAAGATTTAGGCAGATTAGAATAATGGGTTTAATTTAATAAAATTTAATTGGATCAGTATAATAAGAATAGTAACGAAGATAATAGTAACTAACATTCATATAACACTTTATGGTTTGCCAAGTGCTTTGTGTATAATATCTCATTTGATCCTCACAACAAGACTGGGAAAGTAGATCGCATATTATGTCCATTTTACAGATGAAGAAACTGAGGCAGATAGAGGTTAAGTGACTTGTCCGGATTCAAGTCTAGAAAGTATCTGAGGCTAGATACAAACTTGGGTCTTCAAACTCTAGGTCCAAGCCTTGAAGACAAACTGGGGCTAGATAATAGTCTTTGTGATTAAGGGATTTTAGCATCCAAAAAGGCAAATGAAAGTCACAGGTGCTCAGTTCTGGGTGCCACATTCTCGGAAAAACATAGACAAACTGAGCCATCTAAGGAATGGTTGG